>NC_060060.1:18299709-19010841 GCF_020283565.1 Trifolium pratense | reverse complement strand
ACCAGATGGAATGGCAGCAGGCGAAGGAAGACAGATTTTGTTTGGATACAGAGGAAGATAACTCAGTCTTGTATATGTTAATGGTAAAGTTAGAAAGTTAGAATGATTGAGAAGTATAGATTTTGCCAATAAGTGATTGGTCCCACAATATTGTCTCAATACTTATATACTTTATTCGATAGCTATTTTTGTTTTATATATAAAAAAGTTTAGTTTTTACGGTTATGGAAGTATGGATGAATATATATTTTCAACAATATATAAAAAGGATAGGGGACATAAGTTAGATTTTGGCAGGCACTAAATGCATTTGTTTGGATTGCTAGTTATATGATAGTCTAAATATATTGATTTTACGATTGTATTTATAAAGTATACGTCTAACTAAAAAGAATTTTGACAAAAATAAATTGTAATATATATACTCTACCAATAAAAATAATTATTTGAATACGAAAATATGCTCCCTAAAAAAATATTAGTTTAATTGATAAACATTAGCTGTGTAAAATAGTTGTACAAATATGTGTAATAAGGAAGGGTAATATAGTTGTTATCTACAACAATATATAAAAAGGTAATGTGAGTTTATGATGTACTTTTCAATAAACCTATTTTATTGTTGACTTAGTTTCACAACTTATATTAACTAATAAATTAAAAAAATAATTCAATCATAAAAATTTGAATAAGTGGCAAATTGGTTGACAATGTATGAATAATTACCAACTTAATACACTATCTATAGTATATAAAAATAGAATACAAATATTTGTTGTGTCGATTTTCATAATATCCACAATATCCTTTTTTTTATAGTAATGAAAATGTTTATTAACAAATTTATGATACATAAAACTTTTTTTTTTGGACATAAGTTGGACACAGACAGGCCGAGAAAGCACGTGTGTGGCTCTCCAATATTTATAGAGTCTGTTAATATTTTATATAGTTAGTCAATTTCAATTACATTCCTATATTATAGTACAGAATAAAAGACGGTTCTTTTATATTTTAAAAGTTATTAAACCAAATATTATATCCGTCTAGGCTGAAATTTTTGTATAATTTGAAATGGCGTGTTGATTAATAACGGTGAGTCCAAATTTGTATAACTTGATAATAATAAGAATACTAAAAATATAGTTGGTATATTTATAGAATGTATTAAGATTTAATATAGTCGGTGTATAAAAGTTACATTCTTATATTAATATGTATATGATACACGAACTAAACATGTTTGATAGTAATATTTTTTTTTATCTATTAGTTTTAAAAATTGCTAAAATTAATATGTATTTACAATCAACAATTATCAACTGTGTCAATAAAATTGGGAAGGAGAAAATATCAATTATTTTGAGTTTGATATAACAAATATTGGTAGTTGGGTAGGATAAGATTTTGGATAATGTAATCTAATATTATATTTGTATTTTAATTGATTCTTTTTGATGTAAAAGCTTAAAATACTATTGAGTTGAGACTAACATAGTTCGGTTCACAGGCTTTGCTCACCAAATAGTTTCCATTGGGCTTGTGTTCTTGCAAAATTTAATGGAGACATACTATTGTGATTACATCGATGTCAAACCTCTTGGAAGCTTTACAACCATCTTCTTTGCAAAGCAGGTAATACGAATTTTTGGGTTTTTTTTCATGAACTTGTGATTTCATTTGTTCATAAATTTTGAACATAATCTTTTCATATATGTTAAAACTGAAATTATGTTTTAAATTGATCTATTGATAATTTTTCGAACACAATCTTGTTGATAAATATGCATTTATTGTTGAAAATTGAAATAGAAATTTGGAGAGGTCGATCCAAATTTCATTCGTCAATTTGGAGATGAACTTCCTTCACAGTGGAAAATAATGGATTATCGATTTGAACATCATGTTGTTACATACAACAAAGATGAAGTCCATCCTCTTGTTACAGATGGATGGAAAGATATGAGGGATGTGTTTGATTTACATCAGAATGAAGTGATCGAATTCGCCTATCATGGTCAAGGACTTTTTGGTATTATGGCTTCAAGAAGATTTGAAAGTGAAGATCAAATTCCAGATTATCACAGTCGATCTGTTAGTCGTGGTAATTCTGTGAGGTTTCAAGTTGAACTTACGCGTGATAATATGAGCAATCCGTACCTGGTGAGTATTCTATAATAGATGTAATTTTCATGAGTTTCAAACATTGATATGATGATAGTTGTTTTGAATATTTACTGATGATGTTTTTAATTATAAAACAGAGCATATGGAATGCTTTTGAGATTTATGTCAGAAACTCAAACTTGAATGTGATAACTGCTTGTTGTGACAATGGAACAAAGACTGAAATGCAATTTGCAAAGCAAGACAATCCTTTTTGGATGACAGCCTTAGGTCCCGGTTGGTTTGGTTTTTGTCGCAAAAATGGGTTTCGTGCTGGTGATCAACTATGCTTTAATTTTTCGCTTGTTAACTGTGGTAATAATGTTGTGCGTGTTTTTAAAATTTGAGGTGAGAAAGTTGATTATGTTGGATGCTGCTTGTTGTTGAAAAAAGGGAGCTTGCAAATATGATTTGATGTAGGCTTTTGATTATGGTATTTAAGTTAATTTGGTATTAATGTTTGCTATTTTAGGTTAAGAAGATTTTAATGATTGAAGGTGTTGGCTGCAGAGTAAAATGTAGGTTATCTAAGTGTAATTTGGTTTGACTTTGTGGTAATTATGTGTAGGGTTGATGTTTATCCTTTATTTTCGTTGTTGATGTTGATTGTAGTTTATGATTGTTAATCAATGAAACTGTTTCCTGGTTTTTTTTAATGTTAGTATATTTAAATTAAATAATATGAGTACATGTATACAAAGTTTAAAGTGGGTGTTTAGTTATATCAAATAAATATGTCAAGCTCAAAGTTGAAAAAATTAGATGAATTGTTTATTAAAACATAAAAAAACATAAAAATAAAAAATACAAATAACATTAGAAAATATGTGATTTCCTTAAACCAATATCGATAGTTATTATATATTTGTAATAATGAGGACGTTGCCTTTGACGTGGTGTTTGGCTATTTATTGTATAAGTAATCATCGGATAATGCTATTGAATTCGCAAAAAGGATAAAATAGCTTTTCAGTTATGATGTTGAATGTATCTGTAAAAAAATTCAATTTAGTTATGAATTGAGTTATGAACTTTCAAATTCATTTTAATTAATATTGAAGGTAGTTAAAAATAGTTCAAACGAACTATCATTTTTGTTAATTGAAATGAAATTATGGATATAAGCGCATATATTTTGCGTTTATAAGTTTGTCCATTTTCTCAAATAATCATACAGAATGAATGTTCATCATGGTAAATAAATGGAAGTTTCTCATTTGAGGTTAATTCGTACTAATTTATATTTATTGGCCAATCAAAGTATATGTGGTTAGGGGTGCTAAAATCGAAACAAATCTAAATAATAACTGAAAATTGATCCAAAATAACTGAAAACTGCAAAAAATCAAAGTTTTTTGGATATGTTTGGATATTCTATTGTGAAAACCACTGGATCTGATTGGATTTCGGATTCATTTCGAATATAATTGCTTATTGTCATTTTAAAATTTAAATTTTCATTATATTATATATTACATCAAGCTTAATATTTATTTTCTCAAAAATTTAAAACTATTATTTGTTAAAAAAATTCCAATTTATAATGTGGATATCTCCTAAAAATTACTATTCATTTGCAAGCTTAATATTTATATTTATTAAAAAAAATCACAATTTATAATGTGAATATCCAAAAACCGATCCAAATTAAATTGCATAATGTTGGATTGGATCGGATTTCTTTATTTGTTATTGAAAACCGAACTAAATTGCAAATAAATTTCATTTTGGATCGGATGAGATTTTACTTAAAAATCGATCTAAATCGAATCGCGAGGACCCTTATATGCGCGGTTGATATATTGAAATTTAACTTCATATAAGTTATAGAAATTAATTTTAAATTCCTAGCTTTTGTACATATTTAGATACGGAAAAAAGTAACTCTCTGAATATCTACAACCAAAATTATGGTGTTTAATAGATAAAATCGCATAAAGGAAAAAAATAATAAAAAACAAACATAAGATTTTGTTTGAAGAAACAAAAATCAAACATAATTGGGTAGATGATTCAAACATAAATGGGTAGATGTACGGGGTAAAACAATTTTTTAGGAGTTGATTGAATAATTGGAGGGAATTTTTTTGATCCAATTTGATTGTCACACAAATAATATATTATAATACAATAAAAGGCTTCATCAATTTGAGCCATAAATTTGGGCCAAAGACAAAGTTGGCCCATGACAAACTCTATATCCAACCTTCTAAACCCACATCCAATTTCTTTCGTTTCAACATAACAATACGGCTAGGTTTGACTAAGGTGATTTAGCAAACAGTTTCCATTTGAAGGCAAACAAAATTCCAGATGTTTCCAAACAAATTTCATGTGAATCATTCAAAGTTTTGTTGATGTAGATCAGGTAATTTTAAATTTTTATCTGCAAAAAATATTCCATTATCTTATGAAAAATTTTGTAACTACATGATTATCAGATTTTACATGCTTAATATAGCTATAATCATATTAATCTATATCAGTAATACCAGTATCTATATCAGGAATTAACTTCTGGATGATTTAAATGGGTAGGATTATCTACGCAATACCCCAATTAACAATTTGGGAATATTGATATGGTTTTTGAGAAATATGATATTTCTGTCAATTGCAAAACAAAATTATCATAAATTATAGATGGGAATATTGTCAAGATTTCAGCTTGATAATCCATTACATATGATCTACTGTAATTCAGACTAAAATAACTTTAAATAAAACTCCGGCAAAATATAATAGTTGTAATATTACAAAGCAAAGGATATGAAGTTCAACATTCAGCTTACACATATTATAGTAGATGACATTTGTTCTGACTAAGTCTTAGTACACATATACATTAGGTAAATAATTAGAAGTTCAGATTCAACATGATCAACACAAAAGATATCATATGATAATAAATAGGCTTTTGGAATAAAGTCACAGAGCAACAAAGATTATCGGTCCTAGTTCTGATGCATATTCCGACGTATAATCCTCACATTAAGCTCATCTGTTTCTGGAAAAAAGACAAACCTCAAAGTATCTCCAGCCCTTGGTCTGTGAAGGCGAACGTAATCATACCATCCTTTACCAATGTGCTTCTCATATTTGCCAGTTTTCAGCGATCTTTCTGAAGTATAAATTTGGCACTCAGCTTCAAAAAGTGTGTCATCCGATATTAGCTGAATCTTGTTCACATTGGCAAGGACACCTCTGGAAATTGGATTTGGAAAATGCTGCAATAATAATACAAAAATTATCACATTTACTGACTTTGAACTTAAATCTATATGATTAAATTCCATATTTTTCATAGGTTAAAAAATAAGCAATAATGAAGGCACGATAAGCCTAAATCGTATGAATCCAAAAAACAAATAGAATAGTTCGCAATCAAACTATATATCTCAGGGTATATAAACATATTATTATTTATTGTGCAAACAGGTAAAATGTCTCAATGGCATCACATTTGAAATGTAAATCGAATGAAGTATTAAAGAATTTCAATGGTATGAAATATTACCATCACTTGTTTCTTTGAAAGATTAGCCAAAGCCTTTGTCACTGTTGTATACCATGTAACTGTGACCTGTTCACCTTCTTCTTGAACATGATCTTCTCCATTATCCTCTTCCTCCGCTTCTTCCTGAAAAAATATATATTCGTACCAGACCATTATTTTTTATCTGAAATATTGATAATTTGAAATGCAAGATCAATGAAAAGCATTACCATGACTTGAGGTGCTGCATCCTCAACCACACTTATAAAGGCCATATGAAAATCATTGTTTTTAATTTTGTAGTCAAGAAGAACCTTTATTGGTTTTTCAAGTCCAAAAACTTCGGAAACATTGTTGCCATTCATATAGAAATTGGTATCATCCTTTTCAAATGTTACATGTGCCCAATGATGACCTGCTACAATCCTACCATACTTTAGTCGATGAATCTCTCTTTTCCAAAGTTCATGAAACTCAGTTGGAATTAAGATTTTTGACTGAAATTAAAGTTAAAATCCATGATTAGACAATCTGCATAATGTGAATGTGTTACTGAAATCAAAGTGAATATAATGGCATGGTTTACCTGAAAAGGACTGATAATTGTTTCAAATGTTGTCGGCCTATCAGGAATCTCCATCGTCTCAATGTATGTCATTGCGAATTCATTACGATGGATTTTATAATCGAAAAGCACTCTGGTAGGGTGCTGAAAACCAAACTTCTTAGCCACAACTTGGCCATAGAACATGAAGCAAATATCTTCATTCAAACTAAGATAAATCTTAACTGATTCAGAATTACTGCTAATTGTCCCTTCCTTTTCCTTTTGTTTGTTCAATTCGTATTTCCAATCATTGAAGAAACTAATTGGAATGTCAATTGGTCCCTAATATTGAAAAACATTATATATTTTAAAACTTGACAAACAAATTGATTCATATAACATAAAAATTAATGTCTGATAATCATCAGTGACAGAATCATTCCTAATAATGTGGGGGGTAAATTTGTTGTATAACATATAAAAATATACGAAAATAATAGTATCTACAATAGATAATATAAGTAATTAACGACTGGCGTACCTCCGCCGGATAAATAACACTTTCGAAAGTGCTTATTCTTTCATTTGGATTTCTTGGTGTAGTGCTAAAAAATAGCAAAAATTACAAAAAAAAAAAAAAGATTAAAAGTCAGTCTATAAAGCAGTAAATTTGGTGATGGAAAAACAATTCAAATAAACACCTATTAGTAAAATATTCAGATATATTCAAATTGAACAATTTATCTTACAAAAGAATCAGATGTTTAATATTTCAACTTATATATGACATATATGCTACGATTTTCGTAAAACTCAAGAACAATGACCAATGGAAGTCTTAATTTGTATGAATTTAGTAGGTTATCAATTTAAATAATAAACTGGAAAACATGATGATTTAAAAACGTTATTAAGCATGCATGATCAAATACATAAAAGGAACAAAGGATTCAAACTTGAGAAAGTACAAATTGATTACCATTTTGAAGAAGATGCCATTTGAATCTGAACGGTTTTGGTTTGATAGGCAATAAGGTTTTGACGGATCTAATGGCTGGGGAGAAGGTTCTTGCGTTATGATAGTTAAATGTTGAAAAGGAAAGTGCTTTTTGGCTTTTATCTCATAAAGTTAAAGAAGAATATGGAAAGTATTCCTTTTGTTGGGAAAAGACAACGGTTTGTGATTTGGTATAAGCAATAAAGAACTCTTTAGAAAGATTTTGTGACTGTTCATGTGGTATAATACTCAATACACGGATATATATGTCGTTTTCAATTAATTAGGACCACAATTCTTGGAATGTTTATTTGGTCATATAAATATTAAATGTTGAATAATACTCTCTCCGTCTCAAA
This sequence comes from Trifolium pratense, assembly GCF_020283565.1. NCBI lineage: Eukaryota > Viridiplantae > Streptophyta > Magnoliopsida > Fabales > Fabaceae > Trifolium > Trifolium pratense. Next base: position 19,003,276 of record NC_060060.1, on the reverse strand, counting down.
ATATAAGCAAAAATTTGTCAATAACACTTGATGTATTTTCTTTTAAATTTATACCAGATATATTTACTTTTGTTTATCTCATTTTGTTTATATTTTGGGACGGATTATTAGTTGGTATCAAGAAACTTGGCTGAAGTGGAGTTATGCGGTGGAAAACATTATTGGTATTTATGGACGGTGTAAAATAATTTTACACCGTCGGTGCATTTAAAGTAAATCCTTCTTGAAAAGACACGGAGATATGGCTGTTAGCGATTCGGTTTGGATCGGTTTTGAGGTAAAAACTCATCCGATAAAAAAATAAATTCATTTGCGGTTTGGTTCGGTTTTGGATGACAAATAAGAAAAATCCGATCCAATATTAGGTGGTGTAATTTGGATCGGTTTTTGGATATCCAAATTATAAATTGTAATTTTTTTTAATAAATATAAATATTACAAAAATCGCTAAAAAGTAATAGTTTGACATTTTTGACAAAATAAATATCAAGTTTGACAACAAAATATAACATATAATATATTCAAGATTAATATTTTGGAATGACAATTACCAATTATATTTGAAAATTATAAAAATTTAAAAAAAAAAGAATAAATTAAACAATCATATAGTATTAAAAAAATTTAAAATAAAAAAAGAGAGGTTAATGCAATATATATATATATATATATATATATATATATATATATATATATATATATATATATATATATATATATATATATATATATACTAATAAAAAGATAAATTAATATTAAAATATATGTATGTGATTTGGTTCGGTTTGGGATCAATTTTCGGTTTTTGTTTGGATTGATTTGGATTTGAGCACCCCTACACGGAGATGTAGTTCCTAAAATTTTTATTACTCCCACGAATATGGGAATCATATTTTCATTACATAATAAAGATGTCAAATATAAGGTCATTCTAAAAATTTATGTAGTATATATAATTGTCAGACACATATTTTTTAATTACTACATATGATGTACCGCCATTTTATCCTATTTTTTATAAAATAATTTTATACCAATGATATATATTAGTTAAATTTTAATTAAACATATAATGCATTACATTTTAGAAAATTAATAAACTCAACAATAATAGTATTTAAAAAAACCAAATATTTTTCATAAATATATTCATAACATTTTAGAAATACTGAATAAAGATATATGCCATAATAAATTACATATTATTGACGATAATAATATTTGTATACATAAATGCATTACAATTAAAATCTAATATATTTCCTTCAACAATGTTATTGAGTTTACACCATTTTTTCCATCCTTTTGTAAAGGTAAACTCAACACCATTTTCATCATTTTTTGTGAATTTGCACGTGACATTTTCATGATGAGGACCGCATAGGATGAATTCTCTATAATCTGATAATGATAGGTGGTATCCAAAATCATGAGGTAGAACCTAAAGATTGACAAAATTGATTTGTTAGTATATATGTACTGACAAATCATGACTATTAAATGATATAATACTTAAAAGAATATAATTTATGAACTAACCAATTTAGAAGAATTCAGATGAGATTCTTTTATCACAAGTAGGAAAGAACGATAATCATCAAGATTTGTACTCAAACTATGATATTGAGGAAAAGAAGATGGGCACTCATTTTGTTCAAACTCACAAACGATCATAAGAAAAGTATCTTGACCATAGTAGTGAAATGTAAGGCTTTGATTTCCATTCCATTTATAATAATTTCTAATTCTTGGCCAACCATATGTTATTAGTGGTTTGGTAATTGACATATTGAACTCTACTTGGTGAGGAATTCCATCTCCATCATACAATTTCCATTGAGCACCCAATTGCTTAGAATATTTTCTAATAAAAAAAGGATCTAATTCTCCGAAAGTCTGCAAGTAAGTGACTAATATTAAGTTTTATAGTATGCAATATACAAAAAGAAAGAAAAATATTTTTTCAAACCTCATTAGGAAGATGGACTGCTTCAAACATTGCCAGAGGACTTCCATGAATTATTGGAGGCCATTTTGATGCCATTGATTATGAATGAACAAAAGTAAGTCAAGCTTTGTTAAATGAATGTATTTATAGATAAAAAATAATGAGTATTTTATTAAAGAATCTGTCTTTGTACTACATGTAATACTTTTTGATTTATTTAGTAATAATTTGATATTTAATCGAATATAATTATCATATTATTTGGCGCCAAAATATAACGTAAGCTTAATTCATAGGCTGTTTTTGAGTTTAATTTAACGTAAAATTATTATATTTCTCCTAATTTATATTAGAGTAATTTATAGGCTCAATGGAATATATTGATACTGTTTAAATTCTTAAGATTGATAATATAGGAGAAATATTAAAAGAAAAAGATAAAAATTTAATTAAAATTTTGAACAAATAAGGAAATATAAACCATAGAAACAATATGTGTTACTTACGAAGGTAATATATCATAGAAAAATACAAATTTAACGTAAAAGACTTCATAGATAATAATTCCATTAATTAAAAATGATAATACAAAACATCATAATAAAAGAAAGTAAAGAAGAAAAAAAATACACAAATTATTTGATTGCCAAATTCAACGAAAATTTGGCAAATAAGTAGTGCTTCTAATTGATAAAGAGAACCAATAGAACATAGCAAATAACAAAGATCATGCATTGGTAATTTCTGGTAGCTTCCACATGTGGCATCGATCGTGTGGATCGTTAATCGCAAACTTAAAACGAATTGTATCATCAGCTTTGAAAGGAATTTCTTGACATAGGTCTTTCCAGGTATTTCCCAATTTTGTTGTGACGGGATTGGTAGAATGAACAACCCTCATATGTTCTTTGTGGGGATAATTGCCGCATATGGTAATAAATTTGAAATTTTTATCCATCAAGAAACTTGCAAAGTCCATAGGTAAAATCTTAAAAACAATAAGGAAAAGAGTTAATATATATTGTAATTAAACTTATTAAATATGAAATAAATATATAAAAGTAAATTGATACGAAATATAAAAACAATAAGAAATTTAATTTAATTGACAATACCAAATTTTTGTTCTTCACACTTTCAGTAGTCAATAGAATGTCAAAAAACACAGTTTCATGTGGTATTATACTACGACTGTGAAATGGCAAAATATCAGTTTCAACAATAGGTTCCTTAAAAGATTTGATTCCAAAACAGCTTCCACCATAATAATCTAGTTCAAGTTCAATGTTATTCGGCAATCCATGAAGTTCTATTAATTCTTTCCAGCCATTAAAGATTATAGGATTATCATAGCTTTTATTGTACTTAAGTACGGTCCAACCATTGTCTAAATTGAATACGAACCACATATTGTCTAACTTATTATAATATTCGACAATGAAAGTTGGATCTATTTCTCCGTAACCCTGTGAAACACAAATGAAATGTTTTAATTAGTAAAAAAGACTACCATAACAAAGTAAAAAAAAAAAGAATTAATTAAAAAAGTAAAAAATATTACCAGATTAGAAAGTCTTACAACTCTGCAAGTTGTAATTGGTTTTGATTGTAGCATTTCAGCAATACTCATATTGTTAATAATTATAAGTGTTAAATATATGTAATAGACACAGCCACACACATGTATTTATACATATAGATGCAAAATAGAAGGCATAGTTCTACAATAATTGGAACTAAAATATTGTTTCTTTGCAAAATGAAGTACACCCCACGTGAGACATGTAGGTTTCTTTCAAAGCCTTTATGAAAAGATCAAAAGGTAGATTCTTCAACTTTAAAAAGTAGAAATCATGATGATGAAAACTTGTGGATGAGGTAAAAAAAGGACCGCATGATCTTTATTAACTTGCAATAAAAAAATTCTTTTTTTAAGTACTGCATGATTTTAAAAATTATGTAGGTAAAAGTATACTGAAGGTCCTTATTTTATTTATTTATAAAAATTAAACGACTAAAGTGTTAGTGATAAAAAAAGATAAAGGACCGCACTGTTACAAAAAAAGGGACTAAAGCGTTACAAATAACAAAAAATAAAGAGTAAAGTGTTACAAAAAAAAGATAAAGGACCATATTGTTACAAAAAAAAAGATAAATGACCAGAGTGTTAAAAAAAATGATTAATTTGATTGATTGAAGATATATTTTGAATTAAATACATTAGATTTTAAATTATTGGAACTGCTAGATTATCATGTTGTGAAGAAAATGTGGTAAAGGTAGGTCATAAATCAGAAGGTGCATTCTCTAAAAGTAAGATTGATTGAAAGTCATGTGTACTTGAAAATTGATTGCAAAAAATGAGATGGGTAATTCATAATGACTACTCTATTTAGAGAATCTTAGGCTACATGTCCTTCACGTGAATGTTTTGGCTACATATGTTTACCTTTATTTGTACTTTACTCCCTCAATCTCAAGAGATTTAATAAGGTAGAATGTATTGAGATTATTGCAATTTACGAACGATAATACAATTAGTAATCATATTATAAGGACAATGAAATGTAAGAACATCTCCATTCATTATATTATTGGCAGCGCAATAGCTTTCCCAGCCACGTCCAATCATCAGGCTTGGTTCGGTGTCGGGGCTTATTTGTAATCTACATGGAATTTTGATGTTTAGTGGACCGCACAAGTAAATATATTTCTTCTTTGCTTTGAGTATGTAGTTGGCAAAATCATTAGGAATCGCCTGTATCAATGGAAAAAAATTATAAATAGTTAGAAATAATATATTGTATTAGAACAATAGTTAGAAATATTTTGAAAAATTAATTTACCAATGGTTTATTGATAGCCTGATTTTTGTGAAGAAAAACACAAAATGATGAATATATTCTTGGAGCAGTGCTTAAACTATGGAATGGAGGATAAACATTTGAACCTACTTGAGAGATATCAATTTTTATTTTGAAACAATTATCTCCGAAATAGCTAAAGAATATTCTTCTATAGCCAACGAATTTATATGTAACTCTTAATGCAGTCCAACCATTTGTTAGTTTAGGATGTAAAATTGATTTATTGAAGGTCATAGTATGAACAACTTCATCTGATAGTTTGATATACCATGTATCTTCCAATTCATGAAAAAATTCAGCTGCAAACCATGGATCAATTTCAGCAGCACTCTAATAAGAAAATTAAATATAGTTAGATGTAAAAACCAAAATATTATGAAATCGCAAATATATAAGTAATATTGAGAATGAAATAAACCTGATTAGGTGCATGAATGGTTACAAAATTAGATATGACTTCTCTTTTGTTAGTATGAAACATGACTTGATTAACTTAAAATTGTTATCAATATGATATTATCATTCATTGTATTTCTATCTTTGGGGATATATTTATAGTGTGATTGAGTTGAGTTGTTGAGGAAAAGTTAATTTAATAAATTTTATTTAAATGCACTGTAATTATGATGTGATACATGAAATTATTTAGATGGTCTAGTTGTACTCATGGGTGTGTACCAAGTAATAATAATGAATGTGAAATATAGATAATCAATATATTAGGTTTTATTTAAAAATTATAAAAAAAAAATTGTAAAACAATGAAAAAAATATTAAAATTGGTGTATTTTAAATTTTTAGGTGAGAATGATAAAGTTGATCTTCTCCGTTTATTTGAAAAATCATTTTTTTTCTATTGGAAATTCAGTCCATTTTATCCGTATTTTTGAAAAATAATTTGTTATAAAAGTTAAGATAAAGTTATAATTGATTAGTTGTAGTTTGATAAAGTGGATACACATTGGATACTTTGGCTTGTACTAATAACTTTGTCATAAAGCCTGTTACATGAGGTGATGCTAGCTTGTTGAAGAAAGTAGTAATGTACAATAAGGTGTAGCAGTAGATCAAATTTCATTATAAATTTGTAATCACATTTAACTATATAAATGTGAAGTGACCAAGTGGTTGGTTGGTGAAGAGAATATAGTTGATGAAATGGAAGGTGACAATGTTGGTAACATTGAAAGTAATGAAGAAATAGGCGATGGAGAAGTAATAAATGGAGATGAATCTTCCGGGAAATATCCTGGAGTTTATGTTGCTGATTACAATGATTGTCATTATTGGGGTTACACGGTCGGAGAGAACAACAATGTTTTGGTAACATTATTATTTAAAGTAATATTTTGTTAATAATTTTTAATAATAAAAGTATTGTAATTCAACTTGTTTATTTGCAGGAAATTCCTAAAGAAAACTCATTCATATTTAATGATAGAACTCAAGCCAAAATTACCTTGATTGATCATTTGAACGGCGATAGATATCCTTGTGATATTTATTTTGGGGATACTAATATCGATGAGATATATGTAGGAAATGGTTGGCATGAGTTTATAAGAGGCAAAGTTTTGAAGATCGGGGATATTGTGTATCTTCTTATGTATGGAGATAATCCACATAACATACATGTATTCCATATAGAGGAAATGTGATTAAGTAACATATTTGTAAGATAGTGTTGTTTTAATGTATTAAAGTAAGATGGTGTAAGTTTTATCTAAGTTTAAGAATGAATGTAATTTTGAATTAGTTAAGATGGATCCAGTTTAAGTATGTACTGAATATATATTTTCAAATATTAGATAAAAATATAAGTTGGAAAACAATCATTTAGCCAAACTAATTAAATAAGAAACAGTGCATAAATAATTTAAATATTAAGCAAATAAATATAACATAAACATAGTCAATTGATGTAGCGGTTAGAACAACAATCAAAAACATTGCCCAACTTTGAGTATTGTCAAATGAAGTTGGAGTTATGACTCAATTGCTACTTGATATAGCAACATATATTGCTTTAATATTCAGGAAATTGGAATTCTTCATTGTCAGGTAAGTTATCAAAACATCTGAACTGAACTTCCATTGTACTTGAGTTATGCTTTGGTTTCATTTTAAGCACCTTGACCTGAACAAATAACCTAGTACTGTGAGATTAACCTCAAAATGTTAACATGAAATATGTTGAAATTGGAATAATCTATGTATACGTTACCTGCTAAAGGTTTTCAAAAACCTCTTTGAAAACAACATTAGTAGTTGAAGTTGGAAAAATGTTATCTGCTTTTTTTTCTTTATCATATATCAATATCTTCAAACCATTTTTGGTGGTAACTCTTGACATTGCCACATACAATTGACCATGACTGAAGACATCCTTTGGCAAGTATAGTCCAACATAATCCAATGACTGACCTTGTGATTTATTTATGGTCATTGCATATGAGACTATAATTGGAAATTGTATTCTGTTTAGCTTAAATGGCCATGGTGATTGTGATGGTGACATTTTGATTCGTGGAATATACATTGTGTTTCCAAGATGTCTTCCACTTATAATTTTTGCCTCAATGACATGATTTGCAAGTCTTGTTACTATCATTCTAGTACCATTACATAAGCCTTCCGATTGATCAAGATTTCTCATGAGCATTATCGGTGTTCCAATTTTCAGACTGATTTTGTGATTTGGTAATCCAGATGTTTTAAGAGAATTTAGAAATTCAGGTGTCAGCGTCTCAAATATCTCACAATCATTAACATCAGCACGATCGATTGAGTCACAGCTGTAAAAATCTTGAGCATCACCTGTATTTGGAACAGATTATAATATGAATGTTAATAATATTGATACGAAATATAATGGTATGCAATATAAATGGTATTACCTGGTATCAAGCTCAAAACATATGTGTTGATCTGTTCGACAACTTCAATTGTGGAAGCTAGAATTGCTCTTGCTTGCAAATAATTTGGACATTTGTATTGATCGACCAAGTTTGGATAAGTACTTTGAACTATAGCAGGAATGGGATCATCATAATCAAGAATTAGCAGTTCCTTTGGAATATCTACATCAGCATACCCATCATTTGGCTCTGATAGTCTGCCTTCTCCTATTTTTAATAGCCACTTAGAAAAATTGGCTATTTCTTGATCGTTTCCGTTTTTTTTCAATCTCATATTTTGAGTTAAAGTCAAGACTTTGCAGTGGTCCCATATCTTTGAGGAGTTGATGGTGGCATGTACAATATCTGAACGATAACCTCTTGGTACCACTGGAAGTATTTGTCTAAAGTCACCTCCAAAAACTATAACCTTTCCACCGAAAATTGTTTTACTGTTTGAAAAGGAACTCATAACATCTCGCAGTGTTCTTTCAAGTGCTTCAAAAGTATACCTATGCGCCATTGGAGCTTCATCCCATATGATGAGTTTGGTTTGTTTCAGAAGTCCTGCCCGATCATCATTGTGTTCTATATTGCATGTAGCATTATCTAAAGTTGGAACCGGAATCTTAAACTTTGAATGTGCGGTTCTTCCTCCAGGTAATAACAGTGATGCTATTCCACTGCTGGCAACGGTCAAAACAATTTGTGATTTTGATCTGAGGGACGAAGCAAGTGTTCTCCACATATATGTTTTACCTGTTCCTCCATAACCATGTAAGAAAAATACACCTCCTTGTTGTTTTCTGACTGCCTTCATAATTGTTTGGTATATGCCTCTTTGTTCATCTATCATGATATTGATATAATTTGGGATATTTATTTAAGCTTTGTAAAATTTGTAAAAAAATGATGGAAATGATCTCTAATAATGAAATACATCTTATATTTGTATTTAGATAAATTAAATGATTTAAACATAAATTGAATTGCAGACAATGTACCTGTAAGTGACTGATACAATTGTAGAAATTCCTCTCTTTGTTGATGAACATCATAATTGAGCTCATCATAAATGAGTCTATTTCCCAATTCTGCTGTGACATAGTCATTTGGAAATGGAAGACATGGAAAATCTGTCAAACTTTTTCTGTTGGCTTCTAAGTATTTTTCAATCTCAATTAGAGTCAAATTTTCAAGCTGTGCTTCGGTTAATTGCAGTTCTGCGTTTTGTACGGAAGAAAGTAAATGAGTTTCCATATACTATAAAGATAACAATCCATTTAAAAAAAAATAATGTTGATAACGTACCTCTGTTGTTCGCAATGATCCGTTGTCGATGGAGAATACCATCTGATAACCAAACTTTAGTTTCATCCCATACATGTCTAGGACGATTCATCGTTTTTGCAAGTAGTATAATGACAAAAAGCTTTCTCAAAAAATGGCCGGAACCCCAATCTTTAGCTTCCTTTATAGCTTGGATGTACTGTCTATCATCTTCAAGAAATCCCATGGCAAAGCAAGCATCTCTGTAGGTAAAGTATTGAGTATTTCCAATTTTCTTGATATCATCATAACATGTTGGTCCCTTTACAACTGCCAACATCATTCTAAAATAGTAGAGTTCACCAGTACTTGGAGGAACCCAAATTAATCTTCCAATTGTGTATCCTCTTTTTCTTAGCTTCCACTTTCTAGACTTCTTGACATAAACAAACTTAGAGACAAATTGACCATATGTAAGAGTTCTTGCCTCTGGGAATGTATTGTTTGCCTCTAACCATGCAGTAAACATTGATTCGGTGACGCTTGGTTTAAGAAGAACATCATCAAGATTTTCATAATCTTGAAAATAAACAGAATTTTGTCCTTCTAAGTGATAGAATAATCTTTCAACTGCAGGTTTCCTACCATGGATAGGAAAAGAAAAAATTCTCCAACATGCTTCACATGGAGATACATATCTACAATCAATGTATTCTTTGACTTCATCAATTTCTTCATTTTTAGAACTTTTTCGCTTAATGGAGGGAGAAACAGATGCTGTTATCCTATCATATCCTTTGTGTATGTATTTGAAGAGATATTTGATTGATGTACATTGGTTACACCATTCCATATTGATGTGTGCTTGATATTTCAACAACAAAAAAGCATTGTAAGGGACAACATTTCTATTGTCCATTGTTACTCCACTTTTTGTTATAGTATGACCATGTGATCTTCTTCTATAAATCGGATAACCATCTTGATCAACAATAGTTTTTTCAACAAATTTTTTGGGATAATACTTTGAACATTTGCCAGTTTGTTGCATGCAAGGTGAAGAGGTATGTGTTATACCGCAAGGGCCATGAATCATATGATGTTTGACCAATTGATACAATTCCTGTTGTGTTGACTGATCTGGAATTTCAGCTGAGATAATGGTGTTAATATCATCAGGAGTTGGAAACTTGCTTGATGGGTGAAGGAATAGTAAAATGTGAGCATGTGGCAAACCTCTTTTTTGAAATTCAATAGTGTACAAATCTGTTCAAACAAACACAACATTAAATATTTATGACATGGCATGTGTAAAATAAAGTGGTCAAAATAATATCTGATCAGAAGGTGTAATTATAAAACTTACATGCCATTACTCTTCCGAGGACATGATTCTTGGTAAGATCTTTGAGCAACTCATTAAATTTGATTTTAAAAACTCTAGCTATGATATCTGGACGATCATGAGGTTTTAAATGTTTGCTGTCAAGTAATCTAATAATTTCCGGCCAATTTGGATTGCATGTAAAGGTTATGAACAAATCAGGGAAACCAACTGCTGCAGATATGGCCATACCATCAAAATATAACTGGTCCATGTATCTTTTGCTACCAACAAAAGTTGAAGGCAATACAACTCTTTTACCAGTTTTGCTATCTGTTCCTTCAGCAGCATGAAGTTTTTGATATTTACTTACTCTTAAGGTAGATTGATTGTTTCTAATGAATGATAACCTTTCAGCCTCCATCATTGTGAAACCATCAACTAAAAATTGTTGGAAAAGTCTTCTGGAAGAAATTAGAGTTTGAGCCTCTGCTTTTCTCATTTGGATTCGAAAAGATAGCCAATCCATGATTGTGAGTCGATTTCTCCTTGTAATTATGACATCGGGCCTTTCTTTATGTAGTGTTCCACGTCTATATCCATCCTCTCCATATGGAAATAGTAGAGGATATTGATATCCAAGGTATGCTGAATGGAATTCATTGATTCTTTCAAGTTTTCCACTACGTTGTTCTATTATTAGATCTCTTGTATCTCCAGCATCAACATCACCAACAATAAGAGCTGCTACTTCAGAAACAGTGGGATGATTATATATCCTTCCATCAGTTTTCCTATCATGAATTAGTCTCAGTTTCAATTCATGAACATTTCCTTGCTTTAATTTATCTCTTGCCATTCGAAAAACTTTAGCATGGACATTGTGTTGATCAAGCATTAAAGCCAAGCTGGTCACAATTTCAGGATCAATAGCTTTGTTACCCCTGTACAATATGTTGAACAAATTATGATAAAATATATTGATTATTCACTATCTAAAATTGGCAATATTGAATAAGACACTAAAGATAAGTAATATCACATACTCAAATAAACGCATAAGACAAATCTATATGTATATACTTACCCACAACTATTTATCCTATTGGCTATTTCATTGTCGGTGTCATAGATATAAAGTTGTGCATACTTTGGAAATTCTCCATCCTTTGGCAACATGCTTCCCATTCGATGACAGGGTTGTCCATGTAATCTCAAAACTGGTGGCCCTTTACCATTCTTGTTGGTTTTTTTATCAAACTTCATTCCAGGTGAGGTGAAAGAAAACATTGAATTGTACATCCTTATATTTTGCTGAAAGCTTTTACTTTGTTTGGAAATATTGTCAAACAATAGTTTTTGCAGACATTGAGGAGGATCTTTTAGGAATGGCAATTGAACTTTTCCATTACCACAACAAATTTGGAAAGTTGGTTCAACGGCATGTCTGGATTTTGCGCGTCTCTCTTGATACCACATTTGAGCTCCGCATGATTGACATTCATGTAGAGGATCACCAATGTCCGAATAACCTATAAAGGATCAATGTATTATAAGCCAATGATTATAAATGCAATATGATTAAAAACAAATATTAAACATAATCAACCTTGTGGAGAATTAGCTGCAAATAAGGTAATGCATTCAACAGCATCATCTTGATCTGTGTCACTATCTGTGCAACTTTCATAAGCATCTTCTTCACTGCTTGAAGATAAATTGGAGTCTTGTTGAAACTCATTATGAGCAGTTTGAGAGGGTGTTTGTTTTCTTTTATTCTCATCAGAACTCTGGTCAGAATTTGGAATTGTAGATGAATTTTGAACATTAGTTATTTTCTGAACTTTGTTGACTGCATCAAACTTGCTTCTCAAGTTAACTTTTAATCCTTCAACATTGATTAAACTCTTGGATGGAATGGGTTTTTTATGTATTAGTGTTTCATTAACAGATTGATCAGCAGGTTGAAAACTTGGAATCAGTCTATTCACCACTGATGAAGTAATATCAGAAAGTGGAGTCTTGGTCATAGAAGTAGAAACCATATCTGGTGGTGTGGATGATGCAATTGGTATGGATTGCAAATTTTGAATCCGTCTGTTTACCACTGATGAAGTAATATCATTAAGTGGAATGTTACTCATAGAATTAGAAGTCATAGCTACTTTTGTGGGAAATCCAACATATATGCCTTGATAACCGCTCCTTTTCATATTTCTAAATCTTTTTTTATGTTGAAGGATTAATTTTCTCTTGTGCCTTGCAATTTTTGATGCAATTTTTTTAGCAATTGTTTGATTCTCCATTATTTCTTAGCAACGAAAACACTCTGGATTGAAAACAGAATTTTACATCAGGAATTTGTAATTACACATTATTAAGGATTTGTAGGGAATTTTTGTTGACACCAAACAAACAGATACAATGAACATCAAAAAACATATTATGACTTCGTATTAAAATGACATTGACACAATGAACTGGTTACATATCAAAATACTGCATAGTATATAGAATGATAGATACTGTAATAACAGTTGTTCTATTTAAATAACAAATTTAAATGATCTAACCTTTTGACTGGAAGATTGATTTAGGAGATTGGAGTAGATACATGAATGATATTATAAACTAACTGTGATGTGAATACGAATCATTGTGATCAATTTGTTACAATCTGAAGTTCAGTTCTTGTGAATATTGCCATTTAGATGTATGTAAGATTGAGAACTTAATAATATAAGGACTTAAACTTCTTCATATCCATTTCGTATATAATGTTGTCTTGTGTTTCAAATATTGTGTAAAATTCAAATAAGATTAAATTTAGAAGACTGGTGGGAAATTTGAAATTATAATCTGTGGTTTTGAAAATGGTGTGAAATTTGAATTTGAAATTTCAATTTGAGAGCCAGCTGTTAATTTTGTATGATAAGCAAAACCACAACATGTAATTTGAATAATCTAATGATAAGTTTGCCTTCCCTAAGCATGAATAGAGTAATTTAATGTTATAGTTCCTAAAGGTAGACTATTACTTGCTCAAGGAAAAGATAATAATATAAAACTGAACTGATAGTACAGTCACACTTCCCTAATGCTGTCATAGAGTTATGTAGGCTGCAGCAAAGTAATTATGCAGTCAAGTCCTTGTTTTATGGAAGGAGTTATGCAGTCAAGTCCTTCTTTTATGGAAGAAGTTTTGATGCAAAAACAGTAGAATCTACCTAATAGCAATTACAATGTAAGAAAAAGTACAATTTTTGCTGTTGTTATAATGTAAACAGATGATGTAACCAAAAAATTAATTGGTTTAGTTACAATGAAATCAAACATTATTATGTAATACTATTCATCAACCATCTTTTCAATATTTCTGTAGATGATAAAGTAAGGATGACTTATTTTTTAAGTAACCAAGACAATCAAATATGAAAAGCAAAAATATACTTCAGAAGTATCTGACCACAATAATAATATAAATACTAATATTCATTAAAAATTGAAATACATAATAATTAAACTAAAATCAAAATAAGGAAATGTTTAAAGAGCTTATACACTTCTTTCAATATTGCAATGAAAGATTTACATATAATATGGTGCTGCAGATGAAAATAAAAACAGAGATGGTCTATAATAACACACCAATTTTGAAAGATGAGTTAATCTTTAGTTATTAGACGAACATGAACCAAGTTGCGTGATATTTTGCAGGCAAATTTGAACCTAATTGTGTCACCCTCCTTGTAATTTTGAAATCTGCAAAACTCTTTCCATCCATGACCAATTATAGTTGCTACTATAGGAGAATATGTACTCATAATTGATGCTTGAAGGATATCTAGATGGTCATTAACTAATAGTAAAGATTTGTAACCAACTGATCTAACATAGTCTGAGAAATCGCCCTCCAATGTCTGCACAAACACACATACCAACAAATACTCATGAGATTTAAAATTAAATAAACATTACATATGTAAAGTAAAAGTAACATAGATAAAAAATTACCATGGCAGTGTTATGAACATCACATCTAGATAAGGTTACATCAAAAGATTGAGTATCAATTGGATTTGTAGAATGACTATGGAATGAAGGAAAATTTTCACATAATGTAATACTTCCAACTGATAACAAAAAATTTCCACCTCCATAATAAGTAAAAGTTATTTCGGTTGCTTGTTTGCATTCAAGATGATTTAGTAATGCATACCAACCATCAGTAAGGTATGGAATGATATTGTATTTTCCAAATGTTAACTTGTGATGGATACCATTTTTATCCCAAATGTGCCAACTCTTATGCAGCTCATTGAAATGTTGCTGGACAAAATCTGGTGGGACTTCACCATAGAACTGAATTGCATAACAATATAAATGAAGATAGTTCAACTATAAAATCATAACAAATGAAAAACAAAAAAATTATATAAAAGATTAAGAAGAAAAAACCTGATTTGGGATAAGTATAGTCTTGAAAAAGCCTAAGGGTGTTTTACACTGCAGGTGTTGTATTAACTCCATAGTTGTATCAATTTGCAACTTGTTATTGAAATATGGTTAAGTATAATCTATTTATAATGTATGAAAAGTGTGGTTGTAATAAATGAGGCAGATATTAAGCATTAAACTCATTCCACCTGAATTGGTAATTGATAAGTAATAATGTAGGTGGTTGGGATATAAGTAAATTGTATAAGTAAACTTGTGTTAACATGCGCAATAATGGAAAAAAGTATCCAAACAAAAATACACACATAGGCCTAAATACAAACTTAGGGGTTATGATAATATTGAGTTGCCTAAAGTTGAATGCAGACATTGATAATAAATGTAAACTTAGATTTCTTATAATACACACATAAGCCTAAATAAGAAAAATCTGTTAACAAAAGACCATAATAAATCTCATTATATATAATGTTTCACAGGATTATAATCTTGTTAGCAATACTTGCTACACCATTCACTAAATTTTGGGCTTGTGAAGACAAATTAATACTTGATTTCCCACAAAATTGGTGTCAAGAAGGTGATAGGCAACAAAAAAGTATCAAGCAATTTGTACATGCTAATATGCCTGTGAATTTAAACATACACACAAATTGTCATACATTACAACTTCAAAAAGTAGTGTGGCGAAATAGTATTTGATTAAATTTTCTCTTTTTTAATCAGTTTGCCAGATCTTGTTGATGAAGCCTGACAATCAAGATTGAGAGATTCAACTGGTTGTTCCTTTGCAGCAGTCCTTTTGGCTGGAGTCTTTTGAGAAGAAGGAGAGATATCATTCTCTGATGAAGCTGAAACATTTGGCTGTTGCATACCAATATAACACATAAGTTATGTGTGACTAAAACATAAGTAAAAATTATTAATGGTGGAATATCAAGGTTATGAGGATGCATACTGTTGATAGAATTCCATCATCTAGGTGAGCAAATTTTTCAATATCGTCTTTTGTAAAAGCCTGTTACATGCATATGATGAAATATTAATTAACGGTTCTTGATTAATGAAAAAAGTGGAACTATAATTTATTAAAATGACAAATAAGTATACTAAATTACAAACCTGAATCGTAGGTGATTGAGATATTGCACAAAGTTCTTCCTCAATTATATTGATGGTTTCAATGTCTTTGAATGTACTCTATCAAAGTTGAAATTTACGAAAATTAAATCTCAAGAAACAAAAATTTTGATGTAATAAGATCTCTTATCCATCATATAATTTGAAATTTTTTACCTCTGCAATAGGAAGTTGTTCCTCAATTTTGGCAATCAAATCTGGACTATCCTTACACATGACAACAGATCCCATCCCACCCCATCCAATTTGCCACTTAACTCTAACTGCAAATTTCCGTTCCATGATAGCATCAAAATGGCGAGGATATTCCTGCTGGTCACCGTAACCATTCTGCATATAAAGAGAGTATTTGCATTGATCAGACAATGTTAATAACAAAACAATTTGATGCTTATGAAAACTAAAATATATAATGAACCTTCTTTTCTTGTTCAAGTAGAGTCTTTGCAGTTAGGCCAACCATCTCATCAAGAGTATTGTCCCAAAAAACAAACTTGGCTGTATCGTCACCATCGTATACTTCAACATCCAACTTGTACCTTGCAGTTTAAGTAACATTGTTCAAACTCTAAATGAATTAATCGTATTCAGTTTAAAAGGTATTGGAATAAAATATATTGTAAATTATTACTTGACTCTAGGATCATTTGTGGTGTGTGACTTTCGGCATACAAAGGGGAGTTCAGATCCTTCACATTTTAAGGAGCAGTCATTTGTACCATCATTGCAAGCATAAAAAAACCAACCTCCATTTGACACCCTAATGTGTGAAGTGTTCACTACAGTAACACAAACTGCATCCTGTAATTTTGGGTAATCAGTGAAAAGGTAAATCAATAATGAACAAACTTTAAACATACTTCGAATGTTAATGCATACCTTTTTAAGTTTTTTAATAGCTCCCAATGAAAGAACTTGGGCATTTCTCATGAAGTTTTCATCAGTATTGTATTGAGTACCAGCATAACTTTGGGTGTATAATTGTGTAGAAGTTGAAAAAGACCTGTTTTGCGACGCATAAACAGTTTCCTTGGGCAAGCTGCATATGAAAAACCAGTTATTATAACTGAAAATCAATAATTGGGACCACTTTGTGAGGTTTCAACAGAATACTATAAATAACCTGGCACGAAATTTTTCTATTTCAGGTATCGATGTATCAAATAGAATCTTAGTTCCATTCCACACATTTGTTAATTGCAAGGGGTATGATCCTACAATGTTATCCAGTGTGATAATTGTTAGAGAAACACAGCTATAATACTGTGGACATTGAGAATAACATTAGACAATTTATCACAGACCTTGTGCTTCTCTGACTCGAACATGTCTCATAATGATGACACATGGATCATTATTAGATCGTTGGTTGTAACCATTGATAAATTGGTCAGATACTAAATCCCACAGAGTACAATCAAGTTCCTTATCACTACAAACATAAAACAACAAATAATTATCATAGTTAGGTTAACTGAACTGTATGTGAAACGGTTTAATACAATACCGCTGATCTTTGATGGTAAAAGCGACATTAGCTTTCCTTGTTGTAGTTGCAGTAACAATCTTCCCAATAGAGTTAACAACTCCTATAGCATCTAAGTCAGAAAACAGCATACATATAAGATTTGTAGACAATTATAATATGAAACTATAGGTTCAACTATGTTGTTAACCAATTGTCTTACCAACTAACAGATCAGTGCGAAAAGTCCCATTAGAGATCTCTTCAAAATCCTTGAAGTAAAAATGTGTTTTTGGTATTTCTGGAATTTCAACTGCAGTAACTCTTGTTGCACCAACAAATATTAATCGAAATTTGTGAGGAGTCATCTTATATTGTGAATCATTATCTGCAACCCTAAAATTACGCATAGAATACGTCTGGCCTTGTGCAAGTTGTTCTTTCCACTTCTCAATATCATCAGTCATCACAGTCGCTTGGATAGTATATCCCTATAACAAATTAAAAGGCAATTGGTATATACCTAAAAAAACTAATAACCATTATTCATTAAGATGGATAATATGAGGAAAGGAAGCTACCTTTATATCCCTGAGCAACATTTCCATTATCACTTCAGATTCTCCTTTCGACACAATCCACATGTCATCCAAAATCACCCCTAGTCTCCATATTTCTTTCTTCTTGGTAACATCTTTAACAGCATCATAATCATACTCAATAGGCTTCTTTTCCTGCATATACATACTCTAGAGTTAAAATTGCCACAAAGAGATGCATATTCCAACCAAAATAGATATATACAAAGTCTACTATAAATATATAAGCTAACCTTATTGTCTTGAAGCATTTGGGTATCTTGAGATTTCTGAGGTACATTATGAACAAACTTCATCAAAAATATACTAATAAATGCATGGTGAACAAACCTTACTGAATCGTAATAAACAAATATAATGAGTACCTCTTGGTTTTCTGCCAAAACCTTTATGCCATCGTTGATTTCAGTCACCTGAGATATCTGCATTCAGTTATCAAGAAACTTCATCAAGTTGTGGTTATAGTCAACATTTTTTTAACCAACTTCAATATAAATAGATAATCTAACCTTGGTGTCACGATCCATTTGGGTCTCTTGAGATATCTGAAATACATTATGAAGAAACTTCATAAAAAATATATACATTATGAACAAACTTTAATTATGTATGATGATTATTAAGTTTCATGAGTACCTCTTGATGTTCTATAGGTTCAGCAGTTAGTTTCTTCTGAAATTTCCAGTTAAAAGATTATGAAGATACATAAAGTTACTCTTGATATAATTTAAGTAATGGAAGGTAAATGATTGTTGCATAAAATATCCATACCTTTTTGTTAACCTCCATTGAAACAGAACCTTGAGGTGAATTCTAAACAAATCGAACGCAACATTACAGAGTTAAGAACAAACAATGTCTATTTGCAACTACGTGCGCGTTAATAATTTACAACCAAACATCAAAATTTTTATTTATACCTTTTTGTTAACCTCCATTGAAACAGATCCTTGCGGTAAATTCTAAAAAAATCAAACACAACATTAAAAAATTAAAAACAACCTATTTTTATTTTCAACAACGTGCGCGTTAATTATTTACAACACACAACCAACTTTTTTAATATGTTCACCTTTTTTTCAACCTCCATTGTAGTTGATCCAAGTTTTGATTTCTAAAATGTCCAAAGGAAAACCATCAAAACTAAAAGTTGATGTTCATGGAGACATAGATTGTTAACAATACTCACCCAAAATCTCATATAAAACCATAAAAACTTAAACTTCCTTTGATACAAACTTGTATTGTTCATGAATATGTACAAAATTGTAGAATCATCATTGATACTTCAAATCATCTTCGAATAGTTGGACAAAAAAGAGAAAAACTTAAACTTTACGTTCATACACACATTTATGGATTATGTCTATAACAACAAACACCATAACTGGAAAAAACACCATAAAAACATAAACTTTGTGTTGATACCCACATGTATTCTTCATGTATAAAACCAAAATGGTATCATCATATTACATACTTCAAATAAACAACCAAAAGTGAAAAAAAAACCATATAAACTACAACTTGAAGTTCTTACACAACCAAAAAGTGCAAAAATAAAAAAAATTCGAAGAATCTGTATGTTCATGTAAGTGTCGATTTTGTATACCTTTTTTTCAACCTCCAATGTAGTAGATCCAAGCTTTGATTTCTAAAAAGAAAAATAAAAAAAATACAGGAAAGCAAACTCTTTTTAGCATCAATCTTGATAACAAAGTAAAATTTCAAGTTATATGAAGACAACATTACCTTCTTAATCTGATCCATAGCAAGTTCAAGTTCAAGTTCTCACAATTTTTTCGTTTTGGAGGGAGATGGAAGGAGATTGAGTGTGATGTTGTATGAAGAGATGTTGTATCGGAAGTGACAACATGGAGAGTATTAGAGTAGTTCAAAATTTGGTTGGAGGATGTGAAGCAAAAATGTGAAATTCCATTAAAGCCCAATGTCTTCTCCTTTCATAGTTAAATGCCAATGTTATATGAGATAAGGGCAATTAGGTAAATGCGCTTGAAGGTGGGGCCAGAAGCAATGAAAAAATTTGAGACATCTAATACCAATATTGCCCTTATTTTTAGTAGTAACAAAAATGGGAAAAAAAAATGGCAGAAGGGCAATCTCGGTTTTTTGGTGGTATCTTATTTTCTTATATTTATAGTAGATCTCACATTCTGCCAAACTCACTGTTTTGGTCATCACTGCTTTGTGTAATACGTGGTGCCTACTCCTATACACCTTTGTACTTTTTGTTTACAAGTTTCCGTAAGATTTTTGGAGTAAACAGCAACTTTCGTCCCTGAAAGTGGCACTCGCTGTCATATAAGTCCCTGAATTAACGAAAACTGTAGAAACCTCCTTGAATGTTAATTCTGTCGGTCAATTTAGTCCAAAACATTAAATATCTGTTAAATGCAATGATATGGCATTATGAGTAGGATATTTATATAATTTGCTGGATTTTTTAATGTCTACCTAGCTTTTAATTTAATTAATATTAATTTTGAAAACAAAAACAAAATAAAGCACAATATATTAAAGAAAATTCATACCCAACAAAAATCAAACTCATAATTTATTTATCATTAATATTCAACAGCAAAGGAATCCAAATCTAAAAACCCAAATCTTCTTCCTCCTCTCAACCCTCCATCAAGCATCAATGCATCATGGATTACTAGATCTAGATCTAGAACAAATCACATGAACCTTACTAATCTAGAACTGAACTTGCTTGAAAAATCATGGATTATGATTATGCTTTGCTAAACGAACGGTCTGTAGGTTATTGTTATTCGATTGAGTTTTGAGTTGTATTCAATTTCATGGATTTTCTATTTGTTGCTTAAAAGGGAGATTCTTAACTGAGTCAAGTGGATTGACTTTGAAAAATGGGTAGAAGCCATGGATACATAAACCCATAAACGAAATAGAAATGGAAACTGTTGGGTTGAATCTGCGATGATATTTTTATATTGTTTCTTGTTTCTGAATTTGAAGGTTGGTTAGAAGGTGAGAAGGGTTGAAGATTGGGTTAGAAGGTGAGATGGATATGGATAGTAATGATGAAAGGAAAGGTTGAGTTTGAAGGTGAAAAGGGTTTGAAGATGATTTTTGTTTCTATGTTGTTTTTGACTTGTTAAGATTTTTTAGGAATTTTGTGTTGGTAGATTTTTGTTTTTTGAAGGTTTGTAGATTTTAGTATTTTAGATTTGGATGAATGATTTCCCTTTCACATTTGAAGGTTTATTTTTTTTCTACAAAGAAAGTTTGAAGGTGAAAGAGTTGAGTTTTGAGTATGAATTTATTTTAATTTGCTATATTTAATCATATTTTTCTTTTTTAAATTAATGTTAATTAAAATAAAAGCCAAATTGACTTAAATAAATCCAACAAATCATCAAAACAGTCTAGTCAGAATGTCATGTCAGCAAATTATAGGACACATCATCACAAGTTAACATACATTTAACGCTTTGGACTAAATTGACCAATGAAACTAACATTCAGGGAGCTTTCTGCAATTTTCATTAATTCAGGGACTTATATGACAGCGAGTACCACTTTCAGGGACGAAAGTGACCGTTTACTCAAGATTTTTGTCTTTATAATTTTATTTTATTTATTTATATTTTGATTCTTGTTCTTGAAATAAAAGTTAACCAGAATAGAGTTGTATGATGATAAATTGATATAAATTCAAAAAAATAATGATAAATAGAACATCGATCGTTGAAACTCATATAAATAACTGTCAAGTTTCATGTTTAAATTCTATTGCTAAGATCTTAAAATATCATCAAAAGAGGTGACTGAAATATAAGTTGGTACTGTTAAAACTTAAAACCCTCACACTTTATAAAGTCAGGTACAAACCATCTTACGTCCAATTTGAGACTTCTTAACAAACTTCATCACTTCCAGTATTATTGGCTTGTTAGACCATGTGCAATGGAAAGAAAAAAAGGTGTTGAAGGAGTGTTTCAACTGTTGAAACCATTGGAGAGAGTGTTGAAAAAATGATGTGGAGGAGTTGGGTGATGAAATGCTTCAACTGGTGTTGAATCTGACGCAGGGGGCCACGCGGCGGGTTTTGTTTGGTTGCAGCAGGGCGCGTGTGATACACGCGCGGGTGAGGAGAGTGAGCGAGAGTGAAACGCGGAGAGAGAAAGAGATAAGGACACATGTCTTCTTCTGATTGGCTCTCCGGATTCTTATCACATTAATACTTTGAACTCAATTATCTCATTGCAAATTATTTTTTTACCAAAATTCGTGATTTTTTTTCTCTACAAGTAGAGACTTGGTTCATTTCATTTGGACACAGAAAAAAAAAACCAAGTACTAATCATCCTTTGATCCGATATCCGTGATCCAAAAGGTCATCAAGATTTGCAAGCAGATTTAGTGAAGCACATATGGACAAAGTTTGGAATGGGACGTGATTGAAGATTATTGTATCGTACTAATTATTACGTTGCTGCTCGTGTGTTTATTGCATTTTAAATTATTTGTATCGTACTAATTATGTTGCTTGTGTGTTGTATTGCATTTCAAAATATTTGTATCGTACTAATTACGTTACTTGTGTGTTGTATTTTAAATTAAGTTAAGATGATTTGTATCGTATAATTTCATTAAATAAATTTTGTTTTTATTACAAAAAAATTAAAAAATAAATCGTTAAGTGTTAATTATTTTAATTTAATTTTAATCGATAATTTTAATTTTATGTAATCATAAAAACAAAAATATAAATTTAAATAAGAATATGAAATAAAAAGTGGTGGGGTAGAGAAAGTGGTGGGGTAGAGTGTTGAATGAAAAAACTATTGGAGAGGGTAAAAGTTGAATAAATGTTGAATGATTATGTGGAAGAAAGAGAAAATGATGTGGATTGTTGGGAAGTGAAAAAATGGTGTTGAATTTGGTTTGCCATTGTATATGGTCTTACATGAATATAAAATGGTGGATGGTCCGAGTCCGACTACCGAAACCTTATAGCAGATAATCCAACAGATCTTGAAGAAACTATAATACTATTTTAGCATCGCAAGATGAAAATTATCTCTACTTTTTAAACTCATGTGGAGACTATCTCTCATCTTACGTGAGACTTTTTAATTGATTTATATTTTGTATGACCAAACTTTGATTTTTTATTTTGTCAAGTAGTCTATAGTGACTAGAAATTTTATTTTAAAGGTGAATAAATAGAGTGTTTGGAGTTCGAACTCTGACTCCTACACATATAGTGTATGATATTCCTAACAACTGAACTAAATTCACGAGAATTTGATATTTTTTTAAAGAGATATTAAAAATAAAAGTTGATACCAAAAATAAACTAAAATATCATTCTGACAAATACCAAAAATACTAGTAATTTGAAAGTATTTAGGATTAATTAAAAATTCAAATATAAAAAATAAGTTAGTAATGAAATTGAAATGTCTTGTGTGTTATGGGTAGCATCCAAATATTAATAATGCATGGACACATGATATACGCAAGGATTACTGAGGATGGATATGTATAGGAATTGACATTGATGGAGACTGAGACTGCATCGTAAAAAGGCTTTAGATGAGACAAGTATCCATATACTTTGTCGGTTATATAACTCAGATACCGTGGTCTGTGGAAATTAAAGTGAATCCTTTCTTGAAACTTACCACCATACATAATAACCAACTTTTTTTATTACTACTACAGCTCTTTAGAGGGCCAAAGGCCAAGCTAGCTCTTTATTTTAGAATGGTTTTAATTCGATAAAAAATAGATTTAAACGAAGTTTTTTAGTTCTCTATTTAAAAAATTTATAAGTGATTGTTATAATTGCTTTGAAATATCGAGTTCAGAAAAACAGGTTCCAAGATTGGTCCCTGCCCTAGGTGCATTAGGTTCTGCGCTAGGCGTAAAACGCGCCCATCATCAGGGTTTGGGTTCTGCCCTTGGCGTGGTGTGCGTTTGTCCATTGCGCGAGGCACAAACCGCGCCGGTTAATGTTTGGGAGCGTCTGCTTATTGCACGAGGCACACACGATTTTTATATATAGGTTGCTCGTGATGAAAAGGATAATTCTAGGCCGAACATAAAGTCTCTTTCATTGATGAGAGGGAGACGCTTTGAGATCCCCATCAATGACATGCAGAATCAAGGTAAGTTTTATGACGGATGAAGATGTTTTTGCCAATTGGGATTTGAGGGAAAGATGAACCCTCAAAGTGAACCGATTAAGACCTTAATTATTGAGTCAAACATAACAACGAGCATGAATATAGGCCTGGTCTACAAAATAAGTCATTTAGAAATTTTGGTCTGGTCTCATAAATTTCATACATTTTTTTTTATTTTAAAATAATGATTTTTAACTTGTCAAAAATAAATAATGATTTTTAACCAAAAAGTGGTGATTTTTTTAATATCCAAAATTTGACCATCTTGTTATGTTTGGAAAAATGCTCTTTAGGCCTCCCATAGTGCTCTCAGGCCCCCCATAAATCCAACAATACCCCTGATTTTGGACTTTGTATTATATGATCTGAAGTCAAAACATCTTTGGAATATAAGATCCGAGACGCAGAAACTTTAGCAGAACCGGTACCACTGCACCATCTTCTTATCTTTGAATCTTTATGGGTTATTTGAGCAAGATATGGGGTCAGAAGAGCAATTTTCTCTTGTGTTTGTTTCAATGAGCAAGATGGGTCATTTGAGTCCAATAGATCAAAAACCTTTTGATGTTTTCTCTTCCCACCCCCGTGAATCTTTTATCCCCCTGAATTTCCAATTTTGCCCTTGAAAAAACTTCGGTTCGTAGAAATCGAAGTTTTTTTTTTGAAAAAAAACCGAAATTTACTCAGAATTTACACTAGAAAAAATTCGGTTTCTGCGAACCGAATTTTTCTGTAAGGGCAAAATTGGAATATTGGAGGTATAAAAGATTCATGAGAGGGGAGAAGAGAAAACATCAAACCTTTTTTCTTGTTGGGCCTTTGAAACCTACTTTTTCTCTCCGTCCATTTGTTGTAAACCAAAGAGTTTATTTAAATTAAGGATGATTGTTCTACATCCCGGAATGACTCACACTAAAAAACACAATACTAAAAGATATTTTTCGCTAAGATTTATATTGTGAGGAGATTTCTCCCAATAAGATTTGTACTATAGAAAATATCTTCCTTAGATGGGGACCGGGGACATGAGGGGGATTCTGATCAATTTAGAGGAGGCGAAGAACAACCATCTAAATTTAAATTAAGAATGGAAATAGAGTTTTTGAGCTTTTTACAAAGTTTCTAAAAAATAATTATAAAATAGAAAAATAATAATAAAAAAGGGAGAAAAATCAAAATAATTATGATGAAGAAAATATCTGAGACTCAACTTGGTTTAAATTAAAGTCTTTGCATACTGTCAAAAAAATAAATTAAAGTCTTTGCACATGTAACTTTTCATTTGTCAGCATGTCTCAAATATAAAGTGTTGGAATTTAACTTAATATTAATCATAAAACATGCTCTCAATAATAAAGATTAAAATCATAATCTTATATGAGCATGTATCTTTAAACAGGATTTTACGACATGTTGATTTATCAAGATTATAGTAATAGGAATACCTGGATGATGAATCCATTAGATGAACTAGTCGCAGAGTCTCTCGGTAGTAATCCTGAAACACAAAGAGAGACAGACGACGAGCATCCGTTGGCTTGTATGGTTCTTCCTCAACCGGTACCCTAATGCCTTAAGTTCTCTTCAGATGGGGAGAAGAGATTATTTGCTCATGTACGGTATATTGGGGACCATAGCATATATATAAGGTGATGACCAATTAGGGTTCCCATTATTCCGAAATGGACCATCCTGACATCCACTCATATTGAGCCCATATCCAATTAATTAATTAATTCTAAATAGAAATCTAATTAGCCTTTTACTTTATTTGATCACTTAATCAATTAAGGCTCCTAATTGATAAATAGCTAATATAATTATATATAAAGATATTTGCCCACATAATATTATTGGAATATTATAAAATATTCCAACATAAAGAAGGTAAATATTAGTTTTTTTTTTATTTTTTTACGAAAGGTAAATATTAGTTGATTTTTTTTTTGATAAGCGTAAATATTAGTTGATGATTTCTACTCGAGAAGGTAAATATTTCTTATCTTTTACTCTCTCCGGTCCTTATTATAAGGAACAATTTGGAAAAAACACACATACCAAGAAACCTTATCTTTCTTAATAAAAATTCTAAAATTTTACAATCTATTCCAAAACTAACCTTGGTGTATTAATTTATCCTTAGGGAATATATCACTCTAATTAATGCATAACTTTGGAATGGATACAATTTAATAAGTGTAAAAATGGAATTGTAAGAATAAATTTAATGATTGTTTCTTATAAAAAGGACCAATTTTTTTTCCAAATTGTTCCTTATAAAAAGGACCAGAGGGAGTACCTTTTATTATAAACTTGTTCTTAACTTTCAACTATTGAAGTCAAAGGGTTGTAATTATCTAATGTAGCAAGGGATGGAGATATAAAATGTAACCAGTATGTGGGGTGTCGTTAGTTAACATTCCCCTAAGGCTTGTAAGTTGCAAATTAATGGGCTCAGTATGTTGTTGGGCGAGACAAGAAATAGGAAAAGGCCCAATAGTCATGATTACTGAACCTAGGCCCCTGCTAATTTGCTAAAAGTACCAATAAATTATTTTACAAAATTAATTAAAGGGATCTACTAACCACATTATGGGCACTTGACAAAAAAATAAATTTGTGGGCTATAAGTAGATTTTTTTTTTTTTGTCAATAGTGATTAAATTACATACAATGACCAATTTTGTGGAAGTGAAAAAATTTGGAGATCGAACCCGACTTCTTCAATAATATACTTAATATCAACCGAGTTATCTTGACAAGATGATTTTAACGCACTTTACAAACATAATAAATTATTTTTATATTTATGCAACAAATTGTAGAGATCATCTATAATATGTTATAAATATTTCATCCAATGACCAATTTTGTAAAATATGCATCTTTGAAAACGTTAGTGAGCGCCAGTTCCCGTGAGTTTAACTTATTTGACAGAGAAATCATATTATATATGTAGGGGTCAAAATTCGAATTCTATACACTCATCTTATTCACTTTAACGGTGAAATTTATCGTCATTAAACTACTTGACAAAAAAAAGCATTAGTGAGTGTGGTGTGATATCGTACCGTAATTTAGATCCTCTTTATCTCTTTGGTTTTCTATATATTTGTTTCAAAGTAATTAACTATTGTCTTGATATGGACTTTATTCTTTTATCCTTCCATCTTCTTTAAAAAAGATAAGTGTAAGAGGAGGAAAAAAAAACCACAAAAAAAAAGAAATAAAAAGATGAGAGAGAAAATGTAAGAGATAAAAACAATAGTAAAAGATAGTAAAAAAAAATCAAAAGTGATTGAAGGAGAGGATCCAAACAAATTTGATATATAGTGAATGTAGTGAGAGAAATCATCTCAATTGTATGACGAATTAATATGATTGGCTATTTAACACCTTTTTGGTGAATCAAATAATTTTCTTACCCTCAACCACTATGTAGGGACTTCTTTTCTCATATATGCTTGAATTTGTGATTCTTAAACCCTTTTCTATTTTAAATCCTTCTCCTAAAGCTCCTCATATTAGAGAGGTTATATGGAATCCTCTCATTGTTTCCTGGATCAAGTGCAATGCAAATTACACAACAAAGGGTTATACCCTGGACCAACAACATATGTGCTATATTTTCAAAGATAACTCAAAACTTACACATATCTACTGCTTTTTATGTAGAGCTCATTGAGGCTATGGATGTAATTGAGATAACTTCAAAAAAAAGGTTGAGTATCTATTTGTTTAGAAATAGACTCTCAATTGGTTATTCACTTTTAAGAATCATGGTCTTGTTCCTTGGAGATTAAGAAATAGATGATTGAATTGTGTTGATTTAACTAAGGTTTAATTACAGTTTTGATCTCCCTATTTTCACCCACTCACGAAATTGGTCCCCTTGTTTTAAAATCATCCAATCTTGGTCCCTTTATTCGATTTTTGTACTTAAAAATAGTGGTTTAACATATTTTAAATGATGTGACATACAACTTAATGATATTGAATAATCAAATTAAAGTCATGAAATTATAAGAAAACTCATTAAAAACTTCGCTTTCTATTTAAGAAATTATATGTTTTTGTAATTTAATTAGTGAAAGGTAAATAATTAATCAACCTAGATGAATCTACATTATCAACTTGTATAGCATATCATTTAAAATATATTAAATCGCAATTTTTAAGTATATAAATTTGATAAAAGCACCAAATCTGTGAATTTTAAAATGGTGAGATCAATTTCATAAGTAAGTAAAAATAAGGGAACCACTTCTTCAAACAAAAAAAAAAAAAAATAAGGCAACCAAAATTGTAATTAAACTTGTCTCTAAGAACGTTCATTTTATTGTTTCTCATATCCTTAGACAATACGATACAACCATTGTGGTGTATATAGACTCTGTTTGGGAATGCCAATAAGCTAGCTTATAACTTATAGTTTTTAGTTAAAAATTCTGTTTGGTAACAACTTTTAAAAAATAGCTTATAACTTATTTTTTAAACACTATTTCAAGTAGCTTATGAGTTTATAGCCTATTATTTTTTCTTCCAATTTTACCCTTATTATCTTACTTGAAAAAATTAAATATTAATTAAACATATCTTTTTTATGTCATTTCATACTTATAAACTAGTTCAACCGCTAATTTTACCAAACACTACAAATTCAATCAACTAGCTTATTCGCTATAAGCTAAAAATTAGCTTATAAACTATTCGTTATAAATTTATTTATTATAAACTAACTTATCAGCTATCCGCTTTACCAAACTGAGCGTCCGCGATAATATAGTTGCTCTAATTTCATACTCACCTCAAGATATTATGTTATCTCATAGGCCTAGCCAATCAACCATATATCAAACCCCAAACAAAATGATTAAAGGATTCATATAACTACCACAATAGCCGGGGTTAATTGGCATCTACTTTATACAAATTTCATTGTAAGGAAAATGAAACATCATTGTATATAACAAGTGTCACATATATGGTGATCGACCCTAGGTGCAATGATCCAAAGTTGTTATCCATCTTTTTTGATCAATGTTGTCTTTTATCTCAAATTCTCATAAAAAGATTCTACTATCTTATCCATTAAGATGTGCATATACGATATGCTACTAAATTAAAAATTGAGTCCTACACAAGAAACAAAAGTAAATTAACACCCACCCCAATGTATATGCCATCACAGGTGTGGGTAGTGGGGGACCCTTCGCATATAGAGCTTTCTTTTGCATCATGATTCAATGAAACTCCACATGAATAAAGAAAAATAATTGATCATGGAAAATTTAGTTGACGATATAATTCCATGTCCCTAGTAGTTGAAAGAATCATATCATATCATGTATTATTAATTCCAAAAGTGGTCAAAATTTTTTGTTAGGGTGGGGGACTTAATAAAATAGAGTACATTTTTCATACCCGTGACTTAGAAAAAAAAGAAAACTTAATCTTATATCATTGTGAAAAACTTCCCTCCTGCAACCGTGTTGACGCAGTTACGGTGTGAACCATCCAATCTAAGTAAATGATCAAGATTATTTTAGTATATGTATAAATTAAACTGTCTAATATAAAACGGTGGTCGAGATTAATTACAACGTAAAAATGTGGAATTTTTCAAATGTGGCAAATCCATACCATATCATTGCATGTGTCATTTCTATCTCTATCACTAAATTCACCTTCTAGTGAAAATTATTCCTCTTGCTTCAACTTTTAGGCCCTTTAAGACCCTTTTCAAAGTGATGTTCAAATATATCATATTCATATATAACATGGTTATGGTATATTGATTAGGAAAAAAAAAAGTGTCTCATTTATTCATAGTTTCAAATTTTCAGGTATTGAAGAGGAAGAAGAGAAAGTGGAAAGATGACAACAAAGGATATGAAAGTTCAAATTTCATCAAGAAATGATGTGATGCAAGAAGGTGGTGTCTTGAGACAGCCAAGTATGAACAAGAACAATTGTTTATGTTCTCCAACAACACATGCTGGTTCATTTAGGTGTAGGTTACATCGTACACCTTGTCTCCAAAGGACAAAAAGTATGGAGTCATCATCATCTACTCATGGTTCTATGGTTGATGCTAATGGTGATGCTAACAAGGATTAGATAATTTAGTTATAGTTTATCTTTATTAAATTGAGTGTTAATTGTTATGATGTTTGTGTAAACTCTATCTTTTTTTGGTAAGTAAAAGTTTACGAGAGTTGAGTCCTGAGGCTAACCAGGTCAAACCGTCAAAGTAGGCCTGGCACGCGATGGTATGAGTCAGCCTGACTCCTTACCAACTGAACCAACTTCTGTTGGCCGTTACATGTTTAACTTGTGTTGCATTTTAATATTTTATCAACTATTTTCTCCTTTATGTTGTTTTTTGTTTTGGTGATAGATAAATAGTAGCATCTTATGTAAGGCAATATTTATCTAGTGGAATGGTTGTGGAAATCTGTCTCCTTAGGTAATAGTTTGAGATTGTTTCAAAATTAATTTGGTCTCTCTCTCTATGCATTATAGGCCATAATGTGAGCTTGAAATTTGTAGATGAAATTTTGCACCTTTTTTCTTTCAATTTTTATATTCTGTTTAGAAGGATTAGCTATAATTTATACCCTAATGATAAAAACTTATGATTTGAGAGTTTTATCAACAATTCACAACCAACATATTTTTGGATTTTATCAACATGGCTAGGTATGTAACAAGTCAGTTTGGTTCGGTTTCTGGAAGAAAATATCTGGATCAATTAAAAACAGTTGTGTTCGGTTATTGCAATAGCATATATCCACACAAGAAAACACTATTTGCAGTTTAGACGATTAATTTCACAAATAATCACAGTTACCGTTACAGTCGCATTACAAACCTTGATACTACGAACAATTGTGGCCAGATGCGGTTAATGCCGCTCAATCACAGTTATGGTCATTCTTTAAAAAATCTAGTTACAAGTTCAAAAATAAAATTCTGTGACAATCTTTTATCTGGATTTTCAATTTTGAATTAGTCCTAGTGGAACAGTGTGCCATCAAAATGAATGAATACATTGGATTTGATCCTGTTAATGTGTTTGAAGGAACATTTTATAAATGCAAATCAATGAAATTAATTTAGTTAGTATATTGAGTTTGAAGTGAAGAGATTTAATATTGATAGAAATTTGTACTCCCAAACTTAGTTTGATGTATAACATGTTGAATATTTTTCAACTTGCAAAGGCGTGGACTTGAGAAGCTCAACCTAAATATCAATCAGACTTTAGCAGCATAAGTCCAATGTATAGACTGAGGTCAGGCCCAATAAATTGGCCCAATCAAATTAGGCCGGGTTGACAAGGCTAAGCAAAAGACACGACCTCAACATGTGAGACGCTTACCAAAATACTAATCTAAAGTGGCTCGTGCTCTTATATACATAAGAGCACGAGCCAGGTGCACAACCTCACGGATATTGGGGAACAGAATCGTAATTTCCACCCCGACTACGTGTCAATTGGTCCAAAAGCAAGATAAACACTATCAGATCAAGCAATCATAAGAGCGGAGCTTATTGCAGCTCGGAGGGTTAAAACTACTATAAAAGGGGGCTCGCCTACCTGGTATACTTACTTCCTCTATATCTCACTTAAACTTTGCTCTTCACTCGGTCTTATTTTGGCATCAGAGTGTCTTTGTAAGTACCCCTCCACTTTCGAGAATGAAACAATTATCCAGAACTACAAGAGACTTTGACACTACATCTCCACTCAAAATCTTAAGTAATCGGGTATATGGGTCGTCACTCGTCACATTTCTTATACATCATCATTCACCTAATTCATTGTCGACGTGGGACTACCAACCATTCAAACTTCAACCAACAATAATTTAGAGATATTATACAGAGAGACAGAGAGGAACAATGACTTCAGAGCTTCAATTATTGTTAGACAAATTTATGCAGTAATGCTGAAAAGATTTCCCTATAAAAGGAACACACATAATTGACTTTACAGTACTTTTTTCTTAGGTTAGTCAATACAAATAAATAGGTATATCAAGAAGTTTATTTGAAAGGAACCATACACAAGTCAAGTACTAGTAGATCAATTACACCAACTAGTTTTTATTTTAATTTCTCTTAGTTATATAAATAATGCTATTTAGAATCAAACATATCATATCAATGCAGATCTTATTCTTTCTTGTATCAGAATCAAATCTGTATTGTACATCATCTTTAATACAGATTATCATATATTACTGTTTTAAGAGTATGATTGATCAAGTAAGGTACAATAAATACATGTTGAACCTTAAATTTATGTCACAATATAACACTTCAAATCATAATAATAGGTGTATATTGATTCATTAAGGACAATATTATCTATGTGGATACAAATACATAAGACAAATGTAATCAGATTTTATTACAGTATTGAATTATGTCAGACACATGAAAATACCAAATTTTTTGTCAAGACATAAGTGTTGCAGATTTGTAGACAAACACAGCAACATTGGCCCCATGATTTTGTCACTGACACCTAAGATTCTTATTCATATATCAACTTTTCATGACATGAAAATTAATCACCAAAGATTTTTCTTCAAAATTATTATTATTATTATAGGTTACATCAACAATGCACATACATTAAGAGATTCTTGGATTCTCCTACAAGTTACAATGCTTTTTTGCTTAAAACAAAAATAGAGTATATGTAATATACCCTCTAAATTACCCTTACCAACATTAAAACTAACATAATAACTCAAAATTATTCAATTTTTTTCAGTAGTAGTTCTATTAGTAGACCATAATTTACTAAGCATTTTCTTAGGCTGTGTAGGAAGAGCACAAATGGACTTAAATTTAGAGTTTCTTCCAATTCCATCATCATTTACCAAACCATTTTCATCAAATTCATCATGATCTTCAGCTAGCTTCATTCTTAGTGTTGAAGATCTTGATTTTGGTGACTTGAAGTTAGAAACACTCCAATTATCTTCACCTTGAATACTTGTAGTAGTGCTTAATTGTGTTGTTGTATGTTTCGATGGATCAATACCGTGTGTTGTAAGCAAAGCTTTGATATTGCTTTGTAATTCTGTTACTTTTCCACCTGATGCTGCTGCTCTTGCTTGTTCAAAGAAGAGAACTTGGACAACAACTCTTAATGGAAGTAGTTCATTTTGTGCTGCATGCATGCATGCTTCCATTGAGAGTTTTTTGCAGTCAAGAATTCTGCATAATCTTTTTCTTTCACTCTTGTTTAGTTCTGGATGAGCCTGCATGTTTTAAGTTAAGAAACACATAAATTTCATTACTAATAATAACTTACTTCCTCCGGTCTCCTATATAAGCAAGGATTCATTTTTCAGGTTCATTAAATAACTTATGTATCCGTATTTAATGGGGTCTTAAATTTATGTATTCATGTAGTCAGCACATCAATGGTTGTTGGATCGAGACCGAAAGGTACAGAAAGCAAGTAGATTTTGAGTTTTTAAAAACTCTGAAATGTCAAGCTTGATATTTAGACCGTTCAATCTTGATCCAACGACTACTTATGTACTGAATGCGTAAATGCATGAGTTTTTACTTCCATGACCTAATTTATTTTAGTACTATATTAACTGAACTTGAAAGCCGTCCGAAGTAGGTAGCTTGGTTTGTAAGATAAGGGATACCAATGGAGTTCTAAGTAGAATGTCTGGAGTTCGATACCAGGAAACTAACATAACCACTAATTTAGTAACATTTTCCTATAAAATAAAACTGAACTTTAAAGCCAGACATGTTACATCATTAGAGTTCTTGAAATGGAATTTAGCTAAATGAGTGAATGGACAAAATCTGTCATGGAAAATTGAATAGACACAACTATCAGTTCATGTGAAGGACATAGTAGTAGAACTATGATGGACCTCTATAACTGTTTTGACAGGACATTTTTTCCTCATGTTTTTATCCAAATGAATTCAGAAATACTTGAATACACACTGCAACTGTATCAGTCATAATATGGAGGGAGTCAGGCTAAATTTTTTGGTGGGTCAGTCTACACCTAACCTCTAATAAATGTAGAATAAGACAATTTTTTAAGGTCAAGAGAGTTGGTTATCCACTAGTTCTGAATCATATCCTAAATTTTGAAAGTGAAGTATGAATAAGTAGTTCCTAAACTATTATTAATTCGTCAAGTGAACCGGCCTCCTCAGTTGCTTTAAAAATTCGAGAGAGAATGATAGTTCAGAGACCAACTTGATTGAAAGTAGTTTAAGGACTACTTATTATATTTCTATAGTTCAGGAACCAAATCGGAGAAAAAGTGATTGTATAGAGATTAAATTAATGGTTTATTTTTTATTTTTTTACATATTTTTATCATGGAATATTATGGAGTGACTTAAAAAACACAATAAATATTTTGTAGGAAATTTTTTTTACCTTGAGATAAATGTCAATGGCTCTATAGAGATCATCATGATCATGTCTTGCAAAATCTGGTATAATATCAGCAAGGGCAATGAATTTAGACAAAGAAAAATTCACATCTCTTGCAACTTCTTGAAGGTACCTATCCACAAGCTTTGCAACCTTCAATTTTGAACTATGAGATGCTGAAGATGATCTTCTACTCTCTTGTAATTCAAAGTTAATATTCTCCGCGGAGCGAGACCGCCTTCTTTCAAATGTGTTCAAGGATTTTTGAGGGCTAGTTGGAGGACTTTGTCCTTGTAACATGAATTGTTCCAATATAGTCATCACCAATTCAACATCATAGACAGTCTCATTTGTATATGAAAGTGAGGGTATCAATAGATCATTCACTGTGGCTTCTTCCAGTTGAAGTCCCACCCTTCTTGCTAATTCCATCTTTGAAGATGAAGAAGCATTGAGAATATTTGATGCTTTCAAGAGTTTCAAAAGAAAGCTACAAGAAACAGCGCCTTTTTCGGTTGGAAGCAAGCTTACTATTGACTCCAAAAGCAGTCTATGCTTTGAAGTTATTTCACTGGCCGAGTCATCTAATTCAGACTCGGCTAGTGAAACATTCTTCTTTCTATTTCCATTCTTGGAAATATTTGGTAACCATCTAGATGCATAAACTTTCAATGCATCACCAATGAGATTTGAAGGAACTTTGCCACCAGATTTGATTGCTATCATGGTTCTCCAATAAAGGTCTATGCTAAGTTCTGCTAAATCTTCAGCCCACCATCCTTTACTTCCTGATTTGGTTCTCAAACTTTCTGTGTCATTGCAAGATACATCATCTCTCACCCTTCTAGAATGACTATGTGACAAACTCACTTTTGTAGGGTGCCTCAAGACTTTCGACGCAATAGTTTCAATGCATCTGCTGGTAATTCCTAAGTCTTCAGACCACAAATGCAACGCTTTTGTGGTCTGAAGACTCACTATGGTATCCTTCCAACCATGGAGGATACAAGAATTGAAAAAAATCTCAAGCTTGTTAATCAAGTTTCCTTTCTCAACTTCTTCAGTCATTTGAAGATATTCAGCAGCACATCTTGCAGCTACAATGTTGTAAGGACTCAAAGTAATGGTGATTCCATAGCAGAACTTAGCACATAACTCAAATGCTTCCACTCCACCAGGAAAATCAGGAAGTTGGACTATTTGGTGATGAGATGAATCAGGAGGTGATTCTGAGCATAATCTTTGCAGACATAAGCATTTCGACAGCAGGGGAAACTGAAAATCATCGGCACGAACTTCATATAAGTTACCAAATTAAAAACAAAGACTTACAAACACAGACACCAGACAGCAGACACAACACTCAACATTGATACTAGTATGATTTGACACATAGTAATTTGAGAAAAAAATTATTAAATGTAACTACATGTATCAGTGTTGTGTCGTGTCAAACACATGACAAACTTTCAAGCATATACAATTGAAAAATAAAAACATTAAGATGGTTGGTTAATCACTTGATGAGTCTATACTTTCAAGAAAAATACCTTGTGAAGAAGATATCTACTTCCCCTTACTTGAATTATAAGGTCGCTAGAAACTTCAGAAGAGATAGTCCTGCATAAAAAGTAAAAACACTCATGTTATAAAAACTATAGAAACAAAAAGTAGATACATAAAAAAAAAATAATTATTTTGATGTTAATGTCTTAACCTTATAGCTTCTGAAGTATAGAAAGTATCTGGACGAGATCCAAGTTTCATGAACTTCATGATTATTAAGTTTTTCTTACCTTCTAAATATCATGTGTTACACCAAAAACACAAGTTGCATAATTGAGTGTAGTACTAGTAGCTAGTAAAAGAAAAAAAAGTACAATACAACACAAATACC
The DNA here is from genome assembly GCF_020283565.1 of Trifolium pratense. Classification (NCBI taxonomy): domain Eukaryota; kingdom Viridiplantae; phylum Streptophyta; class Magnoliopsida; order Fabales; family Fabaceae; genus Trifolium; species Trifolium pratense. The sequence goes on along the minus strand of NC_060060.1, from coordinate 18,966,793 downwards.
AAGATGAAGAATCTTTATATTTATTTGCTAACAATGAATGAATATTTATTTTTTGTGCTAAGCAAGTTCAAGTGGACACTAGATGATGATATATACTGAACCGACAGAGTTATTTATCAGAGTGTGTGAGTGAGGATTTCAAGAAAATTTGAGAAATATAAAAGAAAAGCAAAGATAGAATTTGTTTGGTGGAGAGAAATTTGGAAGAGCAAAGGAAAGGTAAAGCAAGAGAGGCTTTGTTGTTGTGGGAGCAAAAATAATAATAATACTTAGTTTAAATAGATGACATTAATGGTATGAAAGAAACATACAAAGATCAAGCACACCTAAGTTATGTCCTTTCAGTCAAATAGTTATAACCTTGAGTGATTTTGACATTTTGAATTAAAATATCAACCTATAGTATGTAATTTACTAATTTTACAAAATAATTTCTCTTATAAAAAATTTGAAAAAATTCTCTATTATTTTTTATGGCTTTCACCGTCAATTTAATTTGATTCGGAGGTCAGTTCTAGCATTAAGTGGTTCCAGTCCCCTCCGAATTATAGTTATGGGGGATCGAACTGTGTTCTTCCTATCAAGTTCAGCGCCAATCACTACTGAACCAACTAACTATTGGTAAATTCTCTATTATTTATGCATATGTTTCATAATTTTCAACTTTAATTCTTTTCTCTTCTTTTATTTCATCGTAAAGTCAATATCTTTATGTATTACATGAGAGTATTTCATTTATACGGTGTACATTAGTGGATTTAGTCGAGATTGATCAAACATTCATTACTTAAATCAATTGATCGAAGTTTTTGAATCGTTTTGGTTTAGGTTTTTGTTTTCTCTATTGTGATTTATTAGTTTGGTTTGGATTCAACTTGAACCAAAGAGAAACTCAAAACAAACTATTAAAATAAATAAAATATGGTCACTATTTGGATTTTTTTACTGTTATAGCATCACGTTGTAACATATCTCAACCGTATGATATTAAATCAATGATTAAAGTATTTTATAATTAATTTTATAGATGTATAATTTAATCCACTTAATCTCACATTGCATCCGAGACTATGAGTTCTCTTGTAGCCTATGTCACTATATTGGGTTTACCAACCCAAATTTCTTCTCTAACATGGACGTTTATGATTGGATCAAGATGGGCGCCATCGGGACCCATTCTCTCATTTTCTCAGCAGGTGTCTAGTGGTCTTGGAGACACCGCAATTTGATGAGCCTCAATAACGAAACTTGGTCCTTAAGCCGACTCTCCTTTAACATCAGGTCTATGGTTGAAACTTTCAAGAATTGCTTCACTCTCACTTCTAATGATGGTTCAGTTGATAGATTTATCAAGTGGAATAACAACAATTTCTCTTGTATCATTCTTAATGTTGACGGAAGCTGTCTCGGTTCCCCAGCTCGATCAAGTTTTGGTGGAATCATTAGAAACACTTTTGGTCACTATTTGGCAGGGTTTTCTGGTTACATTCAAGGGTCTTCTGATATCTTGTATGCTGAACTTTATGCTATCTACAAGGGCCTTTTGTTGGCCATAAACATGGGCATTGACGAACTTGTCTGCTATTCAGATTCTTTACACTGTATTAACCTCATAAAAGGCCCCCAAGTTAAGTTTCATATGCATGCAGTTTTGATCCAGGACATGAAGGATTTGATTTACCAAAGTAATGTTTCCCTCTGTCACACTCTTAGAGAAGATAATCAATGCGCAGACTTCTTCGCAAAGTTAGGAGCCTCCTCAAATACTGATTTCATTAGTCATGACTGTCCTCCAGAAGACGTTCAAGATCTGCTCAAGAACGATGCTTTAGGAACTTTTATTCCTAAGAGACTAGTTTTTTTTTTTTCTTTTTCTTTTCCCTTATACTCTTTAACTTTCTTAAAAAAAAAACCACTTAATCTCAAACTAACAGTTAAGATGCGTTGGTGTTGCCAATCCAAGTCTCCTGATATTCTCCAATAAGCGGTCAACCATTCATCTAGAAACCGTATCTTATGGGAAAACTATGCAACTTTTTTATATTCCATCAAATCTTAATTTCTTATTTCAAAGTAGAATTATATAATATTTGAGTTTTTTTTTTTAAAAATAATCTAATGACTATATGTACACGCTGAATATGAAAAAATTAGAGAGTTTAAAGTTTTAACTTCAATCTCTCTAATAATATCTCTGATAACAATCAATTGAGCTATTTGTAGACTATTGATATTCGAGTCTCTATTTTCATTCATTTATTTATTATTTGTGAAGCTAGATGGCATTGGCAGCGTGCAATTATAAAAGCAGCTTACACGTGCTTATCCTGCGCCCACCTGCGTCTATATTAATCTCTATTCTCATCATTGTCACTACAAAATTATTGCAAATTTTCCAGTTCCATTTTCTTCTCTACTCGTATAGCATTATTTTAAGGGTCATGTTAACATGTGCACCAAATGCACATGTTAAGATTCTAAATATAGAAAATTACATTTAATGTTAGAAAAAAATTTAATGTTTAAAAAGTTAAATGCACAAATTTTAATATATTATTTCTACTTTTGCTTTCTTAACATGTGTCTTTGGTGCACATGTTAACATTTTTCTTATTTTAAATGCAATTGTACTAATATTATTTTAGTCAAACACTATTTTATTTTACTCCTCTGTCGTACATCTAGAATATTTTTCTCCCTCTCCTTAGGAGAATGTTTTAGAGATGTTTTACCTATAATAACATATTTAAAGGAGAACAAAAAAAATTAGAAAAAGAAATGAAAAGAATAATTAGATCAAGTATTACATGAAAATTTGAGGCAAACTTTGATGAGTCAAGTCTCACATTGCCCCGTCTCTTAAATAAAGAAGGATGTTAAATAAAATTAATTATTAAAGAAATCTCATCTCTCTTAGGCTCTGTTTGTATTGATGAAATATAATGGAATGAAGCATAACAAAATAGAGTAGAGTGGAAAGCAGAATGAAATAAATCTTTCATTTCATTGTTTGGATATTTTAAAAAGGAGAGGAACAAAATTGAAGGTAAATGAAAGAAGTATGAGATGAAATCTATTTCATCCTATTTCATTCTGTTATTATTTTTCAGATCCAGACAATGAAATATTATTCTATTTCATTCCTTTTCATTTTATTCCATCTCATTTCATCAATCCAAACATAGTCTTAGTGTGGTGAAGCAAGAGGGAGACCAATACTATATATTGAACTTATGTTCTTGGTTTTTAGATGCACTAGTCTATATCACTTTAAGTTTAAATATTTGCTTTGTGAGAATATATATAGTTGTACTCGGGTATTGGGGAGTGAGAAAAATATATGTGTTGTAAAAAACCTCAAGGAAAAAAAATGTACTAACAGTGTAAAATAATTTTACATTGTCAATCGATAACAATCATATTTTCTACTACATCATCTAATTTCACTTCACTTTTTTTATATGATAAATTGATAGTTTTGTGCAAAACTAGTTTCCACTATCAAGACATCCCTATTAAACTCAAAAAAATATAGAAAAAGAAATGAAAAGAATAACTAAATCTAATATCACATGAAAAGAAATGAAAAGTGTTATGCTTACTAACATGATTTTTTTCCTTGAGGTTTTCTACATTTTTACCAAAAAAACCGTAAGACATTAGATTGATGGATCCTTTCACTTATAAATGTTCAATCTCCACTTTTTTAAACAAGATAAGACTTAATTAATTAATTGAAATTTTTCTATCAATGGCTTGTTATGCTTTATTTCTATCCAAAGTTTCTTTACTTCTGTGATGCATTAATTTACATTTATTGCAAATGGTCCAAAAGATTGAAACTGTGCCTATTATTGGGGTGAAACAAAGAAACCTTATTAGGTCGTTTGTTTATGATATGTTTGCGTTTGATTAAGTCATAAAGTCAAACTTTATGGGTGGACATTTAACTTTTTTTGTGTTCTATATGAAAATGGTTAAAATGTGTTAATCTGGCAGTTGAGGGTCATCTTCACACTTTGTTTTAGCTTTGGATTCTCACAACACTATGACTTATGATTTGTGGTATTTGTGAAATTATTTCCCTAAGTTTGATAAACAATGTGACTAATTAATTTTGTGGACCCTTTTCATTCATAAAATAAAAAAGAAAAACGGCAAGCTATTAGAGTATATTCATATTCATATTCATATTTCATGATTCATGATTGGTAGTACTATCATCAAGTTGTGCTTGTGTAATTTTTATACGAATTTTATACTACATATATGAAAAATTAGTTGGTATAATTATATGTCAAGAAAAAGTAAGATTGGCAAAAGAGGGAAAAACCCGATTGAAAGTTTAATCATACACTTCATCAATTTGGACAAAGCATTAAGCAGCCCCACATTGTTAGGTTCAGCTATATATAAAAGGATGAACACAATTTAGTTGCTTTTGTTTTTTGTTTTTTTTAACACAAATTCAATTTAATTTTGAATTGTGTTATTTGAATATCAAACTATGAATATTATGTATGTAATATTATATATATTTATTCACCGGTTAAGCCACATTGTGGTAATGGGGTTTATAGTAAACTATGTGATTTTAGAAAAACATGCAAAATTATATACTCTCTCCGTCCTAAAATATAAGCAAAAGTGAGTCAAATAAACTTGATGTATTTGATTAAAGATTTGAACCAAATACATCCACTTTTATTGGTCAATTTTTGCTTATATTTTGAGACGGAGGGAGTATAATTTTTTAATTTTGAACCCTACAAGCTGTAAAAGGAATATATAGGCATAGGGTATTAACTAATTCTTGATTTACAATTGTGACTTGTGAGGCCTAGCTTTCCAAAAGTTGTTGCTTTGGCCATGAAATGTACGCAAGGGGCGTAAATGGAGAGCTAATATATATAATACATGATTAAAAAAGGAACAAGTACAAAATTCGTTTTCAATTATTATTTATGATCAATTAACTAGTGGTGTAGTATATTGTCAGTTTATCTTTAGTTCACGTGTAATTATCTTAAATATATATAATATTAGATATTATTATTTTTTCTCAAGACAATATAATTTTCACATGCAGCTTTATTAGGGTCAAATGCATTCATAATCAAAATTTTAAAATGCATAATTTGTAAGAGTTTAATAACTATGACAATATTTGAGATTATGTTTGGACGGATGATGTTGAAAGGGATGAGATATCTTATTTTTCCTAACATGGGTTGGGTCTAGTTTCATGGATATGTCACACGAAATTAACTGAGTTCTTGAAACGTATGATTTAGAATCATGGATTTTCTCCAAGAATATTGGCAAATGAAAACACAATTTGAAATAACAAGTGCCACCAAGACTCACATCTCTTTGGATGAAGCAAGAACAAAGTTTTTGGGCATTATGCTAGGATGCTAGTGGATATAGATCTTGCAAGGATATTATATTTATGAGGTGATAATGGTAGAAAGAATGGGTTTTATTTTTTATGTGAGTGTTGTTTATGAGAAAATTTCTCAATTCAGACTTTTTTAATTGTCAAATCATTGATCATCATGTCTCTCAATGCAAACGCAGAAAAAGGCCAGATGCCGAAAGAAAAATAATGTCTCAACCAAATATGAAGAAAAAAAGGATCAATAAACAAGAATTGAGACATTTCAAGTCATATTGTTGTACCCTACAAACTATTTAGTTTTAGTTTGTTTTTCATATATTATATATATTTGCCATTAAAAAAAATGTAGGAAGAGGAAGAAGAATTATCCATGGTCTTTTCGATCATAAAAAAAACGAGTGATATTATATATATGTTTGATATTTTACAGGGGTTTTAGTTTTTATACCCCATGATTTTTTTTATTACTATGAATACTATTATATATAAATAAACACCATTTTATACTTGCCAGAATGAATATTTTCTTTTTTTTGTTACATTTTTTTTTTGTTACAGAATGAATATTTTCTGTTACAGTAGTATTATTTTCTCATAATTAAATTAAGTTAAATGTATTTGTCTTTCTTACAAAAGAAAACATTTTCATGTAAATCTAAAAAATAAAGGTGCTAATAAAAATTATATTAAAAATCGTCTATAAGTGATGGTTCATAAATTCAAAAATACAATTTGAAAATTTAGATCAAAAAATAGATTTAAGACAAATTAACGCGTCATTAGAAAATATTGGAAGTATCTATTTTTTATATTTTAAACATTTTATTTTTTTATTTACATGATGATTTGTAATAGATTTAAATCTTTATAAATATATTTTATCAAACAACTTTTAACTAAGAAATAGCTTTAGAACAAAAAAAAAATAAATTACCAAATAACTTTAACTTTTGTTTTAAAGCACTTACTTTCAACTTTATTTTAAAAGTAACTTTTACACGGTAAAAAAGTCCGGCCAAACGGACCCTACATATACAAATATGCTATATTCCCACCTCTACTAAACAGTGAGACATGACTAAATTAAAATTGCACAATTACGATATTGAAAACTAAAAGTGAGAGCCCATTAAATGCAACAAATAAAAAATAATATACATGGTCAAAATGTGACACTTATTTCGAAATGAAGTACTGGAGATTAAAATAATATGTGGCAAGCAATAAATCTTTGATGCAAGCCTAGTATTATGATTTGCAAATTGGATAATTTCCATCTCTTTTCTCTACATCTTTCTCCTTCCTCTCTATCTCTCTCTTAATTTCAATCTCTCTCCTCATTAAAAAAATGATAAACAAAGTAAGAGAGATGGTGAAATTAAGAGAGAAATAAAGAGGATGAGAGAGATGTAGAGAAAAGAGATGAAGAGGATCGAAGTCTATGATTTGTGTGACAAATGTTTGCAATAGAAAAGACAACTTGTATTATCAATACCGTTACCAATCAGGCAAGTAAGTAACTAAACAAAAAATCAAATTAAACCCATCTGACAGAATCAAAAGCTTGAACATAAAATCAAGGACAAGACGATACTATTGACAACAATGTTATTGGTTTGGTACGTGGGCACTTGGATTTATTATGAGAAAAAGAGTTAGTGCTTAAACTCCACAGTACTTGTGCTCTCCAAAAAAAACATAAGTGGTCATACAACACTACAAAACGACACACTAGGATGGTATTGTTACAATCAATGTCTTGTTGATATCCATACTTTAGGATGTGTTGGCTCGATCAATGGTTCGTGTGTGTTTTTAATTTAGGTAAAGAAATGGGTCAAAAATAATATTGATAAGGATGAGTGGGAAATAAAGTTTGTACATATTTATGTAAAAGAAAATGTTTGATTAAAGATATATGTGGGGATGAGAAATGTGAACCATAGAAGCTATTGTTAAGGTGTCTTTCTCAATATGTTACATTATAATGCATCAACCCGACAATGTGGGACCTTGTATTCTTTCCCTTTCATCCTATAGCTTTGGGGACCTTCTACCACTTCAACTCAATCCGTAGAAATTGGAGTGGGATCCAACAATATCATGCAATTATGGATTCACCGTTATTAATAAATGAGACGGTTTTACACCAATTGATTATGACCGTTAATTTGAGATCGCACGATTTATATGTATGAAATTGAAGTGAGATTATTAGACTAGTCGTTTCTAATATGAAATTTTAAGATGAATCATCTCAAATATGAAATTTTAGAGTTTTTTATTTTTAATTCATACATACTAATATACTCTATGTTCCAACAAATTCTTTTGAAGCTTTTTTTGTTTTGTTTAGAAGTATCAAACGATCAAAATAGATAATTGTCTAGCATTGTTATTAGTTGCAGCCAGCTCAAAACGGATTTTTGAGCATTTATAACGAATATGGATTCCCTGCAAATTAAATAGTGACTATAGGTGAATCACAACCATTGGATCAAATTAATACATTTTAATTTAATTTATTTTATAGTGTTATTATTTTCTAACAAGACAAAATGAGATATATTAACATAAAATAGTCTCCCAGCACAAGACGTACAAAGATAGCCTACAAAAATTTACAAAGGATCAAGTAATCCAAAAATAAAACGGTGTTAAATTTAAATCAAATGATTTCAATTAAATGGTACATAATGAAGTTAATTGCATGACTACACCATTTTATGATTACATAGAATTCATATCCATTTATAACACACAATAACCATCGCACCAATCCACCATATCACATTAGAATTATGTAGTTAAACCTATTTTGAACTAGACTAATGTATATTACAATTGTTGATCTCGTGAAAATACATAAACTTTAGAAAAAGAGACCCTTAAACTCCCCGTTCATTACCCTTTACCCTAGATGTGATTGTGTGACGCAATCCATTGACAATACATTCAGAGAGAGATACTAATATAGTTTGACATAAGTGGTAAATATATATTTGAATCTCTTAACTATTTGATCTAGAGTTTAATCTATGATAAGTTTGTATAGAAAAATACTTTATGAGATTTGTCAATCTCTTAAACAAATATCATTTACCTCAAAAAAATTAATTTTCACAGTTGAATGTGGATGATACTTTAGTTTGAAATTTGAAAATAAAAATAAAAATTAGACAGACTGTATGTTACCAAACAAATTTGGTTCATGTCCCCTTTATGGCTCATAGGCTATGGAGATAGAAATTTCTCTTAATTATTGGATAGATGAGATGATTTCCAATGGGTTATGGGTCCAGAAGAGAAACAAAATTTCTAGCTAATTTGAGATTTGGATTGGCATAATTGCATGAATAAAATGTATTTTCAATTTGACGATTTTTGTGTGATCTATAAATTATTTTGAATAGCATTGTGAAAATAAGTTGAAAAAATTTGGTATATAAATTAAATAATGCATGTCTAAAGTTTTTTTCTTTTTACGAAATATAAATAGTCTACTATTTTAATTTCATACATTCTTGTTATAACATGCAATAGATAAACTTAAATTAACAATTCAAACAAATACATTCAGAGTTGGGCCCAGAATTCTCCCCACTTATAAACACATGGTCATCTTGTAACTGATGTGTGACTTCTTAAGACAGTCGCTCATGTCTAGCACTATTAGGCACGTATGGATTATAGGGTTTGATGCATAGATATAAACAATGGGTGGCCCGATAGCGAAAACCTGATAATAGTGGCCGGGAAGATGCTCTGATATCATCTTAGAATTGAAAGTTGGGTCTAACTGAACTCTACAAAATCGGCTTATAACTTGTAAGGTGAAGATTATCCTCACTTATAAACATACATTCAGGCTATCTTACAACCAATGTGAGACTTATTAACAGTGTTATCATCAACACTAAAAAATAACAAAGCACAATATAATCAATTATTCAATCTGTTTAATTAAAGGATATAACAGATATATTTTATGTTAAGAAAAATATAAAAGATATTTTCATGCATCTAAAGGATAAACTATCGAAAATTTTAAGGGAGAGAATGAGAGATCAATCAGTTAGGAAAGGGCGTCTAATAATCGACGAAAGTGACAGTGCGATCGTGCAAATTGCATTATTTAACAAGACAATATTTTTGCATTATTGCATTCAATCAAAACAAATGAGGTTGAAAAGTCTTGGATTCATAGGACCATGCAACCAACAATTGGCAACAAAGCTTGAAAAATTATAAATTTTTACAACTTTTTTAGGTGTTGAAATTTGACAAATTTGTTTAATTCCCTTAATGGGTAGTTGAATAATTTGTTAGACACCAAAAATTGAAATGACTTGGGTAGTTAATTGTTGAAATTTGGGGGAATTTAGGTGAAAGAATAGGAGAAAATAATAAGTAACAATAAATATTATTGATACTTGTCAATAACCCTAATTACAATATTTACATTACTATTTACATTAATAAAATAGTATGACTACCTTGGTATTTATAACCAAGTGAATAAACTTAAATCTAAACTAAATCCCTTTATTATAGGGCTAAGAATAAACAAACCAAATCATAGAGATATTTTCTCAACAAATAATATAATATTTTCTATATTCTAACACTCCCCCTCAAGCTAAAGCTTACTAAGCTTTAAGCTTGTTACAAAATTAACCCTAAAAATAAATTAAATCCATTGATAGCAAGCCATAAAGAGCAGCAATCAAAGAAGTAGTAAAGCAGCGACCGAAGAGATGAATCCATATCAAATTAAGTAAAAATGTCCGCAGATTAAAGTATCACAAACGGGGTATGCCCGCGGATTAACGTATCACAAACGGGGTATGCCCGCGGATTAAGGGAAAACAAACGGGGTATGCCCGCGGATTAAGGGATCACAAACGGGGTATGCCCGCGGATTAAGGGATAACAAACGGGGTATGCCCGCAAATTAAGGGATCACAAACGGGGTATGCCCGCGGATTAAGGGATAACAAACGGGGTATGCCCGCAAATTAAGGGATCACAAACGGGTAACAAAATAAAAAAAAATTCAATGACGGCTAGGGTTTATATGAAAAAAGGTTAAGTAAAGCATATATGAACAAAAAGGTAAGTAAAACGAAGAATAATCGAGAGTTAAATCTCGGGGAAAATTGCAGCGGAATTATGTTTCAAGGTGGATACCATGACTCTGATACCATGTTGAAATTTGGGGGATTTGGGTGAAAGAATAGGAGAAAATAATAAGTAACAATAAATATTATTGATACTTGTCAATAACCCTAATTACAATATTTACATTACTATTTACATTAATAAAATAGTATGACTACCTTGGTATTTATAACCAAGTGAATAAACTTAAATCTAAACTAAATCCCTTTATTATAGGGCTAAGAATAAACAAACCAAATCATAGAGATATTTTCTCAACAAATAATATAATATTTTCTATATTCTAACATTAATTATCTTGTCCACGAACGAATTATGATGTTACACCCGACATAAACATGTCTAGCTAATTACCATCTCTAATTGAAGTTATCAATTAATGTTAAAAACACAAGTCATGGAATGAAGGAAATCGGGAATCCCTTCACTGATTGTACATATCACATGATAAATAGCGTATTTTGGTTCAGAAGTTGATTCCATATTTCGTAAATACGTGGGTTCAGTTTCTATTATAATTGTTATAACATTTTTTTTATGTAAATCAGATATTCTTTATGTACAATTTCACAGAGCCCAGTGTTATCTCATCTGAATGCTCTTAGATTAAGCATTAGGACTTTGTCAGTGGACAGTAAATAAGTACATTTATATTCACTCTTTAAACCTTGTGACTTTTCGTGGTGAATCATGTGTTGGACTGTAGAGGGGGGAGCCTCACTAGACTGGGTCGGTACATTGGACATTGTGCAACCATACAAGTGACTTTGACACCATACTTTCACTCAAAACCTTAAGGTATTAGGTTTATGGTCGTCTCACTCATAAAGTGATCAACCTCAACTCTTCAAACCAATGTGAGACTTAACTCACATTTGATAGATCTCATCATCTCCCCTCAAGTGTGAGTCTCTCTGTATGCACGATCATTCACCACTCATTTATTGCTCCCCAACCGAGCTCTGATACCACTTTTAGAGTGTAGAGGGGCGAGCCTCACTGAACTATTGATACATTGGACATCGAGCAACCACACAAGTGACTTTGACACTACACTTTCACTCAAAACCTTAAAACATTATATTTATAGGTCATCTTACTTAGAAAATGATCAACTTTAACTCTTCTAATTAATGTGAGACTTAACTCGCACTTATGGAGACTCGTCTCAACTTAAGACATATCACATGGTGCCCAAAGCATATACTGTTGTCAATATATTGATGCACCTTCTTTGAGTTATCACTGTTGTAGAACCCCTCTATGTGACACTTCAATTTTGTGTGCATGCATGATACATACTTACAAATCCTACAAAGCTAAAAGAAACAGTCAATAGTGCATATGGCACGGTTGGCTAGAAGGTGCATATGGACATATATTGTGGTATCTTAGTTGTGCTAATCAAGGGCAACAAGGCAACAACTTTGTTTCTCTATGAGCTGTATCATTCCAATTCCAATGTCACATTATAGAGGACCAGCTCCTGGTCAAATGATATTGGCCATTGATACATTTGCTAGGGTTGTAATACCAATTAAAGAGGTTCATTCATCTTTCTACCAACGTTGGTTGGACTAATTAATTTTTTTTAATTTCTCATCTAGATGAGTCTTGACTATTAGATATATTTCATTCATCTAGATATTTAATTGGTTTAAACTAGTCAAAATGTCACACTTTATAAATTAATTTTAGATATTATTTTTTTTTTAAAAAAAAAAGGCTCAAAATTTTAACTACAAACTGTATATAGAGTTGTTGACTGTGACAATGTAGGGGATATTATACAGTGTTTTGAAAATTTTATCGGCCATCCGTCCGATAAGAATGTCGGGCACTAATAGTACAACATGAAAGAACCGAATTAAATTGATTGACTTTTGGTTAGATCATTTGGTCTATAGTATAAATTAAACTTGTCTTTATATTAAATCGGATGACTCTGATTTTCACCAAATTTGACCGGTTCAAATTCGGTCTAATAGCATAATTGATCAAATATATGGTTTGAATTAATTACCACCCCACCGGTTCTCGATTCTGACCTGCTGGTCCGAGTCGGTTTTTAGGATAATGAGCTCATATCTCATATATAGAATATATTTTGGTGATATGTGTTAAAAAATTATATTAAAGAAGACACACATCTGCAAAACTAAAAAACCCACCACCAACTACAACAAGAGTTTAGTCAATTCGAATTCACCGCAATCAATTTTTGTTATTACATTCATGCATTCAAAACAACTGTAGTCGTTATATTCAGAGCAAATGATATAAACTTCTACAATATAGAGATTTTAATTTTTTAAAATAAAAAAATACAGAACTTAAAATTTAAACAGTTAAATCTCGATTCAACAATCACAATTGTTCCCAAGTTTAGTTTCAATAAATTTTTCCAATAGAGCAAAAAAAATCAAACTTAATTAAGTGACACTTGACTTAATAGAAGGATCTCAACCACATGTCTTGACCCAATTTGGTTATGGAATCTTATACAGTGCCAACATAAATCATCTATCTTTACCATCTTTTTAATCTTGTAGGGTCTCTATGTCTCCTATGGCTGTAGACAAATACTTACAAGAAATTGAAAAGGGAAAAACACATCAGCCGCAGCAAGTGGAAGAGCTTCAATCTAATCTAATCTAACCTTAACAATTTCAATGGCAATTAGCTGCAGTCACTAACTTGCTCTGGCTTGACTGCTCCTTAATTTGTTTTCTTCTTTCTTTTTTAAGTTCTTGTTTCTTAGTGAAATTATACTATTCTTTTTGCTTCTTTCTATGGGCATCGATCATAATCACTTTTTCTTTTTAAAGAGAATCGGGTGTCCTTTGTGTTTGTCTACAGTATATTTAACAATTTCACACATTCATCAATGGGTTATTCCCTTCTCATTACTATTTCTCCTCTTTTAATATTAAAATCTTTATCGTGGATGATGAAGATTTCACTAGACCTCTCATGTCACCGGAGAGGATCCGGTCATTATTCTCTATAGAGACATCACACAAAAATACATATAGCATATTTTTATTTAGGCTTAATTAGTAAAATAGTTTTTTAAAAATATTTTTGGTTTTACATTGGTCCCATAAAGAAAAAGAAGTCTGAATAGGCCCTTTAAAGAAAAAAAATGTCCGAATAGGTCCTTAAAGACATCTCCGTTAATCAGTTTGGTCTTTTCCGTCATTTTTTTTGAGGACCAAACTGATTAACAGAGATGTCTTTAAGGGACCAAACTGATTAATGAAGATGTCTTTAAGGGACATATTCAGACCTTTTTTTTTTTCTTTAAGGGATCTATTCGGTTCTTTTTTTCTTTAAGGGACCAATGTGAAACCAAAAAATATCTTTAAATGACTATTTTACTAATTAAGCCTTTTATTTAACAAAAGAAAAAATTATGGTCAAGGTTCGAATTCGAACCCCGACTCCCTCAGTTGTTTGTATGAATTTATACCGACTTTGTTATTTTGTCTATTTACAAAAAAAAAAAATCTATATATGATAAGATGTGTCAATATATTATTGGTAGTTTTTTTTTTTGAAAACTTTGTATCTGGCCTTGGGACCGACTAATCCAAGGGTACCAATCCCATCTCCCACTTGTGGAGATCCCACCAAAATTGACATCAGGAAGAATCGAACATGTGACCTTGAGATGAGCATAATCCGAGGACCCAAGTCAACATCATTAGACCAACCCCGAGTGGGTTAATATATTATTGGTAGATGACGGCTATCTACAACACAGGGCTTAACAAATAAGGCTCCTCAAATTTTGGATTGTTTAGATATTTCTAAAATATTTATTGACAATATTTAAATATCGATTAATTGAAAAAAAAATTATACACAATGCAACATTAGCCTATTGGTTGTGTCATTTGTGTGAAATCATATGTGTATTTGTGGGTTTGAGTCCTACATATATATGACTTAATTATTAATTGAAAAAATTTAAATGAAATCAATTATATTAATTTTCTGATAAATTATTTGTATTATAAAAGTATGAAAACTAAAATGGAACTAATTTTTCTCAGAGAGATAAGATTACCTTATCTCTAAGTTTTTTCTTCTTTGTCAACCAGAAAGAGGAAGAAGTTGGGTCACTTGTTGACATGATATTATCCATGTCTATCTTTTTCCTCTTTATTTAATATATAAATAGTTTTCACACAGATAATATCTTTCTTTCATATTTTAGTTTATTCGTAGAATTATCATTTTTGTTTTTTTTAACCGTTAAATTTATGTTTGTATTTGATATACTTTATCAATTTACATTAATAAATACTTTTTTTAGTAAAAAAAAATACAAAATTTTAGATATTTTACTAAAATTCAATTACAGGCCTTAGATAGAAAAGTTCTAATATGAATCACCTCTATAAATGGTCCATTGACAATATCATGGACCACTATTTAAAAAATACTTAAATTTTTAACAATGTAGGTATGTACCATGTTCTTTTGAAGTATAAATTATGGTGTTCTTCATAATTATAATTGAAATAAGGAGAAAGCTAACATGTGCCCTAAGAGCACATGCTAAGAAACTAAATATTGGTATTCTTCGTCTAAAAATCCGTGCATTTAATTTTATAAGAGTCAAAATAATATTTTTTTTCAATGCAAATTTTTCACTTATGAGTTTCTTAACATAGACACATGTTAGCAAGATCCTTGAAATAATAACTAATTACATACTTTACCAATTTATTTAATTAAAACAAGAGAAATTAAATATGTAATTCGTATTAAATTGAACTTAACCATGCCGTTAAATCTCTATGTCTTAGAACGGCGGCTATGTTTGTTTATGAAATTGCTTCTTCTGATTATTTTACTAAGGTTAATGACATTGCTACCATGGTCTATAATCGTATAATTTCATAATAGGTAGTTAATTAATTGTTAATTCCTACCCTACCATGCTAATTTTCGTCACAAAATTAATTATTTAAATTGGTAATAAAAAAGTTGTGTTCCTCTTTATAATAGCATTGAACTTGACATTGTTAAAAGAAAAATATGGAAGTTTCTGCTAGCCAGTTCATATATCGTTCCAGTTAATTAGCACTATATTATATTTGAGGTTGATGAAAAGCAAAACTCCTTATTCAATATATTTTAATCATATGGTGTTCACCTTTTATTAGCCCCCAAAGGCCAATGGGCCATACAAAGCAGAAACTAAAACATCACTATTTATCCCAACAACAAAAAATTGTCAAAACGAAAAAAATAAAACTTAACTAAACAATTGATTATGGGATTAATCAGGACGACAACATACATATGTATCCCTGGCCAAATGATCATACCTCTGTATATATTATTTTTAGAGTATTCGTGCATACAAGTCTAACTAAGAATTATTCTCACCAGAAATAGAATCTAGATTCTTTCGAATGATTCGTTTTAAAAGTAGTTTATTAACCAATTGAATTTAATATCTAAATTTACGTCTTAAATCTTTTAGTCCACTATAAAACTAAAATATGTTACGAATGAATTTATATTCTTTTACTGAAGAGAGTCGTATTATAGTGCTATATTTGCATCAGCCTCATATTAACTACTTGAAGTTTAACTATTAATTTGAAGTTAGGAAGAACAACATGATCAATTTAGTGTATAACCCTACATTTGATATATAATCAAATGATTTAATGCTACCTTAGTTACAATCTCGATCCACCGTAATTTCTCAAAAACTTCAAATATTAACTTCAATTTACCTTGCGGTCACACTGCAACTTTTTAAGAATATATAATGATGGAAGGAGGTATTATTAAAAGGTGTTATCTTACCTTTAAAAAAAACAAGGTGTTATCTTACTTTAAAAACTTTCTTCCTAATTGATCATAATATGTTTTGATAATCATTAACTTTCATTGTAACCTCAAAAAAAAAAATTGTAGACTACAATACCATGAATGTTTTGGTCCCTCTCTAGTCTCTACCATGTCCCATTAGGGTGGGCTAGCTAGTACAATTACAAAACAAAACCTAAAATTAAAGATCTTTTAATTAATTGTAGTTGGTAAATTATGAAAAATATGTAAAACTAGGTTCCACAAGTAGTCACACCTTAATCCAAATAAAAAGTTAGTCACCCCCACCATTGATGTGTCCATTGACAAAGATTGGCGTGCATCGCATGGATTAAGCACTATGAATTTGACACGACAAAATATGTTTCAACTTTAGCTCATTATTGACTGAAAAAATACAAAAGGTGATATGCGGATTTTTTATGTGCTTGATTGTATGATTAGTACACTAATCCAATTGATTATCATGTTCCACTTTTTGAAATAAAAAACTGTTGTTTGATTAGAAAATTTGTGTATACCTCAGCTGTCATCATATAACCTACCATTTTGGTGGGCTTGAAATTTATGTATACCTCAGCTGTCATCATATAATCAACAGTAAAAAGTTACAAAGATTTGGAAACGTGTTCCTCAAAAACATCAAGTGCCTACTTGATTTTTGTGTTTTGGAAATCTCAAATTAGTTTAAATAAAAATTTGTCATTTATTGTCTTACTTTTGTCCTAACCATGAAAGAAGTAGATGAAAAGATTGTGAATGTTTTGAAATCATAATTTTGAATACTTTATTTGAAATTCAATTACTATGTATTGAAAAAAAATATCAAAGTCCACATCGCATAAATATAAGGTTTTATTGAAGTTTATAAAAAGTGACACTCATGACATTAGTAGTTTTTGTTCTGCCGCAAATAAAATTAGATAATTTTGATAGCGAAACTTAAGATAGTTACGGTGGAAATAAAGTTCAGGTATGGTGAATCACGGTAAAAAAATACCTACAAAACATGTTAACATTTCAATGTTTAAGCCAATGTGTGCGAGAGAGAGAGAGAGAGGAGAGAGAAAGTAACTAACAAAAGTTTGTCTTTATATAGGGGAAGACGGTTATAACCGTTTGTGTCAGTTGACAACAATCGACACTTGAGATGACAAGGGTTGTTGAGATAGATTCATTGATCCCTTGAGTGTGTAAGGTGCATATTTGCTGCAGATAGTGTAACTAACTAAAGTGTCTACCATTGTTGACGTATAAGAGAAGTTTCCGCAAGGGATTACTTAAATTATTCATATCTTCTTATATATTAAAAAATATGATATCACTTTAGAAGAAAATATATTGCACTTCAATCCATTTTAACGTAAACAAATATTTTATTAGTGATATTCTAATGAGATTGATCTGATTTTATTTTTCACTTTATTCTTCTCGTCCAACCCTTTCCCTTTAGGCTTTATTTACAAGTCAGCAGAGAAGAGGAGGAAGAGGCTTTATTCATATCTTCTTTTTTTCGGTACAGCTTTAAACAGTTTTCTAATTGCCTCTAGTAATTTTTCAATCTTCTATTTACCTTTTACTGCTTCATAATTGACAGTAGGAATTCTAAAATATATGCCAACAATAATATTGTGCATGAATAAAAAAGAGAAGCAAAATGGTTAGCATATTCCAATAGGTAGGTTTTAGAGATTGGGCTCCATATGACAGTAGTAAGGAAAGGCTTTTGTAGTTCATAGAAAACCAAATAGTTGTACAGATTCCAGATGGTTAATGTATGGACAAGACTAGAAAAAACACTGGACCCAACCTAAACAAATGATGAGAAATGGTGGCTTTCTTTCTCAACAAACACACAGACCCACCCATCATGTGAAAATTGTCACTCAGCATTCTCAATATTGGTTTTCTTTAACCATACACATACACTCAACAAATACAAACAAGAAGAGAACCTATTGGTGACACAACAAAACAATGACAAAACATCCTACCAAGAATCTTTTATGCCACACGTGAGGTTTGCCAGGTTCATGCACGATGGTTTGTAATTATATGTTAGATATGGTCCCTTAACTAAAAATTGTTTTTATGTAGTGAACACTAGAATCAATTTTATGTGGACTACGAAACCATGAGGAATAATTAATACAACCAGTT
The DNA here is from genome assembly GCF_020283565.1 of Trifolium pratense. Taxonomy (NCBI): domain Eukaryota; kingdom Viridiplantae; phylum Streptophyta; class Magnoliopsida; order Fabales; family Fabaceae; genus Trifolium; species Trifolium pratense. Next base: position 18,948,195 of record NC_060060.1, on the reverse strand, counting down.
GCTTATTAGAATGGGAGCCACAGATGAATTTGGAATAATGATAGATTTCTAATGATGTAGTAATTCAATTATAGAAAGATGAAATTGTTGATTTCCAAGAGGTCTATGCAAAATCAATTTCTTTCGGAGGAACAGAAGATTTCTAGGAAAGAAATGACATACATGCATGTATGGAGATAAGCTAAAACTAATAGAGTATAAAATTTAAGACCGCTTAAATGAAATGGCGTTGGTCTCTTCTAGATTAACCAAGGTTCTAGGCTCGACTTTTGACTTGGACATGTAGCAACATCTTATGGAGGGTTTGCAGTCCATTTGAGTCCCACAAAACTCAAGGAATTAGCCTTTGCAGTCGCGCGTAAAGGATACATAATTTACGCCAAAAAATAATATTTGAAAATTGCTCTTTAGGCCTCTCATATACTCACATGCCTCCCAAAATTGCTCTTTATATTTGAGGACCTGTAAGCATATGAGGAGGTCTAAAGAGCAATTTCCCCGATATTATTAACCTCGGACCACTGATCAACATGTAATTCAAAAAAAATTGAAACATGTAATTCAAAAAATGCATGGGCATTGTGCTCAACATGAAAACTGAACACTTTTATGACACACTTGCTCTAATATCAACTGCCTCTGCTACAACTTTTTGTGGGTTCTAACAGCCACGTGAATGAATACAAAATTTCACCACAAGAATTAGTATGTCTATTATAAAGTTCATTACATATAACACTAAGAATAAGTGTATGCTTTAAGATATCTCATTATTTAGAACCATATATCACACCCCATTTGGCTTCTATTGAATGCGGTAGAGAAAGGATCAACCCAATTTTCCTGACATTGATAACTAGGTTTGATTGTCCATATTTTGATAAAATATAAGGGATCAAGTAATTTCACTGCCATATGTAAGACCAACTTTCAAGCTTGGTGAAATTTCCAATCTTTGACTTTGTTTTGCACTTCACCCTCTATGTCTTTAAGCATGTCTAGGATACCAAGAATACCCAAAAGGATTAATCCAGCTGAAAAATTACCGCCGCCTCCTCCTCCATTACCACCGTTGCCATCATCTTTGCGAGGTGGCAATCCAGGCCCGTTGTCATCAAGTCTAGGGCTCCTCACTTTTTCTGACATTTCAGAAAAATGATAACAAATTATATTTGTGCAACAAAGACATGGAACATATAACTATTCACAACATAATTAAAGACTAAAAATGCATTAAGGGCGAACAACATTTACATGTACATATTTTGCCAAATACTAATGTTATATATTATTTATTTAAAAGAAACCCAAACATTAAGGGCAAACAACATTTACATGTACATATTTTGCCAAACACTAATGTTATATAATATTTATTTAAAAGAAAGTCAAGTTGCATAATTTTTGTTACATGTTTCCGGCCAAAACATGCATGAGCATGAGAATATAAAATGGACTACAAAACACCATCTACAAAAGGTAACAAGAACAACAAAAAACAACTCCCTTTCTAGTTAAGACTTAAGACATATTTGAAGCTAAAAAGAATAAATTAGTTATTTAAGCCTTCTAATATAATCCTTTATAAATTTACTGTTGTTGCTAATCACCGAAGTTCCTTTTCTCGCTTCTTTGCATTGCAGGTATTAAGCGAGAAACTATCTCTATCTCCTTACCCAACTATATAAACATTCGAGTGTGCATTACCTTAATTATCAAATATTCATATCAGTTTCTCTCATAAAAAACCTACACTTCCACACTGATTTAATTATTATTTTAATAAAGTACGCTGATGTAATGGGAGGAGCGAATAATGAAATTTAAATACATAAACTGTTGACTATTGAATATGAATATGGACATGATGACAAGTATAGAAAATGGAAGAGGCCAACACATTGGGAAGTGCTAAACTGTTTCAGTTTGTCCCAGTGTAAAACAAATAATGGAATTTATTTAGCAATCTAAGCACAATATATATTTTATCTAACAGAATTATTTGGCATAAGTAAATTCTTTGAGTTCGAATTATTACCAGGAGTAATTGTAACTGTCTGAGGCTTGCGGGTTACAGTCTGGGTTGCAACACATGTAGCATTCTGTAGAAAGGAGCACCATTAAGATATCAGAATATTGTACAATGTAGATCAACAAACATTTTTGGATAATTTTTTCTGTTATTGTCAATGATTCACCAATAAAATCCAAAATTTCCATGATTTGGATTGAAAGTTAGGACAGTGTCAAGTTGTCAACACAACATTTACTTACATACTACATCCTATAAGAAATGCCTAGATAAAAATCATTAGAAAATGCAGGGAATCACTCAACAGTCAACATAAAATATAAAACCTCTCTACTTAAAACAAATAACTCAACCTGATGAGCCCTTGTGCATGAGAAGGAGAAGAGGGAGGAATAGTAGACTCAAGAGTGAAGGGCTTAATGAGAAGCTTCATAATTTTCGGCTGTCTGGTGGCCATTGGTTGCAGACTGACTGCTTGTTACAGCAGTCTCTAGGTATCAATCTTTTTTTCCATCTATTTTCCTAATCTATTGGTATTTTCGATCAGGTCTCTTCTATCATATGGTCCCTTCTATCATATGGAGTTGAGTTCCCTTTGCTAGTTAAATAATACTATTCATTATTCAATTAAATTTTTCTTTTGAATCTTCCTTAACTTTTCAAAAAAGACTCATTTGATGTTGCAAATTGCAATAACACAAAACACCGTTTGCAATTTCCAACAAGGATATCATAGCACCAAGAAATCAAACAATCAACATATAACAAATGCCAAGAGAAAAACCTTACCAAAGCACCAGCATATTTGAATCGAGATGACGAACTTCGAAAAGTTCCAGTTTGAAGTTCTCCTTTTTTGATGTTATATGGTGAGCGTTGCATCCTAACAATGTTCGGTCTTGAATACTTAACAAACGCTTTAGGCTGATTTATACTACCTGAATACAAGAAAATAACAAAAAATAAATATCTCCATGAATTATGTAACTTCAAATACCCATCTTTCAAAACCTTATGTTGCTAAACCATCAAAACTACTGTGATGCATAAAATCATCGTACCTGGATATAGTAGAGGTGAAGAGCCAACACAACTTTGCATTGATGTCAACATCTTAATCTTCTTTATTATGAGCAAATGTTAACAATGCTAGCTGTTAGCATAACAAGAAAAACAAAAAATTATGAGTTTCAAAAACAGTTACTTAATCCAATTTACATTTAGGCCACTCTTGCAACAGATTCATTGCAAGAGTACAGTTTAATTCATGACTTGATTGCAATTTTGGTCCCCTATTTTCACCATTATGCGGATTTGGTCCCATATTATAAAATTTCACCGTAATTTAGACCAAATAATTGATGGAGGATCAAAACCGTCAAATTAAAATGACCAATTAAGCCTTACTCCTACTTCTTTATTGAATTATAATTGAATTCTTGAATTTTAACTTAATTTCCTTTGTTAAGATGATTTAAATTCAATATCTGCATACACAACAAATTAAATTGATAAAATTCTACCTAATTAAAAACATTATATGTAAACAATCCCCTCTTTAGGGCGCAATTGCGGAATCGTAACCGCGCAATCGGAGAATAGTTGAATTCCACGGTGGCGGCGATAGGAGAGGCGAAGAAAAATCCGAAAAAAAAAATAATAATGAAAAAAGAAAGAAAACCTGAATTGAATTCGTCGATGTTTCTGGCGAACGACGACACCAACACTGTTGCCTTTTACGGCGGCGAATTGAGTTTGAGTGCAACTCCGACCGACTTGTTTTTTATACGATGCTAAAATTGTGTGTATTGTTAATAGAGTTGGGTATGCGTGCTAGCCCGTCCCATTTAACTCATCCCGTTTAACCCGCCTCGCATAAACTTGCATATTAAACGGGGTGAACAAGCCCGTCAATAAATATAAACGAGTTATAATATTAAGTCTGAGTCTGGTTTGCATAAACCAGCGGGTTAAACGGTTAACTCGCGGACTATTACCAAAAAAATAAAAGATCACTTTTTTCAAAAAAAAAAATTAAATTAGTAAAATATTGATATAATGAAAGCTTAAAAAAATATATTATTAATAATTTTATGTTATAACACATAAATTGTAACTAACAAATATAAAAATAAATAAAGTTTGTGATATCATTGAGTTTATCTATCTTCTCTTTGTAAGTAATGTAACTAAAATGAAATTCAACTGATTCTTATCGTCATTTTTGTACCGTTTATTTTAGTGAGAAAAACTTTCTACATGTACCCAAAAAAGCATAAAAAGATTAACAGATTCAACTTAACTAAATCATATCAAGGTAACCAAATTATTCAAAACATAATAGTGGAAAATACCCCCAAGAAAAATAAATACTCATTTAGACATGTATCTTTTAAATACTAGCAAATGTATATACAGCTAAGACAAAGTAAAAGATATTAAAAAAGAACAAAAGATTATAAGTAAAAGAACATGTCAGAAACCTAATGTTTTGTGTTGTTGTCTACTTGATTAAAATTGGAGTGTATTGTTGCTTTTTATAATTAGGGTTTAGACTAAGTTTTGTTTTTTTTTTTTTTTGTGGTTAAAAAAGTTGAATTTGGACATCGACCAAGTTATTTATATCTGATAAATTTTGTAATTAATTATATAAAAAAAGACGGCGGGCCACGGGCTAGCCCGCGAACCCGCATAACCCGCGATTTTAACGATCCAACTCACACGGGCAAAAATGTAAACGGGCCAAAAAAATTTGGTCTTAAGTCCGTGTGGGATGCGGGTTAAAAGGGTCGGGGCGTGGACCTTGGTCCGTATACCCGGCTCTAATTGATAAGATATTTTCTCTCCCCACCCCGTGAATCTTTTATCCTTGAATTTTCAATTTTGCCCTTGAAAAAATTTTGGTTTTTTGAAAATAAATTTTGATTTCTAAAAACCGAAATTTACTCTGAATTTGCAATAGTAAAAATTCGGTTTCTACGAACCGAATTTTTCTGCAAGGGCAAAATTGAAATATTGGGGATATAAAAGATTCACGGGAGATGGGGAGAGAAAACATCGTTTTTATCTCTAGTGAATGATCAAAATGGGCCTCTTCAAAAGGAATTGGATTGGGCTTGTATTTGGAAGTTTTTTTTTTCTCTGAGAAATTCTTTTCGTGTCCCCGGCTTTTCTCGCGCGCCTCTGAAATTTTTAAAATACCTCCTTGCTACTTAAGTAACGAGTGTTAAAGAGGCCAACAATATGAAAAAATACGATTCATTCATTAAGTAGCAAACTTAGAGGGTGCAAAATCTGAAAAATTACAGTTTGCTACTTAAGTAGCAAATCTAATATTTTTGTCCCCCTTACTCTTTTATCACCCTCTATGAAAATGTTTTTTTAAGATTCGTTGTTCGGTACTTATGTTTTGAACTGTGTCTTTCCAAATATTGCAGACTTCAACGCACGCTACCTAATTAGCGAGGAGAGTAAAATTGGCAACTTATAGGGCGCGAAAAGAAAAAACCTTTTCTAAAAACTTGTTTGTTTTAACATTTTTTTTCATATAACAATACACAACTCTCCAAGTACAAAGAGTGTAAAGACGAAGTTCTTTAACAATTAAAAAATAATAATAAAACTATGATGTATTTAATGAAAATAGATTTAACAGAAAATTGCATAAATTGAATATATGTAGGTATAAAATCTTATAGTCAATAGTAATTTGGCTGTATTTAAAAAAATTACATATTTGTAATAGTTTGCCGATGAAAAAAATACTCATAAGCCCACTTGTTCTTCTCTTGTCCACCTCAACTATTTGTATGTTCAAAATGCGTCAATTTGGTACATGATTTGGTCCTCCCCATTTACTCAAATGCAATTTTGCTGTTTCAGCCTGTAAATTGTTAACAATTAAATTAGACTTATATAACTTAAATGCAAAGATATAAAAACAAGAATGAATTTTTATTTACCTCTTTATTCCAATCACAACGAATGGTAACCCAAGCTAGGATCAAAGTTTGAAGTGCTGGTCCGCCACAAATTAACCCCGCCCAGAGTCCCTAATGACAAATTTATATGACTAATTAACATCACCATTATGTTCGAAAACAAAACAAATCCAAGTGTTGAACTTATTATAATGTAATATCTCAAAGTTTGAATGTACTATGTACACATCAAAGTTTTTTTTTTTTTTTTTTTTTTTTGACGAATTAAAGAATGTTATATCATCTAAAATTGTATTTCTAAAAACATGGGAGAATTTTTCAGAAATGTGAGTTGAAAAGTAGCACATAAGATAAAGAAATGTACACAACATACCTGAACTCCAAGCTGATACACAAAGGCCAGCAAAAACCCAAGAGGAATCCCAATAAGATAGTAGCAACCCAAGTCCACATAGGCCACATATTTCTGCCACCCAGCTCCAATAGCCACCCCTATTTGATATATCATTGAAAGATATAAACATTCATTACTAAAGTCAAATAATTGAAGCCTGTAAGACTTAGTTCAACAGACAATAGTCGATATATTAGCTTGAACACCTTCATCAGGATTTGAACCTATGATCTCACAGTTGTTGTGTGTGTAAATTTTTAGGGTAATTGTTATCTTATCTACGAACTAAATAAATAAAAATCAAATGACTTAAAATTGATAGTAAAATTTGGATTATATAGTACCTGAGAGAACAGGTTGAACACTATTGAGAAGAACAGTGAAGCCTAAGAGAGGTGACAACTTATTTACTTCTTCAATGACAAGTTCACTTGAAGTAAACATATAGCCCAATTGACTACGAAAGATCATAATCAATAGCCAAAAGAAAACACTAATTATAATTGATGTCACCACTGAAACTTGTGAAGCAAACTTGGCTGCTTCACCATTGCCTGCTCCTAGCTCATTTGCTACCCTTACTCTGCACCATCAAACATTGTTCAACAAGGTCAATACACAAATGTTAAATCTTCTTTGTTAGGCCGGACGCCATAATCGGAGTTCGAACCCTGATTCACTCACTTGTGTATGTGAGTTTATGATGATTTTGCAATTTCATCTATGTACCAACAAAAAAAAAAGCAACGAGGGAAAGTTATGAAGCATTGTTACCCGGTTGCAGCAAGGAATGCCAAGGGAAACATCATCTCCCAATTATTTATGGTCAAGCTGCCACATCAAACAAAGCAACAATGAAAAACAACAGAAAATCGGAACAAGAATAGTCCATATGAATTGTTATATAATCTCACTATTGCTTACCATACTGTTAAAGCCTCTACAACAGTTTTTGCATTATGTAGATTTCCAGTCATCATCACGAGTACTTTGTCATACCAAACTTCCAAGCTGTAAAAGAATTTCCAGGAACTCGTGAGGAAAATTCAATTAAAAAAGAGACCATATAATAATTTAATCAATTATGTAAAGTACTAAAGTTGCAAAACATGAAACTATACTTGAGGCCCTTAAATTAAGTGGTTGGACTCAATCAAAGGGTAAATGAATTAGGAGTACTCGAAATCAAAATCTGGCTAAAAAAATAATTAGTTGGATTTTTTTACCTTCGATCGAATTCTGAGTTATTAGGACATCTTTCCTCTAAGAGGGTTAAGATAAAAAAAAATAAAATGTTTGAGGCCGTAAACATATATATTTTTCTTTGTGAGCGCAATGTAATAGAAATTGAGCCCGATCAGTCATATTTGACTATAATTCTCCGCAATATCAAAAATCATGATACGGTTGCAAATTAAAATCTCAATGAGAAGATGCGAAATTGCTTACCATAGCATAACCCCGGAAGCAGCAGAGAGTTTAGCAAATCCCCAAAGATCAGAGAAAGCCCTCATAGAAAAACCAGTCCAAGTGTAGGGACAACCACCCAAAACAACATACCCAAAAAAACCAAACACCAAAACAAACCAAGCCACATTTCCAGAAGCAACAAGAGCAATAACACCAAGCTTAAGCTTGACAACAACCAACCAACAAAGAAAAGAATGGACCAATAAAGAAACAAGAGTAACCCAACTAATGATGTTATTCTTGAGTTGACTTTGCAAGAAGAAATGAAAAGGAAAATAAAATGCATAAGCTATGTGAGTTGGTATTAGCCACATTGAAATCACTCCAGCTAGCTCAGATATCTCTTGTGGTTGTCCTAAAAATTTTAAGATTGGTGTTGCAAAGATGAAAATAGGTAAAAGAAGAATTCCTGTGATGAAAAGAACAATCCATGAACGTTGCATGTAAATTCCTAACATGTTGTATTGTTTGGCTCCAAATGCTTGTCCACATAGTGTTTCCAATGCGCTTGACATGCCCAGCTGATGCAATGCAAAAACAAAATTAAATGATTATAATCAATAATCAACATCATTACCAATAGAAGAAATATATGAAATTAAATGAGTAACATGTACAAAACTAAAAACATTTTGTATTAATTGTGTGTTTGGTTTTTTAGAGAAAACAGTGATAAAATTTGTCAAACCAAGAAATTTCCGCGTAAATGCAAAAAATTAATACACCAAGATAGCTGAGATTTATCTAAGAGGTTAACTTCTACTAACATATATTTTTTTCATATACATTGGCTAGAAATCGAACTTCTAACCAAATGGTTAAACGGCTTAAGCATCTACTATCACTTATGTAGTTGTGTCAGACCCTGTTAGACATCCTTTTTAAGTTGTGACGATATATCAACTAAATAGCACAAAGTTAAAAAAAAATGTTGAGATTCATCTATTTCTCTTGAAAATTAAAACATTAAACTTACCATAATGCCCAAGTCAAGGCCAAGAATGACATTCATAGCAATGGAAGTAGCAGCCAATTCCATGTCACCAAGATGGCCAGCAAAGACTTGAGTCATAACAAACATGCTAGTATTTCCAACACGGTTGAAGATTGCAGGCCCTGCTACCTGCCAAAGCTTCTTTGACTCAATCCATACTCTTCTTACTAAATGCTCATTTTCATCTTCATCAATATTATTTTCCAACAATGGTATTTTTTCTTCCTCTAATCCTGTTGATGCCTCCATGTTTAACATTTTTTTGGACAGGTCTAGTTGAGTGATCATTTTCTTGGGATCAAGACAAAAAATACAGTGTCAATTGTCAATATATATAATGGATTAACTCTATCAATATTTTTGTTTTTATTTTGTCTGCAGACAAAATGAAAAATATTATATATTAAAACTCACACAACTATAAATTTTTAAGTTCGAACTCAAGTGAGAAGATAGTCAGCCTAGTAATATATCAACATTATTAGTTGAGCTAGAACTTATGAACGGACAACCCTATCAATATTTTAGTTGTCTAAATTTTGATTAGTACAATATTTTTCTGAAAATATTAAACATAACCCACGCAAGTAATGAAATGAAAGGATAATTTATTAATTTACCTGTGTCTCTATGGTGTTTTCCCTTCAGTCTCTAAGAAATTTTGTTACGCTCTTCTACTTGTATAACTCACAAACAACAATAACACAATCTTATAGTCTTCTTGTTCTCTGAATCACTCTTGATGAGGTTGTATTTGCAAACAGTTAATTGCTCGTTATATTTTAATCGAGGGCTTAAATATACATATTATTAAATACATTCCTATTTGATTCTTTTTATTTTTTAGTCAAAATTCCTATTAAATAGATTTCTATTACTAAGTATTATATTTGACCCGGCCCGTTGACTAAATTACAAAAATTAAGAAAGTTGATTGTAATAATAAATTTATTGATAGTGAATGTTGTTTTTATTCGTTATCTCTCAAGAGAGAGTTTATTTACATTATTATCATAGCATTTGTTTTACATTGTAGAAAAAAAATAAAAATAATTAAGTGTATGTCTTACAAAAGCGAAAATAAGAACTCGTGAACTTAGCTCATTTGGGACGTCGCATTATATATATGCAGAGATTGATGTTCAAACTCCAAACATCCTACATATTCACCTAAAGGGTGAGATTTCTAGCCACTGAACTACTTGACAAAAAAAAAAATTATAAAAGGTTCTTATATTTACGAATGGGGTAGTATCTAATAATTGTAGACATATTAGAAAAATTAGTCAACATATTCAATTTTTTTATTATTTATTTTTTAATAAAAAAAATTATAGAAAATAAATACAAGAAAATTAGGAAATAAATACAAAAACTTTACTCATTTTTCGTCAAAAAAAAAAAATTACTCATTTAAAATACCATTTTTAATGTACCAAAAAAATACCATTTTTCCCCTTCCAAATCGGTTTAGTATGCATATGCATGTAGTACTTAAGTATACATGCATGTATTATTAAAAAAAAAAAAAGTATACATGCATGTATATATACAATATTTTATACAAATAAAAAGAATAATTATAAATTAATTTCTTACCTATAATATCATTATTGCTGTAAATGTAATGATTAAATTATCATTTATTTTGACCAAAACATTTTTTATCATCTCTTATAAATTGTGTTCATTGAACCGATATAAATGTTCATGGTGTATTCAGCTCGGTGGTAAGAGGTTGACATTATAATTTTAAAAACAAAATTCAAATTCTATTGAAAACAATTGTAAAATAATTAATAATATCACTTTAATTTATTAATAATAATTTTTTTTATGCATCTATTACTAATATATTAAAATTGATTACCACCAAATTTCCTAAATTATCCTTATGACTTTTAACCACGTTGCAAATTTTATATCCTTCGTTGTAATTTCACTAAAAAAATAAAAAAAAAATATATAGAAAGAATATAAGATAAATACAAAAAAAAAATAGAAAAATATAAGATAAATACAAATATATATATATAATTAAGATAAATACAAAAAAAAGGATATGCTTAAAAATATGAAAAAAAATTATTGATAGAAACAAAACAGAAAAAATCTATACGCATAAAAATAGGAAGAAAAAAAAATCATTATAGAAAGTTTAGTGACGGTGGTTCTGCAAGTGCACAGAATCGCTACCAAGTAATAAAGTGATAAGTGTATCGTTCTCCACATGGATTGTGTCAAGGTTACTAGTTTCACTTAGGAATATAGTAGTTGTCTTCGCTTCGTTTGTTTGAAAAGGTATCTTTGCGGGTAATTTAGTAAAATGCAGGAAATAAAATACTGAATTTAAATGATAGAAAATAAAAGGTGTGTGTGACCACACAGGGTGGTTAAGTGTGGTCGGATCCCTCCCTTACTCCTGCTTGGTTGTTCAATTTTTTCCCTCTATTAGGATTTAGACTGTTAAAAATAGGTTTGAAGCAATATATGTTCCTATTTCTATTACAAGCTGTACAGAGCCTAGTTAAAGGTTACCCTTACTTTATTTAAGCATCATCGCCCCAAAGTTCCACTTTTTCGTATAAACTTTGGTAACATTACCCCGGTGACTCTGTGTGTCATAAGCTGTCATGTGTGCCTAAAACTAACCACTTACCCAGAAGCAACTCTGTATGGTAGAAATTATCGTGCGTTCCAATCATATATTAAGACCTCATATACTGAATTTAATGGTCTCATGTTGGCCCTAGCATACCGTCCTTCGTTCCGGATTACTAGCTTCGTTTCCTATGCGATATTCACTAGGTCCTTAGATTTTATTCTAATGTGAACAAATATTAAAATAAATATAATATCAGACGATAAAAGAGTTAGCAATAAGAAAGCAATTGAATTATACCCAAATTGTATAAATTACAAAACCAAGCATTCGTAAGGGAGTTCCTCGACTCCACCTAACCTAGGAAAAATAAATTACAAAAGCAGAAAGAAAAGAACCTTGTTGGCCTTGAAGTTCCTTGGCCTCCTTGCCTTCTCCTTAGAGTTCTCCTACTTTAGAGTGAATATTGAACAAGTCTCAATATTTCTGAATGAATAATAGTGGAGGAATGAAGCTCTATTTATAGTTTTTCAGCTGAGTTTGAGCTTTTTCTGCGCATCAATCGCACCCATCGTGGTGGCGTGTATTTTCGCCTCATCGTGGCCACGATGGATCTTATCGTGGTGCGATGGAAGATCTTCCCAGGATTTTCTGCGTATTTTTCAAGTCATCATCGTGCCACGATGACAAGCCATCGTGCCACGATGAAAAAGATTTTCTGCAGATTTTCTTCAATTAAACCGCCTTCTCATTGCGCCACGCCGAGACTCATCGTGGGTACGATGGTTGCGCTGCCTTATTACATTTTTGCCCTTTTTTGCTGCTTTTTCCACTTTTCTTGCTTCTGGGTCTTGTGATTTCACTTTTCCCGGTATTTGCTTGCTTTTGGGCTTCAATTACTATTAAAACTACTCTAATTTACTAGTAAAAACATCATATAATTGGCTATCATCATTTAGTAAAAAAAATTTATAGAAACAATATAGAAAAAATTACACACGGGGTCATTATTTATTTACAAAAAAAAAACACAATAATTCCACTTATATTTTTTTGGTACATAACTCTAAATAAATATTCTACCTTAATATAATAACAAACTTAAATATCAAATAAAAATAAATGGACTCATGCGAATGCACGGGTCTTTAAACTAGTTTTATGTAAAAAAAAAAGGATTAATAATAAATACTTTCTCCGTTTCAAATGACTTGACTTTTTAGAAAAAAAACAAGAAATTAAGAAAGTTTATTTTTGCACATTCTTTTCCTATTATACCCTTATTTTAATTCATCAATATATTTTTTTTTGCACACACTTTCTCTTTCCAATAAATTTAATATTTTATGTATCAATTTTTTTTAAACAAATTATACAAAGAAGTTTAGTAAAAAAAAACAGATGCAATAAAAAGATTTAAAGTAAGGAGGATATAATGGACAAAATATAACATAAATTATCAAAAAGACAAGTAATTTGAAAAAAAAAAAAAAGTTTCTAAAAAGTCAAGTAATTTGAAACGGAAAGAGTAATAGAATAAAGGGTGCATTAAATTTAGGGTGAAGTATATTTTTAGTCCTTATAAATATCTTCAATTTTATTTTTAGTCCCTATAAAAAATTTCAGCAAGGTTTGGTCCCACAAATTTTTTTGTCTCTACTTTTCATCAACTTGTATATATCATTTGAATTTTTTTTTTAAAAAAATCACGATTATGTTTAGTACATCATATGAATCTTTTTTGCAAAAGTTTAATATTTTGTGACAAAGGCTTAATTAAATATGAACATTTTAGTTTTTTGTGCTTAAAAATTAATAAATAATTCATTTTATGTTAAAAAAATTCTAAATATTTGTTGCAGAGGTTTCTTATAATGTTATATACATGAATACAAAAAAATCATTCAAAAATGTGAAAATACACAAGAGTTGATTTAAAAGTATGGACCAAAAGCTGTGATAGAAAATATTTGAGGGACCAAAAGTGGCTAAAAAACTTTATAGGGACTAAAAACAGAACTTAAGATATGTATAGGGACTAAAAATTTATTTAACCCTTAAATTTAATTACCATTTATTTAATTAATTATGCTTAGTTATTTAATAAGTTGTGGATAATGAATTGATTCAAATGATAATGAACTTGGGCTCTAGAGAGGAGAGAACTAGAGTTGAGTAAGCGGGTTAGGCAATGGGCTCTCTGTTTAACTCGCTCTGCATAAACTCCCATGTTAAATGGTCTGAATTGGTCTGTTCACAAATAAAAATGAGTTATGATACGTTTCAAGTAGAAAGATTTTTCACAAGAAAGAGTTTACCTTTTATACACAACTCTGCACCATTTAAAATTATCTCTATCCCCGTCTCCAATCCTCGCTTCGAAGAGTATTCTTCCCCCATCCCCATCCGCACGGATCCCCACAGTTCTCGCAGGGATCCATCAACATTAAAAAAAGTTATCAAATTTCTATTAATTTCAATCAAGTTAGTTGCGAAAAAAGTTTATAATCATAAAACAAATAGAAAATTAAAACACTATTGTGAGTGTTGTGAATTTTGATAATAATAATAAACATCACATAAAAATAAATTTATGCAGACATTGTGTGAAAATATAAATAAATAAATATAACATATAAAGTATTTAAATATATACATATAAATGTTATTTTAATAAAGTATTCGGGTACGGAGGCTTTGTGGGAAAGGGGATAAAATTCCATCACCATCTATCGACATATCTGCTGAAAAAAAATTCACGTCTTCGATCCCCAAACGGGGAAATCCCCATGGGAATCTCCATTTATAGATCAAATTGACATCCCTAGATCCATTAAAGATATATGTTCAAGCTTGATCCATCCGATGACCTTTGATGAAATCGCGGCTTGCATGGTTGAACCCTAGGATGACAAGGATGAAGTCGAAGTATTTAATTTATAAGATCCTTAGTTTCATTTGTTAAATTGTTACAACGTAAAAGCAAATTAATTTTATAAATTAGATAGAAAAATCACATCAGCTTATACACTTTGTCAAGTGTTTCAACTTCAAAATTAAATTAATATAAGAACGGGGACAGTGAATGAAATCTTCCTGAGGAAAATTAGACATTAGATATTAGACAAAAAAATTACATCAAATTTAATTAAATTAACAATAAGGACCATAAAGGGGAGCACGTTTCTCCTGCCAACGTTTATCAACGTCCTGCTCAGCATTCTCTACAGGTTTTGTTTTTGGTCCTTTAGGTGGCCACTTAGCTACTACCACATATCAGTTTAGCAGCACGGGACAGTCTCATTTGTGCGTGGGAAGACACTATTTGAATAGTCTTTGTTTCAATTAGTCATATTGTTCCCACTTTGGACACAAAAACTCCTTCGTCGATTACCATATCGCTCTCATCCATGCGACTAAAGAACACCGATGAAAGCAATATGACTAACCGACGATGGACTATGCGGCCATTTACACACGAAATGATAAAAACTAACAAAAACTAAACTAACTAAAATGGAAAAACAAAAGAAAGAAGGGAAGAGGAGTGAATGACAGATTATAAGAGAAAGGGATAGGTTTTTTGTTTTTAATAGAAATTTAGATTGTCTCCCATTGAGTATTGACCAATGCTATGGACACACAAATGGCTAATTAAAATTGGCCACCGACTGATCCGCTACTTAAGTAGTATACGACAGTTGCAAAATTTCTTAGAATTTCTCATATTTTAATGACCTTTATTTAAGTAGCAGAATGGTAAAATTAGAAACAAGCATAACGCATGAGAAGCACATGACACCAAAATAAATTCTCACATAATAGTACAGGTTTACTCAAGCTCCAACAGATTATAAAAAAAAAATAAAAATACTCACGCTCCAACAAGTTCATTTAAGAATGGCCTTGCTTTTTTTTTTTTTGAAGGAAAGAATGGCCTTGCTTAATTACCCATTAAATCTTATATTGGATTAAAAGTTTGATAGTCGCTATTCTTTTCTGCCTTGTTCACACTGGAAGAAACAATATATCTCCAGACATTGTGAAAATATATAATTTGGTATTATTTATACTATATTTTTCAGTAAAATTTAAACAATAGAAAATATCTCCCAATAATTTTTGCACACCATCAGAAAATTCTCCCGATTAATTGGAAAATACTATATATATAAGGAGATTATGATTAAGTTAAGTGGAATAGAGAGCAAACTATCCAAAAATTTAAATGAACTAGGTTGCATACGCTCGCTAAAAAATCAGAATAAACTCCAATGTTAATAGAACACCTACAAGATTAAGACAAAAAAAAAAAAAATTATAGTGGAAAGAGATGAAAGAGGATTTGATGCAGCTATTGCGTCGATGCACTAATTGCTTCTGACCATTTATTTAATTAAAAATAATGATTAAAATTAAATTTTATAGAAAATTATCCAAATTAATTAAATAAATCAGAAACGTTTGATTTTTTTTGTGCGATTGAGATCGTCTACTTCGTGAAACAGTTACAACTGATTATTTAGGAAAAAAATGGTTATTATTACGTGAAATTCAGTTATAAATTAACTATGTCTTGTATTATACATAGTGACAAGTATCATGTGACTGATAATCGAAATGGTATATGGAAAGTTGAAGCCTCGCACAAAGCATGCCATTTACTTTGGCGTTTACGTAGATAGGGATGACAATTTGACTCATACCAAGAGGGTACGTACCCGCAAAAATTACCCACATCGGGTAGGGTAAAAACCCGCATTTTGGGTACGGGCACGTGTATGAGTAATTACCCGCAAAAATGAACGGGTATGGGTGCGGATACGGGTACCTTAGTACTCATCCCGCCCCATACCCACATAATATATATTTATTTATTTTATTTATATTAGTATATTATAATATATGTAAATCAATTTAAAACAATACAACTCTACTAAACTATTACATATTTTTAATAAAAATGTTTATGTATAACATAATATAAAAATAATGTGAATATTTAACATAAATATGAACTTTAACATAAGGTTAGTAATAATTTTGTTTATAATTTTCATTAGTCAATATTAAAATCTTAAAAAAAATTTTAATTCTATTAAAATTATATGATATTTTATAATTGATCAATTTATTTTTAGTAAAAATGCGGGTAACGGGTATGGGTATGGGTACCTAGGTACCCATAGGGTATGGGGACGGGGGAAAAAATTGTTACCCACGCGGGTATGGGGATGGGTACGAGTATTTTTTCAATCCGCGGATATGGGGATGAGTACTATAGTAGGGGTATGAACCAATACCTCATATTGGATTTAAATAAACAACAATATAATGAGGCTAAGACGACATTTTTTTTTTTATAGTGGAACTCAAAATCAAACTCATAAACTTTAGTATATTACTCGTTTTTTTTTTACGCAACTTTAGTATATTACTTAAACTCCTCATCATTAAGCCAAATCTAATGGCTTTAAGACAATAAATTTAAGAGAATTATATAATTTATTGAAGAATGAATAATCATAATTATATACTAATTTGGATGAATATAGCCCCAGTGTACAAATAGTAATAATAAAAAGCCCGGTACAAATTAATACCAATTCCTATCAATTTTGGTTACCAAGAGACAAGCCCATAAAAGAATTGACGAACCAAGAAGTTCTTCAACTTTTATCTCTTCTATTTTTTACCAAAAACTTTTATCTCTTAAATAAAAGGTACAAATTAATTTTACACTGATATTCAATATTTATCTATCTAAGTTGTTGTTTTCGATCCGACCACTTTGTTATGTGCAGTTTTGCTTTCTCTGCCTGCAATTTCAGCCAACACAATAATGAAATCAAAATTATATTTATCAAAAGTCAAAACCAATACCACTAGCTAGTAAAGTGTCGAAGAAACGATACTAATCAATTTTACACTAACATCTAATAATATAACAATGTTGTAAGTTTTGATCATACGTTAGATGTCAGTATAAAACTCATTTATATCGATGATCAGTTAGGTAATTACCTCTTTGTCCCAATCGCACCGAAGTGTAATCCAACACAATATCAATGTTTGAGTGGCTGTTCCTCCAAAAATCATCCCTGCCCAGATTCCCTGATTGGTCAATTTCATTACCATTAGTTCACATTTTAAATTCATAGAAGTTTAGAAACTAAGACAATAAAAAA
Source organism: Trifolium pratense (assembly GCF_020283565.1). NCBI lineage: Eukaryota > Viridiplantae > Streptophyta > Magnoliopsida > Fabales > Fabaceae > Trifolium > Trifolium pratense. The sequence goes on along the minus strand of NC_060060.1, from coordinate 18,930,574 downwards.
AGTAAAAAATATTAAACATACCATAACTCCTTGATTAAAGACCCAACCCATTATAAATCCAAGAGGAACCCCAATAATATAGTAGCAACCCAAATTTATGTAAGCAACATATGATTGCCACCCCGATCCGACAGCCACTCCTGTTAATATTATCGGTCAATAATAATCGTCAGATCATTGAATATAGTTACTTCCAAAGTCACGGTTATGAGTTGATTGTAATATGTTGACGGTGTAAATTTTATTATACCGACAGTGTATCAAAATTAAACTATATATTATATGTATATATTTGAGATTTAAATACCTGATAGAACTGGTTGAACACTGTTGAGAAGAATTGTGAAGGCTAATAGAAGAGAAAGCTTGCCTACTTCATCAAGAACAGCTTTACTAGTGGTGAATATGTAGCCAAATTTATTGTGCAATATCAAAATCAACATCCAGAAGAAAAGTCCTATTATTAATGATGTTATCACAGAAACTATAGTAGCAAATTTTGCTGCTTTCCCATTTCCAGCTCCAAGTTCATTTGCAACCCTCACTCTGCATATTGCATTGTAACTTTCATTGTTACTACTTGTATTTTCACCACATGAATATCATATGATATCAGTGATAAGAAATAAAAATAAAACAATTTTTTTCTTTAACGACATTCTTAAATGTTACTCTTCCACAATGATTGAACGCTTCTTAACCATGTGAATCACACTTAATGTGTAACACTAGTATTAGGTACAAAATATTATCTATAACGATATATAAAAAAGATAATATATAAAAAGCATAAGTGAGTTTGGGTTGGATTTTTTATATTGTCCAAATTACCCTTCATTTTAAATTCAAATTTTAAATTCAAATAACACAATGATTCTTTCGTATTAAGGTCTTCCAACTATCACAATTCTTACAGAAATTTAAATAAGGTACATTTTTTAATTGAAAAATTTTATTAATCTCTGATTTTTAATTTCATAACATAAGAGTTTTTTTTTGACATAAGTTAAACACAGGCAGGCGCGGAACGCGCCTGTCTGGCCCGCTAGTATAAGATAAGCTGGCTGATAGCTTATGGTTAATGGCTGATAGCTCCTAGTTGATAACCTGATTGAAGTGTTTGGTAAAATTAGCGGTTCAACTGACTGATAAATGTAAAATGACATAAAAGGATATTTTTAATTCAATAATTTTTTTTATTAAATTAATACTATTTAAGATACTTAGAATTTAATATTTCAAGTTTATTTTATTTTTTTTAACAATATTTTTAAGTTTATTAATTCAATAAATATATCTTTCAAATATTATTATTAAACTAATTTTTATATGCTGAATTTTTTTAAAAAAAAATATTTTCCTTTCAGTTGATATACTTTATGAAAAAATAACAGAATATATTCACAATATAGTATAATGGATAATTATACTAAGATACGTTGTTTCAAAAAGATTATAGAACCTATGAATTGATAAAAAAAATAATATGCTTTAGCCTTCATATTTGAAAATAGATAATAAGGCAACGTTAAAACATACTATATACATGTGATTTTAAAAGAAGTAACGTTAAAACATGCATTTACTTATTTTATTTTAAATTCTAATGATAATAAATTATAAAGGGTAAATATGAATTTTAGTTAAAATAATAAGGGTAAAAGAGGAAGAAAAAATGAAAAGCTATAGAAGCTATAAGCTCAGAAGCTACTTGAAATTATAAATCAGTAAAATAAGTTAAAAACTCTTTCTAAAAAGATTGTCTCAAACATGTCTTTTAACTTATAAGTCATAAGACAAAAGCTAAAACCTAATTTCTTTTTATCTTGCAAAATATTCAGGTAATTGATTGAGGGGTACCTGGAAAAGGGGTACATGGAAAATCCTTTAAATAATTAAGGAAAATGCTAAACAATGCCCGAGACACTGTTTAAGGAACCAAATATAGTAATATGACATTAAAGTTTGTGCAGTCAACGTCTCGAAAGTGTAAACAATGTTATTTTTAATTTTAAAATTTCCTTTTTTAGTTTTCTTAACCAGTGTCCTGGGGGCACCGGTTAGCATGACCCAATAATTAATTATTTAATTTAAATCAACTATTGATATTGTATGACGTGATTTGGAGAGGAAAAACAGAGAAGCACAATATTGAATGGGCCATGTCTCTCTCTGTATAATTATAGTAAAGTCAGTTAGTTGTCTTTATTTCTAGTACTATTTTATGGTAATAACATTGAATGTCAAATTAATAACAAAATTATTGATGGCATCATGAAAACATAGACGTAGCCATCAAGTATACAGATTATAGTGACCAAACCAAACATTTGTTCTTAGTCTTCCCATATGATTCACTGAATTTATATTTGAGCCATCAAAATACAATAATATAGTATAAATTTGTCCTAGTCACAAAAAGTAGCCTAGAGTATTTAAAGAGTGAAGATTCTCTTCCAATTTTCTCTACATTTAATTTAATCTCTAATAAAAAATAATATTTAAATTAATCTCTCAAATTTTTATACTCAGACAAATTAGTTCTTGTATTATAATAAATCAAATATTAATTTGTTCTATATAAAGATGATATATAGATTAATGTTCACTCTCCCTTTTTTTTGTACAAAGTATAAATAATCTATGGAATTCAAACACGCAAGAAATATTTGTCGTATTTTATTTGTATTATTATGAGGCTATGATAGTGCCTTTACAGCCAAAATCTAGAGACAACAATACTAATTCATATTTCATACAAGCTCTATGTTTAAGCTCCACGACAAATTTCATTAGCATAATGCAAAATCTTGTTTGACTAGGAACCAATTGTTTTCTATGGCTACTATATTATGTTTTTTTTTAGTGGTAAATAGTATACATTAACATTGTCATAGATTACGTGTGTTATTTTTATTTTTCTTCATAACGTCTAAAGAACTCAATCACTCACCACCGCAATTTAATTTTGGCCTATAGTAGTATTTTATTTGTTAGATAATTATTGGGTATGTCATGTTAATCATCTAACCCAATAAGATTTTGCTTTGGCCTCATCATGTTTTAATATTAGCCCTGAGTTTTATGAGGCCTTCGTTTTTCTCTTGTGAAGAAAAACTAAAATAAAACAAGAAGTGTACAAATTTTGGAATCAAGCATGTGAAAATTAAAATAAGACAAGTATGTTACCCTGTGGCTGCAAAGAATGCCAGTGGAATCATCATCTCCATACCATTTATTGTCATACTGCCAAAACAAAACAAATATATAGTGTGGATCAGCATAAAAACAATCATAACAAAACAAGAAAAAATTTAAAAATATATAATATAATTCTTTTTGAGTTTTTTGAGGTAACTATAAATATATTGTCAGTATAAAAAATTAACATCTTAATATAAAATTAAGTATAGTATTCATATCATTAATACCTTAATTGACTCGAATAAAATAAATAATATTGTTGTACCCAATAAATAAATAAATAAATAATTACCATATGGACAAAGCATCTACTGCAATCTCTGCATTTGGTAGGTTTCCAGTCATCAATATCAAAATTCTGTAATACCAATTCTCCAAACTGCAAACACAAAAATTTAAAACAAAAAAAATCCCAAAACCAAAACAAACATGACAAAATACAAAGAAAATTCATTTTTTAGGTTGATTGCATAATTAATGTATTTGATCTATAATGAACTTTAAAATGTGAATTTTTGCTTATATTTCATCACAAAGAGAGTAAAATCTAAAAATATGAACAACAATAAAAAGTTATGATTACCATAGCATAACTCCAGAAGCAGCAGAGAGTTTAACAAATTCCCAAAGTCCGGAAAAAGCCTCCATGGAAAAGCCTTTCCATGTTAAAGGACACCCACCCCAAACAGTGTAACCAAAAAGCCCAAAAGTAAGAGCCCACCAAGAAAAATTGAGAGTAGCAGCAGTTCCAATAACACCAAACTGAAACTTAAACACAAACAACCAACTAACAAAAACATGCACCAATAATGAAAAGAGAGAAACCCAAGCTATAGCACCGGTTTTAAGTTGACTCTGTAAGAATCTATTGAGAGGAAATTGAAACGCAAATGCAAAGTGCAATGGTATCATCCAGATTGAAACTTGTCCTGATAATACTGCTAAATCTTCTGGTTGTCCCAATAGTCTTAAAACTGGTGTTGCGAAAAGGTATATTGGGAGAAGGAAAATACAGCATATGAAAAGTACTATCCATGATCTTTGCATGTACACTCCTAACATGTAATATTGTTTTGCACCAAATGCTTGTCCACATAGTGTTTCTAATGCACTTGCCATTCCCAACTGAAAAATTACACAACAAAAATGATTAATTCATTACTAGAAAAAAAAAATATTAAATCATTAATACAAATTAAAAATTTGAGGCAAAATTTTCCGTGAATAAAACTCAGTTGATACAGATATCATATTATATATAATATATCCAGAGGTCGAAGTTTGAATCTGAGATTCTTCACTTATTCACTTCAAAGAATAAATTTTTAACCACTAAACTCAAAAAATAAAATGAGGCACAAAAATATTGATCTTCAATTACAATCTCTCTTAGCACTTATGGTGGAAACTTTGGACAAATTTTGTGTGTGTCAAATTGAACATTTTTATGTAGTACAATAAGTTAATTAAAATAAAACATAAACAAGATGTTGTTTTGCCAACTCATGATTAGTTTCATAACAAACTAGTGTAAGCCACAAGGATACCTCGAGGCGCTAGCTAATAGTGAGTTAAAGACAAATTATGACTGCCTGTAGTCACTAATTTCCCCATTTACGCAAGAACATATCAGTGGTTATTAGATGTAATCAGACCAGACAAGATTCCAAGCTCGTTATTTGATTTTGAACTTAAAAATCAAAATTAAAATCTTGACCGTCCAATTTTAATCCAACAATCACCGATATATCAATTGTGTGAATGTGGAGATTGTCGACTCTAGACAATCAAAATTTGTCAAAGACTCTAATTACGGTGGAATAGGAAAAACAAATTATACGAAAACGAAGCACGAAAGAGAATAGTGTTATGTAAATGTACCAAGAGGCCAAAATCAAAGCCAACAACAACATTATTGGCAATGGAGATAGCTGCAAGTTCAAGATCACCAAGATGACCAGCAAAAGCTTGAGTGATGACCAACATAGAATAGGATGCAATACGGCTGAAAATTGCAGGACCTACAATATGCCATAGTTTCTTTGATTCAATCCAAACCTTTCTTGTAAGATCTTGTTCTTCTTCATCTTCATTTGTTGTTGGTGGTAATAATAATGGAACCTTTGCTTCTCCTAATGGTGAAGTTAGCTCCTTGTTGGACATAGCTAGCTAGCTATTGGTGCTTTGAGGCACAAAGGGTGAAGTTTGTTTGGTTTATGAAAAAACCAAAATTGAAAGAAAAAATAAAGATGAGAATTGTGAAGAGATGTTTGAGAGGTTCAAGTTGAATTGTGTGAAGTGGCTTTTAAACAAAAGTGGTATTTGTCGGATTCTTTTAATTTAGTTTTTCGTAAATTAAAATAAGGATTTTATTTATTTTTTAATAAGATAAGTACAGTATCATTCATTTGATTGTTCAGTTTCATTTTTATTACTCAAAATTTTTAGAAAAAAGAACCATAATAATTTAAAGTTTCATCGGAAAGTAAAAGTAAAATCGACAAAATAATTAATTATTCTACCTTATTTTTAAGAAAATTAACTATTCTACTTGAAAGTCAATGATAATATGTACGTATAATTATTTCCTCTTTTTTTACTAAAATAAAATATTCATTCATTTAAATTGATAGATACATCAGATACAAACACAAATTCAATGTTGCTAAAAACGTAAAGGATGAATCTGCGAACAAACTCACAGTATCCAAGTTAATAGCATAAAACGACATGTTTAAGCCTACAAATAATGTGACAAAATAAAAGTAACCGAAATACCCATGTCTTCAGATCTTCATCGTTGATGACCTTGTCATTGATTGAATCAGTAGTTGATCAAAGTTGATCTGACAATCTGAACCAAACGAACGCCGCAAAAAACAAGAAAGCAAAGAAGCACCGCACGAAGACGGAGATCAAACAAACACCGCACGAAGACGGGACGCACTGAGGCAAAGAAATCACAAAATAAAACAGGAAACTCTAATCTATGTGAAATTTCACTTATTTAAATAAAAGCAAATATAAAACGATCAAGAGGGGTGATTTTGGATCAAAATTGACCCTAAACCACCCATCTTTAGAAGATAAACAGGAAGAGAAGGCAAGAAGAATTGTTGTTGTGCGGCGGCGGCGGCTAAAATTATAATTAATTATTTCCTCTTATTCTACTTGTTATTTGCCAATTTGGGTGGACTAATTTACCTTTTTTTAAAAAAAAATATAAATAAATATTCATTTTTTAGATTCATTGAATAACTGATTTATTTCAATTATATTATGAACTCGGTACATCAGATATTCAATGAATCTAAAAAAATGAATATTTATTTATATTTTTTTTTAAAAAAAAAGTAAATTAGTCCACCCAAATTGGCAAATAACTGGTAGAATAAGAGGAAATAATTATACGTACATATTATCATTGACTTTCAAATAGAATAGTTAATTTATTATGAACTCAGTACATCAGATATTCAATGAATCTAAAAAAATATATTTATTTATATGAAATCAGAGGAAGTATACTATAAACAATAATTTCAGCATCGTGCAATGAATTGATTATGTCTCTTAAATAAAAGGTCATAAATTTAACTCTTGACTTTTGATCCTCGATGGTCAGAAATTTGATTTATGACCCCTAAATATAAAAAGAATTCAGTTGAAAGAAAAAAAATCTATGTATTTCACAAATTCTTCAATGAAAACTAATTATTACTAAATGCAGTAAAAACTTAGCTTTTATTTCATAATAACAAAAAAATAAAATCTCAAGCAAAAGATAAGAACTTTAAATTTTACATTTGTCTATAGTAAAAAGTTCAATAATGATAGGGTTGAGCCCTTGCGGAACTAAGTATAAGGTTGAGGAGAGTCGCGGTCCATACCAAATTTTTATTTTAAATTGGTATATATACATATTTTTGTTAACTATTATGGTATATATACATGTAACTATTAGTTTTTATCATAACATTGCATATGCCCTGGTGGTAAGGTAGTGTTGCCAATAACTTAGATAATTTATGTCATATAGATGATAGATAATTTATGTACAATTTATGTACCCAAAAAAAAATGATGCACAATTTTAAAGAAATATAAAATAATTTAATGTTATTAAAATCCGTCAAAAGATTAACAATTTTATGCATTTTTAGTCTCAAATAAAAAAATTAAAGTTCCGTTGCAGCCCATCCTGACATTTTAGTCTAACTCCACTACTGGGTAACTTACTTTAAATTTTTAGTAGTTAAAAATTAGTTGTAACTTGTACCAAAAAAAAAAAATAGTTACAACTAATTAAGAATAATGATTAATGGTGGCTTGTTAAAAAAAAATACTACGTACAAATGTAGTATCATGATAACTGACGAGTGGTTCTGCAAGTACACAGAATCGAATCCACTTGGATTGGTGCATTGGTATTGACTTGGGACCTGAGAGTGTGCTCTTCTTGAGGTCTGAGGTTCGATTATCTCTGTGCCAATTTGGGTGGGCTAATTTAACTTATTCAAAAAAAAAAAGTGCACAGAATCCCTACCAAATAATAAAGTGATAAGTTTATCGTTCCCACAGGGATTGTGCCAAAGTTACTAGTTTCGCTTATGAATTAGATAGATTTGCATTTGCTTTGTTCGTTTAGAGATAGTTGTGTGGTAAGAGTAAATTTCAGGAAAGTAAATGACAGGAAAGTAAATAAAAATAAATGACAGTGTGTGTGTGTCCACGCGAGGTGGTTAAGTGTGGTCGAATCTCTCCCTTACTCCTGCTTGGTGGTTAATAATTCCTTGTTCCCCTCTATCAGGATTAGTCTTCTAAAATAGGTTCGGAAGCACTCGTTCCCTATTTCTATTACAAACTGTTCAGAGCCTAGTTTAGATATTCTTACTCTGCTTAAATATCATAACACCAGCCGGCTCCACTTACTCGTTTAAACTTTGGTATCATAACTTTTAAGGCTCAATGTGTCACAAGCTGTCATGTGTGCCTAAACTAGTCCTAACTCTGTCTCAGGTAGACTTTATCGTTCTTAACTAAGCTTTTAATCCAATACTAAGACCTCAGATACTGAATTTAATGGTCTCATGTTGGACTTTAGCACATCGTCCTTCGTTCGGGATAACTAGCTTCGTTTCCTATCCGATATCCACTAGCTCCTTAGATTTTATTCTAATGTGATCAGTATTAAAATAAATATATAACAAGACGATAAAAGAGTTTGAAAGTAGAAACAATTGAATTTATACTCAAATTATACAAAACCAAACATTCGTAATGGAGTTCAATGACTCCACCTAACCTAGGAAAAATAAATTACAAAGGCAGGAAAGAAACAAACCTTAATGGCCTTAGAGCTATAGTTGTCCATCCTTGTCTCCTCCTTAGAGTTCTCCTAACTCTAGACTGAATATTCAATATTTCTGAATATTTTGGAATGAATTAGAATGCATAATAGTGGAGAAGGGAGACTCTATTTATAGTTTTTCAGCTGGGTTTGGGCTTTTTCTGCGCGTCCATCGCACCCATCGTGGTCACGATGAATCATATCGTGGTACGATGGAAGATTTCCTCAAGATTTTCTGCGTGCTTTTGCCGTCATCGTCGTGCCACGATGACAAGTCATCGTGGTACGATGGAAAAGATTTGTTGCAGATTTTCTTCAATTTAAACCGCCTTCTCATCGCGCTACGCTGGATCTCATCATAGGTACGATGGCTTGCACTGTTTATGACGTTTTTGCCCTTTTTTTGATGTTTTTTCACTTTCCTTGCTTCTAGGCCAAATATCTTCACTTTTCCAGATATTTGCTTAGGCTTCAATTGCTATTAGAACTATCCTAATTTACTACTAAAAATATCATATAATTGACTGTCATCAATAACGAAAAAACTAATGCTAACAAATGTTTTTTAGACATTTTGTTAAGAATTTTATGTTAAGAATATATTTTTAAAAGTATTTTCTTAAAAATTGAATAAGCAACATCTTATTTATAAAAAAAAATAAAATAAGCAACATCTTAAAATTCAACTTTTTTTTAATACATAATTTTTCTTTTATTTATTTTTTATTAGCATGACTAACAAAAAATAATCACATTTTTTAGTCTACAAAATTACTCGTGTTTCTACTAGTATATGCTTAGGTCAGGTGGGACAAGGGAGGTTCTGTTGTCTTGTTCACATAACTCGAACGTAGTTGTAAACACCCATGAATAGGGAGTATTCAAGTGGGTCAAGGATCAGAAGTGTCACAAGAAAAGGCTGAGACTGTCACATTCTGTTGCCCACAAAGCCCTTTCCCATTGAGTCATTGCTTACGCACGTTCCTTTTACTATATGAATCAATAAATAATGGAGTAGTATTATCAAAAAAAAATAATAATGGAGTAGTAGTAGTACCAGTAGTATTTGACCTAGTGGACAAATATTTTTGAATTAAACACAGTAAGTTTTTGGGACCATGCTAATTTTTTTATTTTTTTGGGACCATGCTAATTTTTTTATTTTTTTATTATTTAACGAATTTTTTTGTACACAAAAGATAAATGTTTTATAGAAATATTATAATAACTTTAGCATTTTTAAAAATATTTATGAGTTTTTAAATTTTTATTATATCAATTTTATCGTATCAAGTCATAGAAATTTATTTTCCTTTATAATCACATAAAATCTGCAACGAACATAGTGCAAATATTTAACAGATTTAGTCTAAATGGGTTGTTTTAGAGAAGAAAATTTGAGACATTGAAATGTGTTTTTCTCAAGATTTTTGATTCAAATTATTTTGATATCATTTTTTATTGGGTTTAGTCAATATAAAAACAAAACTATGACTTTAAATGATCCCCGCTAATGGACAGTGGGATTGTTGTCGATTAAACTGGGATTGTTGTCGATTAAACTGGATAACAGGATGATAAAAGAACCGGAGCAGATCCTTACTCTATAATATTACTGTAATAAGTTACGGAGGGAGTATAAAATCAAGATGTTGATAGTGGACACCCTTTACTGATTTTTTGACGGAGACAATCCTCTCCCTACAAATATTGTGTTGGGACCATTCTTGCTTGCTTTTGTAAAACTGGAAACTGTGGTGTGACTAAATAAGAAGAATCACAAAAATTCACGTGCCATTTATGGAGGTGCAGGTACATTAGTTAGAACAAGCACATATGTGGTTTTTGGACCCCAAAGACACCCTCTTTGTAAGAGCACATGGATTCTTGAAAATAAAGATTCGCGGGCTGACTCGTTTAACACGCAGCCCGTACGGATTTAAGATTAATTTTTTTTATCTGTTTATATTTTTGTCCGTGTGGGTTGGACCGTTAAAACCGCGGATTATGCGGGCTAAATCTGCGGGTTAGCCCGTGACCCGCCTTATTTTGTTTTTTTTGTTTTCACCCTCTGGTTCCTAGGGTAAGGAGCTCTAGTAGTCCGGAGTTCGCGACGAGTTCTGGCATCAAGTGGTTACAACCCCCTCCCAAATGCAGTTGCGTTGCGGTGATCGAACCGTGGTCATCCCTACCAAGTTCAGCGCCAATCACCCGCCTTATTTTTATACATATAATTAATTACAAAGTTTATCACTTATAAATAACTTGGTCCATGTCCAAATCCAACATTTTTAACAAAAAAAAATAAAAACTTAATCTAAACATAATCTCTTATTCTCTTATATAGAGAAGATAGATAAACTTAATGATATCACAAATTTTAGCTATTTAACAAAATAAAAAAATTAGGAGCCTTAATTGATTAAATGATCAAATAAAATTAAAAGACTAATTAGATTTCTATTTAGAATTAATTAAGTAATTAATTTATTGGATATGAGGTCAATATATGAGTGGATGTCAGAATGTTCGGAATAATGGGAACCCTAATTGGCAATCACCTTATATATATATGCTATGGTCCCCAATATACCATATATGAGCAAATAATCTTTTCTCCCCATCTGAAGAGAATTCAAGGTATTAGGGTACCGGTTGAGGAAGAACCATACAAGCCGTCAAACTTTCCTTTGTGTTTCAGATTACTGTTGAGAGACTAGAATTAATTCTTGGATTCGAAACAAATGAACACTGCATCTAGACGAGAAAACAAAATACATCGTACCAAAATAAGAAACTAAGATGAGAAATCAAAATAAATATATAAAAATTACACTTATTTAACTAAATGACAAAGAAAAAAAATTGAAAGAATGATTCTAGACTAAAATTGACTTTAAATTGTCCATCTCTAATTTCTAATAGACTAAAAGAAGAGAAAAGTAATATGGTTAAATTAAAAAGGAAAAAAAAAATAAAAACTCATCAAGTCTCAAATATGATAACTCATCAAGTTGCCAATACTACAAAAATAAGTTTTGATAGCACTTTTTAAAAGCGCTATTAAAAGCTGACCCGGAGCCCATTTAATAGTACATTTTGGTGAAATCGCTATTAAAGGTGTGAATGTGGATCACTATTACAACACTTCTTGGAAAAACGCTATTAAAGCTAATACTAATAGCGCTTTTGACATAAGCGCTATAATAGGGAAAATGAATAAAAGAAATTTGTTGTTGTTGGGTATCGAACCTTTGATCCTTTGGTTGTTGAATAAAAAATTAAATTAAAAAAAAAATCAAATTTTAAAAAAAAATAGACCAATCCCTGATCTCTTACTTTCCTTCGTTTATATACTCTCCATCTTTTTCACTCTCAATCATTCCTCACCCTCCATCAAATTTAAAAGAAAAATAGATCAGTCCTTGTTTTTTTTTTTTTTTTTGTTGATAGTCGAAATGACAAAGTCATTGAAAACTCACACACACAAAGTGGAGTGACCGGGATTCGAACCACGGTCCTTACGTCCGACACTAGCCAAATTTAGTAATTAGTTATTAGTGTTAATTTTTTCACCTCACCAAGACTTGAACCCTAAATTTTTACTCCCTAACCCCTTTCACCCTTAGCTAAAACCAGTTGTTAATCTTCAACTTAATAGAAATGTTAATCAAATGGCTAAATAGTTGAATGAGAGAATAGTTTAAAGACTTTTAAATTAATTTTAAATAACTGTTTTAAGGACTAAATTGATAAGAGTAATATTGTTTAGGGAATAAGTTAAGTGTTTATTCAATATTATTGTATCTCTACTTGTAAACTGAGCAAAATGAGAAAGTCCTGGTGTTTTGGCACGGATGAACAAGGCCGGTATTTCTCGTGACATTTTCAACTATAGGATTTGTAGAAACTCTTACGCTGCAAGATCTGATCTTATCAATATGAAGAAATGGAACGGCAAAACCATGTATGATCAGATTGGCCAAAAATTGTTTTTGTTAGGAATCGAATGAATTGTTCTTATTAGGAATCAAATTCAGCCTCTTCCAAACTATTCGTTTCATTAGGAGTTCATTAACCACTTGAACCCAACATCTTAATTTATTTCAACCTATGTTTACGTGAAATTGATTCTGTTTGAAACGCAACTTATTCATGATAAAACCACCTCTGAGTAGTCCACTCTAAAATTTCGCTAATTTTGTACTTGGTCACTTTGAAAAAGTTGAAATTTGTCAAAAGAAAAGAAGTTGAAATTGATTAAATTTACATCTCCATATAGTTAAGTCATTTTAAGACTTTTTTTTTTTTTTTTTTGACAAAACAGAGTTAATTCAATATTATGAAGAACCACTTTTTTAAAATGAAAAGAAAGAATGCAAAGGCATCACAGAGGAAACAAATAATTTCAACTTAGATTGACACCCTATGTACAACAACTGCATTGATAATAATAAGCCAAATGTGTGTCAAAAAAAAATAAATAATAAGCCAAAAATGTTAAATATAACTACATACTGAAAAATTTAGGAACTTAATCTTAGGAAAACCACTCAACCAGACACAGTACAGTTCATTGGTCATAGCACACTTTCTATAGTAAAAAGGCCTTTAATGGTGAAAGCAATGGATCTTAGCCAAGAGTAGGCTGCATCCGGATCAAGGTATAGATCACGACCGATTCACAAAACATTTGTCATTCTTCCTCGACAAATTCCTTGCGCCACGCCAACCACCACAGCCGCACAAACTGCAATATGATGTGATAATAAAATCATTAAACAAAGAAACAAAAGCCAGACTTTGTTATGTAAATTAATATTCTTCGAAACTCCAATGCAGAACTGGTGCAAAGTTGAATAAAAAATTCAAAATGTAAACAGGTTAATAGGCTCATTTTATTCAAAAGGAACTTAATGAATAATTAACAAGTAAACCTGAAAACCGATATACCTGTAACAAACTGAATAGCTCGGTCGATGAGCATGTCATAGTGCTGCTGCTTGCGGGTTTTTCCAGCTTCTGTTTCTGGAACGCATAAATGAGGATGCACAGCAGCAGTTACAATTCGGCGGAATGCACTATTCAAATCACCTAACTTCACACTGATTGGTATAGGAGCCTCCACTCCCATGGCCTGACTAACCTATAAAACACATTGGCATGTCAACAGTTGATCCAGGAGGATAAAGCATTTGCTTGAAAATTGCTTGAAAGCTTAACAAAGCAACCACAGAGATAATCTCTAGAACTGCATCAAACTTCCAAAATCTCATTTACAAAAATAATCCAGAAAAATGTAAATGCGCAAAAAAATGTAACAAATCCAACAAGAAAAATTAAGGATAAGTTACCCTAGGGTAGATCAAGTATCATTTACCCTAGAAATATCATCAATAGCATTTCTAGGGATGATATTTCTAGGGTAAATGTATAATGAACTTTAGTATCAGTGGTCACCTATCATGAACAAAAACTGCAACATCACATGAGGCCAAAGACTCCTTATTGGCCAGCAGCTTTGTGACTCCATCTTTAGAAATCTCTTTCAACACAAGAAATTTTTTGTTTTCCTGCAAACACAATAATAAGCCATGAATTGGAAGATACAAATGCCAAGACAATACATCAAATGAAAACTTTGGTGCGGGAAAAGGCTAAAGAACTGAAATGTTTTTCTCTGTCACAGTAAGAAGCTATTAAAAAATGTCAATCAAGTATCATTTACCCTAGAAATATCATCAATAGCATTTACAGCATAGTGATCCTCGTCGGTTGGATTGTACGCATCAGAATATGACCTGCATTATGAATTCAACAACAATAAGATGATGCTCAATAATTAAAGGAAGGGAAACATTTTTAAGAGAGAACTCACAAATTGCTTGATGCCAAAATGCCAAGTACAAGAAGTTATTTATAGGTATAACTCTAGAATCATTTCTAGGATCTTCCTAATGAAAACCTACTTCTAGATTAAATGAAGTACTTTTAGAGTTTTACATAGAAATCACAAGTAGTTCAAGATTTCTCTAATTTCAAATTATTCATCTGAAGTTTTCTTCTTCATTCCAAGTTTTGATATCAATCTTTGAATGTCTTCAAACTTTTCAGTGGCTTTCTGAAAATGTCTGCAAAGTTATATTATATGTTACCAGGAATATTTAAGGTAACAATCAAAATACCTTCTGATGAAAGAATTCAATAATGCAGATTTTCCGGCCTTCCTAGGCCCAAAAATGAAGCACTGCAATACATTTCTTTCTGAATGTTGTTTCCTGCGATCCACATGTCGCCTCCTAGTCACACGGATAGCAGTTGACGGATCACCAGGGTAACCAATGTACATCAGGTTCTTCACACTAGAGGTTGGGTTTAGAAGTGTCATGAGTGCCCACTGTCCAGGAAACATATAATATATATTATAAAAATCAATGAAAAATCAATGGTAATGCAAATTAAATGTTATTCGCAATGAAAAGATACACAGACTAGACATACAGTCATACATCAGGTAAAACTTAGGCAACCTTGATTCTCAAAACAATTTCCAAATAAAACTATCCATAGAAGCCCACCACTCTTCTACAAACATTGTTCAATAAAATACAAGAGGGACTAGAGACAAAGATAAAAAGACTTGTGCACCTTTGACAAAAATGCATCAAGTGATACTCCTCCAAATGCATTCCTTTCTACAGCATCCTCCCATGGGACTTCAATTAAAAATCATAAAATATCAAATAACCTTGTAAAAAGCCTCATTGACATTCAGACTTAGACGAAATTCATGAAAACAATGCAAATAAATCTACGATTAAATGGGATAATATAGTGAACTTATCTAGGCACAAAATATGAGGAAAGCAGTCTACCTATCTGGGGCAGTAGAAAATAATTCTTCAAGTTCACAAGGTTGCAATATTCCATCCTGGAGGAAGGAAAAGATATGGTTAATTTGCAAATTGTATAACGATAAAGTCAGTTGAGAAAATGTCAAAAATTGAATAGAGAGCAGCATGAAAAAATGATTTGTTGACATACAAAATCACCATCAAATCTATCAAAAATTGCCTCCAAGAAATCAATTGCTTTATTTGTCAATTCAACGCTCTGCAAACATTAAATCCAATGTGAATAGAATAAGATATAAGTTTCCTATTGTCAACAAATTGAATACAAACAGATTTACAATTCATTTGGAAAAAATACCTGATCAGGTGCACGTTTCAAATGTAGAATTAAATCATCAGCAAGCTTGATATCATCATTATATCCAAACTTCCGGAGCACAGTCCATGTTGTCTCAAGAGGCCCTTCTTGTATGAAACGGATCGGACATGAAGAAATAGAAATCCTGGCAAAGTAACTCCCCGTTCATTCACACCGTCAGACAATACTTTTTGCAAAGCCTTCTTTAATCTGAAGATTTCATATGGTTGCAAAGGAGCATTGAAACATTTAATCTCGCAGAACTGTTGCGTTATTAGTGATGCCGCCTGTTCTTGGCTGACCAGCTGATTTTCATATCGAAGATCAACCATACAACCAACCACTATAACTGGAACTTTGACCTGTTCATGAAGTTCAAATATCTATGTCAATCACACATTCTCTGAAAATGAAAATACAAACATTAAACATATCGTGTGAATTCTATATTGATAAAGTGTCCAATTAACAAATGTACACAACTTACAAGCATGTGCATATGAATAAAAATTTTACACAAAAGATTAGCATAAGCAAAAACAAGAAAAGGAGAGATCAAAACCTCTAATTTGCGAAGACAGGGGAGCCAAAATGTACTTAGACTTTCAAATGTGTTAGGCCGATCACATGCATAAGTGAGGACAATTGCATCAGCTCGTAGTAGCTCATCGTAAACTCGATCTCTGTCCCCCTTACTGCAACAAGAATAACAATAACAAGCACAAGAAGAATAATGTAAAATGAAGGTATTCAAATTAGGTTAAACAATTTCCAAGAAATAGCATGGATAAAAACATAAGCATGATATCTCATTTCAAGGTAAGATTGCGGTCTGTAAACTTTTACATACTTTCTTATAGGCAAATTGGAAACATAAAATAAACTATAAAGCACACAAACATCGAACATACCAGTAATCATAATGATAACTTGAAAAAATGGAGGTTAAATTGCACTTTAGCCCCTTTTGCAAAAGGTCGGTTCCCACTGATTTTGGCCAAGTCAAACGTGGAGAGTGACTCGCATGTCACATCAGCAAATCAACGTACATGTGGGCATTGACTGACGTGGTGACATGGCACGTGAGCATTGACTCGGTCAAAATCGAGTCAACCTTTGGCAAAAGAGATTAGGGGACCAAGAATACTAGCTAGTATGAGAGTTGGGGGCCAAAATCGGTGACTTGGTCAAACTCGGTGGGGAGTCAACCTTTTGCAAAAGGGGTTAGAGACCAAAAATGCTATTATGAGAGTTAGGGGCCAAAATCGGGGGCCAAAAAAGCACATTAGTGAAAAATGGAAGAAATTGAAAGTAACTATACATGTCATTGTTGTGTCTGACACTTAAATGTGTCAAACGTGTCAGACACGAACAATAGAAGTGTGTCGCAACATCACATAAAAACATAATTTAACATAATGTAATTATACAGCTCAAATAAAACCCTAAGCATTCACGACAATCACACCAACAACCATAAAAAGTAACCTCAACTCTGAATTTTAAGCCTGCGAAAAATTAACACTAGCCAAAATGACTCGCGTGTGCATACATTATTCAAATTTTAAAACGCGGCTACTTAACTAAAAAATGAATTCGCCCTTTCTGTTTTTGGAATTGGATTTCCTGACACAGTTACGGTTTTCAGCCGTCCAATTTAAATCGATGGCTGAGACGATTTGACTGTGTGATTTGTCTTTGTGATTTAGACCGTCCGAAGTATAACAACAGGCAATAATGATCCGTGTTTTTTATTTTGGTAAACCAAATGTATCATCCGCGCATAACTGCAGAGACTAATGTAGTGATTCTATTGATGATGAAGGTGGCAATTGAGACATATAAGCAAGCCTATAATTAGAAACTTGGTCAAACCTAAAATGCCAAGGTGCATAAAAGGGAATCACAGAAGTTTGAATAACTACATTATTAATGGATTTAGACAAAGGTTGTGAGGTAGCTTGAGAAGCACGAAATGGTGCATATCTATATGCAATCTATATATAGAGACCTTCAACTTGATTACCCAAACCAATTATTTTCATGGTATTCGATCAAGTCCTATAACAAGCATTTCTTATCAGAAAATTAAATGGAACAATGCAAACTGTGACACAATTTTGAAGCTGATGTGGTTGGGATGAAAGTCTAAGTGAATATAACACATTATGGAGATATACTGAGGGTGGAAGAGAAACATTACTAGTGTAATTTTGCCTAAAATATATGTATCATGTATGTATTTTGCTTTAGTTTGGATCAATTTAGAAAAATCAATCCAAAATTTCATCAAATCTAGCAATTTTAACAAAATGACATTAAAAAATATTAATTTTGTGTGGTTTTCAATATTTTTAAAAATAAATTGAGATTTAAACATCCATACCTCAAAGTAATTTACTTTAACGATAAGTGATTAAGGCAGAATTTCTAGTGCAATTGAAAGGTTTTCCCCAAATTAAAACACATTGAAATATTTGTACGTTGGACCTCTAGCAAAGTAATTTACTTTGATGATAAGTGATTAAGGCAGAATTGTAAGGGTTGAGTACACTTTATATTTCTTATAATTCAATTTTGATTATAAAAAAAAAACCTATTATTACTTTTGATTAAAAAATTCTATAATTATTAATTTACTTAACCATAGTCATAGTACAGTATAAAAAATTACGCCGGTAACCACACGGAATCCACTTAATTAGTAAAGTTAATTGTAAGCAGGATAACTTATTGTTGATCAGATCCCAAATTGATTGCAATAATACAAATTCTTGTTGGGGGCATCTATTTGGCTATACTGGCTAGCTAGTACGTGCTTGCTGATTATATTTTTTAAAAAAATCTGATCTTAGATGTCAATTTGCCAAGGAATTGAATCTATTGTCATATCAAATTAAATAAAACTTCATATAATAGCATTCAAAAGAGAAGATGAGGGTACTCACTTTGACTATATTATTAAATTAGTCTAAATCATTTTCTGTTTTTAAAATAGTTTTGGGACTATTTCAATATCCCAAGTTAGTTTTTTTTTTTTTTTAACAGCCCAAGTTAGTTTATTGTCTCCGTTAAAATGAGTAGTAATTCACTTAACTTATTTGAGAACCAGTTATAAATATAGAGAACAATTTAGTGGCTTACTCTAAAGAATTATAATTTCATTTGATTCTTATAAAATGAGTAATTCACTTCAAATGAGTAATATCTATCATTAATTAAAAAAGTTAAATATATTAACAAATTAAAAAGCATAAAAATGAGCACAATGTATTGGTACCTTGGTCAACCTCTAAATTAAACAAAATAATCATCTCATAGAAGGGTTGAGAAGTAATTCAAATGAAATTAGATACTACTTCTGATCTTGTTAGACGGATATCTTGCAATTAATTGCATTATATCAAATAGCTGTAAATTAGCATACTACATGGAATTAATTTTGCAGATCATATCAATCTTCATTAAACCAATTAGCTGTAAATTAGCATGCACTAGGAATTGATTTTGCTGAACTCATGTATATATGTGTGTATTCTGCTTGTATCAGAGATATAGAAAAATACACTCTTCTTCACAAAGAGTTGTTTTTCGTGTTATGGTACCAGAGCACTTTCTGGGAACCTAAGATCAACACCCTTCTGCTGCCATGAGTCACGAAGGCGAAAAGAGTGTTGATGATGAGCAGAAAAACATTAACGAAGAAGGAAAGAAGAAAACTGTTGGTGATGTAAAAGGGACGAGACGGACCATCTCTCCCTATGATATTACTCCCAACGACAATCCTGGAAGCTTGCTAACGCAAGTGCAATTGAAAGGAGAGAACTATGACGAGTGGTCACGTTCTCTCAGAACCGCGTTACGAGCACGAAAAAAATTTGGGTTCGTCGACGGAACGATCGAACGCCCAGAGAAGGGATCGGCAGATCTCGAAGATTGGTGGACCAATAACTCATTGTTGGTGTCTTGGATAATGAATACAATAGAACCATCACTGCGTTCAACCATGTCTCATATGGAAGTTGCGCAAGAACTATGGGAGGATATTGAAGAGCGTTTTTCAGTGGTCAATGGACCAAGAATACAACAGTTAAAGGCTGAACTTGCTGAATGCAAGCAAAAAGGATTGACAATAGTTGCTTACTTTGGAAAGCTGAAGAAACTGTGGGAAGAGCTGGCCAATTATGAGCAATTTCCGGTGTGTAAATGTGGAAAATGCACCTGTAATCTTGGCGTAGCTTTTGAAAAGAAACGTGAAGAAGAAAAGGTTCATCAGTTCCTCATGGGACTTGATGACGTAGTGTATGGGATGGTAAGATCAAATCTTCTTGCTCAAGATCCGCTGCCAAATCTCAATAAAACTTATTCAACACTTGTGCAAGAAGAAAGGGTGCGGACAATGGTTCGAGGCAAAGAACAACAAAGCGAAGCTATGAGTTTTGCTGTGCAAGCTGTTAAATCTCGCAGCAAAATTGACGGAAAGGAAAAGAATGATTGATGTAACCACTGCAACCGCTCAGGCCATGATGTGAAAGATTGTTTTGAAGTAAATGGCTATCCAGAATGGTGGGGTGATCGACCTCGTAGAACTGGGCGAGGAGCTGCAAACGGAAAAGCAATACAACAAGGTTCTTCATTGAACAAGGGGAGCAGAGGATTCATCAAAGCAAATACTGCTCATGCTCTTGTCAACAAGAGTAACATGTCCTCAGAAGGAGAACAAAGTGAAGTTGCTGGCCTTAGTGATGAGCAATGGAAAACACTGTTGCATCTCTTGAATAGCGCCACAACAGGCTCCGCCGAAAAACTATCAGGTATGCAATGGATTATTGACACAGGTGCGTCACGTCACATGACCGGAAGATTGGATTGTCTCTCTGATTTGAAGAATATAGCTCACTGTCAAGTTGGACTTCCAAATGGAAATCAAATAGCAGCCACAAGAGAGGGAACTTTGGTTCTCAGTGAAAAATTAAAACTGGCCCAAGTTCTTTATGTGCCAAACTTACAGTGCAATTTGATTTCGGTGTCCCAATTAATTGATGAGTTCAATTACACTGTTCAGTTCACTAATAAATTTTGCATTATTCAGGACCTCACTTCGAAGATGGTGATTGGAGCGGGTGAACAACGAGAAGGGCTCTATTACTTCAAGCATGTGGCTGTAGCGGCAACAGCGACAACAATAAATACTCCAAATTATCTCACTTTGTGGCATCAACGTTTGGGACATGCATCATTTCAAGTCATGAAAAAGATTCCAAATCTCTGGAATGATAAACAAAATAATTCTTGTACTAAAACATGTGATGTCTGCCTTCGAGCAAAACAAATAAGAGATGTATTTCCCATTAGTAATAATAAAGCAATGCAAAATTTTCAATTGATCCATTGTGATGTGTGGGGTCCTTATCGAACTCTTGCAATGTGTGGTGCGAGATATTTTTTGACTATTGTTGATGATCACTCTAGGGCGGTCTGGGTTTACTTGTTAAATGATAAGAAAGAAGTCTCTGTACACTTACGTCAATTCCTTATCATGGTAGAACGTCAGTTTGATATGCGTGTCAAAACTATACGTAGTGACAACGGTACTGAATTTACCTGTCTCGGACATTATTTTCGTGAGCATGGAATTCTTCATGAGACATCTTGCCCAGGTACGCCGCAACAAAATGGGCGAGTTGAGCGAAAACATAGGCACATCCTCAATGTAGCGCGTGCATTGCGATTTCAAGCAAATCTTCCAATTGATTTTTGGGGAGAGTGCATCTTGGCTGCCGGATATTTGATCAATCGAACTCCATCCTCAATTTTGAATGGAAAGACACCATTTGAATTGTTGTATGGAAAATCTCCACCACTCACTCATCTAAGAGTGTTCGGATGTCTTTGTTATGTCCACAACCAAGACCGTCGAGGAGACAAATTTGAAAGTCGAAGTCGCAGGTGTATCTTCGTGGGATATCCTTATGGTAAGAAAGGTTGGCGTGTTTATGATCTAGAAACAAGCGCATTCTTAATTTCTCGAGATGTTGTGTTTTGTGAAGACACATTTCCCTTTCACAAGTCTCTTAACCACCCTATGTCACAACCTTCCACCGCTGATATGTGGACCTATGATTGTGATAATAATGAACATTTGATTGACGGAAATAACAGTTCAAATGAGACGCATTTGTTTGTAGATGGAGTTGGAGACTCGGTTAACACAGGGACTGAGTTGTCTGACGTAAATGATGGCCAAAATTCTGCAGCAACCAGTGCTGGAAGTAACATAAATAATGAAGACAAGGGGGGATCTGAAAATATAAACGGTGAAGAAAAATTGGGACGTGGTCACCGAATTAAGATGTCGTCAACTAAATTGAAAGGTTTTGTCACTCATGCCGTATGTAATTTGAGCCCTTCTACGAGTTCACTTCCTCCCTCACAATCTTCAGGTACACCTTATCCGATAGCTCATTTTGTGAATAGCAGTAATTTTTCTCCCAAATATCAGTATTTTTTGGCAGCTATAACTGCAGGAAATGAACCTCGTACTTTTGCTGAAGCGGTCAAATACAAACAATGGCGTACAGCCATGCAACTTGAAATACAAGCTTTGGAAAATAACAATACATGGACTGTTGAAACTCTTCCTCATGGAAAGAAATCGATCGGTTGCAAATGGGTTTATAAGATCAAATATCACTCTAATGGATCAATTGAAAGATACAAGGCTAGACTTGTGATCTTAGGAAACAATCAAGTTGAAGGGTTGGATTACAATGAAACATTTGCCCCTGTTGCAAAAATGGTCACAGTTCGCACCTTTCTTGCTGTTGCAGCTGCGCGCAAATGGGAACTTCATCAAATGGATGTTCACAACGCCTTCTTGCATGGTGATCTTGAGGAAGAAATTTACATGAAATTGCCGCCAGGATTTCACTCTTCAGCACCGAATCAGGCATGCCGCCTTCGCAAGTCATTGTATGGACTGAAGCAAGCACCTAGGTGTTGGTTTGCTAAATTATCTGCTGCCTTGAAAAAATATGGATTCAAACAATCCGGATCTGACTACTCTTTGTTTACTTTGCACAAAGGTCATGTGCAACTCAATGTTTTGGTTTATGTTGATGATTTAATAGTCTCTGGGAATGATACCAGTGCTATACAAAGCTTCAAAAATTATTTGAGCACATGTTTTTATATGAAAGATCTTGGCATGTTAAGGTATTTCTTGGGTATTGAAGTGGCACGAAACTCTACTGGCATTTTCTTGTGTCAGCGAAAATATGCCCTTGATATCATCTCAGAAGTTGGAATGTTAGGAGCTAAACCTGCTCAAATACCTATGGATCAGAACCATCATCTTTCACTAGTTGATGGACCTCTTCTATCTGAACCAGAAAAATACCGTAGATTGGTGGGACGCTTGATATATCTTTCTGTCACTCGACCTGAGCTATCTTACTGCGTCCATATGCTGGCACAATTTATGCAGCAACCTCGGTTGCCACATTGGGAAGCAGCTCTTCGTGTTGTGAAATACTTGAAAGGAAATCCGGGCCAAGGTATTTTTTTGCGTGCAGATTCTGATCTCCAATTGTACGCTTGGTGTGATTCTGACTGGGCTAGTTGTCCTTTAACTAGGCGTTCTCTTACTGGATGGTTAATCCTTCTTGGTAACTCTCCTATTTCTTGGAAAACCAAGAAACAACATACCGTATCTCGTTCATCTGCAGAAGCTGAATATAGGTCTTTGGCTACTACCACATGTGAACTTAAATGGCTTAAGGAATTGCTCTCCTTTCTTGGAGTTTCTCATCAACGTCCCATGAAGGTTTATTGTGACAGTCAAGCAGCCATGCATATTGCTGCAAATCCAGTTTTTCACGAACGTACAAAGCACATAGAAGTCGACTGCCATTTTGTGCGTGATGAGCTCTTGTGTGGGAACATCTCCACTCATTATGTGTCGACACGTACTCAGTTAGCTGACATCTTTACCAAAGCATTGGGCAAACAACAGTTTGATTACTTCCTTGGCAAGTTGGGCATTCAAAATTTACATGCTCCAACTTGAGGGGGGGTGTTAGACGGATATCTTGCAATTAATTGCATTATATCAAATAGCTGTAAATTAGCATACTACATGGAATTAATTTTGCAGATCATATCAATCTTCATTAAACCAATTAGCTGTAAATTAGCATGCACTAGGAATTGATTTTGCTGAACTCATGTATATATGTGTGTATTCTGCTTGTATCAGAGATATAGAAAAATACACTCTTCTTCACAAAGAGTTGTTTTTCGTGTTAGATCTAAATATAAAATAAAATTAGATAAACAAATATTAATATATATATTATTACAATTTTAGATACTTTCAATCCTAAACAATTTAAAGATTGATTAATTCGAAACAATTCAATTCGTTTTTCTCTTTTCCTTTTCATAAAACAAAAATCCTTTTAACCTTGTTGTATCGCCAAGATAGGAACTCAACTCAAAAATATTAAGTTAGAAAAAACCTGCAATGCGCTTTATCATCTAAACTCTCTTGGATAATTTTTTTTCTCTTAATAAAATCTCTATTTCTTAGTAAAATTGAAAAGATACCAACTCGTTAATTAATAGCCAATTAAGATATATTGCATGCACTATCATCTTCCTTTTTTGTTTGGTGGAATTACCCATATCTAATCTCGATCCCTTGTCACCATTTGTTCCACTTAGTCTAATTGCAATAACAAAATCACACATTTAAGCTACCCTCATTAGTCAACAACTATTAACTTGTGCCATAATTATGATCCCCTATTTTGATCGACTCATCCATCCAACCCCTATCACCATTTACCCACCACCATTGGACCACTGCCATCTTCTTATACTCTAGATGCAACATCAATGATAAATAAAAAATCAAGCTCTATCAATATCTAACTTTGTACGTAGAATATATATATAGCAAACATTTATAAATAAAAAAAAAAAAAAAACAGAGAGAGAGAGAGTATATTGTGAACAAAGTTAAATAATTGTGTATACACATTATTTGGGGTCGTGGTAGTCAGTAGTCACACCAACAATTATTATTGAATGATATGAGAACAACCGATTGAAACAGATTTTCACATCTAACTTTGACAATTCTTCAAACAAGATTGAGGATAATTGTAAGTTTGCCTAAAAGGCCACCTTAGTTGCTCAACAATGTCATGGTTTTTTTTCTTTCCTTTCTAAGTTTCCTCTACTAATGTTATCTTATTCGAAGCACTCTAAGACATTAAATATGAACATCCCGCTTAACAAAGAATTTGTATTTTAATGTCTCATTCCCTTGGACCCATATCCTCCTTGGCTAACTATGTCAATATTTTTAGAACCTTCAATTCTAGAGTAATTAGCAAGAAAAATTATAAATTTCACACTAAATCTAATTAATGACATAAATTCCAAAGAGATTTTATCTTGTTTTCTAAGTACCTATTTTTTGTAGAAATTTTTTCTAATACACACTTTAATGTGTTATTTCAATAGTAAGAACTAAACCTTATAATTTTAAAATCAAGTTCAAATCTCATCAGGAACCGTTGTAGAATGATGCCACTTGAAATAATAAAAAAGTCATTTTTTCTAACAGTGTTATGAGATCATATCCATGATTCAAAATTTTAAAACCTATACTATAAATTGATCTACTCCATATATAAAAAGCTATCTCCATTCATGTAATACAAAGTAATTTAGCATATCCAATAAATAATTCAGACTAAAAAAATAACATAATTTCATACAAAATTATAGTAAAAAGAATGACAAACAGTTTTATTCTATGAATTAATGGATGTACAATGAAATCATCATCACGGTCATATACATACACGTGTGAACACCAAAACAAATTAAATCACAAAATAAATCATCATCATAATCATGAAGATCAATCTCGTCCGTCGAATCAACAAACACATCAACGAAAAGTATAAATAGAGAAATAATAATAACACATCAAGACGAAAATTAACAAAAAATAAAATACTAACTCAAATTAAAATAAAAAACCAGAGGATAATAAATCAAATAGATCCCGTCCGTCCGTCCGTCAATGAAAAGTAAGATCAAGGGCCAAAAAGCCTCCACATGGACAAATCTTAGAAAGCGATGGCGAAAAGAGCTGCAGAGAGAGCAGTTGCAGCAATGATGGGTTTGCTGTAGGAAAATGCTGCAGAGGGAGAAGGTGGGGTATCAGCTCCGCTGGGTCCGGGTCCTAGAGAGTCAGGAGTGGGTGCAGGAGGAGAGCCAGCAGTGGAAGGAGTGGGTGCTGTAGATGGGGTAGAAGCTGGAGTTGGTGCTGGAGGGGAAGTTGCTGGAGAGGAAGCAGGTGCAGGTGGTGTTGCTGTAGGTGGTGTTGCTGCTGCAGGTGGTGTTGCTGTAGGTGGAGTTGCTGTTGGTGGTGTTGCTGCTGCAGGTGGTTGAGCTTTTGGTGCTGGGGTTGCTGTTGGTGGTTTTGTTGGTGCAGCAGTTGGGGCTTGTGCTAAACAAGAAGTGGCTAAAAGACCCAAGATGAGAAAAATTTGTACTGCTGCAGAGGAAGCCATTTTAGGATGGAGAGAGATTTAGAATTTAGAAAGGAAAGTGGTGTGTGTGAAGGAGAGAAAAGATTAGAAAGAGAGAGTAGTGAAAAATGAATGAAAAAGAAGAGAATATATAAAAAGAGGGGTAAGGTTTGGAAGTGGGGGACTTCAAACAAAGAAGTGGACGGACAGCTATGAATGCATCAAAATAATAATGGCTTAAGATTCCTTCTCATTTTGGGTTTTAAAAAATTGAAATGCTACCTATTTTTTTATGCTCCTATGGAAATGGTTAAAAGCATCTAGTAAGTATTATATTCTAGTTCTAGAAATAAAAGAAAGAAAAAGTATTCTAGTTCTAGAAATAAAAGCTTTTTATCTTTTTTACAATAATTGAAAGCTTTTCATTAAAAAAAAATACTATAGTATTGAGATAATTATATTCTTCCTTTTAGTTAGCCCTAAAAAAATTTCTTCTATGGTTGTTGATCCTCTCCATTAGAAAATTCTTCTAATTTTTTCTTCAATGATCTCTACAAATTAATTCAATCTTTTTGCTTATCAAAAAAATAATGTTGCGCTAAAAATACGACATGGTATTCTATTTACTCATAATACGGTTATCAAAACATACAAATAATATTAAAAAAAACTAAAAATGTACTTTTGTTGTATTTTTGTTAAAAAGATATGTTTAAATAACATTTTTCATATGTTTTGATGAAAGGTTTTAGAAAAGAGGGATGAGAGAATGATCATTTATTATATTATTTTTTGAATTTTTTTTAACTACTAAATATATTTTAAAATATAGATTTAATCCTCCGAAATTCTTTTACAACTTCTTTAAAGAATGACAACGCAAAAATTAAGTATTGAACATCTCATTTTACGGTGAAAAATGCATCGCATGCAAAAATTGTTTGCATTGACAAAAATTACATAGCTTTATTACAAAAATTTATGAAATTACAATGATTAGTTAATTTCATTGGAAATCTATCTGAACACACTTTGAATTTTGTTTTTGAGACAATATGAACTTCATTAAAGAATGCTGTTATAAGGGTTATGTCTTTCGGTGTCAATGTTACCCCATGACTTAAATTAATTGCTTCTATACGCGCATATGCAATTTATTACTATTTACTTGCCCAATAATTTGCCATATGCAAGCAAAACACTACCACTTAAATTATGTTGCCCCCACATGTGCGCCAACCTTCTTTGGTTCGTGGACTTACGCTGGCCGGTGTGATGTATAGGTCAACACCCAATACAAAATTTACAAATAGTACAATTTATTTTTTCTTCATTTCATTTTTTCTTAAATCTTCGATAAGTTGAATACATATATTAAAATTTGGGAGGCTTATACTCAATCGCAGAAGCTAGCTTAAAATTTGAAGTTTGCAACAACAACAGCTGGCCCAAATATGAGAGGTCTCCACAAAACAATAACTCGATCTAGGATAAGCTCTGATATCATATTAGAATTTGAAAGGCATATACTCAATCACAAAAATTAATTTGAGAGTTGAAGTTTGCATTACCCTTATAAATGTTATCTATTCCATATATCTAGCTAATATGGGACTTCTAACAATATATTTAGTTTATGTTCGGTATCATGGTGAATATATCAGAATTATGGTAAGTTATTATGATGGTGTTTATGTCAAAATCACCGTGAAACATACATTTATTTGGATAGAAATATGTTTCAAGACTCAAATAACCCTTACAAAATTATTTACATATCGTTATAACCGAATCATCGTGTGACATATCAATGTCTTTCCTAGGTGCAAAGGGACAAATTTATTTATTTACATTGCCATTACATTACAGCAATTACTAGCTGGCAGATGTTGAGTGGTGTCTAAATTGGGTATTTCATATTTTGGCAACGGGCATTATGGTTTTTATGAATGTACTTATTTGTCTCGTTGTTTATTTGTAGTTGTTGAATATTACCTGAACCACCCTTTGGATCACGGACATGTGTCGGTTCTAAGTTAAGGGTTAGTGAGCAGTCGTTGTCTTACGGCACTACTATTGTGTGCAGTAATTTTCCAGCCACTTTCCTAATCTTATTTTTATCAACAACGTTCCCCACATTGTCTTCTTCGTTAGTGTACGTTCTTTTAACTCAAATTTACTACTTTTTACATCACTTTAGCAACCTAAACCAACTATGGTCATGTTCTAAGAATTAAGATCTAGGCCTCACACGTGGTTGTCATGTTCTAGCAAACGTTTGATGTGTTTGTTCTTGTCATTGTCAATATTGCATAAGACAAGATAACGTCTCCTTTTCTAACACCTTTTACATCACTTTAGCTTAGGATACTTTTGCATTAGTGTGTTTAAGACGAATTAGGTTCCTAGTAATGAAGTGAGGTCTTCAACACATCATTTTATTTTTCTTGGATCAAGAACGGACGTCATCTATATCTCAAATGCATAAATGTATGATTCCTAAATTTGTTCATCAAGACAATTTTATTTTTTTTTTAGAAAACCCAAGAGAAATGTAGATAGCTAAAACGTAAAATTTATCTTTAGTTTATAGTAGTAAAACTTACCTCTAGTTTAGCAACATAGTGTGACACAAGTGGTAGATACTTGAGTCCCTTAATCATTTGATTTTGGGTTCTGTAACACCCTAACCCATACTATCCTTAAAAACGTAATTTTAAAAACTTTTCAACAAGTGTAAAGGCAGAGTGCCACGCGGTAATTAAAACACAAGCATACACACAGAGCATCATGAAATTTAACATGAAAAGCAACAGCGGATTCAAATCAAACCAAGCATGCATATATATACATATATACATACATAAGCCATATTCATCCCTAAGGATGTCACTTATACAAGAACTAGCATATCAAAAGGTAACACCGATATACGATGAAATCCAAGCGTAATCCCCGACTCGATGTTACATTACCAGAGCATTCACTATTTACAAACTCTAGTCAAAAGCTAGTACTAAGAGGAGTAACTTCAACACCACGCTAGAACAGCAGTCTAAACGTCGGCACAATCCTCAGCCTGAATATCTGAACCCCCAAAGGTCCAGCAAATAACACAAAGCAGAGAGTTAGAAAACATAATCGCATATCATACGAGTATAAGAAAAGCCTTACACTTTCGAACTATCATACATATTCTAACTCACGCCAAAACATTGTACTAAACAATTATCAATTAATAAGGTTCAACACATTTCAACCAACTGATGTCACATACCATTTACCAAATATATGCGCATTTACCCTAAGGTATCTAATGCCAATTAATTCACTGTCATGCCATCCCTAGACATAACTAAATGCATGTGGTACCAAGGTATCTCACCAACGGTGGATCAAGAACAGTTTTATATCATGCTGGATATGTCGGAACTTACCGAACCATCTTATCTCCCTTGGATAAGCCAAAACAGTTTTATATCCTGTTGGATAGCAGCTCCGGACTCATGGATTCATCTAATCCGATCCTCGGCTTCATTATGGACACATAATCCATTTTCGTTATTGGAACCCAAGTTTCCAATGTTCACATACAATCATGAATGCATGATTACTTTTAAACACATCAAATACATAACGCTATCTAGCTCGAAGCTATTCATTCACTGATGCGGAAACACAATTCCAACATCTAACGCATTAGGATAACACAATATCCTATCACTCAATTCATAATTATTCACATGATAATTAGCTGCATACTCATTTTTATACACACAAGGTTTCATTTACACTTATGTCATAAAACATACATCATTCTCTTATCATTGCAAATTAATGCCAAAACATATACATTGTTCACTTTAAGCTACAACTTATTGCATACACGTTTATCAATCATATAACGATTAACAATAAGCATTAACAGTATCAACATGTATCAACAATCATGTAAGGATACTCTTAAACCATGTTACAAGTGCCTAATCACACTTACAAACATTAACAAAAGTTGCAGGTTCAGTACTGTTCGCTAAGCGAATCCAAAGCGAACAGGTAGCGAACTTATTCGCTAAGCGAATCTCAATTCGCTGTAGCGAACTACATCAGAGGATTACAGGTACATGGCGAACAGGTAGCGAACTTGTAGCGAGCTTATTCGCTGTAGCGAACTCCTGTTCGCTAAGCGAACTACACCAGAAAGAAAATCTGTTCTTGAGTTATCTAAGGCGGTTTAACACTAAATCAACTCAAAAATTCATCCAAACATGTTATAAATTCATATAAACAGCCATTCCAAACATATATGGTATCAAGGAACATTAATCATCCCTTCCAAACATCCAAATACCTCTAATAATCAAAATCATGGCAATTTCTTGGGTTTTAAGTAACTTTCATAAACTTTCCAAAAATGATCCAAACACATACATATTCATCATGGAATCAAGCTAGTGATTAACACATACAAAGTGATGATGAAGAACATCACACTCACATACAAAAGCTTATCAAAAGTCTAAAAGAAATTGAGTGGGAGAGTTCGGGAACGGAGACATAGACAATCTCCCCTCTCCTTGCCACTCAAGAATCATGAATTCTAATCTCTTACCTTAAGCAAAGATGATGATCCAAGCCTTCTCTTGCTCAAGCTTTCTCTTAGCCAAAACCCTAGCTCTTGCTCTATCTTGCTTCTACTCACTCAACTCAAAGAAATGAATTTATGATACTATTCATATGTTTGACTTGCTACTTATACTACTTCTCATGTCATGAACCAAGCCCAAATGGCTTAGGCCCATGCCTCTCACGCCCCCTTTAAGCCCAAAACAAGGTTCTCGCGCCTAATAACTTACGATCGGCTAAATAATTATTCGTCGCTCACTAAAATAATAAAAGCCAATTAATAAATAAAATAACATTTAATAAAATATACGAATACGAAAAACGGGTCGTTACAATCCTACCCCCCTTAAAAGAATTTCGCCCTCGAAATTACCTAGAAACAGATCGGGATAAGAATCTCTCATCTTGCTTTCCAACTCCCACGTCGCATTCTCACCAGCCGGTCCTCCCCACACGACTTTCACGGATGCAATCTCTTTGTTTCTCAACCTCTTCACTTCTCTCCCTTCGATCCTCAAAGGCACAGTCTCAATGGTCAAGTCATCTCTCACTTGAACATCGTCCGATTCAATCACGTGTGTCGGATCAGACACATACTTGCGCAACTGTGATACATGGAAAACATCGTGCAAATTCGCCAATGATGGCGGTAATGCAATCCTATACGCAACTTTCCCAACTCGCTTCAAAATCTCAAACGGCCCAATAAACCTCGACGTCAACTTCCTTGACTTCAACGCACGTCCTACTCCAGTAGTCGATGTAACTCGTAGGAATACATGATCTCCCTCTTGGAATTCAATGTCCTTCCTCCTCTTATCATGATAACTCTTCTGTCGACTCTGAGATGTTTTCATCTTCTCACGAATCATCCGAATCTTCTCTGTTGTTTCTTGTACAATCTCTGGTCCAAGAATTGCACCTTCTCCAGTTTCATACCAACACAGAGGTGTCCTACACCTTCTCCCATACAAAGCCTCAAACGGTGCCATTCCGATACTAGAATGGTAACTGTTGTTGTATGTAAACTCTACCAACGGCAAACAAGAATCCCAATTCACGTTTTGCTCCAAAACACAAACCCTCAACAAATCCTCTAAGGATTGTATCGTTCTCTCCGACTGACCATCTGTCTGAGGATGATAAGCTGAACTCAACCTCAACTTCGTTCCTAAAGCTTCTTGCAAGCTTTCCCAAAATCTAGAAGTAAATCTCGGATCTCTATCCGAAATAATACTTGTTGGTATACCATGTAGTTTCACAATCTGCTCCACATAAATCTCGGCCAACTTAGGCACCAAAGTACCTTTCCTGATAGCAATGAAGTGAGCACACTTCGTCAGACGATCTACCACTACCCAAATCACCTCGTTACCTTTCTTGGTCTTTGGTAAACCTCCCACAAAATCCATTGCAATGCTATCCCATTTCCATTCGGGTATAAACATTGGTTGCAACAAACCAAACGGCTTCTGATGTTCAATCTTCGATTTCTGACAAGTTAAGCATGAATAAACAAATTCAGAAATTTGCCTCTTCATTCCCGGCCACCAAAACAACTTCCTCAAATCCTGATACATCTTGGTTACTCCAGGATGAATACTCAAACCACTTCTGTGACCTTCTTCCATGATCATTCTCTTTAATTCGGGTACATCCGGTACACAAACTCTTCCGTGAAATCTCATGACTCCACTTTCGTCAATCTTGATATTGGTCTCCTTGCCTTCATTGATGAGTACCATCTTCTCCATCAATCTCTTATCCGATTTCTGACGTTCTTTAATATCTTCAAGAAAAGGATTCGTCGGTCTTAACATTCCAAGCTTCACACTTGAAGAAGTAACCTCGCACACAAGACTCAAGTCTCGGAATTCTTCAATCAACTCTAACTCTTTCACCATCAATGATGACATATGCAAAGTTTTCCTACTTAATGCATCGGCCACTACATTGGCTTTTCCAGGGTGATAACTCAATTCAAAATCGTAGTCCTTTAAGAATTCGAGCCATCTTCGTTGCCTCATATT
Source organism: Trifolium pratense (assembly GCF_020283565.1). Taxonomy (NCBI): domain Eukaryota; kingdom Viridiplantae; phylum Streptophyta; class Magnoliopsida; order Fabales; family Fabaceae; genus Trifolium; species Trifolium pratense. The sequence goes on along the minus strand of NC_060060.1, from coordinate 18,897,602 downwards.
CAACTCCTTCTGGTCGAATAAGTATCTCAGACTCTTGTGATCACTAAACACTTCAAACTTCGATCCATACAAGTAGTGTCTCCACACTTTCAAAGTAAACACCACTGCGGCTAACTCCAAATCATGCGTTGGATAGTTCCTCTCGTGAACCTTCAGTTGCCTTGAAGCATATGCTACCACGTTACCCCCTTGCATAAGCACTCCACCAAGTCCTAACTTCGAAGCATCGCAATACACGATGAACGACTCTTTGGCATCAGGTAAAATCAACACGGGTGCAGTAGTCAATCTTCTCTTGAGCTCTTGGAAACTCTTCTCACAAATACCATCCCAAACAAACGCTTGATCTTTCCTCGTCAACTTGGTTAACGGTAAAGCCAACTTCGAAAAACCTTCGATGAATCTTCTATAATAACCGGCTAAACCAAGAAAACTTCTAATCTCTGAAACAGATTCCGGCGTTCCCCACTGTGACACAGCGTCAACCTTCGCAGGATCTACCGCGATTCCTCCACTTGAAATTATATGCCCTAAGAAACTCACCTCTTTCATCCAAAATTCACACTTCGACAACTTGGCATACAACTTCTTCTCCTTCAAGACTTGCAAAACAATCCTCAAGTGCTCTTCGTGCTCTTCCTCGGATTTTGAGTAAATCAAAATGTCGTCGATGAACACCACCACGAATCTATCCAAAAATGAATGGAAAATTCGGTTCATATACTCCATGAAAACTCCAGGTGCATTGGTCACACCAAACGGCATAACTGAATACTCGTAGTGCCCATACCTCGTCCTAAATGCAGTCTTAGGTATGTCTTCCGTCTTTACTCTAATCTGATGGTATCCAGATCTCAAATCGATCTTACTAAACACACAAGCTCCAACTAGTTGATCCATCAAATCATCTATCCTCGGAAGTGGATATTTATTCTTGATCGTCACTTTGTTCAACTGACGATAGTCTATACATAATCTCATGCTTCCATCTTTCTTCTTCACAAGCAATACTGGCGCTCCCCATGGCGAAACACTCGGTCGAACAAACCTCTTCTCAAGCAGCTCTTCAAGTTGCTTCTTCAACTCATTCAACTCTGACGCTGACATTCGATACGGCGCCATCGATATCGGACTAGTTCCAGGTACTAGGTCGATAGAAAACTCTACCTCTCGCTTTGGAGGCACGTCAGATATATCATCCGGAAACACATCTGGGAATTCACAAACGATTGGTAACTCTTCTATCTTAACTCCTCCTTCGAGTTTCAATGATGCAAACATCATGAACATCTCGGCATGTTCTTTCAACGCTTCCGATACTTCCTTCCCGTTCATCAAATGCAAGTTCTCCTCCGGCTTCGGAAAAACAACGGCCTTCTCACGACAGTTGATATGAATCCGATTAAAGATTAACCAATTCATACCAAAAATTACATCCATACCACTAAGTGGAATACATACTAAATCCATACCAAAATGCTTATCAAAAATGGTTACGGGGCAATTACGACATACTTGTCGAGTAATTACTGAACCATTAGCAGGAGTTTCTATTTCCATCCTACCCATCATATCCGTTAAAGGAATACTAAGACGCTTCGCACAATCCAAAGAAATAAAAGAATGCGTCGCTCCCGTATCTATAATCGCAATTAAAGGAGTGTTATAGATGAAACACGTACCTCTAATGAGATTGTCCTCAAGGCTAGCATCCTCTCCACTCAAAGCAAACACCTTGCCCATCACCTTCTTGGGCTTCTTACAAGTCGGACTCTTGTGGCCTTCCTCACCACAGTTGAAACACACCACTTTTGTCCTACACACTTCGGTCTTGTGGCCCAGCTTTCCACAATTCTTACACCTATCTCCTCTCTTCGGGCAATCATAAGACATATGACCCCTTTCTCCACAGTTGTAACAATTTCCATTATTTGGTTTCCTACTTCCACTTGTATTCCCCTTACCGCGGTTGTCATAAGGTTTTCCGCGCTCTTGCCCTTTCCCTTTTCGGTCATTCGCAGCCTTGTAGTAGTTCACCTTGGCCCTACCATCTTCATCACAAATCCTACTCTTGTTCACAAGGGTCGCAAAATCCCTTATCTGCGAAAATCCAATCATATGCTTAATGTCTGGACGTAGACCACTTTCAAACTTCACGCACTTGTCGTTCTCCGCTTCCATAGTGTTGTAATGCGGACTAAACGCACACAAAGTCTCAAACTTGACGGCATAGTCAGCCACCGTCATATTCCCCTGTTTCAGTTCCATGAATTCCACCACCTTCTTGTTCTTCACATCCACAGGAAAATACTTAACCAAAAATTCTCTTTTAAACATTGCCCATGGTATAGCCATACCACCGGGTCCTAGCCTCAACTTGGCGTTCTTCCACCACACGTTCGCTTCCTCACGCAACACATATGTCCCAAGGGTTGTCTTCCCTTCCTCGGAACAATCCATTGCTTCAAAGATTATTTCAAGTTCCTCCAGCCACTTGTGAGCTCCATCCGGGTTGTAACCTCCGGTAAATGTTGGCGGTTTCTGCTTCATGAACCTTTCCAACCTCATCTCTACCTCTCTTCCAGGTTGATGATCTCTAACCACAATGTTGGTGAGTGCGGCCAAAGCCTCCGCAATCTGAGCATTCGTTCTCGCAGCAGCCATGATTCCTGAACGAATCACAACTAGACGTTAGAAAGTACTAACAGTGTTCCCTACACATGTTCATACGGGGAAAAGAAAAGTCCTAATTGGTTCACACGAACCGACCTGCTCTGATACCACTATTGTAACACCCTAACCCATACTACCCTTAAAAACGTAATTTTAAAAACTTTTCAACAAGTGTAAAGGCAGAGTGCCACGCGGTAATTAAAACACAAGCATACACACAGAGCATCATGAAATTTAACATGAAAAGCAACAGCGGATTCAAATCAAACCAAGCATGCATATATATACATATATACATACATAAGCCATATTCATCCCTAAGGATGTCACTTATACAAGAACTAGCATATCAAAAGGTAACACCGATATACGATGAAATCCAAGCGTAATCCCCGACTCGATGTTACATTACCAGAGCATTCACTATTTACAAACTCTAGTCAAAAGCTAGTACTAAGAGGAGTAACTTCAACACCACGCTAGAACAGCAGTCTAAACGTCGGCACAATCCTCAGCCTGAATATCTGAACCCCCAAAGGTCCAGCAAATAACACAAAGCAGAGAGTTAGAAAACATAATCGCATATCATACGAGTATAAGAAAAGCCTTACACTTTCGAACTATCATACATATTCTAACTCACGCCAAAACATTGTACTAAACAATTATCAATTAATAAGGTTCAACACATTTCAACCAACTGATGTCACATACCATTTACCAAATATATGCGCATTTACCCTAAGGTATCTAATGCCAATTAATTCACTGTCATGCCATCCCTAGACATAACTAAATGCATGTGGTACCAAGGTATCTCACCAACGGTGGATCAAGAACAGTTTTATATCATGCTGGATATGTCGGAACTTACCGAACCATCTTATCTCCCTTGGATAAGCCAAAACAGTTTTATATCCTGTTGGATAGCAGCTCCGGACTCATGGATTCATCTAATCCGATCCTCGGCTTCATTATGGACACATAATCCATTTTCGTTATTGGAACCCAAGTTTCCAATGTTCACATACAATCATGAATGCATGATTACTTTTAAACACATCAAATACATAACGCTATCTAGCTCGAAGCTATTCATTCACTGATGCGGAAACACAATTCCAACATCTAACGCATTAGGATAACACAATATCCTATCACTCAATTCATAATTATTCACATGATAATTAGCTGCATACTCATTTTTATACACACAAGGTTTCATTTACACTTATGTCATAAAACATACATCATTCTCTTATCATTGCAAATTAATGCCAAAACATATACATTGTTCACTTTAAGCTACAACTTATTGCATACACGTTTATCAATCATATAACGATTAACAATAAGCATTAACAGTATCAACATGTATCAACAATCATGTAAGGATACTCTTAAACCATGTTACAAGTGCCTAATCACACTTACAAACATTAACAAAAGTTGCAGGTTCAGTACTGTTCGCTAAGCGAATCCAAAGCGAACAGGTAGCGAACTTATTCGCTAAGCGAATCTCAATTCGTTGTAGCGAACTACATCAGAGGATTACAGGTACATGGCAAACAGGTAGCGAACTTGTAGCGAGCTTATTCGCTGTAGCGAACTCCTGTTCGCTAAGCGAACTACACCAGAAAGAAAATCTGTTCTTGAGTTATCTAAGGCGGTTTAACACTAAATCAACTCAAAAATTCATCCAAACATGTTATAAATTCATATAAACAGCCATTCCAAACATATATGGTATCAAGGAACATTAATCATCCCTTCCAAACATCCAAATACCTCTAATAATCAAAATCATGGCAATTTTTTGGGTTTTAAGTAACTTTCATAAACTTTCCAAAAATGATCCAAACACATACATATTCATCATGGAATCAAGCTAGTGATTAACACATACAAAGTGATGATGAAGAACATCACACTCACATACAAAAGCTTATCAAAAGTCTAAAAGAAATTGAGTGGGAGAGTTCGGGAACGGAGACATAGACAATCTCCCCTCTCCTTGCCACTCAAGAATCATGAATTCTAATCTCTTACCTTAAGCAAAGATGATGATCCAAGCCTTCTCTTGCTCAAGCTTTCTCTTAGCCAAAACCCTAGCTCTTGCTCTATCTTGCTTCTACTCACTCAACTCAAAGAAATGAATTTATGATACTATTCATATGTTTGACTTGCTACTTATACTACTTCTCATGTCATGAACCAAGCCCAAATGGCTTAGGCCCATGCCTCTCACGCCCCCTTTAAGCCCAAAACAAGGTTCTCGCGCCTAATAACTTACGATCGGCTAAATAATTATTCGTCGCTCACTAAAATAATAAAAGCCAATTAATAAATAAAATAACATTTAATAAAATATACGAATACGAAAAACGGGTCGTTACAGGTTCGATCTCCGGCCGGTGCGTATGGAGAAACATTTGTTGGGAGAGGTCAACCCCTTAAATGGATCACAGTCACCTCGAGGGGATTAGTCTCTGCAGTTGTGCGCAGAGTATACATTTGATTTACCAAAAAAAAATTTACCTCTAGGTTGTAATTAGAGCAATTAATTGTGCTCTTTTAAATTATAAGAGTTTTTAAGAGTTGAGTACATTTTATTCTTCTTATAATTCAAATTTTATTTATTAAAAAAAAAATCAAGAGATCAATGTACGTAGATAGTTAGAACGTGAAATTTATCCTTAAGTTTGTCACAAAATTTTGTGATACAGAAATACAAAGTGTGACTTAATTTTATTGTTTTTCATTACAAATTTTGTTCAATAATTATTTCTAGTAGTGAATCAACATCGTCAATCACAAATTCCTTTGCGTATCTTCCTCCCCATGTTCATCAAGTCTTCCTAATATTGTTGACCCATAGGTGTTAAAAGGTTTATGATGGAGGATGATGTAGACAAGCCTTTATATTGGTTTATGTTTGGATTAGTACTCTCATTGTCATGTTGCCCTTGTCTATAGTGCCACACCTTTGTGACACTCCCTTCTTTTTTAGTACCGAACCTAGATTTGAGAAAGTTGGATCAATTCGAGTGACATTAAAAAGAATTGAGTTTATACTCGACCCAACTTGAAAAAAAAAGACAATTGATCAAGTGGTGGATCAATTTCATTATTTCCGAGTCGAGGAAGGAGAGGCCGAAAACAAGAACTTTAGTAGTTTTATCCTTTAGCCGGCCATGACAACTCTATTTTAGTATGAGTAGTTAATTTTGACTAGACCAAAATTTTATACTCCCTTCGGTTCTAAATATAAGAGAAAGTCTATTTTTTAGATTCATTAAAAATATAATGCATTTGATTCACAATATGGACTAGATACATTAGATTCTTAATGAATTTAAAAAGTAAACTTCCTCTTATATTTAGAATCGGGGGGAGTATTTGTATAAGAGTATTACCATAAACATGCATAATTCACTCAAAATAATTACATGGTGTGCTACTTTAACTCATATTAGGGTATTAGGGTAAACGTAGGATTGGTCGGGTTAACTTGAAGTACAAGTAAAATAAAATTATAAATATTTAGTACATGTCCAAAAATCATGCAAAGATTTTTGCATAAACAAATGTAGTAAATATAATATACAAATTAACATTCTTGAGAAGTGGCGTTTTACTTCATTATGATTTAGTAAAAAAAAAAACATTATATAATTTTACATATATGATTTTTTTATTTTTGGTCAAAAAATTAATTTATTTTTACAAACAAATTAAAATATAGTTGACAATTCGAGAAATACGTCTTTTTTTTTTTTGTCATAGCCTAATGACTATAATTTTACCGTTAAGATGAATAAGTAGTGGATTCCTACATTTTACATACAATATCTCTACTATTTGGATCGTATTCACAGGACAAAAAACGTTAAGATTTATGTTAAGTATTAGATTAAAAGAATGAAAAAATGTTAATTAAAATTATGCGCGCATAGGTGACGAACCACCTGACTTGAAAGTTAAGCTCAAGTTGTTCCCAACTCAATAATATGACTTTTTTTTTTGGCTTAAATGCAGTTTTGCCCCCCCTGTTTTGATTAAATCAGAATTTTACCCCCCTGTTTTAAAACGCGGACTTTTACCCCCCTGTTTTATAATTTTTTGGATTTTGCCCCCCTAAAATTCTGCTTTCGAGTCACAACTTCAAAGCTTCGCACACAACTCAATTTGAATCAATAATTCACCAAACGGATATCAAAATGACCGTAATCGAGTAATCTTTCCACAGAATCAAACCCCACTAAATTTGGAGTTACAAAAAGAGATTAATTACCGTTTTAGTGAAGGTATGTCCCCCAAATATTCTGCACAAAATCTGCTTTCGAGTCACAACTTCAAAACTTCGCACAGAATTCCATTTGGATCCATAATTCACCAAAATGGTACCGAAATGACCGCGATCGAGTTAGTTTTCCACAGAATCAAACTCCACTAAATTTAGAGTTACAGAGAGAGATTAATTATCATTTTAGTGAAGGTCTGTCCAAATCAACCAATGTATGGAACTACTACTGGTATTTTTGTCATGTCTCTCACCCTGTAGCTCATTTTTCAATATTATTTACATTTCCGGAAAGCTAATGAAATTACTCTTGTTTTCATTTAAATTTCGCCAAAGTTGGAGTTACGATGTGTTTGGTAGACGATGTTGAATTTGAAGGTCATAAGTAGATTTCTGCAAAATTAGTAATTGGACAGACCTTCACTAAAACTGTAATTAATCTCTCTTTGTAACTCCAAATTTAGTGGGGTTTGATCCTGTGGAAAGCTAACTCGATTATGGTCATATCGGTATCCGTTTGGTGAATTATTGATCCAAATTGAGTTGTGTGCGAAGCTTTGAAGTTGTGACTCGAAAGCAGATTTTGTGCAGAATTTTAGGGGACATACCTTCACTAAAACGGTAATTAATCTCTCTTTGTAACTCCAAATTTAGTGGGGTTTGATTCTGTGGAAAGATAACTCGATTACGGTCATTTCGATATCCGTTTGGTGAATTATTAATCCAAATTGAGTTGTGTGCAAAACTTTGAAGTTGTGACTCGAAAGCAGAATTTTAGGGGGGCAAAATCCAAAAAATTGTAAAACGGGAAGTAAAATTCCGATTTAATCAAAATAGGGAGGGCAAAACTGCATTTAAGCCTTTTTTTTTTTCATTTGGTATGATATAATATGACTTTTTCTTTTGTTATGTATATGAAAAGAATGTTAATCTAGGATAAAATAAAAATTAAACTCGTAACATCAGTCATATTATTGTTATTATATGAATAATAAATAATGATTACCCTTTCGTGAAATACTAACTTTCCGGCAAATGAAAAAGTCCTCTTCTTTATTTTGAAAATTTGACCTTTTCTCACAATTTTAATCGTCACATCATTTTATTAGGTGGTTTACATTTTTTTATCAACAAATTGGATTATTTATGTTATTATAATATTGGGGAAAGAAAGAGACAAATCATATTTAAATTAACAGTTGCTAGTGGAAAACAACTAACATGTTATATGTTCATCATCCAATTCAACCATATGAAATATATATAATCTAATACTTTAGGAGAAATTACTATTGTACATATGGTGGGTGCATAAGTTTTGTTGTCGTATTACAATGCTATTGTGAACAATTTAGTGTATACATCTCAAACTCAATTTTAATAAAGTAGAATGAAATATTTTGCCTATAAAATAGATTATAACTTGAAATTAGAATTTAATGACGAATAAACATTTTGCCTATAAAAATTTATTAATTTTTGTTAACACATACCTCTCAAATGTGACAACAAGACACGTTGTGATAGATGTCCATGTGAGAAAATAACTATTGTGGTTTTTTCTTCTTCTGAAAATTAAATTTTAATGATGAATAGGAGCTGGCAAAAGCTGGCAATTATTGAAAATCTTATAATAATGTAAGTTTGGCTGGATTTTTGAAATTCTTTATGTTTGTCCGATTCGTTGTAAAATGTGGAAAGGAGAAATGTGGAGTTAACAAGTCCAGTTTCAATGATCATGGGTTAAAGCACAAACATCTTGTGATTAGGCCAGCTACAGTTGAGGTGATTAATGTAACCAACAACACACTGCACTGGTATGTATTACGGAGGAAAACTGGATTATTAGGGAAAAAAATAAATTAAATAATATAATATAATATAATATAATATAATATAATATAATATAATATAATATAATATAATATAATATAATATAATATAATATAATATAATATAATATAATATAATACACCAAGAGTAGGGGCTGAAGTGAACAAGGTGTCTAGGTGGTTGAATGGGCTGAAATTTTACTCTAAACCTAGTTCTGACTTCTGAGGGTGAATAAGTTGTTCATAATCTTTAGTCTTATAATTTTAAAGTCTTTTTTCAAAAAAAAAAACCGTAAATCATGGGTGCAGAGGAATCACCTTCTACAATACCTTAAAATATTTAGTAAAAAAACACCTTAAAATATTAATAGAAATAAAAAAAATATAAAAAGAGGGGAGACATAACCAAAATTCTCGAGAAAAAAAAAACAGAAAATAAAAGATAAAAATATAAAAAAAAAACTTGATAAATGTAGGAGGAATAACTTCCCTCCAATTAACTAGCAGTTGAAAGCACTTACCTTAAACTCTTTACTAGTCTCAGCTTGTTGCCACTTATGCTTGTTCTATTTTTTTTAGCCCACCAATTGAAATTGTTGATTTGTGTTTCAAACCGAATCGGTAATCTCTTCATTTTGAGACATGTTAGCCCAAAAATTACTCAGAAAATCCATACTTTGTTGGGTTGCAGTAGGAGCAATTAGAAGCCCTAAAACCAGGGGCGACCCTGAGGGGGGGGGTGCAGGGTGCCCTAGCGCGCTAGGCCTCCAATTTTAAAGGCCTAAAAAAATTATGGGGTAGTAGTATTAGTAACATTAGGGGTGTAAAACTTAATATATTACTGCAACCCAATTGCCAGGCCCAAGTGACAATAAAAAAATACTGTTTTTTTTACAGCCCAATTGGAATGTATTTTATTGTTATTGACAGAATATGAATCTTTTTTGTGTTAATTATAAGACGATTATTTTCTATGTTATTTGCAATTTAAAATTGATAATGATTTTTTTAAAATTGTATTTATTTTTTATTATAAGAGCCAACTTTTAAAATTTGCATGTGGCCTCTAAAAACTCGGGACCGGACCTAAAACTTACATGTCATGAATAACATTTGCACTAAAGTTTGACAAATTAGATTATGGCACCGCTATGGACGTATCCTGGTTTTCCAAAGGAATTGAGTCTGCTACCACTTCCTCTTCCTCGTGCTCTTCACCAAACACTTTATTCTCAAGATTCATGACATCTCCAACAATAGGGGAAATCATGTCACTCAAAGATAAGGTATCTTGAACACAAACAGGAATTACTTCAACAAAAATAAAAGGAATATATTTCTCATGATTAAGACGTCTCCCACAATAATAGAAGTCGTGACCTCTTTAGACCTTATGATATCATCAACAAAATGGTCTACAACAATTTTACTACAATATGCAACAATATTTGGGACTAAACCTTCAAGTGGCTTCTCAACATTTGAATTTTGAAGTATTAGCAATAGGTCACGATTTGTGTTTGTTCATAGTTGTAGAACTTATAGTAGCTTTAAGAGTCTGATACTTGCAGTTCTTAAAAGAATGTCCAATAATTTGACATGAGTTACAAAAAAGGGAAAGCTTCTCATACTCAACGTCCACATAAAAATCAAAATCATTCATTTCAACAAGACTTCTTTCGCATAGATCAAAATTAATATCAACCTCAATTAAAACTTTGACAAAATGACTGAAAGTTCTCTTCATAGTTGTCTCATCAAGTGCCAAAGGAATGCCTAGAGCCCCTGCAATTTCAAACAATATTTTGGGTCGCCAATATTCACGAGCAAGACCATGAATGTGTATCCATGTTTGAGCGATGGTGTGCTGCACAATGTGAGGGTTGAAGTCAGCCGTCCAAGCAAAGGTTCGAATAAAATTGTGTGAATTTTGTAAAATTTGTATTCGTTATAAAGTTATTGACACGTGGTACATCATGCACCACTTGTCTAACTCTTTCATTTTAGCCAAAGCCCGAGTATTAACCTATTAATCCTTAATTCATGTATAAAAATATAACTCATTTATTTTAGAGTTTTCTTCTCCTTTAAGAGAAAAGCAGGCCAAACAATCTTTTCTAAAAGTTCTTAATAAAAAAAGCTTATATTTAACGTATAAAATTGAGAATTAAGGAACTTTGAAAGAAGGAGATATAATGAACTTTTTAAAGTATAGGGAGCTTATCGTGTTCCAGGCTACAAATTCCATCGGCAACATTTTGATGATTTATTTTATTCTATTATTTCACTTCTTTTTTTAATCTTTATTTGCTTTCTTCGTGAATCTATTTTTTTTTTCTTCTTTGAGATTTGGTGAATGTAAATTTTTTTTTGGTTACCATGATATTGGTACAAAGTTTTCATCGCCTTTAGGGATGACTGATCTCCGTTAGAAAACTTGTGAGGTATATAAGGTGAGTTATTCCCTTCCAATCAAAATTCTTTCATATGCATAAGCCAAGAATCGAACCCCCTGACCACATATTTATGGAGATTAAGATCCTTACCACTTAGACCAATTCATTAAATGCATTTTTTTTTCTTCTTCTTACGGAATTAGCATTTTTTTTTTCTTTTCAAACAAGCATATTTGTTAGTATTTATTTATTTATGCAGTTACAATGTTTTTCGATTTTATCATTTTTTTATTCAAAAAATATATTTATCATTTATTTAGGAAATGCCCGAGATCTTAGACTCTGGATACAACTTGTTGTGTAAAGAAGGTTTCTCAATTGTTATTTACACACCACAATACCTACTTATAGGCATTACACAAAGATATTTTCTCTCCCGACTCCTAGTGTTTCTTTTATACCCCTTGAATTTCCAATTTTGCCCTCGAAAAAACCTCGGTTTGTAGAAATCGAAGTTTTTTTTGCCTTGAAAACAAATTTCAGTTTCTAAAAACCGAAATTTACTTTGAATTTGCACTAGAAAAAATTCGATTTTTGCTAACCGAATTTTTCTGTAAGAGGAAAATTAAAAATATTCGGGATATAGAAGAATCACGGGGTGTCGGAAGAGAAAATATCTTACACAAATTCAGTACAATGGGCTAACAAACACAAGGCCCAAGACACAGATAAGGCCCAAAACTAACAAACTACTGACAATTTGTAAAAAAAAAAAACTACTATCATATACTACCTTCAAATATTTTAAAATTTTTATTTACGGAACACCAATAGTATTTTTACCCAACAAAATAAATAACAAATGAATATTATCCGTGTATGCGGATATCCTATATTAACATCTCTATTCTCTATTAGTATTCCCTCCTCTATCAATCGTATGATATCAATCTATCCCTATAAATTTGCAGAGATATTGCATGTAATATAGAGAGACATTATATTTTTTTTAAATGTAAGATCTTTTACTCACATTCATGCTTTAATAAAAGTAGCATTGCCAATAAAGAAATTTAAATGATTATCACTCCCAAAACCTAATTAAATAGATGAAGATGTTCAAAACTTTGTCAAACATGTTATTTGAGCACAAATTTAGCCAATATGTATTTGAAATCTTATACATACAATAGAGAATGAGGGTGCACGCAAATATAAAAGGAATATTATATTATTTAAAATTAAAGAAAAAAAGTGTATATTTGTCCGGTTTGTGTCTAAAAGTTGTGTTTATAAACCATTTTTGTTTGTCGATATATAAAACTTCAATACCGACAATCACATTAAACTATAGAACTTTTATATCTATCATCACGCTAAACTTAAATCATGAGTCTAATTTTCCTATTGTCAATTTTAATCTGCTCTGCTCTCACACCATATTAAATAAATTTGTATCTCACTTCAAAAGTCAGTCCAATAAATAAGATTAAGTATGGTTTCTTTGAGCTTAACTCAATTGTTTGGGACATTACATTATATATGTACTGGTTGAAGTTCGAACATCAGACATCCTACTTATTCATCTTAAGAGTGAAATTTCTATCTAATTTAAAAAAAATTAAGAATGACCAAACACCAAAAACATATACTCCCTCCGATCACTATTATAAGCAAATTAAATTTGACTTTTTTAGTACGTTGAAAAAGTAATGTATTTGGTTCATAATATGGACTATATACATCACTTTTCTAATGTACCCAAAAAGTAAAATTTACTTATAATAGTGACCAGAAAGAGCACTGTAATTAACTTTCTAAAAACATTAGCTACGTGAATCACGTGATACTTCAACTTCAATACAAGACCAATTTCCTTATTAGCCTCCAACTTTGATTCGAAGAAGTGACTTTCACTCTTGTAAATGGCCACATATGGACCAACATAGTGTGACATAGATATTTGGGTTTTTTAACTATTTGATACTGGGTTCGATCACCGACTGGTACATATGGAGAAACATTTGTTGAGAGAGGTCAATCCCCTAAACCTAAATGAATCTCAGTTACCTCGAGGAAATTATTCTCTACAGTTACGTGTGGATGATACTTTCGTTTAAAAAAAATGGCCACATGTGGAATTGAAATGAACACTGAATTCAACTACCTCATTTACATATACGATAAGAAGTTTATGTACTACCAGAGAAGAGTTTGTACAGACTGAGAAGTTAGTCTTCTAATAGTTGCCTCAAAGCAATGTTTGGCATTTAAATGTAAAAAGATTATTATACTAAGATTAGATAAGTTTGAATACCAAAAAAAAAAATTAGATAAGTTTACCCTTTTAATTCTATGCAAAAATATTTTTTAGAAAAAGAAACGCAAGGGAATCAATAAGAGATTTGCCATAATGTATTTTGGTTAAACATATTCATTTTCTTGACTCAACTTTATTTAGGATATTAATACAGTTGAAATATTTGCCATGTTTTGACTTTTAAAAATAAAAATAAAATATACTTTTTCCTGAATATTTTATAAGAAAAAATGCATTTGTTAGGTTCATTGTATATCTGATGTATCTGGTCTATATTATAAATAAAATGCACTAAATATACAATGAATCTAAAAAGTACTTTAGGTATACAATGAACCTAACAAATTCCGACCACAAATATAAGAAAAAATAAACTTTTTAGATTCATTGACATGCATCTGAACTATAATACAGAACAAATACATTTGTTATTTAATAAATCTAAAAAAAATACAATTTTACTTATATTTTTGGTTATAAAGTTTACTTGTGACGTGTCATGATTATGTTATGGTGGTAGGTAGAGTCAATAAAATAAAATCCAACACTGACTACTATGAAGCAAGTGACAACATCATGGAAAAACAAATCCAAAACAAACCCAGATTCCTCTGTCTCCATGGATTCAGGACCAGTGGACAAATCCTCAAAAAACAAGTCTTACGTTGGCCTGAATCTGTAAAACAAAAATTGGACCTCGTTTTCCTCGATGGTCAATTTCCAGCACAAGGAAAATCAGACGTTGAAGGCATTTTTGATCCTCCTTATTATGAATGGTTCCAAGCCAATCAGGTTATTAATATTAATACAATTAATCTTAATCTTCTTCATTTATTCATGTTGGTGATTAAATAATTGTATGGTATTTTATTTATTTGTGTGTAGGATTTCACTGAGTATAAGAACTTTGATGAATGCTTAGTATACATTGAAGATTATATGCTAAAAAATGGTCCTTTTGATGGTGTTCTTGGATTCTCTCAGGTATGTTTTTGATTATTTGGATGATGAAAAATGCAAATTTTTTTGTTTTGGTTTTTGGTTTTGATTTGTTATTATGAATTTATGTCACTCAGGGTGCATTTTTAGCGGCTGCAATGCCAGGAATGCAAGAACAGGTACTAATTAACAAAGAAACCCTATATCTTACTTTAATTTACTAGTACATTTTAGTGCATGTTAACCCATTGGGTTGACGTAGTGGTGGTGTTGGCTTAGACCTTTGGTGTCAGGTTCGATTACCCCGGTGTCAATTTTAGTGGTCTAGCCCATAGAGAGTTTTGCTCTGGTTTTAAATGGGTCTCCGCAAGTGAACAGTGGGATTGAACCCCTCAGATTAGTCGGTTCTTGGATCGGATATTGATTTTTTTTTTATTTTTTTTTTTTATAAAAAGTGCATGTTTGGACTTTGGATTCACTTTTTTGTGAAAGATATAAGGGTGTTCTAGAAATATGAAATTAACTTTGACATGTTTTACATGTTCTTGAGTAGAAATAATTTTGTGTCCAAAATAAATTCTAATCTAAAACTTGAATTTAAAACTACCTTTAAACATGAATATGATTATTAATCTATAATAACTATAGCCTATGTTTGGTTTGACGTCGGTGACAGATTTTCTTGCGTCCCAATGTAAACACACATTTTGTTTGGTTTGTGTACTGTAAATCCTAAACTTGAAATAATAGAAAGGAACTGCAGTTAGAGATATAAGCATAATAAGCCGAATTCTGTTACCAAACATCTTGTGTTTATTATTTGTGATTTCTGTATTTTTATCCTTTTGAACTAGGGTTGATGTTCTAACAAAATACATGTAGACGGCAGTCTACATGAATGCGAACACGCACATAAACTACATTCATTCAAAATCAATTTTCGTTACTGCAGAACCGAACACACACATACTCTTTTTGAATCAACAAGCTGACCATTTTTCCATCCGTTATCAGAAATTACAAAATACTCTTTTAGTAAAATAATGAATGATAAACTTATCTAAGATATTAATGTTAAGTTACAATTGATTTGAATGAACATTGAACTGATGATGATGATGATGATGATGATTTTAGGGACTAGCACTTCAAAAGATAAACAAGATCAAGTTCCTGATTCTGATATCAGGAGCCATGTTTGGTGGAATGAAGTATGGAACACCTAAACTAGCTTCCAATGCATTTTCAGAACCAATTAATTGTCCATCTCTTCACATTATAGGTAGTTTCAATAAACAATTTCTTCTAACTTTGTTTCAATCAATTATTATTTAGTGCACATTATACTTACCAATATACTTCATTCATATATGTGATTAAGGCGAGGCAGATTTTATGAAGCCAGAAAGCATTATTTTGCAAAAGGCTTTTGTTGATCCTGTTGTGATCAATCACCCAAAAGGGCATACAATACCAAGACTTGGTAAGTTATATAGCATTCCTTACTTCAATTGATGTTACTTGAACAATTTTTAATATTTGTTTTGTGTATGTAAAATTTATTTGGTGATTTTTTGTTCCAGATGAAAAGAGCCTTGCAACTATGCTTGGTTTTATTGACAAAATTCAAGGAATGCTATCAGATTCAGATGGTCACAGCAAGAATTGAATTTTCAAGTAGATTTTTTGTTCCCTTTCTATGAGACTATGAAACTTCATTTAATATATACAACAATTTTGTGGGAAAATGTCTTTAGTGTGTTATAGACTTATAGCTATTATTTATGTTGAATATATACATAGGGGGTCTAAGTCTCCCTGAATGATAGAGGAAACAATTAGAAATGGGAGAGTGAGATTGTTCATATTTCATAGTGAAATTTGTTGTTGCTATGGAAATAGTCCAACTTGAGAGCACCACCTAATTTTGATGTGTTTTGAGTCTTGACAAGCTATAAAGATGAATCTGATATAAGTAGCTATCATAAGATGTTAGCTACTTGTTAGTTAGTGATTGCAGTTGCAGTTAGTTGTTAATTTCCCGCATTTATCAAATTATTACATTGAGTTATGTTGTTTTCTTCTTCCTCTTCTTCTTTCTATAGTTTTTTATTCTCTCACATTGAGAGGAGTTTTCCACGTCAAAAATTGAGATGTCCTATTTATAGCTTATTTTGTCACAGTGGTGATAGTGAATCACAGAGAAATGTCATATAATTAAACTTTCTTTTTTACAACAAATAATTAAACTTGCTTTGGTACATTGTAAAAGTTGTATTGTATTGTTGTGTATCATATGAATACTTAAGGGATGTGATCCGAAGAGGTTAGTTGAGTTGTGGAACGAGTTCGACAACACTTCTCCTCCATAGGATGGGGGTAGTACCTGCAAATATTCTAACACATAAGTGAGTATAAGAATGAGTAAGAGTAGAGTAGAGTTAATGAGATAGAAATTGTGCCGGGGGGTGGGGGGGATTGGGGATTGATTTGGACAGACCAGTAACATATGTATTTCGTATTTGTGCCGGATCACGTGAGTCTTGGTTGCTTCTGACTGTTGGGGCCAAAGAATGATGAATACGGTACAAATTTAGAAGGTGCGAAGTCGTGGTCCTTAACCCAGTCAAGGACATAATGTATTAGATTTGTGTAAAATTTTACCTAAACAATCTATATATTACAAATTTTTAATTTAACGATAGATTTTGTAAAATTTATATTCGTTAAAATTTTATTAAGTGGTGTAACGTTATGTATCTTTTATATATGAACACACATCCAACGGTCCACAAATTTTGACAATCAATATAACTTCTTTTAATAGTAAACTCCAATATATAACTTCAATAAATGTTAGTCTTGGCAGCCGGATTGTGTTAATTAATTCGGTTCTAAACGCAATTCCTATTTTCTACTTATCCTTCATGAAGTTGCTGGCAGTGGTTACAAGGAAAATTATTAGAATCCAAAGAGAATTCTTGTGGGATGATGTTAAGGGAGGTAGGAAGATTAGTTGGGTGAGTTGGAAAGAGGTTTGTAAGCCTATAAGTCAAGGGGGACTAGGGGTGAGGGATGTTGGGAAGGTTAACCTAAGTCTCCTTATTAAATGATGGAGATGGAGGTTGCTTCAAAATGAAAATGCTTTGTGGAAAGAGGTTTTGGTTGCAAAATATTGAGTGCTCGGCTTAATACGTCCATAGTTGTGGTATTCTGAGTCGAGCCTCTTCGTGGTGGAGAGATATTTGCGGTATTGATTCAGGGGAATAGGGAAGTTGGTTTGCTCAAAATGTTAGCTGTAGAGTGGGAAATGGGAACTCAACAAGGTTTTGGAAGGACTGTTGGTTGGGAAATCTCCCTCTCTGTGTTCAGTTCCCGCCCTTTTCTCTATTTCTTTGCAACAAAATTTGATGGTAAGTAATATGTGGGTGGAGAGGGATGGTGTGCGCCGGTGGGAGTGGGGGTGGAGGCGGAGGTTGTTTGCGTGGGAAAAAGACATGTTTGGTGGTCTATTGGCAGTGCTTCCGGTGTTGGTGTTATCGAATGTCGAAGAAGATTGGCAGTGGGCTTTAGAAGATGGAGGGAGGTTTATGGCACGGTCGGTGTATTAGTTTCTTGGAAGTGTTTTTTCTCTGGTTTCGGCTTTTAGTGGGCAAGAGCTGCGTGTGTTTAATAATATTTGAAAAAGTCAAGAGAGGTTTTGCGTTGATTTACGGAGTGGATGATTTGAAATCGAGAAATGATGTTATTTTCTCTAACGGGGTGAAAGATCCGGGGAAGGTGGTAGATGATATAAAACTCTTATCTTGGCGGTGGGGTTTGAGTCGCCATAAGATCCCAATATGTTTGTCCTATGAATGGTGTCGGGATCCTGACTTTGTCTTCGGTTAATTTCCTGAATTTTAGACGCGGCAGTTGGAGAGGGTTGTGTGTCATCGGCAGTCCAGGCTCCTCTGGTGGCTGCCATCTGGTGTGTGTTTTGCTGCTGTTTTTTTGGCTTCTGATGTGTGTGTACCAGGTGCTCTTTGCTGCTGTTATTAGAGAACACACCTCATTGTCATTGTCTATTTTCATTTTATTCAAGGGCCCTCACATTTTTATTGCTATTTTTTTTCTTGTTTGAATATACTTAACTCAACAATCAACTACGTTACTATAAGTAGTTTTGGTGTTTGACTTTCATTTGATCCTAGATCCATCTCATAGCAACTATCATTTATGTTTTATAAATACTTTTTAATAAAATATTTGAGTATAATAATTCAAGTCAACCAATCGTTAGTTGATATAGTGGTGATCGACGTTGGATTTTATAGGGAGAACCATGATTCGATCCCCGCAACTACAATCAAGAGGGGAATAAAACCACTTAATACCAGATTAGGCGGTCCAGTGGACCAGATAGTGGTGAAAAAAAATTAATTGAAGTCAAACACCCATGAATTCAAGATAAACTTTTTTTTTTTACCGATGATAAAATAAATTTTACTAACTAAAATAATTGAATTTAAAGGGAAGATTGAGTATCTTAAATTATTTGAGTTAAATGAATTGAAAGTTTCACAAAAAAAAAAAAAAAAAAGATTGAAAACACAATGGAAAACCAGAAGAGACCAAGAATCCTCTGCCTCCATGGATACAGAACAAGTGGTCAAATCCTCAAGAAATCAATATTCTCACGTTGGCCTGAAACCGTAACACAAAAATTGGACCTTGTTTTTCTTGATGGTCAATGTCCAGCTCGGGGAAAATCACAAGTTGAAGGCATTTTCGATCCTCCTTATTATGAATGGTTCCAATCCAATGAGGTTATTATATTAATTAATACAAATAATCATATTAATCTTCTTCATTTATTTGTTGCGGTGCATAAATAAGATTTCATTTATTTGTGTGCAGGATTACACAGAGTATAGGAACTTTGAGGAATGCATAGAATACATTGAGGATTACATGCTAAAAAATGGTCCTTTTGATGGTGTTCTTGGATTCTCTCAGGTATGGTTTTGATTTATGAAGCACGGATAAAGACACTGACACTAGACACGACATAAACACTGATTCGTCGGCACCGATAGTAATTTTAAAAAATAACTTAATTCATTGTAATCATAAAGGTCGGTGTCTCAAAAAAAAGGTCGGTGTTGGTGTAAGACACTAATTCGAAGAGTTTGCATGCTTCATAAGTTTTGATTGTTTGATGCTGAAATATGCAGATATTTTTCTTTCGTTTTTGATTGATTAAGAATTAATGTCACTCAGGGAGCTATGTTGGCAGCTGTATTGCCAGGAATGCAAGCACAGGTACTAATTAGAAAAGCAACACCCTAACTTACTTTATTATTTACATTTTAGTGCATGTTTGGATTAATTGCTCTTTTGTGAAACATAAAGAGGATTATGGAGATATAAAATTAATTTTCACATGTTTCAAATGTTTTTAGTAGAATTGTTTTTGTCTTTGGAATTATCAGAGACGAGTTTGTTAATATGTTGTTAATAGGTAATTAAGAGTTAGTAAGATTAGTTATTTCCAACTCCTCTTGGTTCGAAAAAGTTATGAGAAACTTGGAATTGCCCCATATCTCGGATCCTGTCAATGTTGCCGTGCCATTCACTCACTATATTTGATAAGTCTTGTTGCTGCAGTGAGAACTTAGACTCTAAGATCATGCTCCTTTTCAACCATGACACATTCTACTGACTCGTGTGGCCTTGTATCACCCTTGACATTGCGTTTTGTAAATGTGTATTCACTCGTTGATCAACTTTTTCTCTCGTCTGCTCCGCTGGACAAGTTTTTTCTCACGCTTACTATGCGCGCGCGCGCGCACACATACACACACTTGTATCCGTGAGGTTGGAAGTCCTATTAGGTTCTGGTTGTTTTGTCGCCCGCTTCCAATCATCACTCTTGGTGTTACCACTATCCACATTTTCCTTTCCAGACCATGCTCAGCTAACCATGATCTTTTCTCCTTTAAGCAAAGACTCATGAAATCTTCAAATCGCTTTATCAGCTGAACTAAAGTTATCAAACCTGATAAAACCGAATCAGTTACTCGTATGTCTTCTATTATTTTTTGAGATGTAAGCATCACTCAACTCTCCTACATGTTGGAACGTGTCTTTCAAGTCCCTCACATCACAGGTGTATTGGGATGAATATTTTCTACACAAACAAAGAATACCATCTCTCTTCTGCTTGCTCTCTTTCTAATTTCGGCAGACTCCAATTATTTTTCTGTGTTTGGTGGTTTGCTAGCTCATTGTTTCCCTGGTTTGCCAATTGGGTGGCATGTTATCCACCATAATTGCTCTTTTTGGAGACCAACCTTTTCCAATGGCTCTCATTTCCCCTCCCTTTCTGATTTCAGAAGCGTCCATGCTCACTCTACGACACGTACCATCGTACTAGTTTGTCTGTTCTCATGTTCAAACTGTGTGAATTCTCTTTGTTGCTCCTTGTTAATGATAGCGAAATGAAGGACACGTCAGTTGCTTGTGAAACAAGTTAGTTTCCTTAACTAACTAATTTGTTAGGAGTTAGTTACATTGGTTTTTAGTTGATCATTAGTGTATCACATCATCTATACAAGGATGTTTTAATTTTGTTGTAAGTTTCAGATTTGTGATCAATACATTTTTAGCTTCACTTTTGCGCCTATCCTGAGCACAAGCTCTGTTGAGCTCATTTCTGCTCCTATTTTCTGTTTTGTGCATCAAGCTTATTTCCAGATTTCACACTTCTTGTACTCCATTGCACTGTCTTTTTCTGCCTTCTCAGATCAATCTCACACCTTTCACACCTACCTATGCATGATGTTTAGCATAGTTCTGATACTATGCATCCCCACAAGAGTATTTTCTCTTTTTGGTTCTGATGCATAGAACCAAGCTTAAACATTTTCTTTTTGAATCAATAAGTTGACCCTTCATCCCTATTCCCGAATGCACTTTTGGATTAACTTTTTGTGAGAGAGATAAAGGAGATTCTCGAAATATGAAATTAATTTTGACATGTTTCAGGTGTTCTTAAGTTGCAAATCACTCACAAGCACAAACATCTGACACGACACTAAAATGTTGACATGTCGATGTTGATAATATTTTTAAACTATGAAATAATTAAATGTAAAATCATGTACCAGTAGTACTGAGAAATTTTTGTGTCAGTGACATGCACGTGTCAGACATTAAACACATGTTCAATGCGAAATTTTTGTCCTTAGAAAAGATTATAACTTTTAACTGAGATTTGAAGTTTTTACTTTGAAACATGATTATTAATCTAAATTTGACTAGTGGTTGATGTTAAATTACAATTGATTTTAGAGAGTAGCACTTGAGAAGATAAGCAAGATCAAGTTCGTGATTCTCATATCAGGAGCCATATTTCGTGGGATGAAGTATGGAACACCTAAACTTGCTTTCCATGCATTTTCAAAACCAATTGATTGCCCCTCTCTTCACATTATAGGTAATTTCAAAAAACTAACTCTTCAATTTCTTTGTTCAGCAACTTTTCCTTTAGATTCTAAGAATTATATTTGAGGAAAAGTCATCAATATACTTACTTATACTTCATTCATATAATGTGATTAAGGTGAGAAGGATTTCTTGAAGCCAGAAAGCATTATTCTGCTAGAGGCTTTTGTCAACCCTGTTTTGATTCATCACCCAAAAGGACATGAAATCCCAAGACTTGGTAAGTTATATAGCACCCTTTACTTAATCAATAATTTTTTGCACTTTTAACAATGAATTTTTTTAGGGTGCATTTGAATATTTGTTATATCTATCCAAAATTTGTTAATTTGGTGCTTGTTTATTCCAGATGAAAAGAATCTTGGAACTATGCTTAGTTTTATTGACACAATTCAAGGGACGCCATCATATGGTCACTGCCGGCTATGAAACTTGAGATTTACTTTTACTACCGGTTACTCGCGCGCTCTACGCCTTTCCCATTTTACCCTTCTGCTACTTAAGTAGCGGACGTTATAAAGGTATGGTGTTTTTGGAGGGTGTCCGCTACCTAAATATCGGATGGGGGTATTTTGATAATTTCGTAGGGCATGCGAGGAAGACAGTAGGGTGGCAAAAGTAATTCTCATGAAACTTTAGCACTAATTGTAATACCTACATGGGTTAGTAGAGCAGTGAACTTTGTGTTTTATTTTTCATATGGGTAGAGAAAGCCCTATGTACTTGAAACAGTTAGAAATGAGAGAGTGAGATTGTTCATATTTCATAGTGAAATTTGTTGTTGCCTATGGAAATAGACGTCCAACTTGAGAGCACCACCTAATTTTGATGTGTTGAGTTTTGACTCTTGAGAAGCTAATGAGACAAGGCAGGGAAGACCTTAGGGCTTAAAGAGCACTTACAAAGGACATTTACCTCCCTCCAAAAATATCAATGGAGCTCGAATCATATAATACAAACTTTTAATTAATTAAAATGTTATTATTGAATAGTATAACGTTACTTATACTATTCAAAAGTGTTGGAACGATAAATTACCGACGAATTTTGAAGTTAGTAGAAGAGCTACGGAGTCACTTAACGACTGGTTGAAAGCGACAAATATGAGAACAACACACCGAAGTCCGGCTGTACATGAGACTGAACTACACTGGTGCAAACCCCAACCAGGAACACTTAAATGTAATGTCGACGCGGCGTGCTATGAGGAAGCTAACCAGTACTGCATTGGAGCTTGTTTGAGAGATGCAGAAGGCAAAGTCATACGTGCCTATATGAAGAAATTTGAAGGCAAACCGGAGGTTAAAGAAGCTGAAGCAGTAGCATTATTGGAAGCTCTCAATTGGCTACAACAGTACAACAGTGTGTTGGAGGAAAGGCTGGAAGCAATATGGAGTTTGGAGGCATTATTGATAAATGTAAAAGTTTTTATGTCATTTTCAAAACTTTACTGTCCAAAATTTATATTATTGGACGCATGTGTAAAATAACTTTATACCTGACCGTATATATAAATTAAATTCTAAAATTTTTTACTTTTAAATTGATAATAATAATTACAAAAATGCCTTCTTCAGCCAACTTCTCCCTCACCACCGAATGCAGAACACCGCACCTCCGACCCACCACCTCGTCTATGTAGTCGCAGACGCTGCCATTACAGAACGCTACCGCCTCTCACCACTGTAAATTGTGTTTTTAATCTCCTTCGAATTCCCCTTTCCATTTCAATTTTTGAATCTCCACTGTGTTGGTTTGTTATTGTTGTTTGCTAATGAATTTGGTTTTTTGATTTGATTTACCCATAACCCTACTGATAAACTCCAATTTAGTGTATTTTATGTAAATATTTTTTGTGTTAATTTAGAGTAATTATTTATTATTATATAAATAACTCACTTGATTTGCACTATATTATACAAAAGAGAAGAAAAGCTAAAAAAATGCAAATCTACTTTTTGAATCACTTAAAGATAAACATTATATATTTTATACTATTTATTATTATTATTATTATTATTATTATTATTATTATTATTATGTGAAAATGAAATTAAAACAATGTTACAGGTCCAAAAGAAATCAAACACGAAGGAATATTAAAGGAAAGTAACATGTGCCTTCTCAAGGGGTAATTAGAGTCAAAAGTGGTGATTAAAAGTGGAGTCTTAACAATAACAAAATTGATTTGTCTTCCTTCTCAGTAAGAGAGGCGGCAGCAACACAATGAAAAGGATGGCAAGTTGAAAAAGGTCTGACAAAGCTTAAAATCAAGTGGAGCTTAAAATCAAGTGGATTAGCGGTGATACAAGACTTAATATTGAAGATTTGCGAAGGCGGCTAAGCAATTGGAAGGCAAGGAGTATAAATAGAGCTCTTTGGTAAACACTGGGGGTATGCTTTCTTATGTTCTGTAACACAGCTGGGAGAGGAAAATTGGAAAAGCTTTGGATTGAAGATTAAAACTTTGGAGCAACATATTTTCTTCATTCTAGGGTTATTTCTTACTCTTAATTTCATGAATTCAACTTTTATGTTGGTGTTCTTTTTGATTATGGATAGCTAAATACTATTCTAGGGTTTATGGTGAATCTTGCAATTAAAATTCCTTTTGCTATGTCTTAGCTTATATGTTCTAGTTTCTAATTTAAATTTCGATATTTTGTTCAATTAATGTTATCCTATTGATTTTATCACATGATTAGGAATGATCAACCTATGAATGTTTACAATCAATTGATTGATCAGCGACCGTACTGCAGTTAATTGGTGGACCTATAGGATAAATGAGACTTAGATTATTGCATGACCAAACCTTAATCTTAGTCTTCCAATCATTCAACCTTTTTTTGCTTTATGCTTTTCTTAAATTTCAACTCTTTGCATGACCAAACAAAGGTTAATTTAGGAAAAAGAATATTAATCACGAATGACCAAACGGATTAATAGTTTTAGTAAAGGGATTGGTAATTGAATTAAAATAAAGGAATTCAAATGGAACTAGACATAGGGAACCGAATATTGCAAGTGAAACCATGACCCTAGACCTCTCTCTATTGGTTTACAACTTCACGTTTTTATTCTTGTTCTTATTCTTACTAGTCATTATTTTCTCTTTAGTTTTCATGACAATTCAACTACTCGTTAGTTTAAATAATAAATAATCTTAACTAGTTTGGTGTTTGTTAATTAATCCCTGTGGATACGATAATCTTTTATACTACTTCTGCGCTAGAGTACACTTGCTCTAAGTGTGTTTTTAACGCAACAAGTTTTTGGCGCCGTTGCCGGGGATTAATATAGCAATATTGGACGAAAGAGATTTTTATTACTTTAGACATTTTCTTTTTCTTTGTTCTTATTTTTTGTTTTTCTGTTGTTTTTATTTTAGTGTTATTATTACTCGTGCATGCTCACCCGCTCTAAGGAGCCTGTTTTGCTTTTTGATTCAGAAATTGAAAGAACTGCTCGTAGAAACAGAGCAAAGAGTAGAGCAATGGCTGAAATTCCTAGAAGAACGCTTCGGGACTACTTCACTCCCTCAACAAATATCACTACCAGCATAGTCAATCCACCTGTGCAAGCCAACAATTTTGAGCTGAAACCGGGGTTAATTCAAATGATCCAGAATTCAACATTTAGGGGCTCGCCAACTGAAGATCCGAATGCCCATCTTAAGAACTTTATAAGAGTGGCAGACTCGGTAAAATGCAATGGGGTCACACCTGAAGCCATTAGAATGCGACTATTTCCATGGTCATTGGCTGACAAAGCAACTACATGGCTAGATTCTATGCCTAATGATTCTATCACTACATGGGAGCAATTGTCACAAAAGTTTTTGAACAAATACTTTCCTCCGGGAAAGGCCGCCAAGATTCGGGCTGAAATCACAAACTTCTCTCAATATGAAGAAGAATCATTACATGAAGCATGGGAAAGACTTCAAGACAAGCTCCGAAGTTGCCCTCACCATGGATTCGAGAAGTGCCGAATACTTGAAATTTTGTACAATGGATTGTCAACTCAGAATCGGGGAATTATCGATTTAGCTTGTGGAGGTTCTATGCTAAATAAAGAGGCCGATGAAGTGTATAATTTAGTTGCAGAGATAACTGCTGACAGTGCTCAGTGGGCCACAAATGATAGACACTCAAAGAAGCCGGCTGGGATGTACAAAGTCAATGCTGAAACCAACTTTGACATAAAGCTAGATGCCATTTCTAAACAAATTGAGGCATTGAAGATGGAACAAGCGCAGCCAGCTCCCACATTCCACTCAATTGATGACAACACAGGAAACCCATGGGCCAGCCTAACTGAGGAAGCCAATTTTCTCGGCCATAAGAAAAGTGACCTGAGGCCCGGCATGCAAGATTCCTTGATCAGATACATGGAGAAGGTCGGACATCCATGCATGGGTGTATTGGCCAACTATATGAATAAAACTGATGAAAGACTTCAATCCATTGAAGACTTGATAAAAGCACAAGGTCAACGCGCTCCCGCAACCGAAGAGGCCAATTATATTCACAATTCCAACCGAAACCAAAATGATCCTTATTCAAACACATACAACCAAGGTTGGAGAAATCACCCCAATTTGTCATGGGGTGGACAACAGAAATGGCAAAATTCTAATTTCTATAAGCCACCACATGTTCAAATGCAAGAGGAAAAGAAGCTGGAAGCCAATGATGTCTTGGTCAAGTTTATGGAGCAGACAAATGAAAAATTTGGAACCATGGAAGGTCATATCTCAAGTATCCTTACCTTGTTATCACAAAGGACTCAAGGATCACTACCTACTCAAACCGAGCCTAATCCAAAGGAGAAGAATGAACATTGCAAGGCTGTCACACTTAGAAGCGGCAAAGAGCTAAATCAAGGAAACAACCAAGATAGGTGCGTGCCTGAGAAAAAAGAAGAAGCTCTTACTGAAGAGAGCACTTTTGAGGATCACAACAAAGCAAAAGAGAAAGATGAGCCAGTAAAGGTAAGTGTTCCTTTTCCTCAAAGACTTAGAAATAAACATCATGATAAACAATTTGCTAGGTTTCTTGAAATATTTAAGAAATTGCATATTAACATTCCTTTTGCTGAAGCTATTGCTCAAATGCCTAAATATGCTAAATTTTTAAAAGAAATTATTTCCAACAAAAAGAAGCTAGAAGGCTTTGAGACAGTTGAACTTACTGAGGAATGTTCTGCTATAGTTTTGAAAAAATTACCACCTAAGCTTAAGGATCCCGGTAGTTTTAATATCCCTTGTACAATTGGTAACTCTCATTTTGATAAGGCATTGTGTGATCTAGGGGCAAGTATAAATTTAATGCCTTTGTCTGTGTTTAGAAAACTTGGCTTGCAGGAACCAACACCTACAAACATCTCTTTACAATTAGCTGACAGATCCATAGCTCACCCTCGCGGGATAGTGGAAGATGTTTTGGTAAAAGTAGATAAATTTATTTTTCCTGCAGATTTTGTAGTGTTAGACATGGAAGAGGATGAGGACGTTCCAATAATTTTGGGACGACCCTTTTTAGCAACCGGAGATGCCATAATTGAAGTTAAAAAGGGGAAATTGACCTTGAAATTAGGAGAAGAAGAAGTTGTATTTCAAGTTTTTAATTCATTGAAAAATCCTTCTTCATTTGCTTCATGTAATTTTATTCAAACCATTGATATTAATGATATGATTACTTCTGACGTGTTTGATGACTTTAGGGAGCAAGATCCTCTAGAAAAAGTACTTACCGTGCAGGGCCTTGGTATGATAGAGGGTGGTGAAGAAGAAGAGTTTTTAAAGTTTTTGCAGGCTCACCACCCTCAAAAGAATTGGAGTAATCATAGATTTGAGGACTTGGAATTGGGAAATACTCCAAAGCCTAAACCGTCAATTGAAGAGGCACCTGAGCTTGAATTAAAGCCTCTTCCCTCGAACATGAAATATGTTTTTTTGAATCCCCCTTCCTCTTTGCCTGTGATAATTTCTGCAGATTTGACAGATACGATGGAGGAACAACTTTTAAGAGTATTGAGGGAAAACAAAGAGGCCTTTGGATGGTCAATTCATGATATAAAAGGCATTAGTCCCTCAATTTGCACTCATCGGATATACATGGAGGATGATTACCAACCTCGTGCACTACCACAACGCCGATTGAATCCTAACATGAAAGAGGTTGTAAAAAATGAAGTGATTAAGCTTCTTGATGCAGGTATTATCTATCCTATTTCAGATAGTAAATGGGTAAGTCCTGTACAATGTGTTCCTAAAAAGGGAGGTACTACTGTAATGGAAAATGATAAAAATCAATTGATTGCAGTTAGAAAAACTATTGGGTGGCGTATGTGTATTGACTTTAGAAAATTAAACGATGCCACCCGAAAAGATCATTTCCCCCTTCCTTTTATTGATCAAATGCTTGAGAGAGTGGCAGGGCATGAATATTATTGTTGTTTGGATGGTTATTCCGGTTATTTGCAAATACCAGTGGCTTTACAAGATCAAGAAAAAACCACTTTTACTTGCCCATATGGTACTTTTGCATATAAAAGAATGCCATTCGGTTTATGTAATGCCCCTGCCACTTTCCAAAGATGCATGATGGCTATTTTCTCTGATTTAATTGAAAAATGCATTGAGATATTTATGGATGATTTTACTGTATTTGGATCCTCTTATGAAAATTGTTTGCATAACTTGAATCTAGTGTTGCAGAAATGCAGGGAGACTAATTTAGTACTTAATTGGGAGAAGTGTCAGTTTATGGTGCAAGAATGCATTATTTTGGGACACAAAGTGTCCAATAAAGGCATCGAGGTGGATCCTGCAAAGGTTGAGGTAATTTCTAAATTACCACCTCCGAGTTCTGTTAAGGGGGTGCGTAGCTTTTTAGGCCATGTTGGCTTTTATAGGAGGTTTGTCAAAGATTTCTCAAAAATTTCAAAACCCATGACTAATCTCTTACTTAAAGAGGCTACTTTTAATTTTTCTGACAGTTGTTTGAAAGCTTTTAATTGTTTAAAAGAAAAATTAATTAGTGCCCCTATTGTTGTTGCCCCTGATTGGTCACTCCCCTTTGAGATCATGTGTGATGCAAGTGATAGCGCTGTAGGGGCAGTTTTGGGGCAAAGAAAGAATAAGGTATTTTACACTATTTACTATGCTAGTCGCACTCTTGATGATGCTCAAAGAAATTACACTACCACAGAAAAAGAGTTACTAGCGGTGGTTTTTGCATTTGATAAATTTCGTCATTACCTCATTCTTTCTAAAGTAATTGTTTACACTGACCATGCTGCTATTAGATATTTGCTTGGTAAACAGGATGCAAAGCCTAGGCTGATTCGGTGGATTTTGTTGTTACAAGAATTTGATTTAGAAATTAGAGATAAGAAAGGCTCGGAGAACTTTGTAGCTGACCACCTCTCACGGCTTGACCATACCGTGATGCAACCTTCAAATGACGGGGAGATCAAGGAGATGTTCCCTGATGAGAGGCTTTTAGCTATTTCAAACTATCCATGGTTTGCAGATATTGTTAACTACTTGGTCGGTAAGGCAGTCCCGCCCCACTTTTCATATCAGCAAAAGAATAAATTAATTTCTGATGCTAGGCAGTACTTATGGGATGATCCTTACCTATTTAAAGTATGTGGAGACCAGGTAATTAGGCGTTGTGTGCCTATGGAAGAGGTAACTTCTATCCTTGAGCATTGTCATTCTAAAGAGGCAGGTGGCCATTTTGGGCCAAATAGGACTGCATATAAAGTTTTGCAGTCTGGTTTTTATTGGCCTACTATTTTTAAAGATGCTCATGAGTTTGTTAAATCATGTGATAACTGCCAGAGAAGTGGTAATATTTCTAAGCGTCATGAGATGCCATTGAATAATATTTTGATTTGTGAACTTTTTGATGTTTGGGGTATTGATTTTATGGGTCCCTTTCCTAAATCATTTTCAAATCAATATATTCTTGTTGCTGTAGATTATGTGTCTAAGTGGGTGGAAGCTTCAGCCTTACCCACTAATGATGCTCGGGTTGTAGTGAAATTTTTAAAGAAAAATATTTTTACTCGTTTTGGCACTCCCCGAGCTATTATTAGTGACGGTGGCACTCATTTTTGCAATAAACAATTTGAATCACTCTTAAACAAATATGGTGTCACCCATAAGGTATCAACTCCATACCATCCACAAACTAGTGGACAAGTTGAAATTTCAAATAGAGAATTGAAAAGAATTTTAGAGAAGACTGTTAATGCATCTAGAAAAGATTGGTCTTTAAAATTGGATGATGCATTATGGGCATATAGGACTGCATTTAAAACTCCTATTGGAATGTCTCCTTACCGCCTTGTTTTTGGTAAATCATGTCATTTGCCTGTTGAATTAGAGCATAAAGCACTTTGGGCTTTAAAATTTCTTAACTTTGATGCTCAGCTTACAGGTGAAAACAGGTTGCTGCAGTTGGATGAATTGGATGAACTCCGTCTCGGAGCATATGAAAATGCAAAGTTATACAAAGAGCGCACTAAAAAGTGGCACGACAAGCGTATTCAGTTGCGTGAGTTTCAAATTGGTGACAAAGTATTAATCTATAACTCACGGCTGCGTCTTTTTCCTGGAAAGTTGCGCTCAAGATGGTTTGGACCTTACACTGTCACTCAAGTTTTTCCACATGGAGCACTTGAGGTCTCTAGAGAAGATGGAACCACTTTCAAAGTCAACGGACAGCGTGCAAAGCATTACGAGGAAGGGTTGCTCCAAGTGAGCTATGCCACTCTCCTCAGTGATTGAAAGCTTTTTTCAGGGAAGTTTTTTTGATACCCTCTCACACTTATTTATGTTAGTTTGTCCATTTACATACTTTTTTTTTTTTTCTTGCATTGAGGACCATGCTTATTGCTAGTGTGGGGGAGGTATTATTAGGTACTATATTTAGGTATTATTAGGTACTATATTTTGACAGTGCCTTTTATTAGTTTTGTTGATGGCATTTTTCTGGCTTGTTTTGATTAAAATTATGTTTAAAAATAGAGATCATGCCTTTGAGGGACCCTAAAAAAAAAAAAAAATTATTTGACAGACTGGTTCAATGTTATATTGGGGTTGTCTTTTGAAAGCTAATAATTAGCATAATGTGCTATGTGGACTATCTTTTTGTGAACCAAACTTCTATATGTGAGATTTGAGCCTTTATAAGGGGATTACTTGTTAAAGTATAAATTCTAACCCCTTCTTTTTGTGTGAGTGTGAGTGTGTTTCCCATTTTGTCACATTCTAGAACTTGTCTTGTGACCGTGCTAAAGCGAAAATTGATCTGCATCATGTGAAAAATGTTGGGGCATTTGTAGGTATTTTTTTCTGGCCTTTAATTTTATTGTTTTGAAATCATCCTTAGTTGCCCACTTTGAGCCTATTTATTATGCATTTCCTTGGTACCTTGATATGATTAAATATTTTTCTTTTTTTTTTGGTAACCACTTGGAATTGAAAATGGAGCAAACTATTGAAAATAAAAGAGAATTGTCATATATTTGAGATGTTCATGTATTTTGTTGAGCTGAAAATAAAAATTCCAAATTTGAGCTGCTCATGTGTACTCTATGTATAACTAGAAAAAAAATGGCTCTGGTGTTTGTAATGAAAAAAAAAAAAAAAAAAAAAAAAAAAAAGAGAAAAAAGGGATGATGATAGTAAAAGAAGAAAAGAAGTAGCTTGTGTGGATTATTGTGAATACTTCCTTCTAAAGAAAGAAAGAAAAAAAAAAAATTGCAAAATGAGAAATTAAGAAAAAAAGTTTTAGGACCACACTCTGTCTGAAAGAAAAAATGAAAGAAGTAATAGTTTTGGAGTTGAGCAAAATTGTGAAAATATATAGGAGCTCCATTTTTGTTTCAAAGGTTACTATTTGTTTCTTGTTTTCTTACCCCTTTGATTATCCATTTCTTCTTATATCCCACCTTACACAACTTAACCATGGCCCCGTTACAACCCGTAAGACCTCAACTTTTGCATGCATGTAGACTATTTAGTGGAGATATCGGTCAAATTACAAGCTTATGGTAATGTGCATTTTGTGGAAACTTGAGTGCTTATTTGCCTAGTCCCTAAACACTTTAGAGAGATTGTGAGAATGTCCTTGTTCATTTAAAGATAGTTTTCATGGACATTAAAAGTCTCTAATTGGGCAAATTTTTGACATCTCATATATCATATATTGTCTGTCATTGTTGATTATAATTTTTGGTCTCTCATTTGGCTATCTCTGTCTTCCTTTTTGAAAATGTAGTAAGCCAGGAAATTTGCTTGAGGACAAGCAAAGGTTAAGTGTGGGGGAGTTGATAAACTCCAATTTAGTGTATTTTATGTAAATATTTTTTGTGTTAATTTAGAGTAATTATTTATTATTATATAAATAACTCACTTGATTTGCACTATATTATACAAAAGAGAAGAAAAGCTAAAAAAATGCAAATCTACTTTTTGAATCACTTAAAGATAAACATTATATATTTTATACTATTTATTATTATTATTATTATTATTATTATTATTATTATTATTATGTGAAAATGAAATTAAAACAATGTTACAGGTCCAAAAGAAATCAAACACGAAGGAATATTAAAGGAAAGTAACATGTGCCTTCTCAAGGGGTAATTAGAGTCAAAAGTGGTGATTAAAAGTGGAGTCTTAACAATAACAAAATTGATTTGTCTTCCTTCTCAGTAAGAGAGGCGGCAGCAACACAATGAAAAGGATGGCAAGTTGAAAAAGGTCTGACAAAGCTTAAAATCAAGTGGAGCTTAAAATCAAGTGGATTAGCGGTGATACAAGACTTAATATTGAAGATTTGCGAAGGCGGCTAAGCAATTGGAAGGCAAGGAGTATAAATAGAGCTCTTTGGTAAACACTGGGGGTATGCTTTCTTATGTTCTGTAACACAGCTGGGAGAGGAAAATTGGAAAAGCTTTGGATTGAAGATTAAAACTTTGGAGCAACATATTTTCTTCATTCTAGGGTTATTTCTTACTCTTAATTTCATGAATTCAACTTTTATGTTGGTGTTCTTTTTGATTATGGATAGCTAAATACTATTCTAGGGTTTATGGTGAATCTTGCAATTAAAATTCCTTTTGCTATGTCTTAGCTTATATGTTCTAGTTTCTAATTTAAATTTCGATATTTTGTTCAATTAATGTTATCCTATTGATTTTATCACATGATTAGGAATGATCAACCTATGAATGTTTACAATCAATTGATTGATCAGCGACCGTACTGCAGTTAATTGGTGGACCTATAGGATAAATGAGACTTAGATTATTGCATGACCAAACCTTAATCTTAGTCTTCCAATCATTCAACCTTTTTTTGCTTTATGCTTTTCTTAAATTTCAACTCTTTGCATGACCAAACAAAGGTTAATTTAGGAAAAAGAATATTAATCACGAATGACCAAACGGATTAATAGTTTTAGTAAAGGGATTGGTAATTGAATTAAAATAAAGGAATTCAAATGGAACTAGACATAGGGAACCGAATATTGCAAGTGAAACCATGACCCTAGACCTCTCTCTATTGGTTTACAACTTCACGTTTTTATTCTTGTTCTTATTCTTACTAGTCATTATTTTCTCTTTAGTTTTCATGACAATTCAACTACTCGTTAGTTTAAATAATAAATAATCTTAACTAGTTTGGTGTTTGTTAATTAATCCCTGTGGATACGATAATCTTTTATACTACTTCTGCGCTAGAGTACACTTGCTCTAAGTGTGTTTTTAACGCAACACCTACCCTAATCAAACTTTGATTTTGTTTTTGAAACAGTGTTTAGGGGATGAAACTCTCTTCAATATATGTTGTTCAACTAGTATACGTACCCGTGCAATGCACGGGGCGACTATAGCTGATATGATTGAATAATGACATAGCTTTTTTAATATAATATTTAGACCTATGTTAATTACCCTAACAGAACCAATAAATATAATTGTTTATATATTTAAAACTTTAACTGAAAACCAAAAAACAACATTAGACAACAATACAAAGCATTGTTTAAATCAAAGGTCTAACTTAATAACATAATCAACTACAACACATTAGCCATGATAAGTTCATTTGACATAATACAATTACTGTTGTTGATCCATGACAACAACATTCAAGACTTGAGGTGGATCTGCTAAAGTGAAACGAAATCTTGAGGCAGCTTGTATGTTAGCAAGATTAAAATACAATTTTAGGTAACATAAGCAATTTAAACTTATAGCAAGAATATTAAAAAACAAACTATATTCTTACCAAGACGGTTCTCTGATTTGCATGATGTTGACTGATGTTCATCTCCCAAGACCTATCGGGTTCAACGCCTTCTTGTTGAATCATAATCATCTGGTATACAATATGGGAGACATATACTTATTCTATGATATTCATAATATGAAAATGTATGGTGTTCAAAAGTATTGTGAAATTTCCGTAAACAATATGCTCAGTGTTATAACCTACAAATACTCATAAAACACTCCAATTAAGTATTTTCTAAGCATGGTGATATAATCTAAAGAGTTATACATTTAATTCAGCAGCCATTATGCTTAAATAATGACATAAGTTTTTTAAATATAACAATTAGACAAATGTTATAAAAAAATTATATTATTACCAAGATATTTCTCCCATTTTACATGACCATCAGTGATGTGTATTTCCAAAAACCTTTCGGTCTAAACATCTTCTTCAAGAATAAAATTCATCCGGTACAAAATATGGGATAAATATACCGATTATATGATAGAATATTGGGTGTCAAGCTACAATGTTATAGTATATTGATGTTTATAGTACTTGATGTTAAGCTACATTATTTTTGGGTGTTTAGTCATCGAATAACTGAAGTACTGAAAACACGGTTATGGTAAGCTCCCGCGTTTTTGGGAGACGGATTGAGAAATTATCCTAAACATATTGTGCAAAACAAAATAAATTTGTAGAGTAATGTAGAAAGTACAATGAACCTATTAACAAAAAGGTAAAGTAGAAAAAAAAAACACCAGATAAAAAAAACCCAAAATAAGATTCAAAAGTCAAAATCGTACAGCCTCTCGTGTGTGTATAATAAATGTTACATAAAATCGTATAGCCCTGTCGAGCCCCCCGCGTGTTTTTTAGAGATATAAAATTTGGAATTTATTGATGCTAAAACTTAAATTATATTACTCTGTTGTATTATGAAGTTAGAATTTCTAAGTGAACATTAATGTAATTAGATGAGATATCACCTGGAGTTAGAAAAAAAAAACACCTGATAAAAAAAAACCCCAAAATAAGATTCAAAAGTCAAAATCGTACAACCTCTCATGTGTATAATAAAAGCTACATAAAATCGCATAGCCCTGCCGAGCCCCCCGCATGTTTTTAGAGATATAAAATTTGGAATTTATTGATCTAAAACTTAAATTATATTACTCTATTGTATTATGAAGTTAGAATTTCTAAGTGAAAATTAATGTAATTAGATGAGATATCACCTGGAGTTTGAAAATAAAAAACCACCTAATAATAAAAACCCCAAAATAAGATTCAAAAGTCAAAATCGTACAGCCTCTCGTGTGTATAATGAAAGCTACATAAAATCGTATAGCCCTGCCGAGCCCCCCGCGTGTTTTTTAGAGATATAAAATTTGGAATTTATTGATGCTAAAACTTAAATTTTATTACTCTGTTGTATTATGAAGTTAAAATTTTTAAGTGAAAATTAATGTAATTAGATGAGATATCACCTGGAGTAAGATAATAAAAAATCACCTGATAAAAAAAACCCCAAAATAAGATTCAAAAATCAAAATCGTACAACATCTCGTGTGTATAATAAAAGCTACATAAAATCGTATAGCCCTATCGAGCCCCCCGCATGTTTTTTAGAGATATAAAATTTGGAATTTATTGATGCTAAAACTTAAATTATATTACTCTGTTGAATTATGAAGTTAGAATTTCTAAGTGAAAAATTAATGTAATTAGATGAGATATCACCTGGAGTTAGAAAATAAAAAACCACCTGATAAAAAAAAAACTCAAAATAAGATTTAAAAGTCAAAATTATACAGCCTCTCGTGTGTATAAAAAAGCTACATAAAATCGTATAGCCCTGCCAAGCCCACTGCATGTTTTTTAGAGATATAAAATTTGGAATTTATCGATGCTAAAACTTAAATTATATTACTCCGTTGTATTATGAAGTTAGAATTTCTAAGTGAAAATTAATATAATTAGATGTGATATCGCATCGAGTTAGAAAATAAAAAACCACCTGATAAAAAAAAACCCAAAATAAGATTTAAAAGTCAAAATTATACAGCCTCTCGTGTGTATAAAAAAAGCTACTTAAAATCGTATAGCCCTGCCAAGCCCACTGCATGTTTTTTTGGAGATATAAAATTTGGAATTTATTGATGCTAAAACTTAAATTATATTACTCCGTTGTATTATGAAGTTAGAATTTCTAAGTGAAAATTAATATAATTAGATGAGATATCGCATCGAGTTAGAAAATAAAAAACCACCTAATAAAAAAAACTCCAAAATAAGATTCAAAAGTCAAAATCGTATAACCTCTCATGTGTCTAATAAAGTCTACATAAAATCGCATAGCCCTGCCGAGCCCCCCGCATGTTTTTAGAGATATAAAATTTGGAATTTATTGATCTAAAACTTAAATTATATTACTCTATTGTATTATGAAGTTAGAATTTCTAAGTGAAAATTAATGTAATTAGATGAGATATCACCTGGAGTTAGAAAATAAAAAACCACCTAATAATAAAAACCCCAAAATAAGATTCAAAAGTCAAAATCGTATAACCTCTCATGTGTCTAATAAAGTCTACATAAAATCGCATAGCCCTGCCGAGCCCCCCGCATGTTTTTAGAGATATAAAATTTGGAATTTATTGATCTAAAACTTAAATTATATTACTCTATTGTATTATGAAGTTAGAATTTCTAAGTGAAAATTAATGTAATTAGATGAGATATCACCTGGAGTAAGATAATAAAAAATCACCTGATAAAAAAAACCCCAAAATAAGATTCAAAAGTCAAAATCGTACAACATCTCGTGTGTATAATAAAAGCTACATAAAATCGTATAGCCCTGTCGAGCCCCCCGCGTGTTTTTTAGAGATATAAAATTTGGAATTTATTGATGCTAAAACTTAAATTATATTACTCTGTTGTATTATGAAGTTAGAATTTCTAAGTGAACATTAATGTAATTAGATGAGATATCACCTGGAGTTAGAAAAAAAAAAACACCTGATAAAAAAAAACCCCAAAATAAGATTCAAAAGTCAAAATCGTACAACCTCTCATGTGTATAATAAAAGCTACATAAAATCGCATAGCCCTGCCGAGCCCCCCGCATGTTTTTAGAGATATAAAATTTGGAATTTATTGATCTAAAACTTAAATTATATTACTCTATTGTATTATGAAGTTAGAATTTCTAAGTGAAAATTAATGTAATTAGATGAGATATCACCTGGAGTTTGAAAATAAAAAACCACCTAATAATAAAAACCCCAAAATAAGATTCAAAAGTCAAAATCGTACAGCCTCTCGTGTGTATAATGAAAGCTACATAAAATCGTATAGCCCTGCCGAGCCCCCCGCGTGTTTTTTAGAGATATAAAATTTGGAATTTATTGATGCTAAAACTTAAATTTTATTACTCTGTTGTATTATGAAGTTAAAATTTTTAAGTGAAAATTAATGTAATTAGATGAGATATCACCTCGAGTAAGATAATAAAAAATCACCTGATAAGAAAAACCCCAAAATAAGATTCAAAAATCAAAATCGTACAACATCTCGTGTGTATAATAAAAGCTACATAAAATCGTATAGCCCTATCGAGCCCCCCGCATGTTTTTTAGAGATATAAAATTTGGAATTTATTGATGCTAAAACTTAAATTATATTACTCTGTTGAATTATGAAGTTAGAATTTCTAAGTGAAAAATTAATGTAATTAGATGAGATATCACCTGGAGTTAGAAAATAAAAAACCACCTGATAAAAAAAAAAACTCAAAATAAGATTTAAAAGTCAAAATTATACAGCCTCTCGTGTGTATAAAAAAGCTACATAAAATCGTATAGCCCTGCCAAGCCCACTGCATGTTTTTTAGAGATATAAAATTTGGAATTTATCGATGCTAAAACTTAAATTATATTACTCCGTTGTATTATGAAGTTAGAATTTCTAAGTGAAAATTAATATAATTAGATGTGATATCGCATCGAGTTAGAAAATAAAAAACCACCTGATAAAAAAAAACCCAAAATAAGATTTAAAAGTCAAAATTATACAGCCTCTCGTGTGTATAAAAAAAGCTACATAAAATCGTATAGCCCTGCCAAGCCCACTGCATGTTTTTTTAGAGATATAAAATTTGGAATTTATTGATGCTAAAACTTAAATTATATTACTCCGTTGTATTATGAAGTTAGAATTTCTAAGTGAAAATTAATATAATTAGATGAGATATCGCATCGAGTTAGAAAATAAAAAACCACCTAATAAAAAAAACTCCAAAATAAGATTGAAAAGTCAAAATCGTAAAGTCTACATAAAATCGCATAGCCCTGCCGAGCCCCCCGCATGTTTTTAGAGATATAAAATTTGGAATTTATTGATCTAAAACTTAAATTATATTACTCTATTGTATTATGAAGTTAGAATTTCTAAGTGAAAATTAATGTAATTAGATGAGATATCACCTGGAGTTAGAAAATAAAAAACCACCTAATAATAAAAACCCCAAAATAAGATTCAAAAGTCAAAATCGTATAACCTCTCATGTGTCTAATAAAGTCTACATAAAATCGCATAGCCCTGCCGAGCCCCCCGCATGTTTTTAGAGATATAAAATTTGGAATTTATTGATCTAAAACTTAAATTATATTACTCTATTGTATTATGAAGTTAGAATTTCTAAGTGAAAATTAATGTAATTAGATGAGATATCACCTGGAGTAAGATAATAAAAAATCACCTGATAAAAAAAACCCCAAAATAAGATTCAAAAGTCAAAATCGTACAACATCTCGTGTGTATAATAAAAGCTACATAAAATCGTATAGCCCTGTCGAGCCCCCCGCATGTTTTTTAGAGATATAAAATTTGGAATTTATTGATGCTAAAACTTAAATTATATTACTCTGTTGTATTATGAAGTTAGAATTTCTAAGTGAAAAATTAATGTAATTAGATGAGATATCACCCTGGAGTTAGAAAATAAAAAACCACCTGATAAAAAAAAAAACTCAAAATAAGATTTAAAAGTCAAAATTATACAGCCTCTCGTGTGTATAAAAAAGCTACATAAAATCGTATAGCCCTGCCAAGCCCACTGCATGTTTTTTAGAGATATAAAATTTGGAATTTATCGATGCTAAAACTTAAATTATATTACTCCGTTGTATTATGATGTTAGAATTTCTAAGTGAAAATTAATATAATTAGATGTGATATCGCATCGAGTTAGAAAATAAAAAACCACCTGATAAAAAAAAAGCCAAAATAAGATTTAAAAGTCAAAATTATACAGCCTCTCGTGTGTATAAAAAAAGCTACATAAAATCGTATAGCCCTGCCAAGCCCACTGCATGTTTTTTGGAGATATAAAATTTGG
Source organism: Trifolium pratense (assembly GCF_020283565.1). Taxonomy (NCBI): domain Eukaryota; kingdom Viridiplantae; phylum Streptophyta; class Magnoliopsida; order Fabales; family Fabaceae; genus Trifolium; species Trifolium pratense. The sequence continues at coordinate 18,857,934 of NC_060060.1, read as the reverse complement.
AATTTATCGATGCTAAAACTTAAATTATATTACTCCGTTGTATTATGAAGTTAGAATTTCTAAGTGAAAATTAATATAATTAGATGTGATATCGCATCGAGTTAGAAAATAAAAAACCACCTGATAAAAAAAAACCCAAAATAAGATTTAAAAGTCAAAATTATACAGCCTCTCGTGTGTATAAAAAAAGCTACATAAAATCGTATAGCCCTGCCAAGCCCACTGCATGTTTTTTTGGAGATATAAAATTTGGAATTTATCGATGCTAAAACTTAAATTATATTACTCCGTTGTATTATGAAGTTAGAATTTCTAAGTGAAAATTAATATAATTAGATGAGATATCGCATCGAGTTAGAAAATAAAAAACCACCTAATAAAAAAAACTCCAAAATAAGATTCAAAAGTCAAAATCGTATAACCTCTCATGTGTCTAATAAAGTCTACATAAAATCGCATAGCCCTGCCGAGCCCCCCGCATGTTTTTAGAGATATAAAATTTGGAATTTATTGATCTAAAACTTAAATTATATTACTCTATTGTATTATGAAGTTAGAATTTCTAAGTGAAAATTAATGTAATTAGATGAGATATCACCTGGAGTTAGAAAATAAAAAACCACCTAATAATAAAAACCCCAAAATAAGATTCAAAAGTCAAAATCGTATAACCTCTCATGTGTCTAATAAAGTCTACATAAAATCGCATAGCCCTGCCGAGCCCCCCGCATGTTTTTAGAGATATAAAATTTGGAATTTATTGATCTAAAACTTAAATTATATTACTCTATTGTATTATGAAGTTAGAATTTCTAAGTGAAAATTAATGTAATTAGATGAGATATCACCTGGAGTAAGATAATAAAAAATCACCTGATAAAAAAAACCCCAAAATAAGATTCAAAAGTCAAAATCGTACAACATCTCGTGTGTATAATAAAAGCTACATAAAATCGTATAGCCCTGTCGAGCCCCCCGCATGTTTTTTAGAGATATAAAATTTGGAATTTATTGATGCTAAAACTTAAATTATATTACTCTGTTGTATTATGAAGTTAGAATTTCTAAGTGAAAAATTAATGTAATTAGATCAGATATCACCCTGGAGTTAGAAAATAAAAAACCACCTGATAAAAAAAAAACTCAAAATAAGATTTAAAAGTCAAAATTATACAGCCTCTCGTGTGTATAAAAAAGCTACATAAAATCGTATAGCCCTGCCAAGCCCACTGCATGTTTTTTAGAGATATAAAATTTGGAATTTATCGATGCTAAAACTTAAATTATATTACTCCGTTGTATTATGATGTTAGAATTTCTAAGTGAAAATTATTATAATTAGATGTGATATCGCATTGAGTTAGAAAATAAAAAACCACCTGATAAAAAAAAACCCAAAATAAGATTTAAAAATCAAAATTATACAGCCTCTCGTGTGTATAAAAAAAGCTACATAAAATCGTATAGCCCTGCCAAGCCCACTGCATGTTTTTTGGAGATATAAAATTTGGAATTTATCGATGCTAAAACTTAAATTATATTACTCCGTTGTATTATGAAGTTAGAATTTCTAAGTGAAAATTAATATAATTAGATGTGATATCACATCGAGTTAGAAAATAAAAAACCACCTGATAAAAAAAAACCCAAAATAAGATTTAAAAGTCAAAATTATACAGCCTCTCGTGTGTATAAAAAAAGCTACATAAAATCGTATAGCCCTGCCAAGCCCACTGCATGTTTTTTTGGAGATATAAAATTTGGAATTTATCGATGCTAAAACTTAAATTATATTACTCCGTTGTATTATGAAGTTAGAATTTCTAAGTGAAAATTAATATAATTAGATGAGATATCGCATCGAGTTAGAAAATAAAAAACCACCTAATAAAAAAAACTCCAAAATAAGATTCAAAAGTCAAAATCGTATAACCTCTCATGTGTCTAATAAAGTCTACATAAAATCGCGTAGCCCTGCCGAGCCCCCCGCATGTTTTTAGAGATATAAAATTTGGAATTTATTGATCTAAAACTTAAATTATATTACTCTATTGTATTATGAAGTTAGAATTTCTAAGTGAAAATTAATGTAATTAGATGAGATATCACCTGGAGTTAGAAAATAAAAAACCACCTAATAATAAAAACCCCAAAATAAGATTCAAAAGTCAAAATCGTATAACCTCTCATGTGTCTAATAAAGTCTACATAAAATCGCATAGCCCTGCCGAGCCCCCCGCATGTTTTTAGAGATATAAAATTTGGAATTTATTGATCTAAAACTTAAATTATATTACTCTATTGTATTATGAAGTTAGAATTTCTAAGTGAAAATTAATGTAATTAGATGAGATATCACCTGGAGTAAGATAATAAAAAATCACCTGATAAAAAAAACCCCAAAATAAGATTCAAAAGTCAAAATCGTACAACATCTCGTGTGTATAATAAAAGCTACATAAAATCGTATAGCCCTGTCGAGCCCCCCGCATGTTTTTTAGAGATATAAAATTTGGAATTTATTGATGCTAAAACTTAAATTATATTACTCTGTTGTATTATGAAGTTAGAATTTCTAAGTGAAAAATTAATGTAATTAGATGAGATATCACCCTGGAGTTAGAAAATAAAAAACCACCTGATAAAAAAAAAAACTCAAAATAAGATTTAAAAGTCAAAATTATACAGCCTCTCGTGTGTACAAAAAAGCTACATAAAATCGTATAGCCCTGCCAAGCCCACTGCATGTTTTTTAGAGATATAAAATTTGGAATTTATCGATGCTAAAACTTAAATTATATTACTCCGTTGTATTATGATGTTAGAATTTCTAAGTGAAAATTAATATAATTAGATGTGATATCGCATCGAGTTAGAAAATAAAAAACCACCTGATAAAAAAAAACCCAAAATAAGATTTAAAAGTCAAAATTATACAGCCTCTCGTGTGTATAAAAAAAACTACATAAAATCGTATAGCCCTGCCAAGCCCACTGCATGTTTTTTGGAGATATAAAATTTGGAATTTATCGATGCTAAAACTTAAATTATATTACTCCGTTGTATTATGAAGTTAGAATTTCTAAGTGAAAATTAATATAATTAGATGAGATATCGCATCGAGTTAGAAAATAAAAAACCACCTAATAAAAAAAACTCCAAAATAAGATTCAAAAGTCAAAATCGTATAACCTCTCATGTGTCTAATAAAGTCTACATAAAATCGCATAGCCCTGCCGAGCCCCCCGCATGTTTTTAGAGATATAAAATTTGGAATTTATTGATCTAAAACTTAAATTATATTACTCTATTGTAATATGAAGTTATAATTTCTAAGTGAAAATTAATGTAATTAGATGAGATATCACCTGGAGTTAGAAAATAAAAAACCACCTAATAATAAAAACCCCAAAATAAGATTCAAAAGTCAAAATCGTATAACCTCTCATGTGTCTAATAAAGTCTACATAAAATCGCATAGCCCTGCCGAGCCCCCCGCATGTTTTTAGAGATATAAAATTTGGAATTTATTGATCTAAAACTTAAATTATATTACTCTATTGTATTATGAAGTTAGAATTTCTAAGTGAAAATTAATGTAATTAGATGAGATATCACCTGGAGTAAGATAATAAAAAATCACCTGATAAAAAAAACCCCAAAATAAGATTCAAAAGTCAAAATCGTACAACATCTCGTGTGTATAATAAAAGCTACATAAAATCGTATAGCCCTGTCGAGCCCCCCGCATGTTTTTTAGAGATATAAAATTTGGAATTTATTGATGCTAAAACTTAAATTATATTACTCTGTTGTATTATGAAGTTAGAATTTCTAAGTGAAAAATTAATGTAATTAGATGAGATATCACCCTGGAGTTAGAAAATAAAAAACCACCTGATAAAAAAAAAACTCAAAATAAGATTTAAAAGTCAAAATTATACAGCCTCTCGTGTGTATAAAAAAGCTACATAAAATCGTATAGCCCTGCCAAGCCCACTGCATGTTTTTTAGAGATATAAAATTTGGAATTTATCGATGCTAAAACTTAAATTATATTACTCCGTTGTATTATGATGTTAGAATTTCTAAGTGAAAATTAATATAATTAGATGTGATATCGCATCGAGTTAGAAAATAAAAAACCACCTGATAAAAAAAAACCCAAAATAAGATTTAAAAGTCAAAATTATACAGCCTCTCGTGTGTATAAAAAAAGCTACATAAAATCGTATAGCCCTGCCAAGCCCACTGCATGTTTTTTGGAGATATAAAATTTGGAATTTATCGATGCTAAAACTTAAATTATATTACTCCGTTGTATTATGAAGTTAGAATTTCTAAGTGAAAATTAATATAATTAGATGAGATATCGCATCGAGTTAGAAAATAAAAAACCACCTAATAAAAAAAACTCCAAAATAAGATTCAAAAGTCAAAATCGTATAACCTCTCATGTGTCTAATAAAGTCTACATAAAATCGCATAGCCCTGCCGAGCCCCCCGCATGTTTTTAGAGATATAAAATTTGGAATTTATTGATCTAAAACTTAAATTATATTACTCTATTGTAATATGAAGTTAGAATTTCTAAGTGAAAATTAATGTAATTAGATGAGATATCACCTGGAGTTAGAAAATAAAAAACCACCTAATAATAAAAACCCCAAAATAAGATTCAAAAGTCAAAATCGTACAGCCTCTCGTGTGTATAATGAAAGCTACATAAAATCGTATAGCCCTGCCGAGCCCCCCGCGTGTTTTTTAGAGATATAAAATTTGGAATTTATTGATGCTAAAACTTAAATTATATTACTCTGTTGTATTATGAAGTTAAAATTTCTAAGTGAAAATTAATGTAATTAGATGAGATATCACCTGGAGTAAGATAATAAAAAATCACCTGATAAAAAAAACCCCAAAATAAGATTCAAAAGTCAAAATCGTACAACATCTCGTGTGTATAATAAAAGCTACATAAAATCGTATAGCCCTGTCGAGCCCCCCGCATGTTTTTTAGGGATATAAAATTTGGAAATTATTGATGCTAAAACTTAATTATATTACTCTGTTGTATTATGAAGTTAGAATTTCTAAGTGTAAATTAATGTAATTAGATGAGATATCACCTGGAGTTAGAAAATAAAAAACCACCTGATAAAAAAAAACCCAAAATAAGATTTAAAAGTCAAAATTATACAGTCTCTCGTGTGTATAAAAAAAGCTACATAAAATCGTATAGCCCTGCCAAGCCCACTGCATGTTTTTTGGAGATATAAAATTTGTAATTTATCGATGCTAAAACTTAAATTATATTACTCCGTTGTATTATGAAGTTAGAATTTCTAAGTGAAAATTAATATAATTAGATGAGATATCGCATCGAGTTAGAAAATAAAAAACCACCTAATAAAAAAACTCCAAAATAAGATTCAAAAGTCAAAATCGTATAACCTCTCATGTGTCTAATAAAGTCTACATAAAATCGTATAGCCCTGCCGAGCCTACCACGCGTTTTTTAGAGATATAAAATTTTGAATTTATTGATGCTAAAACTAAAATTATATTACTCTGTTGTATTATGAAGTTTGAATTTCTAAGTGAAAATTAATGTAATTAGATGATATTGAATCATTTTATCATTAAAATTAGAATTCTTAAGTCGCAATTAATCTAATTGGATAAGAATGAATCGATAATACATAGAAGTTAGAATTACTAAATAGTAGTTAGTCTAATTAAGTGAGAAATATTACTCCATTTACATGTAACATGGAATTCATGCTCTAATATTCTTGGAAAATATAAAACTAAAATAAATTTCATTAAAGACTAATTTATCAAAACAATACATTAGATAAAAACTTAAAATAAATTTCATTGAAGACCAATTCATCAAATTAATGTATTAGTAAAAAATAAAACTATGCGTAAATATTTCAAGCCTATTGAATACGCATAATTATAAAAAAAGGAAATTTCATTAACCTCCTTGAGTTAGGTTAAAATGTCACTCACCCCCTCAATTTTTTAACATTACTTTCACATTACCCTATTTAATATTTCACTTACTCTTGAATATCTAATTGTTCCAAAACTTCATATGTAGTTGCTCTTAAGATTTAAAAGAAGTATGTAGTACAAATAACTATATTCAATCGTAGATATTCTTGTGTGGTCATGAGACCAAAAAATTCTATTTGGTCACACACAAGAAAAAGTGAATGTAAAAAAAATTATATTATATGTTGTATTTTGTGTGTGCGACCAAATGAAATTTTTTCGTGCCATGACCACCCAAGAATATCTCATTCAATCAAATGATAAAAAATATTTCTTAAAAATATTTCTTAGTTAAAAATTACTTTAGAGGCATATTTCTAATGACAAAATAATATTTTTTTACTTTCTTCTCCTCAATTAAGATGACATATTTCTTAGTGTAATTTACATACCTATTTCAATGTGCAAGTACTTTGTTTTAAAGAAAACTTTTATATCATTGAAACATGTTTAGATTTACATAATCATAACTACTTTAGTTATGCTACAAAACATATATAAAAAAAATTAGAAGTAGATCACATGCTTAAAAAAGTTTCAAGGCCTGATTCCCATATACTCTATATCATTACAGTCGGAGTAATAATAACTAATAAGCTAGTGGTACGCTGTTAATTGCATATAATTATAATTCTTGCAAGTAGTAGTTTGGAAACGAATCAAAATAATAATATGTATCCATAAAATCTTGAGGTTCTTATTTTTAACCTCTTCTTCCAAATTTAAATAGTGATCCCCAATGACAAAATATAAAAGATGCATACAAAAAAAAATTGTTTGCTCATGCTCCTCCTAGTTTCCATTATAGTAAATATTTTGAAGCTGCAACCACAATCATGTTTGAAGAAACATGTTAATTCAAAATTTGAAGAACAATAAAATATCATTGGTAATGTAAAGTAAATATTCAATGATATCATATTAATACCTTAAGATTACTCAAATCTTTAAATTTACTGCAAGGGGTCAAAATCTTTGGATTCCCTTCACACAATTTAACTTGAATCTTGAACCACCGTTTTGCGATTTCATTTGGAATTGATAGAGTTCTACAAATTTTAAAAATATTCATCATTAGTTATTAATCAAATGGAAATAGAAAAGAACATATTCAATCAAACGACAGAAAGCAAGTAAATAAAAAGACATCTCAATATAAACGAACTCAAACTGCCTTTCAAGTTAAAGACCACAAAATATAATCCAACACATAATAAAACAAACTCAAATTCTATTTTCTAAAATTTTGAATCAGAGAAAAAGAAGTCCAACACATCAACTTGATTTGTTATATTTGAAACTATTAGGTTGAAGACATAAAGTAAATAGCTTGAAGAGACACATGAGACATACCTTAAATAATATGTAAAAAAGAAAATGTGAAAGCCCATACACAGAAAATACATGAGAGCAAGGAAAAATAAGTTACTTACCATTCAAACAAACTTGTTCTCTTTTCTCCTTTAAGCAAATGAGCACTCCAATAATGTGACTTTACAAACATCTTGTTTGCATAAGCAAAAGCAACACCACCGAATTAGAAAACAGATATAAATTACCTTAATCATATTGTTGAATCAAAATATAACCAAGAATAAAGAAGTAGTAGTCAGGTAAAGTTTTCAATTCAATTATCCAAGTTCAAAGTCAAATCATACACATAAGACATGTAATGGTGAGGAGGAGAAGGAAAGAACTACTAAATGTAGTGTGCTTCATAACATCAGAATCAAACAACAACATAATCCAAAGGCCATGACATACCATGACACTATTTTGTTATTGCATTCCTGACAGGAGCAGGGCTCTATGCAGTAAACACCGGCAGAAAAACACTCACAATAACTGGAAAAAAAATAATAATATAGTTAAGGTGCTTGGCAAAAGTCATTTAAACATAGATAAAGCATAGCTTATTTGGTTTTCAAGGTTTTGATCCAAGAGAGAAAATGAATAAATAGAAGATAAAAAGCAGGAAACAAATAGAGTCTTTGAAATGTGATCGAAGAAAATTAGGGATTTGGAAAAGGAACGAAACTGAAATTACCTGCGGGATGGATCTTGAAACAGGTCGGAGGATTCGATTGAGAAGACAACCTACTTTGCAAACATAGACAGAAAATTAAACATTTCACATAAATTAGATGATGAAATTAAATCATGAAATAACAGATGAAGAAGCAATTTGAAACATTTGGAGATTTTAGCTTGTGCCATCCAAGATGGTTGATTCCTGGAGAGACGTTCGAAGGAATAAAGAAAAAATGGAGTGAGATGAGTAAGAAAGTGAGGAGAAGGAAAGAACTACTAAATGTAGTGTGCTTCATAACACCAGAATCAAACAAATCAAACATATTGTAGTTGAGAAAACCATCTAAATCTCACTAACAACTCCTAAAAGGTAGGGATTATTAACTAAAAGATAGAAACAAATAGATTGAGTCAAGACTTAAACCATTAGCTTTAAGAGGCTTTGAATATGTTATATACTTAGAAAAACCTTTTTTTAATATACTTAAATGTCCTTTTTTATCATGACAGTTAGAGCAATAATAAGCTAGTGGTATGCTCTTAATGTCATATAATTATAATTCGTGCAAGTAGTAGTAATAATAAAATGAAATTAAGTAATGGAAACGGAAATTAAAATATTAATATGTAGTTTAAACTAAAGATAGGTACCAAACCATGTAGTTTAAACATTTATTCTAATTAGATTCGGATTCTTCTGCTCCTACTTGAATAAAATGTTTTAAAAATTAGAAATTGGTTATCACATATCACTAAATGAAACATAAAACGAAACCTAGAGGAGAAAGAAAACGAAAGAGTGAGAGAAAGTATCATCAAATTCTAGACAACAACTCGAGCTTAAATATATCACCAGCAAACAGCCCAAGAATCATTTAAATACAAAAAGAAATCGAAAGAAAAGAGATCTAGAAAATCAAGAGTGATACCTACACTTTTGGGAGAACACGATTCGGATTTCAGGAATGAAAATTTTACCTCCTAATAAAAGAATGTGAAAACCAAAATAAAAAGAAGGATTACAAAATCCAGGATTATAAATTAGATTGATGAAAAATAGGGATTTCAAAAACGAAGAAATAAATGAACATACCTTGAGGGAGGGAGGAGCTCAGTTTTCAATATCCATGGGTTTCTTCTTTGGAAGGAAAATGGAGCTCATGATGCTTCCTGAAATTTTTAAACTAAGTTAATTGAGAATGAAGAGCTGCATTGAATTTATAGTTTCTACAACCAACAACATTAAAAATGGTAATTGCAAAGTATAGTTATCTGCAAAACACAAGTAGGTTATCAAAAGAGGTAAATCTAAGAAAATAGAACAAAATTCCCACAAACCCCAAAATCTATCTGCAAAACACAATTCATATCATGATGAGTTATTAAAAGGGTTATAGAATTTGCATACACCAAAATTTTATTGGCAGATCTGTACATGGTACACCCATCACATATAAACTAATGGAACTCTAATCCAACTTCAACAAATATTATAGAATTTGGAAGAATTTTATATCAACAAAAGATGTGTTATCAAAAGGAGTTACCAACCAAAAGAAGAATAAATTTGATAACATGTTTAAAAGAAAGTGTTGCATGTATTTAGTAGCACAAAGTATTATTTCAGACTATATATACCAAAACAAACAAACAAAAAGAAGAGAAAAATCACCAACACATTCAGGTTAGCCTTCATAATTCATAATTCTATCAACAACATCCATGGCTTCATCTTTTTTGTAAAAATCACCTACACATTCTGGTTCAAGCCTTCATAATTGGTTTTAAAGTTTTTCGAGCTTTTGCCAGAATACAAATGTTGTACAAAAGGGTTTTTGGTTAACCTTTATGTTAGCCTTCATGTTACTTACTCGATGCTAGCGATCATTCGTACACTTCAAACTCAGTAGATCGGAAAATAAAAACAAATACATTTATAGGATAATGAACAAATATAAAAGATATATAGCAATAATAAAATAATTTATGGAAGATAGCTTAATGTACTACCTCGTTCTTCATCAATGAAAAGGAAGTAAGAAACTTAATGTAAATATCATCTTCTGGCACTACTCCTTTCCTTTTTACAGCAGCCACACATTTCATTGAGTCCAAGGCATGAACTGGGATTCCAAATTGGTAATGTAAATGATTAGACAAATTTCTTAACCATCTGTTACAAATGAAATTGAAAGTGAACATAAGGCTATAGAATATTGGTAAAAAGCTAGCAACCCATTGCACTATCCAATGTGCTCTAACCACAAAAAAGATTAATAATGAAAAGTTAACTGCTGAATTGAAAATCCAAAAAAGAAATAGATCAGATATTTGCATTATTTAAAAACAAAAATGAAAAGCATTCAAAGAGACTGGTTCTAAAACCTTCAACAATGTTGATATAGAAAAAGGTTAATAATTCCTTTTCTCCATGAAGTGCACAATAAGTAATATGCCAAAGTTTAACAAAGCTAAAAGAAATAAGTATGTTCATAAAACTTACTCATAGTCAAAACAAACTCATGAAAATTATCCTAATTAAAAATGAAAATGGGCTTCATATTAGTAGCAACAGTTACTAATTTGAATAGACAAACTCATGCAAATTAGTAGCTGCATATTGTTTAGATTCTTTCAATAGACAAACTCATAGTCACCCACATTGGCTAGAGTAAATAATTTCTGATTTCAAAGAAAAAATAGACAAAACAATTACAAACTTAAAGCCAATTCAAGAATTGAAATCTTAAAGCCAATCTTTTTGAATTCATGCCTCTTAAAGCCAATCTTATTGAATTGAAACCTATGTGTTCTTTAATTTGTGAAAACATTTTCGAAGCTAATTCAAGAATATTACTTTCATCAAAGAGAATGCAATAATGGTAACAATCTTTGTCATATCCCTGTCATCAACAATCTTTTCAAAAACCTCTTTTCCAAAATCGATATAAAAAGAATAAATACAAAAAATAGTAACTAAAAAGAGGTAAACACCAATTGATAGGATATTTTATATTAGTTAATAACTTGAAATCAAACTAAAAAGAGGTTGCTATCAACATGGGTAACTTGAGGAAAAATAGCAACTGGTTTCTCCAATAATCCAAACTAATTTACCAAAACAAAAAAAAAAAAGTCGTCTTTGATCCCAAACTATTCAAATTAGCATCTCACAATTAAATAATAGTGTGCTCAATACATATAAACTGATCAAAAAGATAAACAAATAAACATTAGATCTACTAATTTGTAATCAATAAAATATCAAAACCTATTTTTTTTTGGAGGATGCAACCAATCCTCTTCACTATTTCATGTATAACAATAGTTATTGGTGTAGCAAAACCAATTGATAAACTCTACCAATTGATAAACTACAAAGCAACATATCAGTTACAATCAAAATTAAAATAATAAATATAGACTGTAAAAGTTCAATTAGTATATCACCAAAAAAAAAAAAAAGTTCAATTAGTATATTCAGAACCAGAGCTAAAAGTGGAGACCAAACATATATTCACCAAAAAACATGTTTACCTTAAGTATATGTAGTCAAGAATTTTTCACCTCTCATACCAACTTTCTACCATTATTTCTTGTTGTGAAAGATAAAAACAGAGAGAAAGAGAACAATAAATGAGGCGAGAAAAAACCAGAAAGCATGAGAAGATAAAAGCAAGAAAGCGAAAATATATTGGATCTCTCTCACCTGATTGTGTCATGCGAGAGCGTGATTCCTTCAATTAGGTATGAAAATTTTACCTCCAATGAGAGAATGAAAAGAAAAAACGAAACAGAAAAAGATTAGAAATGCAACTGAAGAAAATTAGGGATTTGGAAAAGAACAAACTGAAATTACCTGCGGGATGGATCTTGAAACAGGTTGGAGGATTCGATTGAGAAGAAAACCTAATTTGCAAACATTGACAAAAAATTAAACATGTCACATAAAAATCAGATGATGAAATTAAATCATAAAATAATAGATGGAGAAGCAATTTGAAACCTTTTGGAGATTGTGGCTTGTGCCATCCAAGATGGTTGATTCCTTGAGAGAGAGAAGTTCGAAGGAATCAAGAGAAAATGAAGAGAGATAAGTAAGAAAATGAGTTTACATATATTGAAGTGATAACTAAGCAATGTTGTGACATTCATGTAGTTCCTTATATTTCACCATCTAAATCCCACTAACAATTACTAAAAAGTAGGGATTATTAACTAAAAGATAGAAACAAATCCTAATAAATATGACAACTGGGCAACAATATTTTCAAACAAAGAAAGAAAAAAAAAAGTAAGAGGATTATAAAATCAGATATAATAAACACTATTGAAGAATTAGGGATTTCAAAGAAGAAAGACATACCTTTTTCCTCAAATTCTGATAATTGAATTCTGAAACACTTTAGTTCATTTTCTGATAATCAAAACAAACCCTAATTTAAAAAATTGAATTCTGAAACAAAAATACATAACTACTCAAATCTCAAACATCAACTGAATACTACTCAAATACAATCAATTAAAGTTCATGAATCGTTTAAATACAAACAGAAAACAAAGAAATAGATCCAGAAAATAAAAAATGATACCTACACTTATGGGAGAACATGATTCAGGTTTCAGGAATGAAAAGTTTACCTCCTGATAAAAGAATGAGAGAAACAAAATAAAAAGAGGGATTAGAAAAGTATGGATTATAAATTAGATATAAGAAAATTAGGGATTTCAAAAACGCAGAAATAAATGAACATACCTTGAGGGAGGGAGGAGCTCAGTTTTCAATATCCATGTGAAGAACCTAAGCAGCAAAAACGAATCAAACACGATCGATAACAGTAATAACAGAATGATAATCGAAAAATGGAAGACAACTTACTTTGAGGCCATCGACGGAGAGAAGACCACTGAGAATGCATTCCTTAAGACCAGTACCTAAAACGATGACATCATACTCTTCATCCATCGTGTTCGATCTCCGATCAGAGTCTCAAAAGCTTTGGGGTTTAGAGAGAGAGGAGGAAGAGAGTTTGAAATTTGAATTTGAAAGTGGTAGAGCTTTGACTGCTTTTTCTCTAGGCTGGTACCTAAAACGATAACAATCAGATTTTTTTGTTGGTGATGAAAGTGACGTTACACTGTTCTTCTGCCAGCAATTTTGTTTTTTCTTCTGCTTGGGCTTCTTGGTACCAAACAATGATGAAGATGAAGTTTCATGAATCAGTAATTGTGTTATTTGTTTATAAATTTGAAGAAAATTGAACAGCATAAGGTTAGCCAAAAATGGTAGTCAAAGACTGATGCATCAGACAGAATGAAAGGGACGGCTGCTACACGCTTCTGATCCCTCTGTTCCGGGTCCGGTTACTGTGCATAAGCCATACTTATGCACGGTGCATAAGTATGCTTCATACACCCCCTCCTTTGTCATACACCCCCAATTCCAAAACTCATCTCCACAGCCCAACTCCTTTGCGGCCCTCTCCAAACGAAAACGAAAACGAACATCACCCTCGCCATTTTCATCACCATCGCATAAACGGAAACCATTTTCATCATCACCGTCGCCATCAACATCACCCTCGCCGGAAATCATCAAAACCCATCAAAGCTCAACATCATCACCATCGCCATCATCATCAACGCATAAATCATCTTTCATCGCCATCATCCTCGCCGGAAATCAAAGTCCAACATCACTGTATCATCATTATCATCAAAATGAAACGAAATCAGGTTTGTGCTTACTGCAGTAATTGCTCTTAATTTTGTTGTTGAGTTTGAAAAATGCTTTCAAGTAATTGCAATTAGTTGGTTGGAAATGGTTTTGTTGTTGCATGATTTTCTAACTAGATGTGTATGTGATTTTTAGATGCTTAATTGCAGTTAGTTAGTTGCTTAATTTTTGGAAATGGTTTGAAAAATGCTTTCAAGTAATTGCAGTTAGTTAGTTGCTTAATTTTTTTTTTAAGATGAGATATGAGTTTCTAACTAGATGTGTATGTGATTTTTAGAACTGTTGTGACTTCAAGTTTGTTTACTTATGCATTGTTATGACTTTGAATCCAAGATGAATAATATTGGAATGGTTTTAGATAGTTTTACTGTAAAACCTTTAGATGTACTTAATGGTTTTGCCTTTGAATCCAAGATGCATAATGTTATATATAATTTACAGCACGCTCAAAATGTTATTTCAGAAACTATCTTGTTGAATATGTGCTTTTGGACTGTGATTATGAGATGTAAGATTAGTGTTAGGGTAGTTTTCTGTGTAATTTGTAGTAGTTACTTATCACTCAATCACATAGAATGATTCATTAAAATGTCATGTCCGTGATATTGTATTTTGTGGAGCTGGTACAGAATTGGTCTGCAATATACCTTATTTCGAATTTAAGCTAAAATGTTAATTTGTGCCACACTCTAGCTTGGTTGTTCTGTTTTCATTGCTATGTCACTTGAATGTTTGTTTACGTTTAGAATAAGATAGCAAACATACCAATCACTTGACTTGAGTATGCGAGGTAGAAAGTATGACTGACTAGAATTAAGAAATTTAGTTGCATGATTGTGCTTATTATTTTATTTATTGTGTTTCAAAATTTTAGTGTGTAGATTAACATTTTGGTGAATAATTTCTGCTTGAGTTACTGATGATCTTTTGCATAATTTTATTTATCAAGGTTATATACTAAGCAGTTTTAACATTCCTTGAGGCGACAGGTTCTAACAGCCATTCATCGTATTAAAGAATTGTGTTTAAAACTTCTAGAAAAATAACTGTAACATTTGTGATTATTCTGCACTTGTTTTCCATTTAAATTAACTACTCTATCATTACATTCATAATAAGATAAAGATCTATGGTGTTCTAATTACAAAGGCATGTCTTTTAGTTCCTTTAACTACTCTGTTTTTCATAAACTTTACTTAGTGATTGTTTCATTCTATGTATTTAAGCTTTGTTGATGGTTTTGTAAATTATGTATGAATGGTTTGAGTCCATGAGGCCACAATAGTTTTTAATGCTTTAGGCACATTACCGTTTGCTGCGAATTCAAAAATGGTCTAGTCTGATTTTCTTTCTTTTTAGGTTTGTAATGTGCTAAGAATTTTGTAATCTGGTTCCCATAGTGTTTATTACGACTCAATTTGCTAGCTTTTGAATTGTTTCTGAGTTTTGTCATAGAGTAGTATACTTTAGCATCACTCTTTTTGCGGCAACTATATTTAGTACTCATGGCAGTGGAATAGCTTAATTAATAATTCTTTAGAACTAAATAAATATTAGAGCATCAAGTAACTGCTTCATCTTGAATGTTTCCCCAAAACTTGTTAGTCTTGAAGTCTATGGTTTCAATAGTTTATACACTGAAACCATTAGTCTTAATAAATGGTTTCAGTGTATAACTTACTGAAACCATAAAACCATACTTATGGTTTCAATGTTACATTTCTCTTTTTGTTATCTTCTTTTTGATAAATTGTGGTAGTTTAACTGCTAGATGGTACCTTTTCACCTGTTCTGCAAGTTTGTTGAATGGTTTCAATGTCTTATGGTTAATTAGGTTTTACTCTATTGACTTTGTATCATAATTTGTGTTTGTCTGCTCACTTCTGTTCCTTTTTTTATATGTGCTTTGAAACAGATCATGACACCAGCACTCATTGGTAATCCAGGAAGTCACTATGTGTGCTTTGTTGTTAATTTCAAAAGCTGCACATTCCAATTCTTGAATAGCATTAATGGAGAGAGGTTCCTTGTGAAGTCAGGAGAACCAACCACTTACAAGAAGATGTTTGATGTCTGGTTTAAGGAAGTCGAGGCATTTGTCATAGAATTGTCACTATGTCTGGTTTTAGAGTTGTACTCTAAAACCATTTAACCATTTAGCTGGTAGAATGGTTTCAGAGAGATGTACTCTGAAACCATTTTGCTGGTAGAATGGTTTCAGGTAGTTGATGTTTAATTGTTGCTTCCTAAACCATTTTGCTGGTAGAATGGTTTCAAATGATTATGTACCAGTTACATCCTTAGTTTAGGCCATTTGGAGGAACTACAAAATTAACATCAGTTCATTTACCATTTGGTAGAATGGTAGAATGGTGTCATGGACAATGCTTCTTAATAATGCACTTCTTCTTAAAGTATGATTTATTTTTGACAATTTTGCGCAAAGGGATTGATATATGTTGTTTTTACTTGTAGGCTTGATGCTACTTGCATCTCTTGGAAGCGAATGCGAGGAAACTATGTTAAAACAATTGATGTTGTTGGAGTTTGGCAAGAGAACAATGTTGTTGAAACTGAAAAGACCATTGAAGCTCTTAAAAGAGTTGCATAGTAAATTTAGAAAAGTTCCCAGAATTGATGTTATTCTTGTTGTATAAATTGTTGTAGACCTTTGGATGTATTTATATATTTTAAGTTATTTTATGTGTCATCTTGGGTAGAAATTGTAATATCATCACATACATATTGTAAAGAATTTAGACCTATGTTTGTGTACTATCGATTAATGCAATTAGATTTCTAATGATTTTGCAATATCATTTTTCTGGTTTCAATATCCTTCCGATAGTTTCTACTAGTTATGCAATTCTTCTGGTCCATTATTATGATTATATTTAGCCATTTGTTACTTTCCTCTTGCACTTTTAACAAGACTGATGGAAGACTAATGGAAGTTTCAACTAATGGAAGTTCCTGAATCTTTTATCAAAAGTGTATATGTAACTGAAACCATTTAACAAGACTAATGGTTTCAGTGTATAACGTACTGAAACCATTTATCAAGCATAATGGTTTCAGTGTAAAACTTACTGAAACCATTTAACAAGAATAATGGTTTCAGTGTACAAATCCATCATGGGTTAATAATATTCAAAATCAAGGTTATAATATTGAAAATCATAAGTATGAAAACCAAAATCAAGAGTTTTTTCAAAATTGAGATAATTTTCAAATGGGTCTGCTTAATAGTTAATGTCGTTCAAATGCATTTATAATTAAGTTGAGAAAGATTAAAATGTAACTGAAACCATTTATCAATATAAATGGTTTCAGTGTATAACTATATGAAACAATTTAACCAGCATAATGGTTTCCAGGATTTTTAAAACCATAAAAACACAATATTGATTTCAATAAACACATAAAACCATTCTATAATACAAATGGTTTCACTGTTTAACTCTCTGAAACCATTTAACCAGCATAATGGTTTCCAGAATAATTGTAACGAAAATTCATACTTATGGTTTTACTGTTGTAACGAAAATTCATATTCTCGAGGAAAACATACAACCAGAGAAAGTGACTGGCCTCAAAGGATCTCAAAATATTCAAATAATTTTGTATAAAATTCTGCGAATTTTTCAAGAAATAATAAGTGTGGTATAATGGTTTTGATAGTTTTCTATGTGAAACCAAAATAATTGTCTAATGGTTTTATAATAAAATTAATAAAATTGGATTAAAAAGGGGACCAGCGGGTTTACATCCGCTCATTCGAGGGATGAATATTATTTATGCAATATTATTCTAGAAACCATTATGCTGGTTAAATGGTTTCAGAGAGTTAAACAGTGAAACCATTTATATTGTAAAATGGTTTTCATTTTGTGGGCGAATTCTGCCCATTTTTACATCTAGGATTTACATATACAACATATAACACTGTCAAGGTCAAGAGTAAATTTATTATTTAGATTAAAAAATTCTATTTAAAAATTCCAAAAAAAAAAAAA
This sequence comes from Trifolium pratense, assembly GCF_020283565.1. NCBI lineage: Eukaryota > Viridiplantae > Streptophyta > Magnoliopsida > Fabales > Fabaceae > Trifolium > Trifolium pratense. Next base: position 18,840,087 of record NC_060060.1, on the reverse strand, counting down.
TAAGAGACTCGAAATTTGAAAAAACAAAAAGATTGGGTTGCGCCATACATATGAAAGAGTATAGAATAATGATGGATTTGCCAAATCAAATACCATGGTTAAATTGAACAATGAAACCAATATTGTGTTTTTATGGTTTTAAAAATCCTGGAAACATTGTTTCAAAAAAAAATAAAAAAATCCTGGAAACATGTGTCAAAAAAAAAATCCTGGAAACCATTTTACTGGTTAAATGGTTTCAGAGAGTTAAACGATAAAACCATTTATATTGTAAAATGGTTTTCGTTTCCACAAATGATTTTCCATTAATCCAGATGTAAATAACATGTACAAAGGAAATAATCAGTGATTTTCCATTAATAACAAGTAAATAACATGTACAAATTAATAATTAAATAATTATGATGCCCTACTACCAATTCTAATACAGATGTAACAGTAGTACAGATACAGAATAATCATGAAATCAAAGAAATATTAGACAACTGAATTTTCATCAATTTGTATACAATATACAAGGCATCAGCAACATTTTTTGCCTACTACCTACTGATCATAATCAATTGTCAGGCAGCATTTATTATGGCTCAATCTCCGGGGAGGGCGGCAGCAGTGGCAGTGGAGATTGCTGCCCAGAGTCAGTCATTTCGAAAAGATGGCAAGTCGTTAAGTTATTTTATGCAAACTCTTTGATTCAGGACCGACTTGTGCAAAGTTGGCTTTCTGTCACGTTTATTTGAGTCTTTAAGGATCAAAATTCAGCATCCAACAGGGGCTGAAAATTCCACCAGTCCAATTCCAGTTGAAACTTCCAAACCAAGACACAAATGAGACTTCATAGTTGCAAGGCTAGGTCTGATTGCTGTGAATCAACAACACCAGAGGATTGCTTTGCAGGTGACCCTAGAGATTGACAATCAATATTCAAGTCAGGCGGAAGGGTTTGCTGTTTCTGCCTCGGTTGGCTTTGAGGACTGAGGCCTCGCCAAGGGGACTGCATTTGAAATCTAGGATGGTCTGCGGATGTTGATTGAGGGAAACCATAGGTCGGTTGGGAAACTGTGAAACAGAACTTGTGTGAATAGGTCGAGGTCTAGGTGAATTAAATGGAAAATTGTTCTTATTAGACTGGACCGACATTCCGCCAGAAGGAAACTCACCCTGAATTTGTGAAATATGCTGATGGAACTCCCTCGTTGAGTTATGAAGAGGATCTGCAGAAACCTGATTTTTGGATGAAGCAGTATTCTCAGGTCCTAGTTTAAAACCTCCTGCGCCTGCAGACATCCATGCTTCAGCAGCTGCCGCAGAAGCATTGCCCGAGGCATCTCTTTGTCCAGATGGAGCTGATGGCATTTCTGGCAGAGTGTCAACTGGTGAAGGGTTAGAAGAAGTCTGGGTCTTTTGAGCCTCTTCTGTGAACATTCTCGTCGACTGAACTGGGTCAGTGAGACCCTGCTCTTGTCCATGGAAAACAAAAGGACATGTTCTAACCATTACTGCTGCTCTTGCATTTCTCCTGCTGCACTTTTTTTCTTTAAAGCTTTCCTCATCTTCTCTCTTTTGTTTCTTCCGTTCTATAATGAATTTCTGTCTTTCTCTAGCTTTTTCATAATCACTTTTAAGTCGCTTCTTTGACTTAATTGGATTTGGTCTTTCTTTGAACTTTGGTGCAGTGGACTTCCCGGAAGATGGTTCACCAACAACAACAATTGCATTTGAAGACTTAGACGGCGTCACCAAATTCACATAACACCAGTTCACATAACACCTCTACCATAGTTGAAACCAGATGTATAGAATCACCAAATTACCAATCTAATGATATTGATAATGATGGTACACCACTTAGTAATGCCTCCGTAGCTCCAATAACAACCCCCGAGTAGAACCTGGAGTATTTTGAACCATGAGATACATACATAGATACACAACTTGAAATAAAATCAACGCATACATAACATTAAAATGTGTCGTACGTAACTCATAAGTCCTATATAACTTATCTCTAACCATAAGTCAGCAACTTACGTATGATTGCCGCAGCTTGATCCCTGATTAATCCCAGCAACTTACACAACTAGCTAGCTATGTATGGTAGGGGATATACAAAACACCTAGAAAAAGAGAAATATAACATTGAAACCATAAGTATGGTTTTATGGTTTCAGCAATTATTCAATTCCTAAATTATTCAATTCAACATAATCTTCTTCTGTCAATGTGAAATCAAAATTCAATTTAGTTTAACCTAATTCTCAAAATCAAAATCAAAATCAATAGTGATGAATGATGAAACCTAATTCTCAAATCAAAACAACATTCAGTTCAGACAAAATCAAAATGAATATCAAAATCAGAAGAAGCTTACTCTAGTACTACAATGAACAGACGATGGAGAGAATGGAGAAGACGACGGAGAAGAAGCTTTGAAACGGAGAAGACGATGGAGAAGAAGCTTTGAAACGGCGACGGAGAAGAAGCTTACTCTAGTACTACAATGAACAGATGATGGAGAGAACGGAGAAGACGACGAAGAAGAAGCTTTGAAACGGAGAAGACGATGGAGAAGAAGCTTTGAAACGGCGACGGCGTAGACGAGCGATTTCTTAGCTCTGTGATCTGAGTGTGATCCTGTGTGACAAGGCTCACAGTGTCACACATTCAGATCGTAACATGTGGCAACACAATTCCATGATCAAATGGCTATAATTGACTTATGTACTGTGCATAAAAACATCCTTATGCATATTAACTTTTGCCCTCTGTTCCTACTTCAATTCAATTTTTTTTTTTGGCCCTAAAGGAAATGTTTCAGTTGGGTCGGACTATGTTGGGCCTATTGCAATGGATCCAATGTTTTGTAGCCCGTTTGCTGAGACAATTGAAGGAGGGAAACCAAATTCAAATTCATACCCAAAGAAGTAAAAAATTTGTCATTTATGCCAGCTAGGATTTTTCCAAGGTTGCTTGTGAGCTTGACACTTGTCAAATTTTGCCATTTAGATGTGTTGGATGTGTGTAGTTGGAAGGATACACATTTTCATCAAATATGAGACTTCTTGCATATTTAGTATCCTCCAACATTGATCCATTCCAATTTTATCGGATATCCTGAATTTCCCTTTAGCACATGCCCACAAGTGGAATTTAAACTGAATATCCTCAATCAACTAGGTACTATAAGTAGTTTTGGTGTTTGACTTTTTATTTTCACCACCAGTATCCGACCCATTAGACTACCTAATCTTGTTTGAGGGTCAGTTCTGACATCAAGTGGTTTCAGCCCCTCTCAATCACATTTGCGGAGGATCGAACCGTTGTCCTCCCTATCAAGTCCAACATCAATCATCACTGACCAACTAATGATTAGTAGTTTTGGTGTTTGACTTTCATTTGATACTTGATCCATCTCATAGTATCATTTAAGTTTTATAAATACTTTTTAATAAAATATTTGAGTATAATAACTGTCATGAAGTGGTGATAAATTTTCTTCTTTTGACCAATGATAAAATAAGTTTTATTGAATAAAATAATTGAAGTTAAATGGAAAGTTGAGTAGCTTAAATTATTTGAGTTAAATAAGAGTTGAAAGAGTTGATGGATTGAGAAGAGAAAAGTGAAAACATGATGGAAAACCAGAAGAGACCAAGAATCCTCTGCCTCCATGGATTCAGAACTAGCGGTCAAATCCTCAAGAAATCAATATTCTCTCGTTGGCCTGAAACTGTAATACAAAAATTGGACTTTGTTTTTCTTGATGGTCAATGTCCAGCTCAGGGAAAATCAGAAGTTGAAGGCATTTTCGATCCTCCTTATTATGAATGGTTCCAAGTCAATGAGGTTATTATATTAATTAAGACAATTAATCATATCAATCTTCTTCATTTATTCGTGTTGGTGCTTAAATAATATTTTATTTATTTTTGTGCAGGATTACACAGAGTACAGTAACTTTGAGGAATGCATAGCATACATTGAGGATTACATGTTAAAAAATGGTCCTTTTGATGGTGTACTTGGATTCTCTCAGGTATGGTTTTGTTCTATGAAGCACAAATACAGACATGAACACTTGACACGACACATTGACACTTATAATAAACATCATGTCGTGTTGGTGTTAGATACTGACGCATGTCCATCACCGGAACACGCTTAATCTGAAGAGTGTACGTGCTTCATAAATTTTGATTGTTTGATGCTAAAATATGCAGATATTTTTCTTTCGTTTTTGATTGATTAAGAATTAGTGTCACTCAGGGAGCTATTTTAGCAGCTGCATTGCCAGGAATGCAAGCACAGGTACTAATTAGCAAAGAAACACTATAACTTACTTTATTATTTACATTTTAGTGAATGTTTGGTTTACTCGCTTTTTTGTGAAACATAAAGAGGATTCTGGAGATATAAAATTAATTTTCACCTGTTTTAAATGTTTTTAGTAGATTTTTTTGTCTTCAGAACTATTAGAGAGAAGTTTGTTAATAAGTTGTTAATAGGTAGTTAAGAGTTAGTAACATTAGTTATTTCCGACTCCTCTTGGGTCGAAAAAGTTACGGGAAGCTTGAATTGTCCCATATCTCAGATCCTCTCAATGTTGTCGTGCCATTCACTCACTATATTTGATAAGTCTTCTTGCTGCAGTGAGAACATAGACTCAAAGATCATGCTCCTTTTCCACCATTACACATTCGCCTGACTCATGTGGCCCCTTGTATCACCCTTGACACTGGGTTTTGTAAATGTGTATTCATTCTTTGATCAACTTCTTCTCGTCTGCTCTGCTGGACATGTTCTTTCTCACGCTTACTATGCGCGCGCGCACACACACACACACTTGTATCTGTGAGGTTGGAAGTCCTATTAGGTTCTGGTTGTTTTGTCGCCCGCTTCCAATCATCACTCTTGGTGTTACCACTATCCATATTTTCCTTTCCAAACCATGCTCAGCTAACCATGATTTTTTCTCATTTAAGCGAAGACTCATTAAATTTTCAAATCGCTTTATCAGCTGAACTAAAGTTATCAAACCTGATAAAACCGAATCGCTTACTTGTATGTCTTCTATTCTTTTTTTAGATGTAGGCATCACTCACCTCTCCTACTTGTTGGAAGGTGTCTTTCAAGCCCCTCACAGGTGTATTGGGATAAATATTGTCTATACAAACAAAGAATACCATCTCTCTTCTGCTAGCTCTCTTTCTAATTTTGATGGACTCCAATTATTTTTCTGTGTTTGGTGGTTTGCTAGCTCATTCTTCTGCTAGCACTTTTGGATTAACTTTTTGTGAGAGATAAAGGAGATTCTCGAAATATGACATTAATTTTGACATGTTACATGTGTTCTTAAGTTGTAAAGCAGTCACAAGGAACAAACATCTGAGACGACACTAATATGTTGACATGTCAATACTGATAATAATTTTAAAAAATGAAATAATTAAATGTAAAATGCATGTGCCGGTGTCGTGTCAGTGACATACACGTTCCGGGCACTAAACACACATTCAGTACAAAAAATTTGTCTTTAGAAAAGATTATAACTTTTAACTGAGATTTAAAGCTTTTACTTTCAAACATGATTATATTAATCTATGAATGTATTCAATTTTACAATTTACATAATCTATTTATTCAAAACCAATGTTTCATAAAATGTTTTTGGATAAAATAATGAATGCTAAATTTGACTAAGTGGTTGATGTTAACTTACAATTGATTTTAGAGAGTAGCACTTGAGAAGATAAGCAAGATCAAGTTTGTGATTCTCATATCCGGAGCCATATTACGTGGTGTGAAGTATGGAAGACCTAAACTTGCTTCCCATGCATTTTCAAAACCAATTGATTGCCCCTCTCTTCACATTATAGGTAATTTCAAAAAACTAACTCTTCAATTTCTTTGTTCAGCAACTTTTCCTTTAGATTCTAAGAATTATATTTGATGAAAAGTCATCAATATACTTACTTATACTTCATTCATATAATGTGATTAAGGTGAGAAGGATTTCTTGAAGCCAGAAAGCATTATTTTGCTAGAGGCTTTTGTCAACCCTGTTTTGATTCATCACCCAAAAGGACACGAAATCCCAAGACTTGGTAAGTCATATAGCATCCTATACTTAACTTGATAATTTTGTGCACTTTAACAATGAGTTTTTTTAGGATGTACTAGTTGAATATTTGTTTTATCTATACAAAATTTGTTAATTTGGTGCTTGTTTATTCCAGATGAAAAGAATCTTGGAACTATGCTTAGTTTTATTGATGCAATTCAAGGGATGCCATCATATGGTCACTGCCGGCTATGAAACTTGAGATATATTAGTGTTCGAAAACCAGATGTCAATTGTTGGAACATAGAGTATATTAGTGTTTGTAAATTGAAAATAAAAACTTAGAGTCCATCATTGGATAATATAGCATATTAGTGTATGTGATTTGAAATTTGTTCCTCTGTTGTTTAAGAGATGTCATATTATCAATGTCTTTTTGGTTTTAGTATAATATTAGAGTAGTTTAAGTAACATATTTGAGGGTGTATTTTCTAGAACGGATTTTACAGTGTAGTAGGACTCCGATACAATTATATCTAAATTGTTTTATTTTAGAGACATCCTATTTGATAGTCTCCTTGCATAATTCTGAGCAGTGCCATCAAACATATTGAAAAAAGAGACCTATTAAACAACTCATCCCGATAACGTTTCGATTGCTGAAATTTATTTTGGGTAAACCATTATTTTGGTCTTTGGAAGTATATCTCGTTGTCATATTCGTTCTTGAATGTATAGAAATTGCAATTAGATCCACAAGTGTTTCTTTTATTAGTCATTTTGATCCTCAAATATATTTTTAGGTAGTCAATTTGATCCTCAAATGTGTTTTTAGTTATTAAATTTAGTCCATAAAATTACACAAAAGAGACATTAGAGATATATTTACAATTTTGATACATTTAAAGACTAAAATAGTAGTTTGCCCAATTTATTTTGATACTAAAATAGTATTCGCACATTGATTCATTTCGATCCTCCTTATTATGAATGGTTCCGATCCAATCAGGTTATTATATTAATTAATACAATTAATCATATTAATCTTCTTTGTTTATTTGCGTTGGTGCCTAAATAAGATTTCATTTATTTGTGTGCAGGATAACACAGAGTATAGGAACTTTGAGGAATGCATAGCATACATTGAGGATTACATGTTAAAAAATGGTCCTTTTGATGGTTTACTTGGATTCTCTCAGGTATTGTTTTAATCTACGAAGCATGGATACAGATATGAACACTTGACACAACACAGACGACACTTATAATAAATGTTACGTCGTGTCAGTGTCAGACATTGATGCGTATCCAACACCGGAACACGCTTAATCCTATGAGTGTGCGTGCTTCGTAAGTTTTGATTGTTTGATGCTGAAATATGCAGATATTTTTCTTTCGGTTTTAATTGATTAAGAATTAATGTCACTCAGGGAGCTATGTTGGCAGCTGCATTGCCAGGAATGCAAGCACAGGTACTAATTAGCAAAGAAACACTATAACTTACTTTATTATTTACATTTTAGTCCATGTTTGGATTAATCGTTTATTCTGAAACATAGAGGATTATAGAAATATAAAATTAATTTTCACATGTTTTAAATGTTTTAGTAGAAATGTTTTTGTCTTTGGAATTATCAGAGACGAGTTTGTTAATAAGTTGTTAATAGGTAGTTAAGAGTTAGTAAGATTAGTTATTTCCAACTCCTCTTGGGTCGAAAAAGTTACGAGAAACTTGAATTACCCCATATCTCAGATCCTTGTCAATGTTGTTGTGCCATTCAGTCACTATATCTGATAAGTCTTCTTGCTGCAGTGGGCACTTAGACTCTAAGATCATGCTCCTTTTCATATATGACACAATCTCCTGACTCATGTGGCCTCCTATCACTCCTGACTCTAAGATCATGTCCACTTTTTGGTTTAAGAGTGGTCATAGTATCATATTTGAGTGGTTTTAGTATAATATTAGAGTGATTTTTTCTCCTTTAAGCAAAGACTCATGAAACCTTCGAATAGCTTTATCAGATGAACTAAAGTTATCAAACCTGATAAAACCGAATTGCTTACTCGTTTTCTATTCTCTTTTGAGATGTAGGTATCGCTAGCTTCTCCTACTCTGTGTAAGCTGTCTTTCAAGTCCCTCACAGGTGTATTGGGATCAATATTGTCTATACAAACAAAGAATACCATCTCCCTTCTGCTTTCTCTCTTTCTAATTTCGATGTACTCCAATTATTTTTCTGTGTTTGGTGGTTTGCTAGCTCATTGTTTCCATAATTGCCCTTTTTGGAGACCAACCTTTTCCATGGCCCTCTTTTCCCTTCCCTCTCTGATTTCAGAAGCGTCCATGCTTAATCTACCATCGCAATAGTTCTGTTTGTTCTCATCTCCAAACTGTGTAAATTCTCTTTGTTGCTCCTTGTTAATGATATAGCACAATGAAGGACAAGTCAGTTGCTTGTGAAACAAGTTAGTTAGTGTTAGTTGCGTTAGCTAACTAATTTGTTAAGAGTTAGTTACATTGGGTTTTACTTGCATTAGTGTATCACATCATCTATATAAGGATGTGTGATTGTGTTTTAAGTTTCAGATTTGTGATCAATACATTTTTAGCTTCACTTTTGCGCCTATCCTGAGCACTGTTGAGCTCATTTCTGTGCCTATTTTCTGTTTTGTGCATCAAGCTTATTTCGAGCTTTCACACTCCTTGTCAGATCACTCTCTTTGCATGATCACTCTCACACCTTTCACACCTATGCATGATGTTTAGCATAGTTCTGATACTTTGTCTTCTGATGCATACTCACAAGAGTATTTTCTCTTTTTGGTTCTGATGCATAGAACCAAACTTACACATTCTCTTTTTGAATCAACAAGTTGACCCTTCATCCCTATTCCCTAGTGCACTTTTGGATTAACTTTTTGTGAGAGATAAAAGGAGATTCTTGAAATATGAAATTAATTTTGACATGTTTCATGTTCTTAAGTTTTAAAAAACTCACAGGCACAAACATCTGACACGACACTAACATGTTCTTTTTTAATGGCCACGACACTAACATGTTGACTAAGTGGTTGATGTTAAATTACATCTGACACGACACTAACATGTTCTTTTTTTATAGGTAATTTCAAGAAACTTTTCCTTTAGCTTTTGTCTTAAAATGATGCATATGAAGCATGAATACATACTACGGATGCGGATGTGTTATGATACAGATATGCAGATAAATAAAAATTTTGAAATTCAAAATACGATACAGCTAAGATATGTTAATAATTTGTTATTAAATATTAAATGGCCAGAAGTAATATTAGCATAATATTAGGAAACTTATGACAGAAAGTCAAACTGTAATTGCTGTCATTTACTGTCATCAAAGTGTAGTTATTTGCTTTCAATTCTATTTTCCAATTTAGTTGATTTGCAAAGATTTGTTGTAATTACCCTATGTAGAGCAAGCTGTATGTATTGTATATAAATTAGCCTTTGAGCATCAATACAATAACAACGAATTCTGCCTCATCCTATTTCATTATGGCATCAGAGCGTGGTCTTGAGGATCAGGCGATGAAAAAGGATGATGGCAATAAGACAAATGAAAAATTCAACAAAGATGGAAGTGGGTCTCATTTGAAGAAACAGACATCTCCCTATGATCTGTATTCAAATGATAACCCAGGAAATATCATTACCCAAGTACAATTGAAGGGTGAAAATTATGATGAATGGGCTCGTGCAGTCCGAGGCTCGTTGAGGGCACGACGAAAGTTTGGATTCGTAGATGGATCGATTTAAAAACCTGATGAAACTGCTCTTGAAATCGATGATTGGTGGACTGTTAATTCCATGATTGTTTCATGGATTTTCAATACGATTGAACCGAAACTTCGATCGACCATCACATACAGAGAAAACGCAAAAGAATTGTGGGATGATATTAAACAGAGGTTTGATATCTCAAATGGACCTCGCATCCAACAACTGAAATCTGAATTGGCAAATTGCAAACAGAATGGAGACCCGATTGTGACATATTTTGGACGGATTAAGAAGCTGTGGGATGAATTGAACGACTATGACCAGATACCCGTGTGCACATGCAATGGGTGTAAGTGCGGCATATCTGCGGCGCTAAATAAGAAGAGAGAAGAGGAGAAGCTTCACCAATTTTTGATGGGCCTTGATGAGTCTCAATTCAGGACTGTGCGGTCTAATGTCTTGAGTCTAGACCCGCTGCCGAATTTGAACAGAGCATACCAGATGGTGGTGCAAGAGGAAAGAGTCGGAGTAATGACGCGAGGCAAGGAAGAACGTGGAGATCCAATTGCTTTTGCTGTCAAGAGTGGCAGAACATCGAGTTGGGAAAAGAAACCTCACACGGGGTCAGAGAAACCATGCTCACATTGCAAACGTGAGGGGCATGATATCGACTCATGTTTTGAGATAGTGGGTTACCCAGAATGGTGGGGAGATAGACCACAATCTGACGGTCGTGTGAATGGACGCGGAAAGCATGTGCATCGATCATTGAGTGGTGCGGGAAAAGGAAGAGGGAATAATGCAAAAGTTAATATGGCTCAAGTTGTTGATGACACTGAAGCAATGGCAAATGAAGATGATCAGGTGCTGCCGGGATTGAGTTCAAAGCAGTGGAATGCTATTCTCAAAGCGGTTAACGCACAAAAAGGTGGGACAAGTACAAGATTGACAGGTGAGAATCCATGGATTATTGACACGGGTGCCTCTCATCATATGACTAGCACACTTGCGTGCATGAATGATGTCCGAGATATAGAGCCTTGTCCTGTTGGATTGCCCAATGGGACACGGACGTATGCAACTAAAGAAGGAATGGTCACTATTGGTGACAAGCTAATATTGAAGCGTGTTCTTTTTGTCCCTAATTTGAATTGCAAACTCATCTCAATATCTCAACTTTTACATGATGATGATTATATTGTTCACTTTACTAAAACAATATGTGTTATACAGGACCGCATTTCGAGGATGATGATTGGAGCGGGTGAAGAATCAGAGGGGCTTTATGTGCTTAGTGTGGCGACACCAGTCCGTGCATACCGAGCAAATGTCATTGGATTTTGTGAGTTGTGGCATAGAAGAATGGGGCACCCATCATCTAAGATAACTAGTATGTTACCTGATGTAATTCAAAAGAATATTGATACTAGAATAAAGACGTGTGATGTTTGTTTTAGAGCCAAACAAATAAAAGAATCATTTTTGTTGAGTGAAAATAATGCAAAGAATTGTTTTGATTTGATTCATTGTGATTTGTGGGGACCTTATAAAACATACGCCTCTTGTGGCGCTGTTTATTTTTTGACTATAGTTGATGATTGTTCGCGTGCGATATGGGTGTACTTGTTGAAAACAAAAGATGAAGTTTCGCGTATCATCAAACAATTTTTTGCTATGATACATAGGCAACATAACAAACAAATTAAAGTTTTAAGAAGTGATAATGAGACGGAATTTAGAGGACTACAAAGTTATTTTCAAGAAAATGGTGTCCTTCATCAGACTTCAATTCGCTATACACCACAACAAAATGGAAGGGTAGAAAGAAAACACCGACATATATTGAATGTGGCGAGGGCATTGAGGTTTCAAGCCAATTTGCCTTTAAAATTTTGGGGAGAGTGTATTCTTACTGCCGCTTATTTGATTAACCGAACTCCTTCTGCGCTACTTGATGGGAAAACTCCTTATGAAGTGTTGTTTGATGCTAAGCCAGCATATACACAAATTCGGACATTTGGATGTTTGTGTTATGCTCTTAATGAAAATAGGGGGCGAGATAAATTTGATAGTAGGAGTCGGAAGTGTATTTTTGTAGGCTACCCTTATGGAAAAAAAGGGTGGGAAGTGTATGATATTGAGACTGAAGAGTATTTTGTATCTCGAAATGTGAAATTTGTGGAAGAAGTATTCCCTTTCTCTAGCAATGACCAAACGAGTGAAACACACATTGAAGAATGGGGATGGCCGCTTGATCCAATTAATGAATGTGAGGAAAGGAATGATACAAGAAATGTAGTGACAACTAATGACATAGGAGCTGTGGGTGTGGTAAGTGATATTGAGGACAATGAAAATCATGAGGAAGTACAAGGTATAGGGCAGCAACCTGATACAACAGAAGTTGTAGACCAAGGTGGGAGATTGGATTGTCAACAAAGTGTTCAAAATGATGAACTTCTTGGCCGGGGACATAGAATCAAGAAGCCCTCTACACGTCTGAAGGATCATGTCATACACACTACAACTATAAGCCCCTCGACCAGTTCACCGCTTCATTCAAAATCCTCAGGTACGCGTTATCCAATTGCAAATTTTGTTAATTGTGACAAATTTTCTGTACAACATTGTGCCTTCTTGGCGGCAGTTACTGCAGGGCATGAGCCAAATTCTTTTGCCGAGGCTGTTAAAGATGAGAAATGGAGAGATGCCATGAAGGAAGAAATTCGAGCTTTGGAGGACAATGGTACATGGATAACTGAAAATTTACCACCGGGAAAGAAAGCTATAGGATGCAAATGGATCTATAAGATCAAATATAATTCAGATGGGTCTATTGAGCGGTACAAAGCAAGATTGGTTGTCCATGGCAACAGACAAGTTGAAGGTGTTGACTATAATGAGACGTTTGCTCCCACCGCAAAAATGGTGACAGTTCGGACATTTTTAGCCGTTGCGGCGGCCAAGAACTTCCAACTACATCAAATGGATGTTCGCAATGCATTTTTGCACGGAGACTTGGAAGAAGAAGTATATATGAAATTGCCCCCTGGTTTTGAAAAACAATCTCCCGGTAAGGTGTGTCGCCTTCGAAAATCTTTGTATGGTTTGAAACAGGCCCCTAGATGTTGGTTTGCTAAATTGTCGGATGCATTAAGAACTTATGGCTTTGAACAATCATACTCTGATTATTCTCTTTTCATGTTGCGCCGCCATAACGCCGAGTTGTATGTTTTGGTGTATGTTGATGATATAGTTATATCAGGAAATCAAAGTGATGCTATACATAAATTCAAGGATTACTTGGGTCGCTGTTTTCACATGAAAGACCTTGGAAAGTTGAAATATTTCCTTGGTATTGAGGTTGCACGGAATGCTACAGGTATCTTTCTCTCGCAAAGAAAATATGCATTGGATTTGATTTCTGATTGTGGACTGTTGGGAGCAAAACCGGCGACCATTCCTATCGAACAAAACCATCAATTGGCCCTTGTTGAAGGGAAAGACCTCAAAGACCCAACTGAATATAGGAGTCTCATTGGACGACTCATCTATTTGACTATTACTCATCCTGAGTTGTCATATTGTGTTCACATTCTTGCTCAATTTATGCAGACTCCAAAGATTGAGCATTGGAATGCAGCTCTTCGGGTTGTTCGGTACCTAAAAGGCAATCCTGGTCAAGGAATTGTTCTCAAAGCTGATTGTGATTTGCGCTTGTATGGCTACTGCGACGCAGACTGGGCAGGTTGTCCCATTACTAGAAGATCTTTGACAGCTTATTTTGTGATGTTGGGTAGTTCCCCCATCTCTTGGAAGACTAAGAAGCAAACTACAGTGTCTCGATCTTCAGCTGAAGCTGAGTACCGCTCTATGGCTGCAGCTACTTGCGAACTCAAGTGGTTGAAAGGATTGTTGAGCTCTCTAGGTGTTGAGCATGCTGATCCTATGCATCTTCATTGTGACAGTCAATCTGCCCTTCATATTGCCAATAATCCGGTCTTCCATGAGCGTACAAAACACATTGAGGTTGATTGCCATTTTGTGCGAGATGAAATTGTCAAAGGTAGCATCCAACCTTTGTATGTTCACACTTCAAAACAATTAGCTGATATCTTGACGAAAGCACTAGGGAAACGTCAATTTGACTCTTTGTTGTCCAAGTTGGGCGTTCTTCATCTCCACGCTCCAACTTGAGGGGGGATATTAGCATAATATTAGGAAACTTATGACAGAAAGTCAAACTGTAATTGCTGTCATTTACTGTCATCAAAGTGTAGTTATTTGCTTTCAATTCTATTTTCCAATTTAGTTGATTTGCAAAGATTTGTTGTAATTACCCTATGTAGAGCAAGCTGTATGTATTGTATATAAATTAGCCTTTGAGCATCAATACAATAACAACGAATTCTGCCTCATCCTATTTCATTAAGTAAACTAAAACTTAACTAAAAAGACTCTAAAAATTATATTTGACGAGAAGTCATCAATATACTTATACTTCATTCATATAATGTGATTAAGGTGAGAAGGATTTCTTGAAGCCAGAAAGCATTATTCTGCTAGAGGCTTTTGTCAACCCTGTTTTGATTCATCACCCAAAAGGACATGAAATCCCAAGACTTGGTAAGTCATATAGCATCCTATACTTAAATTGATAATTTTGTGCACTTTAACAATGAATTTTTTTAAGGATGTATTTGAATATTTGTTTTATCTATACAAAATTTGTTAATTTGGTGCTTGTTTATTCCAGATGAAAAGAGTCTTGGAACTATGCTTAGTTTTATTGATACAATTCAAGGGACGCCACCATCATATGGTCACTGCAGGCTATGAAACTTTAGCACTAATCCTAATACCTACATGGGTTAGTGGTTAGTGGAGCATATGATGTAATTGAAACCCCAAAAAAAAGGGAAGGCAACATAGTTGTCCATTTGTTTGGCAACCTGTTGAGTCCTATAGGGTTTGGTTTAGAGAACAAGCTCCCTTATCATTTTTTTAGGAGTTTCTTTTTCCGCCCTACTCTTAAATACCACCAGCTACTTAAGTAGCGGACAATGTTTTTTCTTCAAAATTTTCATTTTATAACATCCTCTACTTAAGTAGCGGATGAGTAAAATAGGGTGCGCGAAAAACTTGTAGACCGGCTAAAGATACCTTTTGCTTTTTTTTTTTTATTCAAGTTCCCCTGAACATTTTTATTGGTGATTTTTTTTAGATTGGGCCTAAGCCCATTATTGATGTTTGTTTTACTAAGTTATTTTTTTACCAACCAGATAAACTTAGGAGTTTAATAATTATAGGATAATCCTACGATAAACTTAGGAGTTTATTGCTAATTATGTGATAATTATTGGATTAAATTTGAATTTTAATAAAATGATTTTGATAAAAAAAAATAGTTTTGATGGGTAACCTCAAAATTCACTTAAGTTAGCACCATTTAGACATTTAATGATATGATGGAATGCGATGGAATGAAATGGAACGGGATGGAGCATAAAAATAAGATATATGAAACTATTTTCGTATACTCTTTTTAAATATTTATACAGGATTTTATCATTGATAATTAAGCTCAAATAAACTCTTCCAATCAACTCCTAATGCAAGAACTTTGAAAGTGCTCATGTAGGTTAAATATGTTGATGTACCTTTATTATCTTTTTTTCACAGAGGACCTTTATTATGATATTATTTTAGAAAAAAGAATGTTTAAGAAGGATACATTCACTGTAAAAATTAAAAAGAACCTCCTCTTTTTTCCTAGTGGGTCAGTGATTTATCATTACAAACTTATACTAATATTAATCCAATTATACTTTTTTTATCTTCCTACACGTTTCTTGTTTAAAACTTTTTTATTAATTAAATGAATAAGTATAGTAGTACCTTGTGGCAAGAAATCATTTGCTATTAATTTATGAATTCTTCCTATATGTGGAAAAAAGAAAAACCACATAAACTAGGGCGGTGTTTAGGGCCTGACACTGGCCTAAACAAATTAAAGAGCAATTTCATAATGACTCCTTCTTCTTGTGTCCTCTGAATATCACACGTGTCCTCCGACCTTCCAATATCACTCTCCTCATAATGCATGATACGAGTGTGTAAATAGCAAAAACTGAGAAAAAATAGTTCGCTTTCTAGAATATTTCCATTCTAGAATGCGAACTTTATAAAATCTAATATTTTTATATTTCTCATCTTTTCTTCGCCCCAATTTTTCAAGGTTCGTGTTTTAGGAAACGAACATTTTTTTTCTTTCAGATTTGGCGTCCTTTGAGTTCGATACTTAAATAGTGATGAGGAGGGTATTTTTAAAATTTACAGAGGCGAACGAGGACTTCTAAGAAATACGAAAATTCTTTTATAATTTGGAGAATGTTTGGGTCGTGGCCTATAGTGGAGGTGGACCATAATACATTAATCAATAGGCCCAAAATGGTTTTAGTTCAACCATTCTCTCTGACATTCCACGAAGTGGGAGCATTATGATCCTAATTTTGTACTTTTAGCATCTAAGTAAATGCTTTGCACTAATAATCTTTAGATTGCTATGATTATTTAACATGTAATGTCTTAATCAAGGAATCCAATTAACTGTACATAAAGTATGATTAGATGACCCACTTATGCACGCGGGAATGTCATTTCTTAAGATTTTGCATTTCATCACTTTATAGTTTATAGTTTCATCTTTAAGTTAAAATTAAAGCTGCAAGTAAAAAGTGAATCCAAAGCAAAACAAGCATGCAATGGTATGTATAACCATTTAAAGCTATTGTTCAACTACAAAACCATGATTTAGTTTAAAGTCAATCTTATTTATGCATTTTATTTCTAATGGGACTATGAATGGTTACCTTTTAACCATGTTCCTTCGAACTAGGTTTAAGTTCATACAATCATACTATATAATTAGATTAGATGTATATATGGTTGCTTTTCACTTCCCTTAAATTGATCAAAATTCTTCTATCCTCATGTCCTCTCCATCTTTCGATAGTGTTTTGATTCATCTAGTGGTTATAGAGGTCTATTGAACCGCCTAATTTTGTTCGAGTTCAGTTCTGTCATTAAATGGTTTCAGCCCCCTCTCGATTGCAGTTGGGGGGAATTGACGTAGTCCTTCCTACCAAATTCAGCGTCAATCACCACTTGTATATATATTTTTTGGTACATTAAATTTATACTTTTAAAATAGTTCACAATAGAATTCAGCTATTTTTTTTTGAGATAAAGGTAAATCAATTCATTTCATCACAAATAATAGTATCAATACAATGAGGAGGATAATAAAAGATATTGGGGCTAGACTGAAATATAGACGTTCTAGCTAAGATTATGAGTGACTCTATTAGCTTGTCTTCTAATAAAAGCTAGATTGTAGCTAGCATTTGATGAAATAAGGGACCTGCAACTTGTCAAAATAACGCCTAATTCATTAACATAAGCATCACTGTTTGTTATAGCAATAACCACGGCTTGACAGTCACTCTCAAAGTTGACCTGAGCATAACCACTTTCCACTACAATTTGAAGAGCAACAAGAAGGGCCGAAACCTCATATTCAACAGCATGAGCAACGTGAGGGAAACATAAGGTACAAGCTTGCACCAAAGTGTTTGAACTATCACAGAAACAAACACCTATGCCAAATGACATGTCAGCTGAAAAGATGGCACAATCAACATTACACTTTAACCAACCGTTACTTAGCTTCACCTAAGTGACATCTTTAGCTGAAACATGAGGTTCTTCAAGGGCCATATTGCACCAATTGTAGTAATGGATGGTGTCCTGTGCGAGTAAACAAACTTTAGAAACGTCAAAAGGTTTGTGATCCCACAAAAGAGCATTACGGCCGCACCAAATACTCTAGAGAGTGGCTAAAACACTGTTCTAGAATATGTAATATTGGATAATTCTATATCCACTAGAAAGATGGTGTTCTACCATGGAAAAGATTATTTTTTACTATGATCATCATATTTTTTATTTAATTCAATGAATTATTACTTTAAAGTTTTCATAGTACAATATTTTTTTTTTGTACATTTCATAGTACAATATTAATCACACTTGTGCATGGTTAGCCCGTAAAATTACTAAAAATGTGTAATTTTTATAAAGAAAAAAGTAGTGATAAAGTATACTCTTTATTTCATTTCATGTATGTATTTACATGGTCCCTTACCTTTTTTGCTTTTCTTATTACTTTGTCCTAGTAGGAATAGATACTAGATAGAGTAATTAAGCATGGTTAGGGAATATGAGTATGTTTACCAACAATCCCATTTTTGTGTGGAACAGTGTCATAGTGTTTTTATTGTACCACAACAGTGACCTCAACCATTTAAACAAGTTTATAGTATATGGTATTATCACACACCAAAAGTATGCAATTCAACTATTCCACTAAATCATTGTTCTTTCACTAATGATGATGATTTGGTAGTTTTGCTTCCCTATTAATCCAACAAACAAATATCGTTGTAAGTTATGTCGGTGTGCTTTATATATGTGACCTTTGTCTTGACTTTGTGAAAATATATTAATATTATTATGTTTCAACATCAGTGTGTGTTTAAACTTTCTATTTTATACAATATTAAGATCACTTTGGAGTGTAACCTAGGATTTGTTCTCATTGCCTCTTTAATTAATTTTTTATTGCATTATAGGTGGGAGGGACAACTTAGGTAGATATGCCGCCTTAAATTTATTTGTTGGTGTATTCATTTTAAAAGGATTTTTTTCTTATAAAAGTCACTTGGCACTCTATCAATATTTTTATTTGATACCAAAATGTCTTATGATATTTAATTATAAAAAAAATGCAACCTTAAGAGAATATTGAAATGTATCAAGTGTGTGTTAAAGTCTTATATTAAATAAAAGAGCGGATGTTAAGCAAGACTAAATTTGCTCCTCCAACAAGACCAAGATAAGTAGATATGTAGTGCATCTCTTTATGGCAATATAGAAGTCCAAAATTTATGGAGGATTTGTGAGACCTAAAAGAGAAGATAAAAATATTCAAGAATACTCCTTCTATAAATGTGGTTAGTCATGTTAATGATTTTTTTTTTCTTTGAGTATAAAGTTGATAACAAAGTGAAGAAATATCTGACTTTGTATGAAGCGGTGATATTTTGTGTTAAAAGGAATATTCATCCAAGTTCCACATCGAATTAGTCTAAGTAGAAAATTATTATAATTAGAGATCCCAAAAACTCTAGTCTTTTAAGTATATTGAAGAATTATAGTTACGAGAAATTCCAATTTTATCTTTGCAAAAATTGTAAATTGAGTAATAATATTTTTTAGTTGTATTTTTATTTCTTTTTAATTTGTTGGTATGCTTCCGTCTAGGGATTTACTCGTGTTCCTTTCCTAACAACAAATATCAAAGTCCCGATTCGACTAAGTGGTGTACTAGAGAAGTGCAAGTGGTTTTTTGATATTGGATCAAAGACGCAGAGAGATTCACACTAAATGGAGAGAATGTTGTGATATATGTCAAGTATAAAGTAAAATTATATATTTTGACTACAAGAATAAACGTTGAATAATATCTAAATAAGAGTATTTATACATCTCATATCTTAAATTTTTTTAGTAAAAGTATAATGTTAAAACTTACTTTTTTTCCATTATTGGTATCCGGCCTATATGACCGTCTAATTTGGTCGAGAGTCAATTATGGCATCAAGTGGTTTCAATCTCCTCTCGATCGCAACTGCGGAAGATCGAACCGTGATCCTTAATTACTACTAAATTCAGCACCAATCACCACTAGACCAACTCGGTTAGTTGTTTTAGCTCAAGGCAAACTAGCCATGAATAAATATGTAAGATTTGAGGGGCTTGACAATGCAAATGTCATAAATTTACACATGGTGCACTTTCATACGATGCAAGGGATAGGGATGGGTGTGGGAGGGTGAGAAATTTGATTACACGCAAGAAATGAATAGTCACTCACTTGTTAGTGAGAATAACTTACCATTTAGATGTAAGCTGAATGCCAGTGGAACGAGCATTTGACTTTGTCACCACAAATACAGTAACATATCATTAGTTTTTACTTTTAAATTTTTTGGTAAATAATATCAATATCATATTCCTTCTCAAAAACCAATGTTACATTGATGCCAGCTGAATTCAACTTACATTCCTCTAAATCTAATGGATGAAAATAATATGATAAAGATTAATAAATATTTCACACCGATAAACATTTGATTCTAACAAAATTCAACTTAGATTTCTTAAATTTTCTTCTTCAAGTATGATGATGATTGAAAAAAACTCACATGGTGTGATACGGTGAAGGTTTGAGATTTTAAAGTACTCATAATTTTATGATAGCAATTGAGTTAGCTTCTAAAAAAGGTTGGATATCTCTTTGGATGGAAACAGATTCTCAATTGGTTACCATGGTTTTTAAGAATCATGGTCTTGTTTTTTTGGAAGTTAAGAAATAGGTGGCTAATTTGTGTGAAGTTAACCAAGAACATGTGATTTATTATTTCTCATATCTTTAGAGAAGGTGATGACAGTCAATTATATGATGTTTTTAGTAGTAATTTAGGGTAGTTCTAATAGCAATTGAAGCCCAAAAGCAAACAAATACCTGAAAAAGTGAAGTTACTTGGCCCAGAAGCAAGAAAAGTGGAAAAAACAGCAAAAAAGGACAAAAACGTAATAAACAGCACAACCATCGTACCTATGATGAGATCCCAGCGTGGCGCGATGAGAAGGCGGTTTAAATTGAAGAAAATCTGCAACAAATTTTTACCATCGTACCACGATTACTTGTCATCGTGGCACGATGAAGGCGGCTGAAGAACGCATAAAATCTGGAGAAGATCTTCCATCGTACCACGATATGATCCATCGTGGCCACAATGAGGCAAAATTACACGTCATCGTGACCACGATGGGTGTGATGGACGCGCAGAAAAAGCTCAAACCCAGGTGAAAAACTATAAATAGAGTCTTCCTCCTCCACTATTATTCATTCCAAAATATTCAGAGACATTGAATATTTACTCTAGAGTTAGGAGAACTCTAAGGAGAAGGCAAGGAGGCCAAGGAACTTCAAGGCCAATAAGGTTCTTTTCTTTTCTGTCTCTGTTATTTATTTTCCTAGGTTAGGTGGAGTCGTTGAACTCCCTTACGAATGTTTGGTTTTGTATAATTTGGGTATAAATTTAGTTGTTCCTATTGAAACTATTTTATTGTCTGGTTTTTACATTTATTTTAATACTGATCACATTAGAATAAAATCTAAGGAGCTAGTGGATATCGGATAGGAAACGAAGCTAGTTATCCCGAACGAAGGACGGTGTTCTAAGGTCCAACATGAGACCATTAAACTCAGTATCTGAGGTCTTAGTATAAGATTAAAAGCTTAGTCTAGAACGATAAATTATACCTGAGACAGAGTTAGGACTACTTTGAGGAACACGTGACAACTTGTGACAAATTGAGCCTTAAGGGTAATGATACCAAAGTTTAAACAAGTAAGTGGAACCTACTGGGGCGAGGATATTTAAGCAGAGTAAGGCAACCCTAACTAGGCTCTAATCAGTTTGTAATAGAAATAGGGAACGAGTGTTTCCGAACCTATTTTAGAAGACTAGTCCTGATAGATGGGAACAAGGAAATTAACCACCCCGGGTGGACACACACGCACCTTTCATTTATTCTTCCAGACATTTATTTTCCTGCAATTTATTTTATTAGCACAACTATCTCCAAACACCAAAACGAATGCAAAACTATCCAATTTCTAAGCGAAACTAGTAATTTTGGCACAATACTTGTGAAGAACGATAACTTATCACTTTATTACTTGGTTGCGGTTATGTGCACTTGCAGAGCCACCATAAGAAGACAATAGTTGTGCACACAAAATCACATCGATTGCCCTCTATGGTAATGGTTTTATTTGGTGGGATTCTATCCCTCTTAGTGTTTCAAATTTATTTAACCGTAATAGGTTAGGTCTTCCTGACTATCGTTTTTGTTGATGTTCTTCAAGGGCTCGTTTTTTTGTTTGCTCTGTACTCTTTTTGTTCTTCAACGCAATTAGTTCATATCAAGGTGAGATGGAATCGCCACAGGAAGATCGGAACCCTGTTGGATATGAGTTTGGGGTTCCACATTTCATACTCGTTGAGAATTGAGACGAGTTTGGGAAAACCCGGACTTTATGGATTTGAGTTTGGAAAAGACAATATTCGCCCCCTCCCTGCTCTATTACGATGTCTACTAAAAATCGAGTCTTAAAAAATGATTAAAAGAGACGATCTTACTAAAAATGATCAATCAAATTTTTCGATAAAAACTAATTATCGATAAAATATGTACTATATTAGATTATTAGTGAATGTCCATCCTGCAGCATTGTTTGAGTAAGAAAACAAACTTGCAGAGATATAGAAATTAAGATAGCCACACCTTTCCTTCCCTACACAAATCCCAATTTAATAAATTTAATATCGATTTTTTTATAAGGAATATTCTAGAATTTATTTTATTGTTCTTTTCATAAAAAACAATCTTTAAATTTATTTTTTATTTATTTTTAAATGAAATTTATCCAATATTAAACATACAATTTCATTCATATCCTTATTAAGTAAAATAAAATAATTCATTACAATATTATTGCATTAATTAGAGAGACTTATTTTTCATGTTATTCTAAGGTTAGTTTAATTTCGAATAAAATATAAAATTTTAGAATTATATTAATGAGAAAAATTAATTTTCTTAATCTGTATCATTTTTTCAAAATATTACTTATAAAAACGATCGAGTGAGTATTTATTAAACTTTGTTGTTCCATTCCACTACCATTTCGCTCCCTCTCAAGTATTATATCCATAGGCAAATTCTATGATGCACAAGTTTCTTAAGTTGTGCACCGTGCACAAGTCACCGAAAACACTATAACGAATACGAATTTTACAAAATTCACCATTAAATTGAAAGTTTATATCGTAATTCCTAATTTTCAAATAGTTTAATATCTTATACACAATGTACCAAAAGATAGAAGAACTAAATGAAAAAATAAAGAGGGTGAAATGTTATTACTTTGTTTTAAATTTGTAGATCTAAAAACAATAAATCAAATAGAAGAAAAATATAAATTTCTAAAATATATTTAGTCCATTCTATTTAAAAACTAGTTTGGCATGGCCTTGATCGAAGTTAGACAGTAGGTTCTCATAAGCCAATCTAATACTCCCTACCATTTTATATATAAGAAAATGTTTAATTTTTAAGTCAATCTACTTTAAAATGAATAAGAGTGATGATCGGGGTTCAAACTTCAGTCCTCTACATATATAATGTAATATCTCTGTCAACTAAATTAAACTCACGCGTAAGATATTAGAATTTTCCTTTGTAGCTATACCATACATGTTGAGATTGGTTGATTGAAGTAGATTTTATTATACTATATGCATGGTTGGTGGATGAATTGTGGGTGATAATAGTGGCATTGCGAGAAGCAAGCTGAGTTAAGGGGGCCACGGTTTTCAGTGTATATACGTACTATATACGTGTGTGTTTTTGTTTGTTTCAATTTTCATCATCTTTTGTACTGTACAGTGTGTGTGCATTAGAGAGAGAAAATTAAAGCTGCAGAAGAATATTATAGAAAGAAAATAAATAGTACTGTATACAAATTCACGGTCGTCCTATTCTTTTTTTGTCTTGTCACTATCTCTTTCTCTTTTTCCTCAATTCTCTCTCAACCTCCCATGGAGAGAAGAGAAGAGAAGAGAACACATAACTTTTCTTAACTCCTTTATCTATTTATTCTTCATGTCACTGTGTTCATTTTTTTGAGAAAGAAAAGTTAATGAAGAATTGCGTCATGGCGTGCAATGGAGAGAGACAGTGAAATAGTTTTCATTTCATCGTTAGTTCATTCATGGATATATATGGTTGGTTTTGGTTTGGTGGTCACAATATCACTGTTTTAATACTATTAAAATATATATCTTGTTTCTCATTTTGTATTTGTTTTTTCTGTGGTTTCCCACCAGCTGACACACAATAACAATAATAAGAAAATAAAATGATACAATTTTTATTTTATTTTTTACTTTCATCACCGGTTTAATTTGTTTCGTATATCAGTTCTAGCATCAAATGGTTTCAGTCTCACCCGATCGCAGTTGCGAGAGATTGAACTGTTGTCCTTCCTACCAAGTTCAACGTCAATCATCACTGAATCAACTAGCCATTGGTGATACAAAAATATTTTATGACACCAAATTTTCTCTACCATTGTGATATCTATAATCGCATTGGTATTAATTTAGAGTTCAACCGCAAGATAAATAAAATTTACCGCAACAACTCTAATGTTTTAAGTATATATATTAAAATTAGAGTAGTTGTGAGTCTTGAAATGAGGGTTTGCGATTTTTCTATAAAAAAATGATGATCGAACAAAATTCAATATAAAAAATTATGATTGAACAAAATACAATGTAACTCAGTTGAGGAGGGGGCTAGGTCATCTTTGTACAGTACAATGCTAGCTGTGTACAAGTACTCTCTAATGAGTTCGTGTGAGTTAATTAAGATCACTGCAAATCAGTGCACGAGTATTTCTACAGAATTTATAATTGTATAGGTAACTAATAAATTCTTATGTTTGTTTTGTACCATACAATGAAATGAAATGATTCTTTTGAAAAAAGAAAATGATGTAATCCCTTAGATCTTAAGTAAATATTCGTTTTTAAATTCATTGAATAACTGATATATCTAATCTATAATAAAAGTTAAATACATCAGTTATTCAATGAATTTGAGAAAAAGTATTTTCTTATAATTAAGGTCGGATGGAATATCTTTTCGATTTTACCATCAAATTCAACAACAATTGATTGATTACGTGCATGTTTAGATTAATGATGTGAATGGCAGAATCGCGCTCCGTAGTTTTTGGTAGTTACATTAGTTGGATTACAAACTTTCAACAAACAAAGCGAGTTGAGCACGAAGACTTTTTCGGAAATGACTTTTGTCAATAGGCAAGTAGCGCTCAATCGAGCGAGAGAAGATAGGTTTCCCAGCACTCGAAGATAGCTTCATTTTATCAATCTAAAAATGCCTAAATACTTATTAAATCCTATTTTCAAAAGAAGAAAGCTTCATTATGCATGCTCCAACTTTTGTGTCTGAACGTTGATGTATTTTTAGGTAAGTTTCACGTGTACACTAATTAATTTGCATATTTGTTTAATAGGGAAATACATGTAACATAAAACACATTAATTTTTCGATGGATTAGCCACTTTGGATCTTGTATGAGGATTAGCACGATCCCCTCTTTTATCTTTCCTCCTTCCTTATCTTTTCCCCAACATTGGTCTATTTTGTAATTATTGTCTTTATTTAATTTTATTACTTGTTTTAGCTAAAATTTATCTGACTCGATGAAGTGATTGAAAGTTAAAATATTGACTATTTAATTTTGCTTACGATTATATGAATCGACAATGTATTCAGACCATGACATGTACCCCAGTGATCACTGATTCATAATTATCTTCACAATGTCCTTTTTGTGTGAATAAATGTATTCCCCTTAATACGTCCAAATGTACATTATCTTGTTTTGATAAGTACAAAGTTTATGGTATTATATTTTGCTTGAAATTGAATAATCTTGGCCAAAAATATTTATATCTTTGATTAAGAAATACTACTAAAAAAAAAGACAATCCCAAAAAATAACTAAAAAGAAAATAAAAGATAAAGTCCTGAATAAAGGATATATATGACAATTGACAACCATGGGTGATTTGATGGCTATTTGATCCAAGGGCAGGGGTCATAAGTTGCATAATTGTAATTTAAGAGTTTTCTAATAATATTGTACTTGTCAAACAAAGGTAAGGAGTCGTGGAATCCCTTTATGCATCCATTACTTAGGGGCCATTTGTTAATTTAATTGGTGTGATTAGACTGCAGAATCCCATGCATGCCACATGATTACTTTTGTTAGGGAATTTGGGAGAACTCATCAGAAATAATGGATTAATGGATTAATGTTCAGAAATTTTTAGGTTTAGGTTTGGTTGAGTGAAAATAATGAAGTAGAAAAGAAAATTACCGAAATTAATAAATGTACTTAGAATAAAGTTAATGTAAATTCATTTATTGGTTTATTTAATTTTATTTCCTTCCACTTTCTTTTCATTAAACCAAACGAATAAGAGATAAAGACATTATATCTCCATGCAAAATTTTAAGATGTTAGGTTAATGAGTTATCTTTTTTGTAAATCTGACATTCTTCTTACAAGAAAGGGAGACACCACATCTCCAGCCATAAGGTTATTGGATTAACTATAAATGTGAGAACTCACACTTGGGGGGAGATTGTTGGGTTTCAAGTGTGAGTGGTTAAGTCTCACATTAACTATGTATTTGAAGAATGTTGGATTTATATGATAGGTGACCCATTAACCTAATGATAGGAGATTGTTGGGTTTCAAGTATGAGTGGTTAAGTCTCCCTCTCTTGTGATCCTAAGCGTTGACCCATTTTCTCCTTAAGCTTCCCTGTACTCTTCAATAATGTTAGTGGTTACTATAATGTTGAGATCTATCAAGTGTGAATTAAGTCTCACATAATCAAAAAATTAATGTTGAACAATAAATATGTGGGATGACCTATAAACTTGATGCTTTAAAGTTTTGAATGAAAATGTGATATCAAAGTCACTATCAATATAGTTGTTCATGACCTAATGTGTTGATTCAACTCGATGAGACTCCCTCTTAATGCACAACTATGTTATCAAAGTCTGGTTGATAGGAGAGCGAGTAGTGGTGATTTGCACATATTCTCACACTTGAAAGAAAATGTTAAGTCTATTAAGTGTGGGTTAAATTTCACATTGATTGAAAGAGTTGAATTTGAGCAACGTATAAGTGAGTCTCCCAGTCAAAATATAAAAGTATGTCAAAATCACTTTTATAATTATAGAGAAACTAAAATTGCGCAAAAAAAAAAATATATTAAAAAATAGAGAACCAAAATTATACCTTTTGTAAAATACAGTAAGTGACTAAAACTGCATTTAAATTTATAGTATATTATAATGTCTATAACAACGCATGTAATAGTTCCATCATCTTGACTTGCAAATCCAATCGAAGCTTTAATTTTATACATTTTATAAGTGTACTCCCTTCAATCTCATATACTAAAAAAATTAATATTTTAGTTTAATTAAAAATGTTATGCATCTAGTCTATATATATTCTTCAACTAAATTCTATGAATTCTTGTGTCCCTGTCTATCTCTTCTACACCTATGCCATGCTATGCTAGTAGTACTAGTGCCTATTATGTAATGTAGTACCCCCACACCAAACACATCATCATCTTTCCCATTTGATTCCTCCCATGTTGGAACGAACGAAAAAATAATCTGATCCTTTTACTCAACGCGCCACTCCACGCGCCACCGTGAACAGGTCCCATCGGCGTCAGTTTGTTACAGGTACGGGGGAATGCGTGAACTATGGAAAGGAACAGTCACCCTGAAATTAGCTTACACTACAGCCTTTCAGTTTCACTGTACTGTTTTGTCTTTGGAGTTTGAGTTTCCCTCACCACTTGCTGCCCCGTGGCTAAATTTATCATGTTTCCAAATTTCTTAAATTTTTTTTTTTAATAAGTTGAATGTAGGAAAATTAAACTGTAAGTTATGAGGAAAAATGTTACAAACATACAATGTTTTTTTAATATAAGTTTATAAGCTTATAACCTAAAATGTAGTGAAAATAAATTATAAATTTATGAAAAAGAAATATTATCAAACATATATATTTGTGTTGCACAGTTAACTTTTCAGTTAATTTCCTCTAACAAGTAACTTTTTAATCAAAACACTCAACATAAAAAAAGTCTATATAGGAGTCAAGATTTCCGCATTTCCAAACTTTTGATCACGAAATAGAGAGCAAGGATGAATAGGGGGTTCTTAGGAACCACCACAAGTCTTCGTTAACTGTCATAGTGTAACAAAGTCATAAAAGTTAACTCGAATTGTAACAATACAATCGGTTAAAAACATAATCGATCTATTTATTACTTAAAAAAATTAAATATTACCTAAAAATCTTAAAAAATCTAACAATTACAAACGTAGAACCTAAAAATCTCTAAATATAATACCAAAAAAAAAAAATCTCTAAATATATTGTTTGGTACTTTTGTTATTCCTTCCTCCCTTATTATAATAATAACCTCGTTTTTGTTACACTTTACTATAAGGGCAATTTTAAAATTTCACATATTTTAATGATTCTATAAAAAAGCTCATTTAACTTATAATGTAAAATTGTACATTGTTTTTCTCTTTCATATAATATTAAAATTTGAATGGAACACATCCACAAGCGTATATTGTTAGGTAACTATTTTTATTAATGATAAATAATTAGCATGTTAATTGTTTTAAATGTTAATTTTTTCCTTCTTATCAAGACTTAAATTTTGAGTCTCAAACTTTTTAATCCTTAGCTCGATCAATTAAGCTATCCATCTTATCCGTTAGGTAATTATGGTTAATGTCGTGAGTTTGGTCTATATTAGTAGCTTGTGACCTTTGTTACGGAGAGTAGTTCTATATAAGGTCGCTAATTTACATCTACCTAAAACATTAAAGTGTAAATTAGCAATGCACACATTTTCTTGTTAATTAAACCCTAACTTTCATAGGACTAAAGACACGAACAAAGCTTCACATGGAGCCAATTGGGTCATTGCCAGCCCAAAATTATATTTTCTTATATATATATACATCGATTATTCTATAAATTGTCATCTAATCTTTGGTGTTGATATAGAAGTCTTACTCGAGTCTCTTACAATTTAATAAAATAACACGAGTCTTTTTAAAAAAGAAAAAATTGGTATTAACCTTTTGGTTTTAGGAAAAGAAAGTTCCAGTAATTTATTAAAGTCTAAATTTAGAGATTAATTGTGAGTTTCTATCAAAAATCGAACTCCGATTATTTTGAAAGATCCGTCTTAAAAGAAGTTCATTAACTATTGGAGCTCAATGACTTGGTTGAAGCACTTTCAGTTTAATTAAAGTCTAAATTTTTTCTTGTCAAATAGTCTAGTGGCCAGAAACTCCACCTTAAAGACAAATAAATTGAGTGTTCGGGATTCGAAACTCGACTCCTACATATATAACGCGACATACCAACCGAGATAAACTCACGGGGACATACATTAAAACACTTTGTGAGATTTTTTATTAAAAAAATAAAATAAAAAACAATATTAATTAATTAAACAAAATATGATATTGCAGGAAAACAATATTTGATTTATTAGTTGTTTTTGTCGTTTTCCTCTTTTGTGATTCGTCCTTTGGCTCATACTCCTGCTACTACCAGAGCAGAGTACTATTGTCCCCATAAAAGTGAAAAAAGTTAAACATTTTCACAGTTAAATTTACTCATTCATCTCCACTAAGTTAAAAACCAAAAGTTACCATCTAACCGGACATAGCCGGTAAAAGGTCATCATCAATGGTCCATCACAGAGAAAGAGAATTTGTGAGTGGTGTATATTTCTATATGAATTTGGAATGAACAAAATTGAAACCTTCCTTTGAACAAAGAAAGTGAAAAGTGAATGTTCCTTAGTCTTAGTTTTAGTTTTTTTTCTTTCTTCTTTCAATTTCAACTCAAATTATTATTAATTATTACTATTACTATTACTATTGCTTCCAAATTTTGCTACAAAAATGGAATTTGAAGAAGATCAAGAAGAACAAGAGGAAGAGTTATGTGCGAGTTATGACTCGTTACCTAACTCATCCCGAGTTAAGATGCCAGGTGGAACTGAACCTATCATGGTGTCTCAGCCACTCAGAAACATCATGGTTAACAACAACAACAACGGAAACAGTAACATCGGTGTCGGAAACGGAAAATCAAGGTATAGAGAGTGTTTAAAGAATCATGCTGTCGGAATTGGTGGTCATGCTCTCGACGGTTGCGGCGAGTTTATGCCAGCTGGAAATGAAGGAAGTTTGGAGTCTTTAAAATGTGCTGCTTGTAATTGCCACCGTAATTTCCATCGCAAAGAGACCACGGATATTATCACCGGTGGTGGTGACCCTTTTCTGTTGACACATCATGGTCACCACCCACCACCTCCGCCACAATTTGCGGCATACTATCGTACCCCGGCCGGGTATTTGCATGTTTCTGGACAGCAGAGGCCGGGGACACTTGCTCTGCCATCCACCTCCGGTGGAGGTGGAGGGACTCAGAGTACGAGAGAAGAGCAAGAAGATGTTTCGAATCCAAGTGGTGGTGGGTCTAGTAAGAAGAGACATAGAACAAAGTTCACACCGGAGCAGAAAGATAAGATGTTGGAATTAGCTGAGAAATTGGGTTGGAGAATTCAGAAACATGATGAAGGTTTGGTTCAAGATTTTTGCAATGAAAGTGGTGTTAAGCGTCATGTTCTTAAGGTTTGGATGCATAACAACAAACACACTCTTGGTAAGAAGCCCTAGAACAATGAAAAATAAAAAACCCATTAATAAAATTTGAAACTTTTCTTTCTTAGGGTTTTATTCCCTTTGTCATTTGAGGAAATGGGTGGTAGAAGTGGCATGGAAGGGAATATTATATTATATATTATTTATGGTACTTAATTTGTGTTAGTGTTTAAGAGTTTAGGTAATTAAGATTAAGATTCTAGTACTTTAATTTAAATTAGAGGATCTTATTATTGTTGATGAACTAATTTGATGATTTTAATTTTAATTAGACTTTTGGTCATTATGAATTAGTTTTATATGTACAATGTACATGTTCTAGTTCTAGTGTTGTGTTATGGTGGTGGTGGTGTTGGTGAATGTGGATGACATCATGGTAGTAGTTGTTGTTGAAGGTTAAGGTTATGTTATGCATGAAGCTAAAAATAGATGACCCCTCTAGATTAATTTTGTTTGTCTATATATTGATAATTTCTCCATCCTATGACAGTTGTTCTCTCGAAAGAATCAATGTTGTTTTAGCACACATATGATATACCTGCATTTTCCGTTTTTCATGTCTTTCTCTATGTATTTGCTTGTCTCTTCTTCTTTTGCTTCTTCATCTAACACCAAAAATTTTTGGATCCTTCTATATACACCTGGAACAGTGACAAAAATCTTCCTTCTAACTAGTGTCTGAGTGAATGTTTGAAATCACAATAAATTTGACAAATTTACGGTGGTATGGTGAATTTGTCGAATCTCTAAAGTGTAATTTTACATGTTAAATTACGG
The DNA here is from genome assembly GCF_020283565.1 of Trifolium pratense. Classification (NCBI taxonomy): domain Eukaryota; kingdom Viridiplantae; phylum Streptophyta; class Magnoliopsida; order Fabales; family Fabaceae; genus Trifolium; species Trifolium pratense. The sequence goes on along the minus strand of NC_060060.1, from coordinate 18,808,894 downwards.
TCCTTCACTTTGATTTTGCTAAACTTTAAAGTAAAATCAACCATGCAGTTAGTGAATGCTTGTTTGGATTTGCGGTTAATTTAACAAAATTGCAATAATAGTATCATTTTGTTAAAAATTTAAATGTAGTTTTTATTAAAATTATAGTGGCAAATTTAGGCCATCCAATGTCTAAACATACATTTACCATCTCTATGGAATGTGTGTAAAAAAAATAAAAATTTCAAGCATATTCAGTTTTTCTTTGTGGTTTTATTTTATTCTCCTCCCTTAATTTCCTTTATGTTATAGTACTCATCTTAATTTATTTATGTATAAACACATGAATTTGCAAATATTTTGCTCAGATATGTTAATTTGTTTAGTTTCCAGATGTTTGTAGATTCAATAATGTATATAATTTCTGTACTCATTATCTTTTGAAACGAGAAATTTTAACCTTATTCTTTGTTGGTACCTCTAGTGCCTTATTTAAATGCATTTCATTTTTAATTTGCTTTTAAAAAAAATAAAATAAATGATGATAATATAGTGACACATATTTTCGGAACCAGATTTTTGTTAGTATTATCAATAGCTGGGATTTTCATTTCATCATTTTATGGATGATGCAAGGAACTGTTCACCAATCAATATATATTTTAGTTTATTTCATGGATTTTTGTTAGTACTATTATATATCAATAGTTGAAATTTTCATTGCATTATTTTATGGATGATGCAAGAAACTGTACCCTAATGAATATTTTAGTTTATTTCATGTGATTTGTATTAAATTTGAGAAGTACTACTATTAATTTATCCATGTTTTCTTCTGTGTTGGGGAAGTAAAGTTGGTAGACTCAAACCCTGGCGTGAGGTAATTAAACTCATCTTAGAGAAATATTTCTTGAATGGTTTGGTTATTTTCCCCTATTTTTCTTACATGATGAACACAATGTTTTTGTTTACTCTTAGTCTCTAATTATAAAAAACATTTTTTCACATTTTATCGTCCTTTAATATATTTTGAAAAATTCAACATGCATTGCATTAAGAGTTTAATGAACATGCTAAGTCATTGTAAAATATTTTTACACAAACGGCCAATAACAATCAGTTATTCTTCCACATTATATCATTAAAGTGGGGTGTAGTGAGTAATTTGTTGGAATATACACGGTTGATATTGGACGACTATTTTATACTATTGGTGCATGTTCTGTTTTCTCTTGCATTAATAAGCGATGGAGGGAGTATTATTTTTTACACTCACATTAATATAAAAAAGAATATTAACGATTTTTTTTATTTTAATGTAGTATTATTTCATTTGAAAGAAATTGTATTCTTGAGTCATGTAGAGATTGGCAATTTTCTACCTTACCCTCTTGGATTTACTGATTTTTTTTACCTTTAATGTTGTTAGTCCATATAAACCCTTGGATAATAAATAAACGAACGGCTTAGATTGTTTCTTTAATACAAGTACTAGTAACTCAAAATTTCAACCTTTTGTGCCTTTGAGGTGATGATTTGATGACATGAAATTTGTTTTCTTTCTCTTACTTTTTTCCGTTCTATATTTGTTATTCACTTTGAAAATAATTATATTTCCCATTTTAACCAACCCTACTCTTCTATAAGTTAAAAACCAAGCTATATGCATTTAGATGTAAAATAGAAAATAATAGGGACATGACTTTTCTTTTTCAGCTTTCCAACTACTACCATCAATGGCGTTTTGAGAAAATGGAGTAGAGAATCTATTAGGATCCCTAGAATCTCTGTTATGTCAGTTCTCTTCTTCATCATAATCATGGTAAACTTGTTGACTTGTTGCATTTAGTTGACTGTATAAGATGGTGGAGTACTAATTAATTCAATAAAGCTATAAAGTAAAGTAGAACTAATACATGTAACAAAATAGTTATGATCAATTCGATTGCTAAAATGGTAAAGTGTGTTGTATTTGATTTAATTTATAATAGACCTATACTTAAAAATTGTTTAGATTTTTAGACAACGAATGATGTCACAAATATAAAGTAGAAGACCAAGGGCTTTTCATATTTAGAAAATGCTAAATAGTGTCTCTTTTTTATCATTAATATGTTTTTCGTCGACTCGCATCAATATTAGGTCATCTTAAGTCACAAGTCCGAGCTATACCACGGGTTTGGTAAAGAAGAGAGATATAGTTAGAAGAAAAATTGACTAGTTAAAAAAAGATTGATTTTGATATCTTATAGGTTTTTATATTGGACTAATTCCTATAAAATTAACTTATAAGAAGAAGATTGCCCCCAATTATAAAATCGTGTACAATGTTATCTCATCTCATTCAATATAAAGCTCTTAATTCATACACATCCTCACGTCTAAAACTAAACATCTAAAATATGATCCAAGTGATCGAAAGCTATAGCTTGATAGCATACGACTCAACAAATCTTAGATATACTCTGATGTCATATTACATTATTACTAGTCTAATAGATATCCATTGATAAAATAAACGCGGAATGGAAAGTACTAATATATAATTAAACCAAGGTACATAAGGATTATAAGCAATCAAAAGAACACCTTTAGTGTAACTTAACCAACTTTTATGTAAGTATGGAGTACTCCTATCTAATAGAGATTTTCATTCATCATTGTTAGAATTGACTAATGATAATTGGTCTATAGTATAGTTAGAGACCATATATCATAGTAGTTAAATAAATAGGTTTATGGGTCAGCTTTAATATGCATGCTGCTAAAGGGGGGGACTTGGTTGATTACTTAGGGAAAGAAGTAGAAACGTGGTTAGTTTGGAAGCTTTACTATAAAAACACACAATAGGGAAATGTTTGATATTTGAAGTATATAGTAGCACAGGATATAGTTTTGTTGTAGACAGCTTGCTTGTTAAGTAGTCCAAACCATGCCCATTACCAATACACGTATAAGATGCTTTGCTTGTTTTGGGGGGTTTTCAGCATCAGATAAAGCTGCATGTTTCATGATCCATCTTTGTGGTCCACACATATATATATTATAATGGAACCATTGTTTGTTGCTTGCTTGGTGCTATGTTATGTTACATTACATTTACATTTTAGACTGTGATGATCAGTCAGATTAAATTGCCCTACATACTTGTACCCCATCCCTTCCAATATGTTAACATGTTCATGATTTGATGGCTTTTGTCTATCTATCTCTCTTGGTTATTTTATTTAACTATGGTTTGTCATTGCGGTTGCGTTTTAACAATTTCTCGATAAATGTATGGTTAATGTAGTTGCAATGTCTTTTTAGTCACATTTGAAATTTATGTTTTGGTCTCAATTCCTAATTGTAAAATAAATAAAGGATTATACTTTAATATTTGCTAAGGTACAGATTTCAATTGAGTTTTGCACGATGAGTAAGTTCATCACAGTGTTTGTTTCATGAAAATGCTATTCAAAACATATAATATATTGCAGAATATAGTACATCTGACCCCGAACCAGTTTCAACTGGTAGTGAAAAACCAAAAAAAATATTGTAGAATATAATTGTAAAGGATGTGAGGATGTCTTTTTTTTGGGATTCTAAAAATATAGAAAAGGTAATATACCCTATATACAATATTTTTGTTCTTTATATTATGATGAATTGGTAGTACAATTTGAGCGGGTGTAGGCTGTTGGTCAGGGGTTCGATCCTTGGCAGCAACAATTGTAGTATTTTCTTTGTAAATAAGTTGGTGGTACTTATAAACCATCAACTTTTTAAAATAAAAAAAAAAAAAAAAAAAAAAAAAAAATTGGTAGTACAATCTAAGGCCTTTCTAATTAATTATGAGGATCAATTTAATTACTCTTTAGTTTTTTTTTTTTTTTGCATAAGAATTACTCTTTAGTTTAGCTTTCAAACAAACAAGCGTTTAAGAAAACAACAACAAACAAAAAGGTAATTCCAATTGAGCATGTATGGAATCCTAACATAGTGCAAGTGTTAATTAAATGGGTGAAAAAACTTTGGGAGTTGAAAACCTCTAGGATTTTAACTATCTTAAGTGATGAATATATATTTGCAGTTCCACGCATAGATATATAGAGAAATAAAATTTTGGGATGATGCTACTATTTAGTAGATTGGCATCAAGTAAAGGTCTTTCAATGGGTGACTTTTGGGATGATCAAATATCAGTGTTGACATTCTTTCTTCTTTACCCAACTTAAGCCTAAGTTATATTAAGGGTCAAGCAAATATTGCGGCTCATTCCTTACAAATCAAGTACTAATCATAGTTTGCCCTTGTTTATTTTTGGATTGTAGTTGTGTGCAGTCAGAAAATAGAGTCTGTAGTGCAGTCGGCCATATATGAATTGTCATGATTAAAATTGGATGGTTTGAAATTTAAGCTCCACTTTTCTATTTATAAATAATTAAAATCCGACTATAAAATTAGAACCGTCTAATCTCGATGAGACGATTCAGGTGCACTAATTACATATAGATATACCGTGCTGAATCCAAATCCTTTATTTTCACTTATATGTTTCACTTTGTATTGATATTGATACTCAGATTTTGAATGAAATGCACAATTTTTTTTGGTAAAAAGAAAAATTCATTTAAGCTCATTAATATTTATTGACAAGGTTTTGTGGGAGGGAATCTAGACCTTTATAAGAGAAGAAGTAGGTGGGCCAAGCCCAAATAATCCATTTGATGCACTAGGCTAGTCTTACTCTGCCCCAGCCCCACCCCAGCATATCATAGCTTTTTCACACATAGAAGAGTCATACACGACAATTTTTTGTATATTAAGTACTAGTGTAAGTTGTACAAGTTCATGCGTGAATGAGACGAGACATAATCGAATTCGAATACGAGGTTGGAATTCTATTTTTCATCCCCGTTAGAGATCAGGAAAAATATGATATAAGATACTCAAACTCTTTCGGGTTCAAGAACGAGAAAGGCAAAAATTGTTCCCGTCCCACCCTGTTGCCATGTCTAATTTCAAGTGACGAATGAAAGTTTAATTTATGAAGGAGAAAAAGTGCACAATGTATGGTTCTCACATCTCCATGAGGGTCAACTCAAAGATGCAAAGGAAGAAACTAATAAGAAGAGGGACCAGTTATAGATTCGGTTGGATTACAAACTTTTTCCAAAGGAAAATTGATGATTCGAAAGAGAAAAGTTTCCAATGAAGTTGGTTTTGTCACCTTACTTAGTGTTGTGTCCCTTATGAAGAATCCTTATTGTGGCTTGCTGGCAAGGTAGCTGCCTTACCAATTACCTTCAACATTTGTTGTCCCTAGTGGTTCCTAATATGCAAACAATGATATTTAGCTTTCACAATGATTCCAGGAGTATTGTCATGGGGAGCCCAATTGGCCCACATTGTTATTAATTTCTCTTAGGAAAAATAAAAAGGGAACATAAAAACACTTTGGTTGTTGTTATATACGTACTAAAATTACAAACACCAACTGAGATTATGTTGGTTTGATTGAAACTTTTTACTTCAATCAATTAATAAGTTTTAGATTTGAGTTTTGTAGATAAAAAATGAAGGACATATTAAAAGTAAAAAGTAGTCGGCTATGAAGGAAAGATTATTTGTCTACAAAATCATTAATCAATGGAAATCTAATATAGGAAGCGATCTGTGAGATATTTGTAATTAGCGGATCAGTTGATGGTCAAGTTTGATTGGTTTTCCACTTGTGCGGCCATGACATGACTTTGGCCAATCACAAGGCTTTCAAAAATCTATAAATACCCTTTTTTCTTCTCTTCTCTCATTCACCTCTCCTCTTTTCTTCTGTTTTTTCTTTTTCATTTTTAGTTAGTTTAATTTGTTTAGTTTTTGTCATTTCGTATGTAAACGACTGCATAGTTTTTCGTCGGTTACTCATAACATTCTCATCAGTGTTCTTTAATGATCATGGTTGGAAATATTGTAGTAATCGATAGTGGAGAGGTCCGCTAACTCTAAGAATCTCTCCTCCTCAGGATATATATATATATATATATATATATGTATTAGCATTAATCTTCAGCTCCTCCTCCTCCTCTTCTTCGTCCTCCTCCTCACCAACATCTACCATATTTTCCTCCCCCCCCACCACATTTTTTTAAATTGATGGAACGAGGGGAGGGGAAAGGGGGTGAGTTTCCTTATATACATTGGAACGGTTTGCTCCTTAGGTAGCGAGATGTTTCAGCCGGCTTATTACATTATAGATCTAATAACTTAGATATATAATGTTCACTTTGTTGCATAGCTCCGATTCCATTAAACAATTTCACCATCTTCTTTGTTGCAGAGCTCATATGCTCTTAGCTCACATTTACACAACGGTTCCCTAAAAAAAACCTTCTCCTCTTTAATCCAACTCATCCTCAAACTCCATTACGTACCACCCCCCAAGTACCAAAAGCTAATTAACCACTAACATTCTTTTGTTCTGTCTGTTTGTAAAAAAAAAAAACATTCTTTTGTTCTTTCTTTTGTTAAACTTAAAACCACATGCATGCAAAATATTAGATTTATCATCCCTTGACTTGTGCATATAAGGATACTATTGAATCCTTTATGGATCAAGGCCAATTCTAAAACATTCGCCAGCAAACCATTCCTTACATTAGGTATAGTTGATTTAAACCAAGTGCTCCTTCAAAGAATTATCCAATTTGATCTTCATATACACCTATTCATTTACTTTTTTCGTGCAACTTCATTCCTCACAACACTATAATCCAAATGCAGTGAGCAAATTGATATACTTTTTGCTAAATCATTTTGTTGAATTTAAGGTATTTAGGTGAAAGAATAGGAGAAAACAATAAGGAACATAAAATATTATTGATAATGATCTAATTACATTATTTACATAATACTGTAAAATAGTACGACTACCTTGTTATTTATAACCAAGTGAATATATTTAAATCTAAACTAAATCCCTTAATTATAAGGCTAAGAATAAAAAAACGTAATCATAGAGATATTTTCTCAACAAATAATAATATAATATTTTCTATTCTAACACATTTAATTAATGATCCACCACATTACTATCTATGCTATGTGAGTATCCATACTTGTGTTTATTCCCTAGAACTTGCACTGATTTTTTTTTATTGATTAACGGTGATGATTTATACACTGAGGCAATGTTTGTTGGTACCTTTAGCCTTTGAAGCCACATTTTCATGATTCTATCCTTTGCTTAACTCCCTTTAAGCCTTATGTTATTTGTTTGTCTATTAACCCTTTGAGTTAAAAGAAAAAAAAATTCAAATTTATTGGAGTTCAGTTGACTTACAAATATTCGTGTTAAATTTGGGATTACTTTTGGAACTTGCAACTTTCTAATTAGTTTGGGGTTGAGGTACTAGAGAACATAAAGTTTATGGTAGTTGAAAAGTTTGCATTGAAAAAGAAGCCAAAAATTTGTATATTTAAAAAAATTGACCTCTTCAAACAAAACAAAAGAACAAAGAGAGAAAGAAAGAAAGAAAGGAAGAAAAGAAAAATGTATAAGAATGCATGTATATATCTTTCGAAAAATTGAAATTTAAATAAATTGTTCTCTAGTACTTTTGAATGGTGGAATATATTCAATTTATTTTGTTAAAACAAGGTTTTGTGCTTTAACTTCAAGTTTTTAAACTACTATTCAAAAACATCCACACCCTTAACCTAAGTCAAACTATAACCTTTAAGATCTTAAAAAAAGTGTATTTTTTGTTACATGTTGATTAATTGATCGATTTTTAGAATTCTTGCAAGTTTATGGTAGAATGGTTTTGTTTGTGTTTATTGAGTGATTAACCGATTAAACGGTGAGAGAAAGTGAGTGTGTGAAGTCATTGTGAAGAAAAGTTGCATTGAAGGTTTGATCATTGAAGTGCTTAGAGGAACTTTCAAGTTATTGTATTTGAAGTTGTGTAAGGATGTTGTCAATCATTTGTGATTGTTCAATTTATAAATGTGTTCCTTGAAGACAAGTAACAATTCAAGTTTGCGATTATAATGACTCCTAATCATTACATTCATTCCTTGAGTAACCGACGACGGATTATGCGGTCGTTTAGACGAAATTATTTAAAATTAAAAACAATATTTTTTTTAAAAAAAACTACAAGAATGACAGAACGAAGGAGGGAGAGAATGAGAGCTATGGTGTGAATTTTTCACACAATAGTCCTCTTTTTTTATAGAATTTTTTAAGCGATGTGATTGGCTGTAGCCACATCGTTGCCTCCCACGTGGTCAATAACATTTGGCCACATGACCATTGACTGCATGGTAGACCTTTTTTTTACTGCCGACAGTTTTGCTATGTGGGATGCGAACACTGTTCGCAGTGTAGCATGCGAACAGTTGTTTTTAATTTTTTGTCATTTTACACACTCCAAAATAGTGAGGGAGTAAATTGGAAATGTCAGAGGGTGTGTGAGTGTCACGGGGATGTGAAAAGAAAGTATCACTTTTCAAAATGTTGTCTGCAAAGATGCTTGTGTATACCATTCCTTGGCCCGCTAGTGCCATAAAAGCCCAAGTCTTTGAAAACAATGTTGAAGTTTTATCTCCCAACCTTCCACATTTCTTTTCTATCCCCTAAATTTCTATTTTTGCCATTGGGGTACGGTTTATACGAACCAAATTTTTTTGTCATGCTAAAAAATTTCGGTTAATATAAACCGAAATAATGTGTTCCAAATTTTGTTCCAGATTTCCTGCATAAATTCTGCATGAGACCCTCAACTTCCACAATTTATTTGAAATACTAAACGATGTCCGATTTGAGTAAACGACCACTCGTTGGAAAGTTTGGGTGTCAAGAATACAAATATAAATTTTTTTTGAAGTTTAACTATCCAATTGGTTCAGTTTGCCAAATAATGGGTACTGGTAGAGAAACAAAGCAGAAACTTTTCTGAAACTTGTAGGTAGATTGTCTCATACTATACTTAATGAAATTTAACAATTCTGGTATCAATCTTGTAGTAAATTTTGTCTTCTTTACTATAGATTAAAAATCATTAGCATACGACTTATATTCAGAGAGCTATGATAAATTTACCACATGTATCTCTACAACATTTTGCAAAAACTTTTCTCAAACTTGTAGGTAGATTTTCTCATACTATACTTAATGAAATTTAACAATTCTGGTGTCAATCTTGTAGTAAGTTTTGTCTTCTTTACACTAGATTAAAAATCATTAGCATACGACTTATATTCAGAGAGATATGCTAAATTTATCAGCGGTAGATCTACACGAATTTTCACATAAATCTTTCTTCTTTTTGGGGGTAAATTTATGTTATTTCGGTTTATATAAACCAATTTTTTTTTTCCATGTTTAAAAATTTCGGTTCGTAGAAACCGAAATAAGTTGGCCAAATTTTTTCAAACCGCAAGGGGTATAAAAAAAAGGCGGGGGATCGGGAGAGAAAACTTGAACAATGTTGGATAGTGTTTGGAATTTCTTTTATGTCATTATTATAGGGTGTGTTTGTTATACTTTATAAAAAATATTATAATATTTCATAACTTAATAGATTAATTTTAAAAAATTTAAAATATATAGAAAATGGTTTGTTTATTTAAAATCATTTTAATAATAGTAAAAATTTAGAGCTACTGTCACGATGAACCTAACTCAATTAATAGAAATATTGCATTTTATATGTAGGAGCCGGGATTCGAACTTCGGACACTCCACTTATTTTCCTTTAAGGGTGGAAATCTAACCATTAAACTACTAGAAAATAAAATAAAATAAAATTAGAACTACTCAAAATAGGGGATGATGAAAACTTCTCTTTTTTTAGCATAAATTATATAATTTAACTCATCAAATAGAGACAATATAATGTTATTTTGCCACGTGGTCAAATTTGAACCCAAATAAAAGGACTAAAATATTGTAGTTTTTAAAATAGGGGAATCAAAATTTAAAAAAATAAAAATAAAAAGATCAAAACTATATTTAAACAAATAAAATAAGTTTGCTAAAGTTGTTTATATCTATATTGAAATTATTATTATGAATGAAATGCACTCAGTTTGTTTTTTTCAAAAAAAGAAAAGAAAAAGTTGCTTATGCCTAATATCCGATATAAATACTTCTTACATTTTTTTTTTGTTTTTGAGAAGGTTTTAGAGCATTTCAAAGGGCCTAAAGAGAATTTTTTCCGCTTTGTAATCTCAAATTTCATGCAAACAACTTTCAAGCCTTCAATCCATTCATTTCTATACTTTCATACAATGCAAATCAAGAAAAAGAAGAAAAAAAATCCAATGATGAAAAGGCAAAAAAAAAACAAAACAAACCAAAGAAATTGAGATTTAAACCTTCCACACCAATTGAATTAGCTTCTTATCCTCACTTCCATTCTTTCCCCTCATCATCATTCTATCCTTCTGCTTTGATTTAACATATGATCCTTTTACACAAACAGGACTTGAACCTTTTCTCAAACTTTTCTCCCAATCAATTTTCTTCACTTCTTTCAAACATTTTTTCTGTCCAAAATTACCACCTTTTTCATTTGCTTCTTTCTTAACTTCCTTAATCTCAATTTTAGTCCCCCCTTCAATTCTTATTCTTATAATCACTTCAGAAAGTTCTCTAATTTTGTTATCTACCTTACATGCTGCTTCTTTTGCTTCCCTCAACTTCCTCTGCTGAAAAATTCGGTGCAATCGACAAGCAAGATTGCATAAACCTTCCTTAATCTCATTTTCTAAATCCCTTTCAATCTTTATTGCAAGCTCACTTCGTATCTTCAATTCCTCTGCTGAAATAGGAACCTCAAGAACATTTTTATGTGACATATCTACTACAAACGTAAAAATAAAAATAAAAACTTTTGTTACCAAAACTTTGAGGCATGAAAATAAAGAACTTAATTGATTACTATATAGATATAAAAAATAAACTTAGAATTTTACCTTTGGTGCAAAATATTCCATGATGATCCATGTTTTTATTAATGTATAGTTAGATTATTTTGTGTAGCATAGAATATGTATAATTTATACACTAGCAATGTGATTAGGACATATTGAGATGGGTCCTTAGACACTAAGTAAGGAATAGGACATAACATAGTGTGTTTAGAGAAAATGTGACAATAAGAGATGTTTCAGTTGGCTACTACAAATTTAGACACCAAATAGCTCTTAGTCGTTTATCATTGATTTCACTTTGCATGAATGATAATGAGGGGACACAATTAATTTTGCAAAGTTAATTCAAAATTTTGCTTTACTTTTACGTGGAAGAAATAAGTCATAGTTGGGTTCTCCTTTAAGCACAATCAAACAAAAACAGGGAAGAATGTGCACATGTTTGATGTATCTCTATTAGATGTGTACCCTTTTCTTCAGTTTATTATAAACATTATAATTTATTTTGTTTGAAAATATGCAAAATTAGCTGCTCCCCTTATCTTAATTTTAAGCAATATTTTACTTTCTCTGGTCACATTTATAAGTAAATTTAATTTTTTTGGTACATTGAAAAAAGAATGTATGTAGTCTATAATATAGGTCATATACATTCATTTTTCAATATACCAAAAAAGTAAAATTTACTTATAAATGTGACGGAGGGAGTAGTTTTTTTTAACTTTTTAGTTTCTTTGTTCCGAGTTGGTCTTCTACGTTTCATAGTTTTTTTTTTTACGAAACGTTTTATAGTGTTAACACTAGCAAAGTGAAATTAATTTACGATGAGGAGAGAGAGTGAGATGAGAGAGTTAGAAGAGAAATATAGAGAAGTCAACTTGAAAATAATTCGGTTGATAGGGACATTGCATCTAAAATATAGGGGCCGAGGTTCGAACCCTGATATTATCACTGTTTCACTTTAAAAAGTGAAATTTTAGCCACTAGACTATTTTACACACAAAAAAGAGAAATATCACAAAAAAGTGGAAAGAAATTATCGGAATCCAAATTAAAGATATATTATAGCAGGAATCAAGTTTATTTTTTAATTTATATATTTACGTTTTTTTGTCAGATTTTACTAACCTTGCAGATAAACTTTATAATACCAGGACTCTGATGACGTATCGTCACACTCTCATAATCCATGCTTATTTAAGGAACATTAGACTTATTTTAGAGGTTTTTAAGCAATAAATCAAGAGAAATCAACTCAGAAGCAAGATTGCTTGGAATACAAGAAAGCAGGAAATGTTGCTTTTCAAGATATGATATCAAATTATTTTCAGAAGTATAAAATGTAAGATGTTTGGATTGCCTGCTGTTGATAATTAACAGCATGACAATGCTGTAGGCCCTTTTTTTATTTATTTTATTATTTATTTAAATAATAATAAAAAAATTGCTCCACTGTATTTTCTTGCAGTTGAATTGCAACTGCAGGTGATCCTAATCCAACACATGTACGTCTCGATTTTTCGTTTTCTTACATTTCACTCAAAAGCTTTATTATTACCAGCCCTCCATATCATCCCTACATAGTCGCCAACCAAATAACTTGAAATCAATTCTTATACTTTAAAAAAGAAACCTGTAATCTGCTAAAATAATTGGTATGAACAACCTAATTATTATGTAGTAGAACACTCTGCATCCCCCTAACCATTGTAGAATACCACACCACGCCTTATGCCCTTATGTGACACATCACAAGCAAAATAAGTAACTATATATATATATATATATATATATATATATATATATATATATATATATATATATATATATATATATATATATATATATATATATTCTTGTAATTAGTACTCCCTCCGGTCCTTTTTATAAGGAATACTTAGGGCAAAAAATTTGGTCCTTTTTATAAGAAACTTTGACCAATTTTCAAATGTTTTAAATGTTCAATTTCACTTATGCCCTTATTTATTATGAGAGAGAATTTAAAAATAAGTAAGTTAGTTGAATAAAGAGTAATTAAATAAGGGTATACATGGAATAAATTAAAATTTATAAGAGTATTAAATGAAAATAACTATGTTAAATGTGTTTCATTGGTCTGTGTGATTTTTTCAAAGTGTTCCTTATAATAAGGACCGGAGGGAGTAATTGATTAGTCCTTTTCTAATCTCCGTAATTTTTTTAAAGAGGTCTTATAGTATTTTTTTCAATTCTTTATTTTGAATTCAGATTTTTTTTTTTAATAATCCTTTTCAACAAATTCAAGAAACATTTATTAGAAACAGAGAGCAACAGATTTTTACCATCATTGGAAACAACGGTTTTTATTCATAGCCTCTGATGTTTCTCTTTCAAATTTAAAATACAGTATTTAGGTTCCCCACTTAATGTCCCTCTCACGCGGGACAATAATCTTTTCCCAAAGTTTATTGGAAACTTGCAGTATTTTAGTACTTTTTTTAAGCAATGTTACACTATCAGTGTCTATAAAAAAAGGGTCTACTGTGGGAATCAATTTCATACTAACAATCTGAAAATGGCATCTTGTTCCCTTTCTTCAATGAAAGCAGAAGCTGAGAACACAACCGTACCAAATTGGCTTGAACTTCCTAGAGACATCACAACAAACATTCTTCAGCGTCTTGATACCATTGAAATTGTTACAATTGCATGTCATGTGTGTCCTTTATGGTGGAATATTTGCAAGGATCCACTCATGTGGCGTACCATTCGCATGACCAATCTCCACCATCTACAACATAAACATTTGGAATTGGTTAAGATTTGTTGTTATGCTATTGAACGAAGTTGCGGTCATCTGGAAGATATTGATATTCAGTTTTTTGGCTCCAATGATGTCCTTGAATGCATAGCTATCAAGTAATTATATTTTATCATTTGTTATTCATTTTTATCATGTTTTGTTGCTCAGTAATGGTACTATTTATTATATGTATTTTTTTTACAATTTTGCAGTGCGAATAACCTACGATGCATGCGATTAGTATATTGCCGGCGAATTTCAGATGAAGGATTAAGTTTAGCTGTGAGAAACCTTCCACTATTAGAGGAGGTTGACATTTCATTTAACATGCTAAATGAAGATTCTCTTGAAGCCCTTGGCCGATGTTGTCCTCGTTTGAAATCTCTCACATTTGCAAGAATGTTGTGTGAACATTTTGGTTATGGTAGTGAGAATATTGGGGCATTTGTTATTGCAGAAACAATGCCCGGATTACGCCATCTTAATATTGAAGCAAACAAGCTTACTAATGATGGATTGGTTGCAATTCTAGACGCATGTCCTCTTCTTGAATCGCTTGAAATTGAAGCTTGTTTTAATCTTAATTTGACTGGAAGATTGGGGAGAAGGTGCCATAAGCAAATCAAATTTCTGCGTCTGCCAATTCAGTATAGTGAATACTCCTTCAATTCTGATGATGATGATGATGATAATATTTCTTATGGTGATTCTCTAACAGATGAGGATATCTATTATCCTTATGATTCAGATGATGATGAATGAGGTTATTCACATTAATTTTTTAGCATCCTTCATGAGATTCAAAAGCTAATGTGAGAGAGTGTTTTCCAGACTATATGACATTGGGACTATATTTGGTTGAATTTGTTATTAAATTCTCTATTTTAATAATTTTATGATTTCTCTTGTGCACTTTATTATAAACAATGGGTCTTGTTAACATGTGCCCTAAGGGCACATGATAAGATATACCAAAATAGAAATTCAACATTTAATGATATAAGAAATTTAATGCTTCAAAAGTCAAAATACACAAATTAGCATTTAATATTTTCTATTTTTACTTCCTTAACATGTGCCTTAAGGGCACAAGTTAACATTCTCCATAAACAATATGTCTGTTAACATATTGAATTTTATGCGTGATATTGAATTCTTCATTATATGCTTCAACAGAATTTTTCTCAAAATCTAAAGAAGTTTTGTTTATTGGAATTAGGAAAAAAAAATGTAAATGGCCTTCACTTGAAAATTGGAAGAATTTTATGGTTGGAAATTAATTAATACGGTAAAACAACAATGGAACCAAAAGGTTGAAACTTGAAAGGCGGGCTAGTAAACATGATATATTATTCTACATTATCCAATCAATGTTGTTTGGAAACTCTACATTTCACTCTCAAAAGTCAAAACGTTTAATGTTTTCACTTTATAAATTTTTACAATACATATCAAATTATACAATCTCTTGTTTCTTTTGCATGATGGCGTCCTCTTTGTTAACTATTGAGATTATTCAAAGAGAAAAAGAGGCTAGGGTTTTCCATTACAATAAACCAAAGATGATTCGGATGATGATTCTAATTTAGACTCCAAAGATGACTATGATCTTGATGATTCTGAATGTGGTACTATAAGCGATGATGACAAACGAGGTTATTTTTATCGTATTCTTGGCTTGCTTTCTCAATAGAAAATTCTGATGACAGTGATCATTCTGACAATGATCCTTGAAGGAATTTTATACATGATATTCATCTACTCAACTACGACTGTAAAACACAAGGACCAACCCTTGAGCATAATTATATCACAGCATAAAATAGATAACATCACACATTCACAGCAGGCCCTGCAGAATACCAGCAACTATTCGGATATAATCAAATTAGCGAAATCTTTCCCCTTCCAATTCCATCAAATTTGTGGGAACACATTTTGCTCGATTTGGTTAATCGATTTTCAAAGGGTATACATCTTGGCCCGTGCTCTTCCCTCCCACTTTAACCCTTACATGTCCTAGAATTATTTGTCAACATGGTTTGCAAGCTACATGGGATACTTAAGAAAGAGTATTGTCTCAGATCGTGACCCTAAGAGTAGTCATTTATTTCATCAACAATGTTGTTAGTTACTGATGACGTATCGTCACACTCTCATAATCCATGCTTATTTGAGGAACATTAGACTTATTTTAGAGATTTTTAAACAATAAATCAAGAGAAATCAACTCAGAAGCAAGATTGCTTGGAATACAAGAAAGCAGGAAATTATGCAAGGAAATGTTGCAGGAAGTCAACTTGAAAATAATTCGGTTGGTAGGGACATTGCATCTAAAATACAGGGACCGGGGTTCGAACCCTGATACTCTCATTGTTTCACTTTAAAAAGTGAAATTTTAGCCACTAGACTATTTTACACACAAAAAAGAGAAATATCACGAAAAAGTGGAAAGAAATTATCGAAATCCAAATTAAAGATATATTATAGCAGGAATCAAGTTTATTTTTTAATTTATATATTTACGTTTTTTTGTCAGATTTTACTAACCTTGCAGATAAACTTTATAATACCAAGACTCCTTCCCTAAGAATCACAGGTGATTGACACCCAAAAGAAAAAAATTATACGATGATTTCTTCAATTTTAAAACATTTTTATTGGTCATATGTATTTTTTTTTGGTGAAACAAATTGGGGAACAGAGGCTAAACGAAATGAGGGAGATACATGCAATATATGATTCACACCAACACTTTTTCCAGGTCATTTTATTTAATTAATAAAGATAGTACTCCCTTCGGTTCTCGAAATTTTTCTTATATATAGGACCGGAGGAAGTATATACGTATTTTATAACTAGAACTTCGACCCGGACGGTGAACGGGTCTAATTAGCCGTAAGATGTAACGATAAAATAAAATATGATAATTACAATAATGAAAGGTATATGAAAAAAATTGAGTAACATTAAATGTTTATTTTCACTTATTTTCGAGAAAAAGTTTTCGAAATCACCGGAGCTTGCAATTGAAACAAAGAGCTAGAGAGGTTGCAAGTCAGATTGTCAACAACGAAGCTTGTGGAGATGGAGGAGAAAACACAACAGTAAAATTTTAAGGAAAAAATAGTTCTCTTTGTATATCTATGAAGCACAAACACTAACATAGATACCAGACACGACACAGATACTAACACGTATCGCTGTCATGACTGCGAAGAGAAGTGTAGGTATATTTGAATATAGATACTAACATCAAATCTTAGGTAGAGCGGTGCATAGGTCTAATTAGCCGTAAGATGTAACGATAAAATAAAATATGATAATTGCAATAATGAAAGGTATATAAAAAAGTTGAGTAACATTAAATGTTTATTTTCACTTATTTTCGAGAAAAAGTTTTCGCAAACAGTGGAACTTGCAATTGTGATAATGTTTCGATATGTATTGCAAATTTGAGTCTAGTGGAGCGTAGGGAGCAACACCAAACTAATGACCAGTTAAAACAATTTAAGACATGTACAAAGGAATGTGATTTGGAAAAATCTACATTGCTTCATGAAATTTTCATATTGAAATCAAAGTTAGATTCTCAAGTTATAATATCACAAGATCTACAATATCAATTGCAAATGTGTAAACAATTACTTGCACATGAAGAAAGCCATAGAAAGTTTTTTTTTTGTTTTTGAGAAAAGCCATAGAAAGTCTTTGGAAGTTGAAGTTTTAGACTTGAAATTACAATTTGTATTTTTTTAAATTCTCAGAATGACAAAGATATTGAAGATCTTACACATGCATTACAATACTCAAATGAAAAGTTAGAGCAAGAAAATCATCAACTAAGGAAGTCTTTAAGAGAACTTCAAGAATCTCAAGAAGCGAAAGCTTCATATATATTCTCTTTCGACATTGCGATCAAATCTTAGTTTGGAACAAACTCGCATAGAGTGTGTCTCAATTTTTCAAACTAGAAAAGTTGGGTGGAGTTTTAAGCTAGAACAAATTTCAGAAAATATCGAAAATTATCGGTATGCGTTAGAAACTAAAGCTACAATAGAAAAGCTTGAGACGAAGTTGGAATGTTCTGATTCTTTTAATATTGAGATGATGATGTTGAATGACGAGCGAGCGTATGTGATGTTATGATACTAGTCTTAAAAGAACGGATTTATGAACACAATGAATTACAACAATCGGTATATAGTTAACGCAACTACCTAATGCTTGAAGAACCGACAAAGTGTCGAACCAACATTGAATTGGATGGGAGAACATGTGAAATAAGTGAAATAGATTTCGAATTACAAATGTGGAAATCGTTGGGCGAAAGTTTGAGAAATGATCTCGAAGAAAATCGTGTAATGCGAAAAGCACTCGAAAAATCACTACTTACACAAGTAGATTTTAGTGAAAGCCTCAAGCAAGAGAAAGATAGCTTGAATCATAAGTTAGAAGTGGAAGAAAGTAAAATAGATATATTATTTGCAACTACATGTTTTTGTATTGGAGCATGAACTAAAAGCAAACATGGAAACAAAAATTTATGAACAAGAATCATTTAGAAGTTTGAGAGAGAGAATCATATAAAGAAAACAAACATGGCAACAAATGAACTCATGCAACATGTTACTTCACTTGAAGAAAAGAAGAATGACTAGTCTTTAGCTGTTGATCAAATATAAAGGTTTGTAATATATTTATTTAGGGGTAAATGATCATTTATCCCCCTGCAAAATAAGCAAATTTTCGTTTATCCCCCAATGCAGATTTTTTTTTCTGTTTATCCCCCTGCAAAAAATAGATTCACTCATTTTGTCCCCCGTGTGTACAGTAAGACATGTGAATGTGCAAATCTGCTGACATGACTTGTACACGTGGAAAAAATAATTAATATTTATTTTTTAAATTCCACGTCAGATAATATTTTTTTTTTAAAAAAAATTCCTACAAAATAAAAAACTGGATTTTCTTTTTTTCCCAAAAAAATCCTACAAATAAATTTTTTTTCCTACAAAATTTTTTAAAAAATTTCCTGCAAAAAAAATAATTATTTTTTTCCTACAAAGAATTTAAAAAAATTTCCAACAAAAAAAAAGAATTTTCTTATTTTGCTCCCAAAATAAATATATACTCCAAAATAAAGTTTATTTTCAAAATAAAAATTTTAAAGATTTATTTTCAAATCTTTTTGAATTAAAAAAAAACATGATCTTTATTTTTTAAAAACAAAACATTATTTTTTTGTTAATCTCTTTGAATTAAACAAAATAGAAAAAGAAGTTTTATTCGTGTTTTCCTCTTATACCAAAATCATTTGCCCTAGAACTAGAAAAATAGAAGAAGCAGAAGACGATTCCGATGATTGAAGAAGACGACGACAAATATGATCACGACGGTGGAAGCAAACCGGCGAAGATTCTGTTTTTTTAAACCAAAAAGATTTGAAAATAAATTTTTAAAAACTATATTTTGAAAATAAACTTTATTTGGGAGAAAAATATGAAAATTCGTTTTTTTATTTTAGGAAAAAAATAATAATTTTGTACGAAAAAAACTATTTGTAGGAATTTTTTAAAATTTTGTAGGGAAAAAAATTTTATCCGTAGGATTTTATTTTAATTTTGGAAAAAAAATTCGTTTTATTAATTTTGTAGGAAAAGTTTTTTTTTGAAAAAAATATTATCTGACGTGGAATTTAAAAATAAATATAAATGTTTTTTCCACGTGTACAAGCCACGTCAGCAAATTTGCACAATCACATGTCCTGCTGTACACACAGGGGGCAAAATGAGTGAATCTATTTTTTGCAGGGGGTAAACAGAAAAAAAATCTGCATAGGAGGGTAAACAAAAATTTGCTTATTTTGCGGGGGGTAAATGATCATTTACCCTTTATTTAGCATATAAAGTTTAAGCCAAATTTAGATATCGGAAGAATGATTCAGCTTCCAAATTGTACCATAGAGCATCCATATATATAGAGGATAAAAAAAAAGTACCAGAGATCCCACAACTAAAACCAAAACAGCAGCTGTAAAAATACCAAAAGGAATGACACATCAAGCACTGCCACTCCTCGTCGTTCATAAAGTTGAGGTACCCCTGTAGAAAATACTAACATATAAGATGCACATCATTAAAAAATGTGTTACCAAAACATTACTCTTTTATCATATTCAGTCACTCAAAACATTATCTGGAGAATATCCACAGCCGTGAAACTTGTTCTTACTAGGTTCCAATTGAGCGAAATTGCGTAGCGTTAGGCACATCACTTCCTTGTCTAAGGACATTGGCTTTAGCAACTCCATAACACTCATTTTACTGAAGTTAAAATAATTGAACTTACGGTAAACACAGTTCAAATCATTCAGAGTTGGTTTTGCAGAGGTTCTCTAACAAAAACCTACACTCGCTCAGAGTGATTAGAGCGAGTGCAGATTTTTGTTGAGAACCTTTGCAAAACCAACACTCTGAATGATTTGAACTGTGTTTACCGTAAGTTCAATTATTTTAACTTTAGTAAAAAGAGTGTTATGGAGTTGCTAAAGCCAATGTCCTTAGACAAGGAAGTGATGTCACTAACGCTACGCAGTTTCGCTCAATTGGAACCTAGTAAGGACAAGTTCACGGCTGTGGATAACGCTACGCAGTTTCGCTCAATTGGAACCTAGTAAGGACAAGTTCACGGCTGTAGATATTCTACAGGTAATGTTTTGGTAACACATTTTTTAGTGATGTGCAACTTATATATTGGTATTTTCTATAGGGGTACCTCAACTTTGTGAACGACGAGGAGTGAAAGTGCTTGATGTGACATTCCTTTTGGTATTTTTACGGCTGCTGTTTTGGTTTTAGTTGTGGGATCTCTAGTACTTTTTTTTTATCCCCTATATATATATATATATATATATATATATATATATATATATATATATATATATATATATTTGGATGTTCTATGGTACAATTTGAAAGCTGAATCATTCTTCCGATATCTAAATTTAGCTTAAACTTTATATGCTAAATAAATATATTACAAACCTTTATATTTGATCAACTTCATAGCTCTCTTATTATTGGAGTTAAAATAATTGAACTTCCGGTAAACAATGTTCAAATCATTCAGAATTTTTGTTTAAATTATGTTTTCCGTACCTACAAAATTAACGAATTTTGATTTTCATCTCTATAAAAAAGTTTTCATCCCTAAAAAAAAAATGTTTTGTTTTTAGTCATAATGACTAATTTTTGTTCATTTTAAAGTCAGTGTTATAGCCATTTTTTAAATTTTTATAACTATGTTCAAAACATGTATATATTATGTCTATATATCATGTTAAACATTAGGGATTAAAAATAAAAGAACTTTTTTTTAGAGATGAAAACAAGTAATTTTTTTATATAGATGAAAATAAAAATTCACTAATTTTGTAGGAAAGGAAAACATAATTTATCCAAAAATAAATAAATCATAATAGATAAAATTAATTTAGGCCCCGTTTGGATTAACTTATTTTTGAGCTTATGCAAACAGTTTATGCAATATAGATTAAGTTTTATGTTATTTCATAAGTTATCACTAGTGAAAATTGTATTTTCATAAGCTATTTTATCATAAATTACCTTGACAAACTTATAATAATACATAAAAATTACATAAGTTATTTGTATAAGCTCAAAAATAAGTTAATCCAAATATGAGCTTAATCATTCTCAAATTCACTTTCCTACACTTTCTCAACAAGTCTCATAAAAATTACTCCCTCCATCTTTAATTACAAGCAAAAGTCAACTTTTCAGATTCATTGAAAAACTAATATATCTGACTTATATTATAGACCAAATAAATCCATTATTGAATGAATCTCAAAAGTAAAATTTTGCTTATAAATCAGCGGAGTATCTTTCTACCCAATTGAGTTCTCCTCACAAACTTTGTCTTCTCTATGCTTTTTTCGTTTCATGTGAACAAAACAAAAGAATTAATTAACGTCACAACACGCCACAACAAACCTAACAAACAAACCCGAAACAACTTGAAATTAAACCTTTCATACTTTCTTCTTCGTTCTCTTCAATTCAATCACAATTCTCATTCTCATTCTCATTTTCATTAATAATAATAATCAATGGATACTCTTTCTCACGTGATCACCCCTAACATCACAATCCTTCATCATTCTTCTTCTTCACTTCGTTACTCCAATAATTCTCGTCTTTTTCGTTCATTCAGAGTCACGAACAATGTTCGTGTTTTTTCTCAGCTTAAGAACCAAAACAACAACACTATTAACTCTATTGATTCAGATTACGTAATTGATTATAATGATCCTGATTGGAAATCTAAATTCAAAGAAGATTTCGAAGCGCGCTTTCGACTCCCTCATGTTACTGATACATTCCCTGATGAGGAATCTATGCCTTCTACGTTCTGTCTTAAAATGAGGTTTGTAATTTAACAATGGATTAATATCTTTTATTATATCAGTTAATCATAATTTATTTCATTAATGTGTTTTACTTAGTTAATCATACATAATCATCATATCATTTAAAATGCGCGACTTTAGTATGAATATTGATTGTGATGTACTGATAGCATAAAATATTTTACTTCGACAATGTATTAAAATTAAACTCTTTTTGTTATATTAGTTAAAATGTTTGACTTTAATTGTAACTACTTTCAGAGTTAAATGTATGATAGGTGAAACTTTTTGTTATATACCAATGGTTGTATCGAAATTAAACTCGGTTGTTCTTTGTGTGACAGAACTCCTATGACTAAGGATTTTCCTGGAAATTATCATTCTGGTGAGGATTGGCATGGATACATTAATGATAATGATAGAGTGCTTCTTAAGGTAGTTTGAATTATTCATTAAGTTATGTTGGTTGAATTGAAATTGCTTATTGTTTGGTATTGCGGTGAGACTGGCAAAACCACAGTGAGTCACCGTGATTTTGAAGAATCTACAGTTTATATAGTTTCAACAAAATCACAGTGCCGCCGTGATTTTGTCCAAGCAACTGTGGTACCAAACATGTATATGAAGAGGTAGCTTGATAGTTGTTGTTAATGTGAATATTTCGATATTGTTTAATGTGGATCTTCATTAGATTAATGTCTCATGTTATGTCACCTCAAATTGTGTCATCTTTAGCCGTGATATTTAATTTTTTCCGAAGATTTTGGATAGTATTAGTCTTTTTCTGGAAAACCGTGTGCAATGTTTGCAGCTATAAACTTTGTGTTTGAGGATGGAACCCCTCGCAAAGTGTTTGAGTGGCTGTTCATAACTTCATAGTCCTTCGGGATAATATATAATTGACTACTTGAATTGGAATACGATAGAGATCCGAATTAAGAGAAAAGAAAAAGTAGTATTATTGATTGAAACTGAAAATATTACAGAAGAATAACCTTGTAATTCCTGAGCACTTGCTCCTCGGAGAAGAGATGGTTCTATCTCTTCCCCACCACGAAGGTTCTAACTGAAAAGATGTTGAATGCCTTGCTATCCATGTCCTTATATAACTACCATTCCCCCTAACAGATTGGTCACATAAGCAGTTTTAACCAATTCTCTATTCAGCCCATATATTGTACTAAAGGCCTAACAGAATACTAACTGACTCGCTCAAATTTTGGCGCCTTAAGTTGGAATGTGCTGCCTGCCTGGTTCATTGGTTGAAAAGTGGTATCTCTCTGCTATTAGCACACTTGTTTATTTTGGTTTGCAATTAAGCTAATATATGTCGTGTGTGAGAGAACATTTTATACATTTTTCACGTATCTTGCGTTGAATGTCTTTTGTTATTGTAATTGAATTGAAGTGAAATGCTTGCTATGGATATCAACTGATTTCAATTATGTTTAAAATACATGTTTTGCCATTGCTGGATGCTAATGTTTTTGTTTGCTTTGAACTTTCAGACAATATATCATTCATCACCTACATCTGCCGGCGCTGAGTGCATTGATCCTGGTTGTAATTGGGTGGAACAATGGTAAGTATTTTATTTCTCATTGTCAATCTTGACTGTAATGACTGATTATGAATGTTAGTTGAACGGATGTTAATGTTGCTACATTTAATATAATGGAGCATCCTTTTTAATTGGAACTTGAGAGGTTGATTTGAAATTGAAGAACTTAGCGTTGATTGAAATCACCTTGTTAATTTTTTTTAGGAAAGGGAAAGAATGTGTGACTGAGAAATCAACATATAGAATGGTTATATTACTTACAATATATAGTTTCAATGTTTCAGTCTTCTTGATGATGCATATAGTTTTGTTTCTAAGATTAGTGTATGGAAGTATGATAAAAGGTTTTGAAATCCTTGTAGGGTTCATCGAGCTGGACCTCGGAAAAATATATACTTCAAACCAGAAGAAGTAAAGGCAGCCATTGTTACTTGTGGAGGACTGTGCCCTGGTCTTAACGATGTCATTAGACAGGTATGTTTGTGATCAACTTGTTTCTGATACAGCTATGACAAATTCTTGAGTAAAAATAAAGGGCTTGTTTGTTTCAGCGGTTAAAAACCGCTTTAAAAAGATTTCCGGGTGCTTTTTAAGCTTTTAAAAAAAAATCACATTTCTGATTCAATAATGAATATACTGCAGATTGTACTCACACTTGAAATATATGGTGTAACACAAATTGTTGGAATTCCTTTTGGCTATCGCGGCTTTACTGACGCAGATTTGACAGAAGTACAGGTAACCTAATAATTCTCTTCTTGCTGACTTTGGTTTAAACAACAATCGATTAAAATTTGATATTAAGTCTATTGAACCTGAGCCCTTTCTAATACTAGTTAGTATATTGGGCTTTCCTTTTCAGCTGTCAAGGAAAGTAGTTCAAAACATTCATCTTTCAGGTGGTAGCCTATTAGGAGTGTCGCGTGGAGGACCTGGAGTTGATGAAATTGTCGACAGTTTGGAGGTTGTTGATCCATTTTATTAAAAAAATTGATTATTCCGTAGAGATAAATATGTGTTCGTCTCTACGTGTTGTGTGCACATTTTATATGCATATCATTGATTGCAGGAAAGAGGGATCAACATGCTCTTTGTGTTGGGTGGAAATGGTACACATGCCGGTGCAAATGCAATTCACAATGAGGTTTTCAATCCTGGAACCTTGTATTAATTAATTAATTGCATTCAATTGGATCAATTTGTAATCTATAGAGTCTAATGATTTTAAGATTACTTTGCCTCCAGTGCTGTAAAAGACGACTTAAAGTGTCGGTAATTGGAGTGCCTAAAACTATAGACAACGACATTCTATTGATGGACAAAACTTTTGGCTTTGACACGGCTGTTGAAGAAGCACAAAGAGCAATAAATTCTGCATATATTGAGGTGAATTACTTGATACTTAATCAATTTGATAGACTCAAATATTGTTTTCAATTTGGTAAATATAATCGTTATATCTTTTCATCATGTTATTAGGCGCATAGTGCATATCATGGGATCGGGATTGTGAAATTAATGGGTCGTAGCAGTGGATTCATAGCAATGCAATCTTCCTTAGCCAGTGGGCAGATTGACATATGTCTAATTCCTGAGGTATGTAAGATAAATTTGATCATAGCTATCTTTCTTTGTTGTATAGATAAACTGATACAAGTTCTATCCGTGGTTCAAAGGTTCCTTTCAATTTACATGGACCTCATGGAGTTTTGAGTCATCTCAAGTATCTCATTGAATCAAAAGGATCGGCTGTAGTTTGCGTGGCAGAGGGAGCAGGACAGGTGATTTAGATTTTATAATTGTTTTCACAAATAAAAAATCAACAAACCTTATATTACTGATATGTTTTTTTCCTCAAAAAATATAACATTCGACATAGAAAAACAAACTTGCTGATCAGTTTTATCATCCTGACGCAGAATTTACTTCAAAAAACTAATGATACCGATGCTTCAGGGAATGTTAAATTTGGAGACATTGGCGTTTATATCCAGCAAGAGGTTTGATATTATTTGCTTATGGTTCTTACAATAATCTAAATGGGCTGACACTTCATGAAAATCAGATATTTATATATTTTTGTTTTTCTTAAATAGATTAAGTCTCAAACAAAATATGATAAGATTACTAGGTACTAGAATTAAAATATAAAACAAGGCAGCAATCTAGCGTTTGTATTGTGGCCAGTGGTCTAGAGTTTTTGCTGCCCTGTGAGCAGAAATGTGTGATTGTATTTTATGTTAGGGGAAGCTCTTCTTGCTGTCTAGGTGCTGGTTTGTGGAAAGGTCTAGGCCTTTTCATCTATGTTGATTCTTAATCCGCAAATCAGTCCTTAGTGGCTCAGCAAATATCGCGCCTCTATTTTGAATGGTGGAAGTTGGTTAGGATCATTGATTGTGATAGAGTGCATATGAGCATGAAGATTCATCAAATCCTTTTGTAAATTTAGTCCAACCAGAATAGTGTTGGCATATAATTGGGAATGGCCATTATTTTGTTTGGTAAGGTTAGGTGTTTTGTAGGTTGCAAAGCATGTCATGTATGGTTCTTTCATTTTTCTCAAGCTGGTATAGGTGCTTGTCTAATGTCTGCTACCTGGTGTTGTGTGGTTCTGGTTTTGCAGATCACATGCCGGTTTCCTTTCTTTTGTAATTCT
The DNA here is from genome assembly GCF_020283565.1 of Trifolium pratense. Lineage (NCBI taxonomy): Eukaryota > Viridiplantae > Streptophyta > Magnoliopsida > Fabales > Fabaceae > Trifolium > Trifolium pratense. The sequence continues at coordinate 18,782,559 of NC_060060.1, read as the reverse complement.
TAGCACCCTCAAAGTATTTCTTGTGCTTTATGGTGTGTTTTTTCTTTAATAAAATTTTGGCTTAATCTGAAAAAAAACATAAAAATAAGGCATGGTGACTGTAACATTCATGGATAGACATTTACAATTTCACCATGCACTTAACCAATTATTAATAATCAGTCTATACCTATAAAACAGCAATGATAAGGCTTTTTTAATATCACAACCAACCTAATTCTCGTGATTTACTCAAGGGGAACCTATATTTTAGTGACGGAGGTAGTATTATTTGGCCAGTAAAAAAAGCTCGTTGTGAAATGAGTGATACATGACACAGCTCGTTGTGATCTTGATCTGCTTTCCTAGTTTCATTTTTGTTAATAGAAAAATTCAAACTGCATATTTTGAGGTATAATGCAAGGATTGTGTTTAAGTATGGCTTATGTTGCATATTGTTGTGAGCCTATCAAAACGAATATTGCATTGAGTTGAGTTGTTTTGTAATGTAGATGCATATTGAAGTGATTCCTTACAACAACTGTTTTTATTTCAGACGAAAAAATATTTCAAGGAGATTGATGTTCTTGCTGATGTGAAATATATTGATCCAACATACATGATCCGGGCGTGTCGAGCAAATGCTTCAGACGGAATTTTATGCACCGTACTTGGACAAAATGCGGTTGGTCACTCTTCCTCTCTACCTTTGCCCATTATGCATATGTAGATTTCACTTTTTAAGGAAGTTTATCGGCCTTCTACTCTCATCAACTCTTTACTGCGAATCAGTGTTATTAAATAGCAAGTATAGTGTGGCAGAATTTAAATAAATCGCGTCTGGGGTAAGCTATGTAGTACAAAATGTTTTTAGATAGCGGTACTTTAGAACTGTTGTGTAGCAGAATTTCAACAAACCACTAATTCATGTGATCTGCGATCGAAAACAATACTGTGAACTACTTGTCTTATATTAAAGTATGAAAAATGTAGATCTCAATTGAAGTTACTATGTTTCTATTGATATACTATGTAAATATCAATGAAATATCAAATATATATTAACAATAAACTGTGGTTAATGAAACATTCAGTACCATAGAGATTGAATTACCCTTGTAATCATGTTATCTCCACTCATCTTTCTGATTCTTATTGTCCTACATATAGTTTTGCTGCTTTAGAAACTTTATTTATGCTTTCTAGGATTAGGAGGGTCACTGCATTTAATGTTTTCTCTAGTTTGTGATTATTTCTTATGGATGGGTGACCTGGAATGAGAAAACGATCCCTCAAGCACAGAATCCATATGGCATTAACACTGATATGTCAATATCAAGTTGGCGGTACGGTTCAAAGCTAATCTTGTAAATTGAATTGTAGTATTTAAACACAATGTGTGATCTGTAACCTTAAGCTTAAATAATAGGAAGGTACTACAGTCATTCTACAGGCGAAGACATAAGCACAACTAGCCTAACTCCGTAATCAAATTTGTTATGTTCTTTGTTTTTGTTTTCTTTTGAATCAAGGTTGTTGTTCTAACACTAGTACAGTATTGATATTGATTCTAAGCTTTTGTATTGCAGGTTCATGGCGCGTTTGCTGGATACAGCGGCATTACAGTAGGCACATGTAACACACATTATGCTTACTTTCCGATCACCGAAGTAATATCGCATCCTCAGTTGGTGGATCCAAACAGTCGAATGTGGCATCGTTGCTTAACTTCGACAGGCCAACCCGATTTCATTTGATAACATTCTTATTTTTAATTAATATATCAAGAGGCTTGGAAATTCAGGCTTCCATAGATTATATCATAGGAAGATAGATTCAAAAGATAAGTTTTCGTTAATCAAGCCATCATTATATATGGAATAATACAGAGGATAACATTTCCTCCTTATTTGGAAAATTGGTTATTTTATTTGTACAGCAAGGCAAATTCATAGTCCTGTCAATTGCATTGAAAAAAACAAAACTTTAGGAAATAACCAAGCATTTTCTGCTTGATTTTGATCTAATGTGACATTTTTTGTAATCTATGATAAGGGCAAAATTTAGTGAGAGTACATAGGATATTTAACTGTTGCTTCGTGTTTGTACTCATGCCTAAGTTATTGGATTTTCTGTTCATATCTGCATGTACCCCTCATGCATTGGATATTCAAAGAATACTCCAAATTTGAGGTCTATTGAATATCCATTCAAACTATAGATAGTGTCAATAATGAAATTCAGTACTATTTTATATTTTCTGTTTCTCTATGGGGTTTCCATTTCTTCTTTACTACAATTTTAGTATAGTCACTATCTTGATAGCAATCACAAGCAGTGGAAGTAAATAGCCTGCCCCCTTAACTGCAATATACTGTGTAAAATACTAAAATATATGTATGGTTGTACTATCAGCTGAGCTGTGCTGAAAGACACCAACATTATGTTTGCCATTTTTCTTATTAAAAGAGTATCTCCATCTCTACATGAATAGATAAAATTTATTTGAAATCAGAGTTTATTCTTATTTAAACCAACCATTATTTATTATTTTTCAACATCAAAGATAGTTAACATAGGTTTAGATGATAAAGTATATGCAAAATTTGGTTAACGGTGTTTCAAGTTTAACTTTTTCCGAACGGTCATTTATATTACGTTAATGTACAATTGTTTTACACCGACATAGTCAACGAATTTTTCATATCATTCACGCAATTAAAACATTTAGTGTTTTATTTTTTATTGGATGATGATAGTGTTGACCTATTTTATTAGACCGACAATACATATCTTTTTTTTTTGCGTAAACTCGATATCATTTGTGCGCAACTGGAGAGACTAATCTCTCGAGCCTCGTGGGACTCAAAAATCAAAATAGGTGGCAAACTCTCTCTAAGAGTTTTAACATTGATGCATGTCCAAGCCAGGATCGAACATATCTTTAAATCCTACATAAAATTGAAATTTGGCATAAAAAACATGACATAAATTACTCACTGGCCTCCCTGGACTGAATCCTTCCGGTAATGAAGCTAATAAAGACTCACCTACTGATAAAATGTACCCTTGTCATAGTAGTAAGACTTGATTGCAATGGTGGTAAGGTAAAGCTTGTGCAGCCTTATTTGGAACAACATTTCTGAAAATTTGCTACACATAATAATGGAGCATATACATCCTCACCTTATTCTTGTTGCACATTAGTCAGTCAATAATACAAGACTTTATCTCTTCTTTTGTAGACGAAGTGACAAACACTACTGAAAATTATTCGATCGTGAGGTCTCAGTTCGAATTCAAGTGAAGGCGTTTAACTTAGCAATATCAAAATTTACCAATTGAACTAGGATATATAAACACTCATTAATGTCTCTGTCATGTATCAATACTAAAATAGTAGTATAAATTTGGCCAAAGAATTCAGTAAAATTAATTCTTTTCTGGCAAAGGGAATCCAACCAGGTCAGCCCTAGTGAATAAGTGATCTTTATATATAGATTCTTCTCTTTTTCATTGTTTTATTACTATTACTTTTTCTCTCTCAAGAGTACTAAGTCCAAAATTGTTCCTTCCTTTATGACTTTTGATTTAAGTGTCTAAGTTGAAACATTCTATATAATCAACCATTTGTGATCCACCAAGGTAACATATTTGCACCGCGCAGAGTCGTTGGATCTAAGTTCACAGTTTACTAATTGTCCTATCTTAAATTTAATGACATTGCGGTGGACGTGGTGACTTTGGATCCTCTTCACGCGCTGCTACAAGTTTGTTCGATCAAACACAACTTTGATCCAACAATCACACAGTTGCAGCGCTGCAGAGGATCCTATCACACAGTTGAAGTGATGCAGAGGATCTGAATCCCAAATAAGTGTGTTATATCAAATTGTGATTTTTCGTACATATATATGTCTGACTATTCTTTTGAGCTTTTACCAATGTCTACTTTCTCTCAATCATATACAATTTTTTAATTTATAATTATAAAACAAAGAAGGAAAAAGTTGGATATTGCATTGTTTTGTGAATTCAATAAATAACTGCTTCTGAGTAAAAGCAATTTTTCATTGGTCAATTTGTCAGTGATAACAGCTACCAACAACAACTATTACTAGTTTTGCATCTTAAAAAACATACTCCTAAATTCTAAACCACTGGAGCTTGAAAAATTGTAAGATAAATAGCATGAGTGTTTGACCATGTGTAAACGTGAGAGAAAGAATCAGAAAGGGTACTTAAAATACATTGTCACTGCATTCACTATAAGCTGTAAAACTTTCACCAACCTTGGCAGTGCCATTGACTGTAAGTTAGGGTCCCCACTACCAAACGCTGCACAGAAATACACATGCATATTGGAGTTAGCGTGAAACATAAGAGAGAGAGAGAGCCTGAAAATTGTGATACAAAAAAGAGATAACCAACTCTCTTTTCTTTTTATAAAGCGTTTAAATATGTTTTTAGTCGTCGCGATTGTAAATATAAAAGTTTTTACTTTTAATCTCGCAATGCTTTTTGTTCGATACCAAATACTTGATTCACTTTGACCGAGCTCAATAATGCATAAGAAGGTGACTTGTCTCTTAGAACGGTCTGACGTAGGATGATCGAGATCAATAAGCTTATTTGAGGAAGTGATTATCTCCCATGACAAAAAAAAATTAGATTTGGCATGGGGATTGACAAAGTAAAAATGACCAAACATAATTTTGGATTTGCTATAATAGACAAATTACTCAGTCAAATTAGATAAGACTCTAATTATAAAAGATTCCTTGTCACCTGTATGTCTTTCGTACCTCACCTAATTATTGTCAACTATAAGAGAATATCTAGCGGGGGACTATATGTACCCGAATTAAGATTGGGTTTGACTAAAGGGGAGATCTCAAACCTTAAAAAAATACAAATAAAAGTATAACAAGATAGAGAGAGGAATGTAAGTTTGACATCAGTGATGGAGCACTAAGGGTATCATAACCATACCCAAAGTATGAAATGCTAAGACTTGTATCAGAGCAAAGTGCACACACCAAACATATTGGGGATAAGACAAACTAAATTTTTCATCGATGAGAGTACTGAACCAAGTTCATACCAAAGCATAAGTGCTAAGACATCTACCATAGTATAAATTCATACTGTATAAATATATGTATAGATGGAGGATCCATACTACTAAGACTTCTATTATAGCATAAGCACGTACGTCAAATGTATTATTTTTTTAACGGCAAAAGATATTATAAAATAAATGAAAAAAATACAAGTGGTACTCTGTCCACCACGGTAAAAAAAATACAATATCGTACTCGACTTAAAAAGGTATCGAAGGTAAAAATCTATTTTACACACCATTCATAATAACGTCAAATGTAGTAGTGTGATTTGGCGAATAAAATTTTTCGCTAATGAAGGTATTGAACCAAGTGCATTCCAAAGCATAAATGTTAAGGCTTCTACCAAAGCATTCGTATTGCCAAGACTTCTAGCAGAGTGTAAGTGCATACGCCAAACATAGTGGTGACGAGGTGAACTAAAATTCTCAATCATGGTTTCCTTTCTTCATGATTGAAAATATGTTGTAAAACTAAAAAGTTTATGTGAAGAAGACTAAATAGTTTATGCATGAAGACTAAATAGTTTTACAACATATTTGACATTTCAGCTAATAATTCTAAATAATGATTTTCTTTTCTTCATATGATTTCCCTAAAGCCTTTTTTTAAAATTCTTTCCCTTTCTTTTATAGGGTTCACGTCTAAAGATCGAATCTGCTCTCATATCGATCGATACAGATTTAACTTAACTCCACCTCAAAATCATGATTTAAAGTGGTCAATTGTCCAATTATATATAAGTCATTACACCGGATTCATGAGTTCTGATATGGAACTCCAGGTTGGATTCACGAAGTCAAACTTGCACATAAAAATCGATAACATAAGAATCATTCAATTATACTGGATTAGGTTGATCTGGATTCGGCTCACCTTTAAGTTGATAGCTTTTTAAATAATTTGAATTATTTATAGATGCAAATATTTTGAATTTTAAAAGTTGTATGGGCACTTTTAAGATAAATTCTCTATATTGAGCTTCTTAACATGTGACCTTATGACACATGTAAAGGCACATGTTAACTTTCTTCAAAGAAAAATGTTATCTAGTGTTTATAAGTTACTATCTCTATTCCTTTCTAAGTAGTAGCTTTATCCCAAGATAAAATTTTATAATTTTTTATAATAGATAATTAAAGATGTTAGTGATCAAAGTTGTACATTGACATATGTACAATAGTCAAAAACGACACTTAAAAAAGGAATGGATGAGTATTAGTTAAAGAAATTAATATATTAAAATAGCCTGAAACTTGTATAATCTATCTTTTCAAAATATATTAAAAAAAAAACTCAATATAAATTTTCTCTTTTTTTGTTTTCTTAACTAGTTCCTCATGAGCACTAGTCACCATTCATTTGACACTTTTTATGTATAATTAAGAAAATAGTGGTAAATTCTTTGGTATCCGACTTACATTGTTGGATATCGATACTCTATAGACAAAATTCATTGAAAATACCGATACTCTATAAAGTTTATCGATACTCAACAATATGTAAAAATTGAGTATTGGAGTGCATTACTATTACTATAAATTATCTTTGTTTGTAAAAAAATTACTAAATTATCTTTACATAGATATATTTAATATTAATTTTTTTATATTTGAAGATAAATTGATAAAATTTATATTTATAAATAAAAAAAAATAGATATGTGGAAAAAAAAAAAGTAATAATTACATATAAATAATTGCAAATGGTATTTTTACTGAAAGAAATATATACCAAAATATATCTTATAATTAAGGTTTTTTTTATACAGGAATGAATACAGCTAATATTTTGGAACCTAGGATTTGCCCTATATCAGGAATGAGTAGAATATTGGCTTAATACGTAGATAAATGTGAATTTTTGTTTTGTTTATTTGTCTTGCTGCAAAGAACAAAAACATGAACATTGACCGGTCAAACAAAAGTTAGTGTGGGCCTTTGTATGAATGGATGTTTCTAATCCCAAAGCGAATTTTGAGTTCCCTGTGTAGATCTTGGTCGCAAATACAGACAAAACATACAATGACCCAACAACAACAACTACAAACTACTGCTAACTAACGTTTGGTTAAGCTAAATCCTCGTATAATACTTACACGTGACACCAATGAAATCATATTATTATGACATGTCTACCCTTTTCAAAATTTTGAATACTGCTGTATATTTTAGGCTCCTAATCAAGTACATTTATTTTATTAGAAACAATTAACAATAAAGAGACATTTCTTTTTTTTTTTTGGTCAATTAACAATTAATAATAATAGTTATTTTTTTGGTACCAAAAAAAAATAATAGTTATTTTTTGTGAAATATAGAAATAATAAACACAAAAATAATATTTAAAATATTTGAGAAAAATGTGTCAAAAAAAAATTGAGAAAATTGACACAACATATGAAAATGTTGACACAAAAGTGACAAACTACAATTGTCAGACGACTTAAAGGTGGCCGACTGAAATGCAAATCAGGAGAATCAATCAACTGCACTCGATCTATATCTGTTGAACTAGACCTTACAAACTACAATTGTCAAAAAAAAAAAAAAAATACCTTACGAACTACATAGTGTTTTATTATTAATAAGGATGATGATTACTATGATGATGATGATTATGATGATATGTTGATGATGATTTCATGACAAACCCATAAACAAATTGCTTTATATGTTGATTCTCTTATGAAAATGAAAAGTTAGGAAATTCACATGTGACAACATAATTATAACCTCTCAAATATTACATCCTTATACTTGTCACTTGTTGACATATGCTATGCCTCTCAACAACATTGTTTCATCAAAATTTTCTCTACCAACCGCATCTCTGCAGTATTTTTGCAGCAGTTTCTGTAATAAGAATCTGACTATCATCAATCCATCCAAACACAACTCTTTCATTTAGAATGTTTCCAATTCCACACACCAAACTTTTGGTGAATGTTAAGAAAATTCACATTTCATGATTGTGAAGATCCATTTGAAGGTCCATCAATTTTTCTCCTTTTAGTATTTGGACTATTATGTAAAGAATTTGGACATGACCCATTTGTTAATTCATCGCTCTTAAAACTCATGCACCCTCCTGTATCAAGCACCCCAATAGGACTTTGAGGCACAAATGTTGTATACTTGGTACCACCAACCTTGATCAAGGAAAGATCTTTTATCAATTCAACACACTTTAGAACTCTATCCTGCAAAATCCAACAAAGGAAACATCATATCAAACACAAGGACAAAACCAAAAGTAAACTTTATTATTTGTCCTAATTCATTGTTTTTATGTGGAAACCACGGACCAGGATTCCCTGCTGTTCAAGTTCCACGCAGTAATGAATCTCGGTCATTGATTTCAGATAGTGCAACTAAAATTACACATTAGTAAATTAATTTTAAACAATGTCGACCGTTAATTTAGATCAGACGGCCGAGATATGTAACTATGTCACACTGTTACAATAGGGAATCCATTTCCGGGAACCACGCACCACCCCACCTTTTCTACAATGACAAAATCAGTTATGGCCTTATCAACTTCTTGTACTGGAATCTCCTTTAAAACAGAAATTGCTACCGCTGCAGCGATTTCAGAATACCTGAATTCCAAGAAGTCAATACCTGCAAATACAATTGAATTTTCCAACAACTCTTCAAACTCATTATTACTCCTTACAAGAACAATGTAGTACACAAGGACATTGTATTCAGAGTAATGAATAGTATACCCTTGATTATGTTTAGGATAAGCTGTACTGATCTTGCAATCGATGACTTTTCGGCAAGTTTTTCGCAACTGATCTTAGCAAGGAAATAGTCTATGAAGGAACAAGGAGTTAATGCCTGCATTTTCCATCCTAATGTGCTTAGTACCATTAGTTCCATTCTTTGAATGGTTTTAGCATGGAATACAAACCTTGGTTCTCCAACCTATCCATTATCAATACAATATCAACAAGTAAACGAGATTGTAACGGAAAAAAAATCACAAATTCACATGTAAGTTTAACACAATCTTAGAAGATTATATACCTGCAAATCTACAGAATGAGGCACTTTCACTTCCTCCATTTTAGCAGCAAGTGAAAAGCAAGCTACAGCTAACAATTGCACAGTCCAACTCACACCTTTCTAAACATACCAATACAAGAGTTCAGAGACATAAACCAAGTAAAAGAACACAAGCAAACTTTTCGATATTCGATCTTACCGGTAATTGGTAAACCGATAGGAACCGATCCAAGTAGTTCACAGATAGGCAAAGACTCAAGGGTCCAAATCCATAGTAAGCATGAGCCTGTTAATCACATTATAGAAATCAAAATTCAGTAATTTGATAACTCAATTAAAATACAAAATTGAAGACTTTCATCAAACAATTTAAACAAGTAAAAATCAAAATTCAAATAACCAATAAGGAAAATGGAAATCAATTTAGAACATCAACAAGTTCAACACTTAACCAAGAAAATTCACTGAAAATCCAATTGAAAAACCAGACATTGAAAAACACAATCTATAACAACATAAAAAAACACACTTTTGATGACAAAATTCACATTAGAATCACTTGAACTACTACCAAAGTAAGAATCTCATAAACATTAGATATAAAAAGGATTGATTTTTCAATAAGCATTGAATGAAAATAAGAACTTTATGAACACAAAATGAATTAAAAACAAAATCCCATTTGAGAAAACTAATAAAACCAACCTTCCAAATCCAATCAAGAGCTTCTCTTCTAACACTCAAATCCAAATCACCACTACGCAATCTCATCAAATAATCATCTCTTGGCAAATGATCCTTCTCTTTATCAACCATAACCCTCACAATTTCTTCACTCAGTGCAACAAAACAAACAAATGAATCCGATCCAACGTTGTCTAAGTTAAGGTTTGTGTAATCCCATGAAGGTGAGATAATACCAGAACCATCAAAAACATCATTACATTCCAAATCATCATCAAAACATGTGCTATTGTTCTCAGAACATAAAAGATTAGATGTAGCACTGTCAAAACTTTCAGCCATTGAAAGAGGTTAAATGGGGTGCTAGAAATGGAACTTCATCAAAAAGGGTTGGATTAAAAAACAGAACTTTATTAATGGGGTTTTTGTGATTAGATTGAAAAAGAGAAATGATACTGGTTGAACATGGAAGGAGAGTGTAAGAGTGATGAAAGAGATGATGAGGTTTATGTAGGAAACGGGTTTGTGTTTTTAGGGTAAAAGAATTTGAGAAAGATTGATGGGGCAAAAATGATGATGGGTATCCATGGACATAGCCAAAAACCCAAAGAGAAAGGAAAATAAAACACAACAAAAAGGTTTTGTGTTTATGTTTATGGTAGGTTCCCAAAGCAAAATAAAATAGAAAAAGGAAAATATGATAAAATAGTCTAAAAAATAAAATAGAAAAAGGAAAATATGATAAAATAGTCTTCTTCTTTTTTGACTAAATGATAAAATATTCTTTGTAACTTGTATATTTTATGTTTTTTTTCTCAAGTAGTTTAGTGGTTAGAAATTCCACTTTTTAAAGGATAAATGGAATAATCGAGATTTGAAATTCGACCGTTGCATATATAATGCAATGTCTTGTCAACTGAGTTAAGCTTACAAGACAGTATATATTATGTTTTAAAAATATAAAAAATTAATTACAAAATTTATTTTTTCGTTTCTTTACGGAAATTACGGTACTAGTTAGCATGGTCAACAAAAAACGGTAACTATAGTCAACAAAAATATCTTGAAACTTGTGTAGTTAATTCCTTAAAAATATAAAAAAAATTATATTTTCAATACAATTTTTCTTTTTCTTTTTTTTTCCTTAAAATATTAGTGGCGAGATTTTATTAAAATGGAAAATCTTTCCAGGTAAATAAAGAATAATATTGAAAACAAAATAAGTTGATTTTATAATTTATTTTTTATAGGTTTATGATAGAAATGTTTAGGAGTGCAGAAATACGTCGAAATATATCTTTTTTTTTACAAAAAAGATAATTTTATTGACAAAATCTAATAATGAATTAAAAGTCAAGAGTGTAGAAATAATGAAGATATTTATGTACATATTTTAAGAAATAATATTACTCTGTAGAATACAACACCACTTTTGTATATATTTATTTTCCTTTTTTTAATAATAATATGAGCTATAGGTGGAGGATAGAGAATGATAAGAATGTCAACTAAGTTGGGATGTATGTCCATATTTTGATGTCTAGATTCTCTTAATTTATATATAAAAAAATATAATTGGAGTTTGTGTAGCATAATTTTACATTATTAGTGAAAAATTATTAAAATCAATTTTATTTTTAATAATTATTAAACTTGATTTTGAATTTATGAATATTTATATGAGATGAGTAAAAAAAAAAATTGTAACAGAAATATATAAGTGAATAAATTTATTTATTTTTAAAATTGAATGCAGGTTAACCACCGCAAAACAGATTAAAATGGAAATAAAAAATATATAAAATATTGGGGGACATCAAAACCATATAATTATCCCAAAAGGTATACCAACAATCATTTTTTATTAGAAAATTTAAGAGGATGGTGCCAGAGTCCAAGACAGAAAAGATTTTGGTATATGCAAACAATTTAAATGCAAGCAAAAGCTGTCAAAATAACACTAAAGTAAATACACTCACTCTATAAGAACTACCCAACAATTACAAACCCGCGTATTAAGATGAAACCATATAGTAAAATAAAACTAAACCACTTAGTGTATGTTTGGTTTCAATTCTGGAGCATCCAGAATTGATTCTGGACGTGTAGAATTGATTCTGACTTGTTTGGTTTCTCAAAAGTAGAATTGATTCTGCCTCCAGAATTGATTCTACTTGAAGCTAGAAATCGTAGCTTCTGATTCTAGAATTGATTTTTACACTCAAATTTTTTGTTCAACTCACTTTTTCATGAATATATCCAAACATAAACCACTTCAGCTTAAAATCAATTTTGGCCAGAATCAATTTTACAGAATCAATTCTGCCAAAATCAATTATCTCCGCCGCAGAACCAAACACACGCTTAGTGTATGTATGGTTTCAATTCTGGAGCATCCAGAATTGATTCCGGATGTGTAGAATTGATTCTGATTTGTTTGGTTTCTCAAAAGTAGAATTGATTCTGCCTCCAGAATTGATTCTACTTGAAGCTAGAAATCGTAGCTTCTGATTCTAGAATTGATTTTTACACTCAAATTTTTTGTTCAACTCACTTTTTCATGAATATATCCAAACATAAACCACTTCAGCTTAAAATCAATTTTGGCCAGAATCAATTTTACAGAATCAATTCTGCCAAAATCAATTCTCTCTGTCGCAGAACCAAACACACGCATAGTAGTATATAAAGTTAGTAAATATACCAGCATGAAGGTAATTAACTTCTATAAAAGAAAAACAATTCAACTTACGATATATTTTAATTCGGTAAATTGTTTTAGTTTTTTATTTTTTTATTAAGTAGTTTGCGGTTATATATAGTTTCACCTCTTAAATGAATAAGAGGTGGATTTTGAATTTAATAGACCATCAGGGCTAGAGGAAGATTCAAAGCCCCAAAGAAGGCTTATAAAATACTTAGTACATGTTACTACCTATCAATAAGGTTTTCATTAAAAAATGTATGATTTTTTTATTTTTTATTTATGTTAAGAGTGAGATTATAGCTAATAAATTACTTATTGTCGATGGCGAAATGAAAAACTTTCTTAAATTACTTTTTTTTCTCTTTGTTTTTTAATATTTTTTATAAGCAATATAAAAGAAATTTTGTGGAGTAGTAAACAGATAATGTAAAAGAAATTTAAATAGACAATCAATCAAAATCCGCAATTTTCACACATTATCATATTATTTTTCAAATTGTAAATAGAGTAAAAAAAATAGTTTTGATTCAAAGGACATGGGTTTTTCTTCTCGGTGGTTGTTCTCTCATTTCCATAACATTGCTCTGCTCTCTCCTTCGAAAGTTGTTTGTTGTCCTTCTATGGCAATCAATTGGTTGTGCATCATTTCATTTCCATAATTTCAATTCGGCACCCTGCAAATATTATCATCTCATTATTCATAATCTTCCCACCCTAATTTTTAGTCCGTGTCCACTATTTTATAATTCTGAGAATTATAATGGAGGGAATGATAATGAATATTGCACAATGATGGCAATTGATAAAAATATCTACAACGGAAGAGACAAGAAGATAAATGATGACCATGACAATTATTTTCTTAATTCTGAGAATTATTTTTTTTGAAATATTACATATGGGCCGAAGCATCATATATTTTGCATTTTTATACAAAAGTGGTAATGCATGTGTAGAGTGTAGACTACTTAGCCAAGCTTGGAGCTAGAAACCACGAGTCTTATTTTCCTTTAGTTGTTCTGTCTGCTGGAATGAACCTGCTCCTACTAGCCGATGCTAGTGAGACTTTATTTTTTAGATAGTTTTTTTTTTATTTCTTTTCTTTTTCCCTCATTGTACCAAAAAAAATTCCAATCCCATGCTTTTTGAAATAATACTCTAAATCACAGGGATATTGTGATTCAATTTAAGAGAAATAGATACCAAAGGAAAAAATATACAAAAAACAACACTTAGAGAAATTTTGGTCACTATGCTACAAAAATCAGTCACTAAATTCTTTAGAGATCAAATTAGCCACCAATTATATTAAAACTTGTACATCTAATTTATTAAAATTTATTATTTACGAAATTCTTAACAAGTGCAGTTAGCATGACACCTCATATATGTGTTACTCCCTCCGGTCTCGAATATAAGCAAGCAAGTAAGCAACAAAAAAAAAATGAAAGTCTCAAATATAAACAAAAGTCTACCACATATATTATGTTTAGGCAAATGCTAAATAGTGCCCCAGGGGCACTTGTTAAAGATTCAAATTTAGAAAGTTTTACTTGGAAATAGTGTAGTCAATACAACAAAAGTTTATATTTTGATGTTTTCCATGCACAACTTTTATTTTATTTCTTCTTTTGGTTCCTTAACTAGTGCCCCGGGGGCACTGGTTAGCAAAACCCTTATGTTTATTATCAATATGTTTACCCTTAATGATTACACTGTTTTCACGATTTTCAACAAAAGATAAGGATAAAAGTGGAAATGTGTTAGTTTTTTCTCATGATTCAATGCACTTTATCCACTTTCTTAAATGATGTGCTTTTTTTTTTTTTTGCTTATATACAAGACTAGAGGGAGTATTATTCTTAAAGTTTTCTCTTTAATTAAAAAAAAAGTATGCTAAGTCCATCGGGGAAAAAAGTATGCTAAAAAATGTATTTTAAATGTAATTTTTAACAGGTTCTTGACCCAAAAAAAATAAAAATTAACAGGTTTATTTTGATACCATATTAGCATTATATCGCACAATGATAAAGTATATGCATAGTTGATAGTTAAGTAAAAAATAATAATCATAAAATTTATACACAATTTACCCAACCATTTAAAAATTGTCACAAGTATTGATGATTTATGTGTGTTAAGTATTGATGGTTTAAATTGTCACAAGTATTGATGATTTAAGAAATTACTTCAAAAGTTCACGTAAAATTTATGTTTTCATGAAAAATGACTCACCTTTTGTGAGGTTCTAACTCGAACCAGCTCATATACACAAATGCAATCAAAACATAACGTGTATGAACTGTTGTTATATTGATGCAAACGTGGAATCTAATGAGTTAGATATCTAGCGGAAATTATTGAATGTGGATATGGACTCTGGAGTATTTACATTTTTTTAAGGGAGTATTTACATTTTTTTTTATAATAGATACAAAATTTTCACTATATTAGTAATAACCTAAGAAGCATCGACACCTTTATAATTAGGCGTGTCGCGGTGTCCGACACTCGTATGACACTCGTCCGGCACGTGTCGGATAACTTATATCGGTGTCGGAAAAAACTCAATTTTTTCTTTACTTCGACACTCCTTTGATCGGTGTCCGACACCTGTAAGACACTCGTACGACCCGTGTCGGACCAGTGTCCCAAAAAAACTTATTTTTCCTTTGCTTATACTCTCCTTATGCACATATCATACATATCTACAAGAGTTAAAGATGTGTCGAAACAACAATATTGATCAATGAGGGATTTAAAACATTACATTTTGATTACAATATTTTTAGTTTTTTCGATAGTAGATGGATAAATAAAGGGAAAATACTATTGTATCTTGTTTTAAAACTTTTTTTAAGAAATATATTGGTCAAATTAGATTTACATGTATATATTTTGATTCTCAATTTATAAGTTTTATAAATATGTAATGGTGTCGGTGTCCTATATTTTTTACATGAACGGTATCGCGGTGTCCGTGTCCATGTTATATCGCGGTGTCCGTGTCGGAGTTCGTGCTTCATAGGTAATAACGACTAATTTATATAAAGTGTGCTCTCCTCTTTTAAAAAATAAAAATAAAAAATTTATACACAAGAACCAAACATCAAAAATATTTACAAGCTCCCATTGAATTACCACCGTTGACTCTGGTTAAGTAGTGCATATTACAGTATTACTATAGTTACTACAGTAGTACTGTCTATATCTTGATATTATTATGGATCATCAAACAAGTGACTGCAAAGACGGCGTCTTATAAAGTTGTGGGAGCTGTTGTTCCCTATTCTTCACCTAAAAATTAAAATTGCTCCACTCACAAAGTCAAAAAGAAGCACATAATATTAATAACAAAAATGCTTATAAATACTCTCAAGATATTCAATTTAAAGAAATTATTTATTCAAAAATTTAACAATAGTGTTATTCATGGCATGAATTTTCAAGAAGTTAATGTGTTGCTTTTGAGACACAAGTAAAACGGCTCCACTTCCTTCTTTAGCGGAGAACACATGTGCAAGGGGTTATAATAGTCAATTAGCAGAATTCGTGATCCATTCGGGATAAAATCTCTCGTGTGAGATTTAGTATTTTCCGAAATTTAAACATTTCAATTCTCAATGAATTGATACGTTCAAAGTTCACACGATACATATTAATACAACCCTATACATATTGATCCCTATATTTTTCCTAAAGATTGTTTACCGATCCATAATAATAAAATTCACACAAACCACTAAACATGTTCAATTTAGGCATTGAAAGTTAGTATATTTATTGGTTTGAAAAATATATTTAACTCTTTTAACGTCATATATATAAAGATTCTTATTCAAATGATACATTGTGAAACTAATTCCTAATTGATTGGAAACTAGTCCCCAAATTGAATCGAACTTAGCGGATATAAGATTAATTTGGTGGTAAGAATGAAGTAGTTAAGGAGTCTGAGCTAAGTGGTTACTACTGGTTACTAGGTTCAATGTTCGATCTTCACTCATCGGTATATATAATACTAAAAATTATTAACATTGATCATTTGAATATTTTTGAATTGAACTTCATATATCAACCCCAAATTTATGGTATTTGTCAATTGATACCCTCAAACTCATTGATGTTACTTTTTTATTAATTGAATCTACCTTTCATGGATTTTTCTTTCAAATAGAAATCTATAAGACGCGTGCTCTTTCCTTTTCAAACTTTAGTTAACACAAATTCCCAACCCTTTTCTTCTCCTAGAGATGCTCCCTCTTTTGCCCTTTCTCTCATAAGATAATCTACCTTTGCCTCCACCTCTTCAATGGCTTTACCTCCCAAAAATTCCCCTTATGGTCATATATAATCACGTGTATGATCAATTTTATTAGCACCTCTTTATGGTTGTTAGGAATCAATATGTTTAGGGTTTGTGTCAATATTTTGACACATACATTTAACATCAAACTTCGACAACTATCTATAACACGCGTGCTCCCACACACACTTATATATATATATATATATATATATATATATATATATATATATATATATATATATATATATATATATATGTGTGTGTGTGTGTGACAAGCTATTTGACATGACATGTGAGTTATTGTTCATATAGCAAGACATGTTGATGTGACATGTAAGTTACTTGCCACATGGGCGTTAACTTGGTCAAAATCGACGAGAGACCATCCTTTTACAAAATGGGCTAAAGTCAGGAGACCAAAATCGCAAGTTTATGAAAGTTTGGGAGGCAAAAGTGTGATTTAGCATAATGAATACATCAAAATTTCACAACTCAATAATCATCTATCAAACACATTTATGTAACAAAACATGGTAATTAATTATGCATGAACACTATATGTGAATACACATATTTGGATTTATATGGCATGAGAATGAGAATGGTGGAGTAGCTATAGGCTTTATAGTATTAATAATTTGCTTGATCTTGAGAGTGCTTATTCCTTGTACAAACAAGCAAGGATTAAAAGCCTTGTTACTTAAAGTGGACAGAACATAAGCCATAGTAAAATTCATAAGCATTAGTTTGGAATAAATAAACAGAATCTCTGTCTTTGCAGATAAATGCTACCTCACGTGTTTCCCTTATGCCTTACCACTTGTGAATTAAAAAAATTCAATATATCCTAAACAACCAACTTTGAATCTTGGATTGAAAAAGTTTTGTAGTTTATCATCCCATCCAAGATAAAAGACAATAAGTTTCTGGTACATATTAAACTAAAGATTAAAGATAAATTGTAATTAACCAACCATATGTTTCTAAAAAAGGTCCACTTTGAATCAGCCTCCCTTAACCGCAATTTTCTGCAATAAAATAGACCGAAGGACAGCGAACTAATTATTGTATGTAAACGGTATCTTCTACATGCAACAGCAGAAACTAATTCTACGAAAGAGGTTAAACCACAATTGACTGAAAAGCTCTCTCTTAAAGAACAATGGCGTGAAGTTAGGATTTTATCTTGAAAAAGGGATGTCCATAACTCAAATTCTTTTTTAAAAATTATTTTATTACAAGACTATTTTAATACCATAGTCATTTATGAATATATATGATATGTGTCTCATTAATACTATAGTCTTTTATGAATAACTTTTGCCACAAATTATCCAAAACATAATGGTTAAACTTAAGCAAAATGGTTCCTATTTTTTAGATTCATTATGGAATATGTTAACATGACCCTAAACTTAAATAGAGCTATAGTATTGTCTCAATCTAATAATATTTCTACTACTTTTAATCATAGGTCTCTTAGCTACGTTATAAGTTGTGTGTATCATTGTGTAAGTTAAAGGGGTACACTATTGTTTCATATAGTGTAATGTGTCTTAAAAATAATTGCAAGAATTTAGGCGAGGGACCACGGCCCAATGGGGTGGCTCCGTCCCTGCTCAATAGTTTTATCGTAGTAGCTTTTTTAGGGCCGGTTTGATTCAAACTCAAGATTTCTGATTAAATTAAAAAAGATCTGAATCATTTGATGTAAATATTTTTAAGTATTGTAACTTTAATTTAAAACCTTATTCATATAGTATTTGTGAAGATGTAAGCACAAAATAAAACGAGGGCTCTATTAGATACTCTTTCAAGTGCTTGGGTTTTGTCTTTTGAAACAACCATTTTATTGCTATTATTTACTTTTTTGTGTTAAGAAGATTCTCCTTCTAATTGGTCTCAATAAGGAACCGGGAATTGTATGGTCAAAGACTCAAAGCATGCATGATGCATTGAAGGTAAATGGTGATGATGATAATGATTCATTGTCCTTGAATAAGGACAAACTTTTTCATCTAGTAATATCATCACTTATTGAGTATGGGTTTGGTTTGGTTTTCAGAGACCACATAGACACACACACACACACAAAAGCATTGACAATTGAGCTTTGATTATGAGATGTACGTGTTAGAACTTCCCGCTATTATACGAATCCAATTGGTTTGAATGAAAGAAACTTTGTCTATATAACATTAATGACATGAATTGCTTAAAGTTCTTTAGTGAAAAATGCATGATGAGGTTTCTACCTTT
Organism: Trifolium pratense; assembly: GCF_020283565.1. NCBI lineage: Eukaryota > Viridiplantae > Streptophyta > Magnoliopsida > Fabales > Fabaceae > Trifolium > Trifolium pratense. Next base: position 18,763,482 of record NC_060060.1, on the reverse strand, counting down.
GTTTTAGAGATTCTAAAGTGCCCCACAAAAGTCGGAACCGAAGTAACTTGAATTTACCATGACCAATCTATTATTATTGGAGATCGATTGACTTATTGCTAGAAAAAATTTAAGATAAAAATTTGAAAAGAATATGCTTCAATTATGAGTTTAGATCTTCTACACGAGAATGGTCTCATGTCACGTATGAGTTCATTCCATTTTTACCCTTATTTTAAAATATATTATTACTAAAATCTTATTTCTTCCCCCAAAAAAAAAAACTAAAACACAAATGATATGTCCATAAATCTTAGTTTAACTGGCAGAAATGCCGAAATTGCTAGTGTCGGTCGTCGGGACCGGGGTTCGAACCCCGGTCACTCCACTTTGTGTGTGAATTTTCAATGGCTTTGACATTTCGTCTATCAACAAAAAAAAAACACACAAATGATATAGAGCAAACCAATGCAACAAACGGGAAAAGTCATTTCGTCCGACAATTTGAACATTTTTAATACCAATCGACGATACGTCTTCATAAATGAAACTCGTAGTCCTCTTTATCTATACGATTAAAACAATGACATGATTTATGTCCATTCAATGCGAACGACACATATATTTTCGATGTTTTTATCGAACAAATATTAAGTTTATCGTAAAAATGATGAGAACTATTAACCTCTAATTTCATCCTACGATGTATATATCATTGTTGACATTTTAAACATTTTATGTGAATTGACCTAGGCAAATGTTTATATGTAAGAGATAATTCTCACTTTACAAACCAGATTTGTAGGGTTGAATTAGACCTAACTTTCAATTTTAAGATGGTATCAGTGTCTCTCCACGATCTTATGGGCCACCCGCTATCGGGTCAACCACCATTTATTTTCACGCACCGAGTCCAATGGTGTTGGGCGTGAGAGGGTTTAAGAACTCCCACATCAGATGTAAAGTGGCCTAGACAAGAGTTTATATGTAAGAGACGATTCTCACTTTGCAATCTGATTTTGTAGAATTGAGTTAGACTCAACTTTCAATTCTAAGATTTTAAAATAGAGGAACACTTCCATAGGCACAAATACAAACTTTCAAATTTAGGCACACATACATACCTAAATAAAATTTAAAGATAAAAAGATTAATTGATATCGATTGATGTGACAAAATTATTTATGATTTAATTTTTATCTTTGATGTATGTGTGCCTATATAAAAAATAATTAGGGTTGTGCTTATAGTAGAATTCTGTTTAAAATATTGATTAGACCATGGTTCAAACTAGAATTTGTCATTGTTTGAGAGTGCAAATCATTCGTGAGCATGGTTAAATGAAGTTTTCTTTCCCGACCCCGCTCATTTCTTTTCTACCCCTCAAAAATCCCATTTTGTCCCCTGCGGTATGAAAATTTTTAGCCAACAAACTTCGGTTTATATAAACCGAAGTTTTTAAACATGGAAAAAAATTCGGTTTATATAAACCGAAATAACATATACCCCCCAAAAAGAAGGAAAATTTATGTGAAAATTTGTGTAGAGCTACATGTGGTAAATTTATCATATCTCTCTGAATATAGGTCGTATGCTAATGATTTTTAATCCAGTGTAAAGAAGACAAAATTTACTATAAGATTGACACCGGAATTATTAAATTTCATTAAGTATAGTATGAGAAAATCTACCTACAAGTTTGAGAAAAGTTTCTGCAAAATGTTGTAGAGATACCTGTGGTAAATTTATCATATCTCTCTGAATATAAGTTGTATGCTAATAATTTTTTATCTAGTGTAAAGAAGACAAAATTTACTACAAGATTGACACCGGAATTGTTAAATTTAATTAAGTATAGTATGAGAAAATCTACCTACAAGTTTGAGAAAAGTTTATGCTCTGTTTCTGTACCAGTACCCATTATTTCGTCAAACTGAACCAATTGGATAGTTAACCCTCAAAACAAAAATTATATTTGTATTCTTGACACCCTAAGCTTTCCAACGAGTGGTCATTTATTCAAATCGGACATCGTTTAGTATTTCAAATAAATTGTGGATGTTGAGGGTCTCATGCAGAATTTATGTAGGAAAGCTGGAAAAAATTTTGGAACAGAATATTTCGGTTTATATAAACCGAAATTTTTTAGCATGACAAAAAAATTCGGTTCGTATAAACCGAAGTACCCCCAAGGGCAAAAACGGAAATTCAGGGAGTAGAAAAGAAATGAGGGGGTCGGGAGAGAAACCATCTGGTTAAATCATTATGGTATGGATCAACAGTACATACCTTTCAAAGTTGAGTAGCCCATGCTCCTCCCTTTAAGGAAACAGTAGGCTTTTTAGCCCAACCTATGACAAAGATCGCCCCATCAAGTCTAAGTCTACTAGCTAGCTAGCTAGATAGTTGAATTTGATATTTTGTCTGCCATTTGAGAAAGAAAAAAAAGAGTTATTTGGGATTTTTAAAAAACTTTTCATTTTAGTTTTATTTGATTTATTAATAAATTTAATTGGGATCCATTGTCATATACTAAAAAAAAAAAATCCAAACTATCATACTAAATACTAATATAAGGATTTATGTTAATAGTACAAATATATTTTTATTTAATGTGGTTTCCGATTATTTTGTATTTACTGATACTTGTAAAGTCTAACTCAGCTCAACTGATTCTTATCTATATTGGTCGTGTACACGTACAGTGGGGTGCATATTCCTCATTCTATCTAGCTATTCAAATGCGTCAATTCTTGTTCTCTTTGGTAGTTTTCTTCTTAACATATAATCACATTCATTGAAATTCAAGTGAATTCTACAACTTTGAAATCATGTTGGTCTCATTTAAATTTGGATAAGATTAATTTAAATTCCAACTAATAAGAGAATGTGTTAAGAATGTTAGAGGGTGGATCCACATGGTTTCATTTTCAAAACTCAGTGCTAAAACTTGACATATGATCATCACATCATGTGAAGTGACTTAATTGGGCCTAAAACAAGGTTTAAGAATTAATGTATTTCTTGTTTCAAAAAAAAAAAATTTTGTAATTCTTTTCGCATCACCTGTGCTTTTATTTTTATCCCTTCGTAGCTTAAATAGCGGACGTTGTAAAATGAAAAAATTAAAAATAAAAAACATCGCCCAATATTTATCTAACAAAATGTGTTTGCTACCTATCATTCCGATGAAGTTGGCATAAGAATATTAACAGAAACCATGAAATCTTCAATAACAACAACATAGTATATATTGGAATAAAAATCAATCGGATAAACATAAATGTTTGATTACAATTTTTTTAAACCCTATTTTCACTCATTCAAGAAAGTGACTCTCCTATATTAAAGTCACTTAGTTTCGGTCCCTCCGTCAGATTTTGTACTTAAAAATGGTGATTTAATACATTTCACGAGACTATGGAAGGCAGTAATTTTTTACGCCTACAAATTTCCGGTTGTGGCTTAAAATGAATAGGCAACGGTTTTTTATGTTCACATTTTTCCAACTGTGACCTAAAACATATAGGCAATGCTTTTTATACCATCGCAAACAAAATGTAAAAATAATACTACACATAAAAAACCATTGCCTACTACCATTCTTGGCAACGATTTTCATTTGTTTACTATTGTTTCGTTGCCTAAAGTAAAAAATGTTCTAGTCAAATTTGTTGATATTTTGATTGTACAACTTGTAGCCTTTGAGCTTTGATCATCAGAGACAAAATATGAACTCATCGCTCTTGTGAACAAAGAAAGTGGTTGGGAGATATAATATAAAGACTAGTTGAGGATGTGAATTCACTTCTAAAGAGACCCAGCAATTTTGTGGAGAATGAAATTAGACGTTTACCGACAATTCCAAGATCCCCCAACACAATTTCATGGCAAAAATGAAATGTAGAATAATTCTTGACATGGTTCAAAGCATATGCTCAAAAGTAAGAAATTGCTGAAAGAATTATAAGTAGAATATATGAAAACGCTCTTATCAGATGTCTTAAAAGTAGAATTATATCATCATGCAAACATGGCAAGCAAGGTCCATTTTGTAAACAATTCCCGAAAGGAGGACCATCTAGAATAGCCCCTAAATTACTAATACATATACATACTACATTTAATTACTATATGGCTAAAGATTAAAGCCACAATCATCTACGAAATTTAGCCAATCCGAACCATTGTTCATTAATCTTATATAAGCCTGTAAGGTCTATGCCTTCATCCGGCATATGGAAGCCTGCAATATAGTACATGAAAAAGGAGTTAATAAAAATAGATTAACTAAATTCCAGCAATATGGTTTTCAATTTCATTGAAATAGATTATTGATCAGTTAATAAAAATGCATATAACATTATAAGTTTTATAAAAAAACTAAATTATGGTAAAGAATTAGAGCCGGAAAAATTGAAATTGGTCTACAATTTTAACGAATTTTAGAAAATAAAAATGTATATATTTTTCGGTCTCTAATTTTCAATTAGGGCCCGTTTGGTGCGCAGGATAGCATAGTAACAAGATAGGATATAAAACAGGATAAGGATAGGATATGATAACAACATGATAACTATTATACTCAGTTATCATATCCTATGTTTGGTGCACACAGGATAACAAACATGATAACTATTATATTTTGTTTTTAATACATACTTGCTTATAATAATATGATAAGATATATAACATATTAATTGACAAAATTACTCTCGTAAAACAATTGTTATTTTTTTAAAATTATTTTGTAATACTTTGAATTTTATAAATAAAAAATATAAATAAGTAATAAAATAATTTTATATAATTTAAAATAAAAATCATGAGAAAATAATCAAGTTTAATTTTTTAGATGAATCATGATCAAATAAATAACTCAATAATATATACATGTTAGATAAGCCAAATAAATATATGATATATCTCATACGTAAATAATAAAACTACTATTGCAAAAGAATTATATTTAATTTTTTATAAAATTTAAATTAATATCCCTATTTGTCAATTTTTTAATAATCATTTTACTTTAAAATATTGTAATTTTAGTAAAATTTTGATTTTTTAGAATATATAAATTACAAAATTACCCCTGTGAGAAAATCACATATATATTTAAAAATTAATTATTTTATTATTTATATTTTATTAATTTTATTTTATGTATTTTAAAATATATTTTATAAAATAAATCATTAATTTTTTTTCTTCTTATCCTATCCTGCTGGTAACCCAGCTCAAATTCAGGATAAGAATTATAACTAGAGAGACAGGATAGGATAAGCTTCAGGATTAACTTATCATATCCTGCTGTATCACCAAACACTGGATTGCGGCAGAATATGATACAGTTATCCTATCCTGTCTCTTATCCTGTGCACCAAACGGGCCCTTAATGTTTTGTACTTACTAACTTGCACTCGCTCAATTTTAGTGGGTCAAAATTAACAAGTTATAACTAAAAAAATATTAAATATCTTAAGGTGTAATTTTCTAATTTGTACATACTATAAAAATAAGTGGGTGAAGAATAAATAAGTAGCAAACTCTATATAAATTTTTATATTTATACCACAATATGAAAATAGATCATCCCTTTCTTCTTTTTTATTACTAAGGTTATGAAAATCTCTTAAGATATTTTGACTCTCGAAAATGTCACATTATCATATTTATATCTTCAAAACAATGATAGTAGTGAAATGAGAACTGAGAAGACAACCAACAAATCAAAAAAATAAATGAAAAGAACGGGAAATAAAGAGATTCATTTATTCAGATTTTTTTTTAAGTAGTTTAGTGGTTTAAAATTTCACCTTAAGGTGAATATAAAATGTCCGAAGTTTGACCTCCGACATCTACATATATAATGCAATGTCATAGCAACTAAATTAAATTCACGAGAACATTTTTCTACATTTTTATTCGCATTATATGTAATGATCTCGTATATTGAGTTGAGAATGTAAAATACATTGAATGAAATGGTATAACATTGTGGTAATTAAAGTGAACTAACCCCAATTTGAGCGATGTGTCTGAGCTCTCATAGTCCTGTGGAGGACCAGTGGAGTTGTAAACATTGGTCACAGATTCTGACGATTGACCTTCTTCAGTAATAACCACATTTTCATATTCAGCTCCTCCAACCATTTTACCGTTAGTCACTATGCCCGCCACCTAAGGTGCCACCATATACAAGTGATGATTAATTAGCAAACGTAGAAATTTTTATTAGTATTAATCCTTTGGTTTTTAGAAAAAGAGACCTGATAATTTAAAATTCGGCCGCAAGATAAGTAAAGTAATTATTTCTATTTAGGATAGTCATTCCTCTAATATAGACTCAATTTAAATATGAATTTTACCACTTTTAGTAAATTTTAATAAACTAATTTTTTTGTCTATCAGGCTTTTATAATTAGAAAATTCATTTTTTATTAAAAATGGTAAGGATTACCCTTAAATCAATTTTTGAGAGATTTATATTAGACACACGTAGTCAATATTCCACGCGGAAATGTGCATATTTAAAAAGAATAACAGAAATAAATGTATGAAAAATTTTCATGTGTTATTAGAAGGGAAAAAAACTTATCTTAGAATAATAAGAATATAAGATAGTAAATCAAAAAAACAAGTTTTCATTTGAAAAATTAAACACAAAAAAAAAAAAACAAAGAAAAAGAACATCATACATGTTGCTTTAGTCGGTTGTTCTCTTCCATTAGTTGCCTTCCCTGCAAGTTCAGTAAGAGTTTTGTATCAATGAAATTGTTTCAATGAAAATAAGAGTTATTATTTGAAGAAAAGAAGAAAGTTAAATAAAGTCAGCCAATAATCTCAATTGGCAAGTCATTGTGATTTGATGAATTGTTCTTAGTTACCAACACAAAATTAAACACAATTTGTAATTTCTTTTGTTTAAAATTGTGAAAATATTGCAAATAATACAATTTTCTTTTCATTATTTCCTCTATGAAATCTGGATATACAAAACAAAGACATATTTTGATTACTACTATTCAAAAATTGAAGAAATAAAAAAATAAACAAACCACTATATCGAAAAAAAATATATAGTCCCTAAAAATTTTATATTCCCTAAATTTTTTATATTTTTATTTTTTATATTCATATGATGTTAATTAAAAACTAAATATAATCTTCAATTAACATCATAGCTTTTTTGACAATAATTAAGAACATAGTTATTTTACATTTATTTGATTTAGGGAGTAAAAATGAATATAAATTTTAATGTTATTGGACAATAAAATTGTTGTTCGACATCGGGTGTATTTTTGACATTTTATTATTTTTTATGTTAAAATAATGTCACTCTAGTAATATACCTAATTAAATGCTTAAAAAAACTATACTGGCCAAGTGTCTTGGTATCTTGAAGGTTAGATTAATATAATGAGAGAAATTGCTAAAGGGACAAAAGGGATTTGCAAAGGATCCACCATTGTACTTATTCCAGCCATATATTATGATGAATGCAAAAGAATTACACTTAAATTATTAATCATGTTAAATAGTATAATCCCAGCCAGTTTTCTAACCTTTCTTTGGAGATCATTGATCTCCATCATGATCTTCTCTCCCTGAAAAAAAAAAAAAAAATTTTAGATGATCAATATTAAATGTAATTAATCATGAGACCATTATAAAGTAAAACTACACTTTTCAGATTTATTTAATAACTAATATATTCAGTCTATAACCCATGAAGCACGGACACAGATATCGGACACTGACACGCCGACACCGATAAAAATTTGGAAAAATGACATAATTTAGTGTAATCGTAAGTGTCGGTGTCGGACACCAACACCGACACGCCTAATCTAAGGAGTGTCGGTGCTTCCTAGTCTATAACTCTGAAATTTTGTTTATAATTGTGGCCGGTAGAGAGTACTACCTTGTTTTCTATTACACGGCTCAACCCAATTTCAAGAGACCTCTCCAACTGTTGTAATTCTTCAACATTCAAACCTTCAAGATCTTCTCCCCTCATCTGCCTTAGTTGATGGCTCTTCTCAGAAATTTCCTTGCTTAATCTTGTGCAGTTGCTGTTTTCAACCAGCTGCATTATAAATTTGAAAGAATTGAAAATTTATTTTAACAATAAATTTGTGTGATTTTCTTTTTCTAGTGATATTAATTAATCAATGTTATATGTTCATTTTGTCTCATTAAAAATCATGATTCAAATAAATAATTTTCACAAAACATAAGTGATTATCTACAGATACAACTAATTAACCTGCAACTCGAGAGACGGTTCTTCCATCTTTGCGAGGTTCTTTGAGTGTAAATGATGTCTTTCCAGTATTTCCCTCATGCTACAAAACATCAAACTCAAATTATACGAAATAAATAACAATGATAATAACACAAGATTGTGTACTTTTTGGAGGACTATATGTATGTACTTCTTGTACTATATCCTACCTTTATATATATAATAATAAAAAAACATTTTAGCCTCTTTCAAAAAAAAAAAATACAAGATTGATGTCATTTAACATGACAATAATTTATACTAGTGTGCTGTCTAACACTATGTTCTTATTGTTTGGTTACGAGCGGACAGTTAGGGGATCATTCACATTGAGCTTAAAAGAAACTATACAAGTAAGTTAGACACGAGATCTTAACCCAAAACTTTAAGACATTAGATTTATGGATTTGTAGGTCATCTCACTTATAAAAAGTTCAACCATCAGTTTTTCAAGCAATATGAAACTTAACTCACCTCACACTTGCCACAATACAATATATATGTGAACTCCAACTGATCTCATCAAATAAATATAGTTGAAATCGACTAATGCATATAACTGCCTGTTTTTTTAACCGGAGTGGATCCATATTCCTATTAGGACAAAGAGTTTATTTTTCATACAACCAGTATTGATATCATAGGCAGTCCAAAGGATGAAACCGTGAAGACATCAAGTTGGGAGTCGGATAATACAAAAATCGACTTCCAGTCACTCACCAAGTCAAACCAGGAAAAGAGAGACGTCATATATTCACCTCAAAATATCAAGGGGTTAGGTATATCTGTCATCTCTCTTACATATCTAACAATTTGTCCATTTATAATCAACATAAGATTTAATAAGTCATGAAACCTAAAACATATATATAATATACATAAACTTTAACACTACCAAAAATAAAAATATAAAAACACTATTTTTCTAAGCAATACAGGTTGGAAAGTTTATTTTCTATAATAAATAATGAATTCTTTCACTCATGGCAGTTAGAGAGAGAAAGAAAGACCTTAAGTTGGAGTACTCAAAGAGCTTCCCAGTAGAAGAAAAAATGATAAGAGCAACATCAGCATCACAAAGAACCGAGAGCTCTTCAGCTTTTTTCACCAACCCTCTTCTTCTCTTTGAAAAAGTAACTTGCCTTGCCGTTGCATTCTCGATCTTCTTTATCTGAATCTTCTCACGAGCCATGTCTCTTTTCTTCTCTTCACCTTAATTTATCCTCTTTTAGAAAAAAAAAACAAAACAAAAAATAGAAAGTTAAAACCTTTTTTGCTTCTTATTTTAGCAATATATATGAATATGTATGAATGATGATAATAATGAATAACACGGATGTGATAGGTAGCTCAACTGGTTGTTGAACTAGTTGAGTTAAGTGTTCTAAAAAGTTGAGATCCAGGATTCAAGTTCTGACCAGATGTAAAAAATTTACATAACAATTAACATCCTAACAATTTATCATTAAAACAATGAATAACACAGAAAACTAACCTAAGAAAGATGAGACAAAAGTAAGAGAAAGAAATGAATATATGTATAGTTGACTATTTATGGTTTTTTTATTTTTTGGTTTAAAGCAAAAGAAAAGTGGGTTTTTTAATTTCTTTCTAGTTTGAGATGGACATGTGATAGAAGAAGAAGAAGTATGATGCAGGCATTTAGCTAATTTTAGTTTTGTTAAGAATTTGTAGTATCTGAAGTGATGAGAAAATTGATTGTTCTTTCCACTTTCAGATCCTGCAGGAGATGAAACAAAGAAACTGATGAACAAATGGGTGGGTTGTTATTGGAATTGTGTATTTTGGTGATGGGTGGTGAGGGTTTTGAAAGGGGTGAATTGTACTTTGAGGATTTTACTTTCCTTTTTGAGGGGAAAGGCGTTGGTATTTGGAATGAAAAAAGGAAAACGTTGGTTTTGGTGCCTTGTGTGGTCTATTCTTCTTTGATCAAAGCCACAAATGTAGAGAGGAGAGAGACAGAGAGAACTGTGGGTGTGGAAGTGTGGAAAAAGTAGGCCTCTTTAGGGTAAGGCAACCATTATTTTTGTCTTGCTAGTCTCCCACAAGTTGACACGGTAGGTCTCTCATATCCGGAGGTGTTGGCTTAGAACCTTGGAATATGCTTATTTTAAGGTCTTGATTTTTTTAATGTCAATTTTGGATTAGTCGGTCCTTGGATGATGACATACAAGTTTTTAAAAAATTCATCAAATGAAGGATAATTTTGTAAACTACTTATTCCAAATTATAAATTGTTTTTACCATTTCGCAGAGATTAAAAAGTACAATTAATTTTATATGGAAAAGAGAAATTAAGAGTAATTTTATAAAATTATTTTTCATTAATTATATAGAAAGATAAATTAAATAATTGGAAGAAAAAAAGTATTAAATAGTTATGAGTATGAGACGAAAAATAATATTAAATACTTCAATTATATTACTAATATTGTAGGAAATTAGTACTAACTAGTCCCTCGGTCTCAAATAATTGTCACTTTAGGAATAAAATTTTGTCTAAAAATAATTGTCATTATCACTTTTCAATGTAATACTTTTCAATTGTACCCCTAATAATTACTATATGCATTATTCCTAAGGAAACAAACCTATAATTTATAGGGGTTATTTAGTAAAAAAATTATTTCTTTTAACAACATCATTACATTTCTTAATATGTGTGAAACAACCTTAAAAGACAATCTTTTTCTTCAAAAAAAACCTTAAAAGACAATCTCTTTGAGACGGAGGAAGTAGTGTCTTTGAGGCACTAAATCAAAGATAGTAAAAACATTTTGGACTTTGTGTAGTCAAACTCTTAAAAGTATAAGATGTGTTGTTTTCAATAAAAAAAATTGAAAAATGTTAACGAGTGCACCTGAAACATTTTTTAAACACCTTAAATAGTACTCCCTCCGTCCCTTAATATAAGTCCCCATTGGGATTTTTCACGTATATTAAGAAAAGTTAGTAGTGTAATAAATGTGTACTTTTTGGGTATTACAATTACTATATTGTCCTTGGTGAAGAGGTGTATTTGTAGTTGATTTTTCGGATTTCAATGTAAAGTCGGGTTATGTTTGGAAAAGTAATAATAAATGTGTTTAGGAAATTGAAAAGAAGCTTATATTTATGGACAAATTTTATCTTTTAAAGGGTGTTTATAATTAGGGACAGAGGGAGTAAATTTTTGTGAAATTTTTACGAAAATGTGTGAAGTCAAACACATTGAAAATTGAAATATTTCATTTTTTGAATAAATTATTTTTTAAAATATGGAATGCTTAAAGAGTGCCCTGAGGGCACTCGTTAGCAAGATCCTATTTTTTACTAATATATACAGATAAATGTCAGCATATAACATGTTGAATTTTTCTTGATGCGTATTTTTTAAATGTCAATTTTTTATAATTTTTAATATTATATTTCTTCCGGTCTCATATATAATCAAAAAAAAATTTTAAGAATTATTTAAAAAAAAAAAACAATGTATCTATAATACAGACTAAATGCATATTCTTTTTTTTTTGTACATACTAAATGCATATCCTTTTAAATTAATCTAAAATTCAATTTTTGCTTATATACGATATCCGAGAGAATATATGTAAATATATTAATTTTCAAAATTTTGCATTGACATGTGAGCACTAATCAACCACGGCACTTATTTTAGAATGAGAGTATTTATATTATCTAGGCAAAATTACACCGCATGTTCTTTATTTTATTTTTTGTAACACTTTGATCTTTTATCTTTTTTTCGTAACATTTTGGTTTTTTATCTTTTTGTTGTAACACTTCAGTCTTTTATCTTATTTATTTGTAACACTTTGGTCTTTTTTTTGTAACATTTTGGTCTTTTATCTTATTTATTTATAACATTTTAGTCCTTTTTTTGTAACACGTTAGTAATAATAACAAGATAAAGGATTGAAGTGTTACAAATAAATAAGATAAATGACCAAAGTGTTACAAAAAAAAAAATCAGATAAAGACCTGTAATGTAATTTTGCTTATTATCTAATGAAATAGTCTCGATTTTTACAAATTGATGAATACATGTTTGTCAAGCAGCCACTTTTCCCCTCTTACACCCAAACACCGTATGTCAAGATGTAGCCATAGCAGGTTAGTGGTGCGTGTGAGAAGTTTCACGGTGTATTACCTTCTAACCCCTTTCTGGGCGGTTTCAACAACAAAAGACATCATTGTTCTCGATCTAGAGTTTGGTGTTTTAGTCTTTTGGTTTCTTGAGCAGTGGCGACGCCGCCATGCTATCTTGTTTGGTGTCATCAACCAATTAATGTTTGATCCATTTCTTCTAATCCGGTTGGCTAATGTTGCGTTTTTTGGGTTGTCATTGTCGATGAGATTTGGGGTTGTGGTTCTGTTGATTGGTTGGACGGTTGTTGTTTTGATTCGTCATACGACAGTGGTCAGTTTCGGGCTAGCTATCGTCGTCGGTATTCTTTCACCCCTTAAGGGTTGTTGGTCGAAATTCATATATGAGATTGTGGTGCTTATGGATATGTTTTTGTTCAAAAACTATAACGCTCCTAGGTTGGGTCCTGTCGGATCTTGTTCACACTTCGGTCTTGGTCTGTTTGGCTCGAAAGGACATTTTATGCATGTTGTGATTTGTCATAGGGGCCTCACAGAATTTGTTTACTTAAATTTCTATCATTTTGTCCCATGTAATATTAGCGAATTTTTCTTTTTAATTCCGCCATTGAGTACTTCGTAAAAATAGTTACTGTTATAAGTAGAGTACTTCTCCAAATATAAAAAGTTACCGAGCCGTTTGTATCAAATGAATGAATCTGCCACTATAGTTAATTTTAGTTCTAGAATCTAGTTGTAGCTCAATACGGCCTACGGTACTAGAGATAAGATAGTAGCATTAGCAGGTGTAAGTGAAATAGACAATGGTAGTACAGTCCAAGCAAAATATACGTTCGATTTGTTATTGTCAAGAACAAGAACAAGAACATGGCTTCTAATGACTGAAATCTTTACCCCTTATTTTTCGGTACTTTATTCAGACATGAGACATGTACTTATCTTATTATACTATTATTGCTAAGATCGACCGGACATTGGATTGGACATGAGATTGATAGACTTCATCATTTTGGCTCTCTCTTTAGAGCTTTGCTTCTACTCAGGGAGAACACTGTCAGATTACAAAATTATTTTCCTTAGAGCCAATCATGTCCTTCTTAGTTCTTACTACTAGTAAATGATCTTTTTCTTCAATTTTATCAAGTACATTTTTAGTACTTATACAAACAATTTATACAATATAATTTAGGTTTTGTGTTATTTTATAAGTTTATATTAGTGAAAATTGTAATTTTATAAGCTATTTTATCATAAATTACCTTGACAAACTTATAATAATATATAAAAATTGCATAAACTGTTTGCATAAACTCTAAAAAAAACTGGGTCAAATGAGCCAAGTACTAATTACCCCTTTGTCCTTTATATCTACGTTGAATACAAGGCATAGTTCGTGTCACCCTTGTATGGTTCAATATCTTATTTCTTGATCTCGGGATATACTGAGCAACGAATAAGCTCAATATCTCATATTGACTCAGTTGGGCGTGGCCACGCATTTTATTAGTCATATTCCATCAAGAGGTCTATAGATATTACTCCCATTATATAGGAGGGGCAAATCTTATCTAGGTCACTCATGTCACTCAGCATGATTCGTGAAGTATCTATTAATCAACTTTATAATTATCCTTTTACAGATAACGTTTGAATAGCAGTAAAGTACTCGACTCCACATCTAGGGATCACAGTTGGTTTAGGTCTAAGGGTGGTATACACCATTATCACTATGAGAATATCTTATGACACTTTTCATAACTACTATGTAGTATTCTCATTGTGGATCAATCCAGTATAAATATTACTCTTAATATTTATACCTATGTATAAACTTGATATTTACATATCTATGACCAGTGAGATGTGGTCATCAGTCGACATACATAATAGTCTCCATGTTTTAAATATTATCTCAATTCATATTAAAACTTGACTACGGATACTTTAAAAATAGTAGTCTCACAATTAAGTCTTACTTAATATACCATTAATATATTTTACTATTCTAGGGACTTTATTACCTTATAGTATAATAAAGAATGCCTCATATTATTAATAATAATAAAATTCATGATACATAAGATTAAGTTCAATCTAAAACTTATTGGCCTCTAGGGCTTACACAGATAGTTTTTTCCCTCAAATTTCTCATTTTTACTACTTAAGTAGCGCATTAGTAAAAATAGGGTGCGCGAGAAACTCATAAGTAGCGGATGAGTAAAAATAGGGCGCGCGAGAAACTCTTAGGTAGCGGATGAGTAAAAATAGGACACACGAAAAACTCATAAGTAGCGGATGAGTAAAAATAGGGCGCGCGAGAAATTTTGATTATATATATATAAGAGTAAGGATTAACATAGCGTAGTACGTAATAGTTAATTTGAATGTCCAAATTTGATACACACAACACAACATAATAGTTTTTTAGTTATTTATAATGTTGAGTTTGAGAATTAAATTTTTTTTTAAAAAAAAAAAACGGCCCGAAAGGCCGACAACCTGTATCGAGTCGGGCTCGGGCACTAATTTTGATAGCCCGTTTTTTATCCGAATTTTTTAGCCCAGCCCGACCGGGCCGACCTAAAACGGGTCGAACTGCCCATTTTGACAACTCTCGTCTTATATATAAGAAACAATTTGCTTTTTAAGTTTATTATTGAATTGATGTATTTAGCTTATATATAGTCTAGATACATCAATTCAACAATAAATCTAAAATACAAATTTTGTCTTACACTCCGTATATAGGATCGGAGAGAGTAATATTTACATCACTCTAATTCATCATTATATTTTATAATTATAACAAGTGTAAGTATACTACTAATATTTATTAAAACTAGTAGTACTTTAATAAAAATAATAGTTTCTCTTTTTCATTTGTACATTTTTTAAATATTTGTAAAATGAACAAATAGATCAAGAAGGTAGTGCTTTTGATCTATGAAGCCCTGATACATTAAAAATGGCGAAGTATCGTGTCTAACACTTTGATACTGATACTCGTTCGATATTTCCCGATACGTGTATTGATGAAGTATCAGTAATTAATATTATTTTTTTTAAAAAAATATAATTGATACGTGGTAAATACTTCTATGATATCTGACTTCTCTGATACGTGTATCGGATAAGTATAAGACAGTTAGAGGGTGTTAGCTTCTGGGATTAGGAGGAGTGGATTGTTCCAGCATATTTGGTGGTGTGTTTCGGTATTCACAGGGGTTTTAGGTGTTGGCAGTGTTGACCGTGAATTATTGTTCAGGTGGTTGTTATTTGCATTGGTGTTTGTTGCAGTCTTGTGGCGATACCAGAACAACTTCTCTCACAAACCGTTTCCTTTATCGACGTTTTCTTCTAGAGTCTTCTCCGGCTGCCATACATTTAGATCGCAAATGTAGACTTTTTGCTTTTACCAGTAGTTTCTGGTGGTCTCCCCGTGCTGGTTGCTTTGGTGGGTTGCAGTTTGCTGAGATCTGGGCGGAGTTTGTTTGGTTGTCGGAGTTTACATTTAGCCCGGAAGAGCTTGATTTGGCAAGGATGTTTTTCCGGGAGCGATGGTTCTGTTCCGCTTCAGTTCAGCAATGTTTCTGCTCGGGTTTTAGTTTATTGGGGTATGTCATGGAGTTGGAGTGAGACTTTTGTGTGTCCTTGTTTGTCTTTGATATGTTTGTATTTGGTGATGTTGTTGTGCTACATTTTTTGCAGTTTTGTACATTTTCTCACCATTTGTATGTCTTATACTAATGGTTGAATGTTATAATATATATATTTGCCGATTCAAAAAAAAAAAGTTTTTTGATGATGGAAACGGATGAGAGAAACTGATACAATCATGTTTCCTCTTAAGTAGTGAATGTTAGGGTATGATGTTATTTATGGATAAATATAAACTCTGATAAGTTAATATGTGAGTATAAGATTATTATAATCTCAAATGTACCTTGTCCGTTTTATTTCAAATTGCATCACGTGATATGACCACAACATTGCAGCAATATATGCAATCACATTGGACCGCAATTGCAATGTGATTGTAAATTATTACTATAAGTATAAAAATTGCATTGCAACGATAAAACAACCACAACATAGTGGAAACATCAACATTAGGTCACATCATACAACAATATACTATATATGTAGTGGTCACAAAAATTATTTTTCCAACTTCATTATTATTTATACCATAGATTTAAGGAGTAATGTATATTTTAAAGTGATGGAGACCTGATAATGAGATAGACATGAGATTTTAGAGAAGAATGATGACACATGTGTTGTATAAGATTATTACAAAATTATAATATTGTATCTTAATAAATTAAATGTATAAGTCATAACGACCGCAATGGCTACAATTGTAGTGATTGTCATTACATTCACAAATGTAATATAAAATCATGCATGTCACATAAATCAAATCATTTTCCTCTTTTCTCTCCATCTAAAAAAGGCAAGGTTTAATAAAATAAAATAAAAAAACCTTTAAAATTTGATCGAATATGATCAATTAACTTGTCTGTATTCTATGATCTTAAATTTAAGAGATAGAAACAAATGGTTACATACTTATTTATTATTATTTATTATTTTTGCCAGGATTATCATTTTAATTTTCTAAAAAAAAAAAAGAAAATTACGATTTTGATTAAATAAATTCTTAAACATCTTAGTCACTTCAAACATATAATTCGAAAATCATGCTTACACATTGACGAACGTGTCCCAAATTAACCTTTCAATTGCTCAACAAGTGTTAATGACCTATTATCATCACAATAAGCTAACCAAACATTATATTTCATTTATTTTTTTGTTGTACAATATATATTTCCATTGTTTTATTAAATAATATATATTGTTTTATCTAGCACTTGTAAATTTAATTATATTTAACTTGTCATAAGTTCGCTATATATAAAAGCAAGTTTTCTATTGTATATTCATATTTGACAACAAACTTTAATTGTAGCAATGAAAATCAAGTTGTTTATCGTCTTGTGCTTCTTTGCATTGCTTCTTATCTCAGTTTTGACAATTAAGTGTTCCGAAGATGAGAAACAATGTGTGTGTGTGTGTTTATAACTAGTTTCCATGTATGCACGATTGCTTTCTTCTTTTATTTATAACAAAAGCTTTTATTTATTTGCAGTTGGTGAAATAGAAAAATCAAAGACAAAGAGTGAGGTTGATGGCTTTGTAACATGGGTGCCAGGTGGATATGGAATCTGGGAAACGTCTAATGGAAACACTTTTGAAGGCAGTCGTGGTAACGTCATAAAGTTTCCCAATGTTGGTAAAAAGGTTGGAGGTGGAAATGTCATAAAGTTTCCGGGCAGTGAAAAATGGGGCAAAAATGGAAATGTAAATGAGTCACGCAAGTCAAGGGTTGGGAAAGTTTGCATAGAAAATTAGTTGTATTTACATGTATGGTGTACTATTTCCCTTCCAATTTTTTAAGGCCACCTACATTCTTTTTTTTCTTTCTTCCAATGTGGTAGCAATATATGCAAAACGTGTTCACATAAATGAACATGGGCTAAGTTCGTGTATATATATCTCGTAGTTTTAAAAATATATATAAATATGTAGCTGTGAATTCGTGTATTGCTAATGGATCTGAGTCGAGAGTTTGGGAGATGGAGTAGAAGAAGAATTGGTGTTGTTGTTGCTGGGTGGTGAAAGTAGAAGAAGAGTACAAAGTTTTTCAGTTCTAGATTTTTTCAGTTGTTAGATAGTAGAAGAAGAATTTATTATTTTTATTTTTTAAATCCATGTTGATTTAAATAAAGGCCAAACAGATAAAAAAAACGCAACAAATAATTTATTTTTTTTTATAAAAAATACAAGTTAGCATGTCACATCAACAATTTGCATGTTCAAATTATATGAAGGACTACAAGTTAAATAACCTAATATGATACGAGTAAAATCTAATTTTTTTTAGAGGGACTAAAATTAATTTACTCCATTTGGCAGACCAAAACACTATTAACCCTTATTTTGTATTTTTAATGTTAATGGAGTTCTCATGGAGACGGACATTGAAAAAAGCTTCCTAAAGTGAGGAAGGAGTACTGAGGACACTTTAAGTGGCTGAGATAGGAAGCGGGGGAGTACCTGCTGCCTGATCGAGACATGAGAAATGATATGCAAAACATAACTTTAATATCACATCACATATAAGAAAAGTCACATAAAACAAGTAGGTTAATTAGTACATACAAGGAAAAAATGAATTCACAAACTGTGAAGATTGACTTTAAAATCAGTATTCCAGGTTCTCCTGAATTCACTAAGAGAATCCTGGCAGATATGTGCAAGATTCTATTTTTTTTTAAACAAATTTGTTCCCTAAACCTTATATTATAACAAGGAATTCAATTAGGATTGTAGCCAACAAAAACTAGGGTTTTAGAACTAATCGTTAGTTAATCCAGTGATGATTGACGCTGAACTTGGTAGGGAGGAACACATTTCGATCCCCCGCAACTGCGATTGGAAGAGGGTTGGAAACACTCAATGCCACAACTGGCCCTCGAATCAAATTAGACGATCGTGTAAACCGAATACTGGTGGTGAAAAAAAACTTAGGGTTTTAGAGAGAACTAAGGGTTTTTATTATTTTTTATCTTGGTACAACACTAGGGTTGAGCAAATGATGCCTTACAAAAAAAAAGGGTGGATCAGTGAGTCTCCTGGTCATGAGTAGAAATTCGGTAAAATGGTAATATTAAGATTGAAGTCTGAAGACTAATTGATGATGCGTTTTTTTATTTTATTTATTTATTATATTTTTTGTTTTTTTTTTGTGTTTTTATAAGAGATATCTATGAATGAATGAACAATGCGTTTTTTTTTAGTTGGTGATGCATTTTATTTATTTATTTATTTATTTATTTATTTATTTATTATTTTTTTGTTTTTTTTTTGTTTTTATAAGAGATGCGTTTTTTTTTCATTGATGATTTAATTATTTATTTTACTTTTGACATATTTACTTTGATATAAAATTGTTTTCCAAAGAGTCTCAGGTTCGATTCCCTCGTATAACAAATTGGAATTTAATTTGTTAATTTTTACCATTGTTAGTTTTTTTTTAAGAGATTAAGATTTCTCTTTAAGAAAATAGATTAGAGTTTTTTTTTATGTTAAAGGGCTGAGTTTGATTCTCGTATGAAACCCATTATAATATAATTTATAAAAAATAAATGATACTTCTTAGGTCAGGTGAGGGAGGTCTGACTTAACAAACAGGATTTCTTAAGTCAGTTGAGCGCTACCTGACTTAACAAAAGGGGTTTCTTAAGTCAGTTGAGAGACGTCTGACTTAACAAGAAGGTTTTGCAAATTAATGATTTTTATTTGAATTTAATATTATTTTTTTAATCTTTATTAAGTCTGTTGAAAACGGAACCGACCTAAAAAGCTTTAACTTATTTACAAAATTGCCACCACACATGTTCTTAAGTCAGGTGGCAACGCTAACTGACCTAAGAAATTTTCTATAAAGAGTTTTTTCCACTAGTGATTCTTGCAATTCATTTTAAAATCTTTGTGTAACGAAACTCTTTTAATTAATTAGTGAAACGGAAAACGGTTCTCTTCCCCATGTAAGTCATCTCTAAACAGAACCGGATTAATAAAATGTGGATGTCTTCCTCTTCTTCGTGAGTTTATTCCAACTCACAACGCTAATGATATATTCAACTCACATACCATGTATCAAATTTTCTAAACTTCACATATGTTAACACAATTCACGTACACCCACTTTAATTGAGGTCTCGACTTTGAATTCAAAATTCACATGTGATATGTGAATTAAGTTTGTGAACATATGTTTCGTACGTCTTAAAACTATTTTTTGAATATATTCTGATATGCAGAAAATATTAGAAACTAACATGACCGATAAATATATCATTTACATATATATGGTTGAATATTAATGAAGATATAAGATGAATTTTAAAAATCAAATATGAGAAGCCAGAGGAATTTTAGATATTATTTTCATATTTTGTGTTTGAGGCAGTGTAAACATGAATTTTTTGTAGTGGAAACAAACTTTTGCTAGTTACACCCGCCTTGTTTCTAAGGTGATGTAGCAATATATGGCTCACTGGTGGAGCAATAAAAAGAATACCATCAAATTTAAGTTTGGTCGAACATGCATAAACTCTTTATGTTGTGCATGGTGTACAAGTTGTTATTTATATTATAACGAATACGAATTTTTTAAAATTTATCGCTGGATTGAAGGTTTATATCATATAAATTATCTATAAAAAATTTAAGATTTTTAAAAAATAATTTGATATGTTATTAAGAGTCATTAAAATTTACTATAATTTAGTTTTTAATGTTTGAGAGAAATGAATAATTTAGATTTGTTAGAAACAAAGATGAAAAACCTGTGCACATCTGACACACAATCCCACACTTTTTTTTTTATCATTCACACAATCCCACACTTTATCCCCTCCATTAATCATAAAATTTTGTTAATTGGTACCATATGAGAAAAACAGATATGGATTCTGTGAATTCACACATATACTGATTGCAGTGCAGTCGGTCACATATAAACCGTCCGATCAAGATCGGACGGTACAGATTTTAAAATCAGATTTTATAATTAAAATCTGACCTTAAAATCTGAGCCGTCTGATCTTGATCAGATGGTCCAAATCTATTGACTGCATGCAGTCGACTTCACATAATCCAAATCCGAGAAAAACGCATTACAGGCCCACATACAATATTTTTTTCCGACAAAATATAAATTTGTGATATTTCAAATAACTTTTTACAGCTATGTATTATGTCGATAAGTTGTCATCCATTTTCTCTCGACCTTTCTCTCTTTTCATTCTTTCATTATAAAAGGTAGTTTTTGGCCATTTTTTATCTGAAATTATCGCTCAACACCGTTTTTGTCTGTCTTTTATTTAAATAAGTGGTTATCCACATATATTTGTTTCTTCGTTTTTTGTTTTTTGAGTTTTCGCCGTCTTAGTGCAGCATTGTGTTTGTCGTCATATTGTACGGCGTTTGTTTGTTACGTTTTTCGTCTTAATAAAGTGTTTCATTGATTAAAATTGACATATTCACTTCAACTCATTATAGATTTGATGAAGACTTAAATGTCAACGTTGCAGATTCAGGAGTATGAATATTCCGGTTATTTTATTTTGTCATACAATCATATTTGTAGGCACTTTCATGTTGCTGTTTATGCTATTAACCTAGGTACCGTAAGATTATTTGTAGATTCATCTTTTTTAGTTTTTAGCGATCTTAAATTTATAATGATCGGTATATTTTTCAATTTTTTGGTTTCACCACTAGTTTAATCTGGTTCGGGGGTTAGTTCTGACATCAACTGATTTCAGACCCCTCCGACCGCAATTGCAGAGGATCGAAATATATTTTTCAATTTGAATGAATGAATATATTTTTTAGTAAAAAAAATAAATAAATAACTTTACAACATAATATTTTTCTTTTTTTGTCATTCATTTCATTATCGTATAAATATAATAGAGGCATATTTACTATCTAGGTGCACAAATAGATCTCGTAAAAAAAAAAAGTGCCCAAATAGAAGAGAAAAGTAGTTCATAAGTACTAATTTAACTGATTGTAAAAAAAAAAAAGTACTAATTTATCTGGTAAAAAAATGTCAAATTTTAAATTGAACGCCGTGAATTTCAATTCTCCTACGTATATGTGTGAGTTATGTACTTTTTATCGGTTAGAAGAAATTTCCAGGTTAAGGTGGGAGCAACAATATAATATTCCCACCATGGGAAATAGTTATTTAAGCCGTTGATATATTAGTACTAGGTACATACCCGTGCATACGCACGGGACGCGCCGAAGGCGCGTTATATTGCGTCGGGACGTTAGGTCGCAAGGAGTATTCGGCGCGTTGCACGCGCCTTCGGCGCGTTGCACGCGTCTTCGGCGCGTTAAGAAGTTGGTTTCTCAACGAAGTTAATTTTATAATAAACAGAAATAATTAATTGATTTAAATTGTTGTGTTATAATTCATATTAATTTAAATAGGCCGGTCTATTAGGCTAAAAGACATTTTTAATAGTCTGCATCCTGACCTATTTATCTAAATAGACTTATAAAAATATCTTGGCCTGAGCCTATGCTAGGCCATAGGCCCGTGTAGGTATATTGAGGACTTATATTAATTACGACATATTGTCAAATTTCTTTTTATATTATAAAATAACTTTTTGTAAAATAATTCTTTCTTTTTATATTATTAACTTATGTGTATATTAGTTTTTTTTAATTGTTTTATCAAGAACAAATTTTTTGTGTATAATAAATATTTTAAATTTTTTTAATAGTTAAAATTGTTAATTTCTTTATCGTAAAGCATGAAGGAGAAGGAGTGCAATGTGTTTTTTTTTTAAGCAAGAAGTAGTGCAATGTTACCAGTTTTGTTTCTTCTTGTTGCATGAGAAATGAGTAGTAGCTACTGCAAAAGTGTTTTAGAGTGAGACTTTAACCGCAACAACTCAAATCATGCGATAAATTTTAATCTTATCATAAAAAGTCATCAGTATCCCTATTTTTTCTTCTACTTATCAGTAAACGATTTTTTTGTCTTGTGGTTAGCAAAGGGCATAAAAGGACCTATTTAACTAAATAGACTTATAAAAATATCTTGGTCTGAGCCTATGCTAGGCCATAGGCCCGTGTAGGTATATTGAGGGATTATATTAATTACGACATAATGTCAAATTTTTTTTATATTATAAAATAACTTTTTGTAAAATAATTCTTTCTTTTTATATTATTAACTTATGTGTATACTACTCATTTTTCAATTGTTTAATCAAGAACAAATTATTTGTGTATAATAAATATTTTAAATTTTTTTAAAAGTTAAAATTGTTAATTTCTTTATCGTAAAGCATGAATGAGAAAGAGTGCAATGTGTTTTTTTTTTTAAGAAATAAGTAGTGCAATGTTACCTGTTTTGTTTCTTCTTGTTGCATAAGAAATGAGTATGCAAAAGTGTTTTAGAATGAGACTTTAACTGCAACAACTCAAATCATGCGATAAATTTTAATCTTATCATAAAAAGTCATCAGTATCCCTATTTTTTTCTTCTACTTATTAGTAAACGTTTTTTTTGTCTGGCACTTAGAAAATGGCATAAAAGGACATATTTAACTAAATAGACTTATAAAAATATCTTGGCCTGACCATATGCTAGGCCATAGGCCCGTGTAGGTATATTGAGGGCTTATAATAATTACGACATATTGTCATATTTCTTTTTATATTATAAAACAACTTTTTGTAAAATAATTCTTTCTTTTTATATTATTAACTTATGTGTATACTTAGTCAAAAAAAAAAAAAAAAACTTATGTGTATACTACTCATTTTTTAATTGTTTTATCAAGAACAAATTATTTGTGTATAATAAATATTTTAACATTTTTTAAAAGTTAAAATTGTTAATTTCTTTATCGTAAAGCATGAATGAGAAAGAGTGCAATGTGTTTTTTTTTTAAGCAATAAGTATTGCAATGTTACCTGTTTTGTTTCTTCTTGTTGCATAAGAAATGAGTAGTAGCTAGTGCAAAAGTGTTTTAGAGTGAGACTTTGACCGCAACAACTCAAATCGTGCGATATATTTTAATCTTATCATAAAAAGTCATCAGTATCCCTATTTTTTTCTTCTACTTATTAGTAAACGATTTTTTTGTCTGGCACTTAGAAAAGGGCATAAAAGGACCTATTTAACTAAATAGACTTATAAAAATATCTTGGTCTGAGCCTATGCTAGGCCATAGGCCCGTGTAGGTATATTGAGGGATTATATTAATTACGACATATTGTCAATTTTTTTTTGTATTATAAAATTACTTTTTGTAAAATAATTCTTTCTTTTTATATTATTAACTTATGTGTATACTACTCATTTTTCAATTGTTTAATCAAGAACAAATTATTTGTGTATAATAAATATTTTAAATTTTTTTAAAAGTTAAAATTGTTAATTTCTTTATCGTAAAGCATGAATGAGAAAGAGTGCAATGTGTTTTTTTTTTAAGAAATAAGTAGTGCAATGTTACATGTTTTGTTTCTTCTTGTTGCATAAGAAATGAGTAGTAGCTACTGCAAAAGTGTTTTAGAGTGAGACTTTGACCGCAACAACTCAAATCATGCGATAAATTTTAATCTTATCATAAAAAGTCATCAGTATCCCTATTTTTTTCTTCTACTTATTAGTAAACGTTTTTTTTGTCTGGCACTTAGAAAATGGCATAAAAGGACCTATTTAACTAAATAGACTTATAAAAATATCTTGGCCTGAGCATATGCTAGGCCATAGGCCCGTGTAGGTATATTGAGGGCTTATAATAATTACGACATATTGTCATATTTCTTTTTATATTATAAAACAACTTTTTGTAAAATAATTCTTTCTTTTTATATTATTAACTTATGTGTATACTACTCATTTTTTAATTGTTTTATCAAGAACAAATTATTTGTGTATAATAAATATTTTAAATTTTTTTAAAAGTTAAAATTGTTAATTTCTTTATCGTAAAACATGAATGAGAAAGAGTGCAATGTGTTTTTTTTAAGCAATAAGTAGTGCAATGTTACCTGTTTTGTTTCTTCTTGTTGCATAAGAAATGAGTAGTAGCTACTGCAAAAGTGTTTTAGAGTGAGACTTTGACCGCAACAACTCAAATCATGCGATATATTTTAATCTTATCATAAAAAGTCATCAGTATCCCTATTTTTTTCTTCTACTTATTAGTAAACGATTTTTTTGTCTGGCACTTAGAAAAGGGCATAAAAGGACCTATTTAACTAAATAGACTTATAAAAATATCTTGGTCTGAGCATATGCTAGGCCATAGGCCCGTGTAGGTATATTGAGGGCTTATACTCCCTCCGGTCCTTTTTATAAGAAACACTTTGGAATTTTTATTTGGTCCTTTTTATAAGAAACACTTTGACACAATTCCATTTGTACCCTTATTAAATACAAATCAAATAATTCATTATAATGCTAGTGCATTAATTAGAGAGACCTATTTCCCATGCTAGTCAAAGGTTAGTTTTGGAATATAACATAAAATATTAGAATCATTAATGAGAAAATTTACCTTCCTTGGTCTGTGTGATTTTGTTAAAGTGTTTCTTATAATAAGGACCGGAGGGAGTACTAATTACGACATATTGTCATATTTCTTTTTATATTATAAAACAACTTTTTGTAAAATAATTCTTTCTTTTTATATTATTAACTTATGTGTATATTAGTTTTTTTTTATTGTTTTATCAAGAACAAATTTTCTGTGTATGATAAATATTTAAATTTTTTTAATAATTAAAATTGTTAATTTCTTTATCGTTAAGCATGAAGGAGAAGGAGTGCAATGTGTTTTTTTTAAGCAAGAAGTAGTGCAATCTTACCAGTTTTGTTTCTTCTTGTTGCATGAGAAATGAGTAGTAGCTACTGGCAAAGTGTTTTAGAATGAGATTTTGACCGCAACAACTCACATAATGTGTGAAATTTTAATCTTATAATAAACATTCATATTTTGACTATATATGTCATCATATTTCAATTCTAGTTTATAATAATACATTTATATATGTGAAAAACTTATGTGGATTAATAAACTTACACTACTGAAAAAAATTAAATTTATAATTTAATCAAAGTACAAATTTAAATATATAAATAATTATATTAGTAAAAAAATTATTTATATTAACTTAAATAGGCCGGCCCAGTGGGCTAAAAGGCTTTAAGGCTAAAAAGATTATTCATATTAAGTTCAAAAACCAAATTTCGTACTAAATTTTTGGTGGGAAAAAATAAGGGATGAAATTCAAAATTGAAATTTTGATTTTGTTTTGAAGGTTGTTTAATAAAAAATAATAAACAGGTTTCAATTTAAAAATCACATTCCAATGTACTTGTCTTTGATCAAGACAAGATGTTTACTTGTATTATTGTCCAAGAACTCAGTTGCATTAAATGCTATACAACTTTATCTGATTTTACTTTGGTAGATTGCAGGAAAATTTGAACTTGTATAGGAATAGGCAAGTATAGCAAGTTGGCGTGTGATCTCCATATTTCCATCCATCAAACCTCACAAACTCGTTATTATACACGATGGTAATATGCATTATTCAACAAATAAAAGTTAAAAGTTAAATTATAGGTTGAATAAGAAACTTTTATAATATGTAGGAGCTAATATATATTATTCATAAATTAAGGAGTTCTGTTTTTAAAATTAAATAATATGAAAACTTAGTGAAATTAACTTACTATAAATTAGTCAAAAATAAGTAGTAACCCTATGTAAATAAACTTTATTATACGTATTATGCCAATATTGGGTGGAATAAATTAAGGGAATATGAGAATTTAGACATAAGCATGTAAATAAAATTATTGGTTTACTCGCCTAATTCGGGAAAATCCATTGTATGATCGAGTAAAACAATCTGAAATGTGAATGGTGCACCTGGTTTAGTAGAAAGAGTGGGAAGTTGTTACGGATATCTGCTCATCCAGTTGTTAGCCTTGGCTTTTCAAGATAACGATATGAAGAAACAACATTTAAGTATAGACTATCATAAATTTTCCATTCATGTTGTAGTTCATCACAAAAGTGATGTACAAAGAAATGATCAAGTTCTTCATATCAAGTAATCTAATAAATGATCAAGTTCTATCGCCGTTTCTATCGCCATTGTGTATAATAGTTATTTCTTTATCAACAAAAAAATTTGGCCTTAAATATAAGCAAAAGTCACCAAAATCAACTTCATTTAATGCTATTTTTCCAAAATTACACTCATTAATTGTTCTATATTTTTAGATGATTATAGTGTTCCAATGCAAAATTAATATATTATACTATTATTTTAGTAATTGTAATAGAACTTTTACATAAAATCAAGACAAAAAAATAACTTCTTAATAAGTGTGCAAATTAGAATATTTGCTTATAAAAGAGCCCGGAGGGAGTATTTATTAGTAGAAAATATGGTCAAAGAAATATAATCTAAAATGTGATTTTTGCTTATAAATGTGCCCGGAGGAGGGAGTAATATTTACCTTTATGGCTTAATAAATTGGATATTGGAATAAATCAAATAATGGAGGGAACTTTGACGTTTTTTGAAGTATGAATAATTTGGCTCTTCATAGATTTAGTGGTTCAAAGGTTGTCCTTGTGCATTGAACTGATCAACTAAGGAAGGTAATAATAATTTACGTAAAATAATAGTGCTAGCTGTGTAAATAGGTGAATGTTTTCATTAAATGCAGCATCGATAACCGAAGTCTGTGATAGAGGTAGGGGTTAATCCTAAACTACTTTTATTAAATGCATAGGGAGAGACTGGTGTGACTAATGTGAAGTTGGTGTGGAACAGGAACATAAGTCCTAGTTGAAGAAATGGGAAAATTAAGTCTTTAAGTTAGTTTATTGATAGTTACCGTAAAAAAAAGGTTAGTTTATTGATAGTAGTACATTAAAAACAATCGGTATAAAACTACGATGACTGTTATTCCTACTTTTCCTTTCGTTAAACTTCCAATGTGTGAAAGTATTTCATAGAGAAACTCATTCAACATGGATGATTGACCTTATAATAACTTGACTAAATTTAATATAAACATTAAAAGAATTACTTTAGTACAGAAGTAAGATAATTAATTTAAAGCATAAAAGAGTACATTACATGATTAAGCAACACAGTGCCAACATAAATATAGTTCGATATTCAACTAAAATTGAATTTGGCATTTGTTCATAAAGAATCATGTAACTTCAATTAGATTTTGCGAACATGAATCAATTTGGATGAAAGTCTATTATCAAATTTGAACCTAATGGTATCACCATGTTTGTATCCTTCTATTTTACAAAATTCTTTCCATCCAGTTCCAATTTTTGTACTAACTTTAGGAGGATATTGCAACATACATTACACATTCAATATATCACCATTAATATGCGATATTGCCGACATTTGGGATAATTGCATATCTCCTGATTTACCAAAGTTGCAAACTGAATTGAAAGATAATTCCCTCCTTGGTTTTTTTTTTATCAAATAATTCCCTCCTTGGTTAGATAATTGCATATTTTATCATATATTAAACAAAAGATACCACCATTAATATCTGCTTAGCAGAACTCCTTTTGGCAGGTGTTTTGTGAGAAGAAGCAGACATGTCATTCTCGGCAGAAGCGGATACATTTGGCTGCAAATAAGTAAAGGTATTAACGGTCAATATAACTAATTCAAAATATAAATAAAGAGAATTGAAGTTAGAATAATAAACATACTGTGGATAGAATAGAATCATCTAGCCAATCCAACTTGTCGATATCAGATTGGGTAAAAGCTTGAAAATGTGTGGAAAGTGTATTATGGTAAGTGAGTTGGTAAATAGCAATGAATTAAGAAAACGATATGAACTGAATCACAAAGTAGAAATGATTAGTCAAATAAACTATGAATGATGACATACCTGAATTGGAAGTGAATCATTAATGGCCACAACTTGTTCCTGAATGAATTCTATGTCTTTGCGTGAACTCTAAAAGTTAAATAGTATGCAGAATAAGGCTTTATATTGTTATGAAAAATTTACAAAGTGAAAGTAACAAAAATTGTAAGCACACCTCTGCAACAGGTAGTTGTTCTTGAATCTTGGCACTGAAATATATTAATTGGACTCTATAAATCAACAATCATCTTGGAACTCTATAAATCAACAACAACAAAATAAAAAAAAAAAATTGGACTTTGTAAAATAAGTGGAATATGTGTTATATTTATAAAAAAAAAAAAAAAAACTTTGTACCTCTGCAACACTTGTTCCAGCAGCAGAATCATCAATCATCTTTGAACACTACATTTACAACAATATGAAAGTAAAACTGGATGATTAAAAATTTGGTAAACTATATTTTTTTTTGTTTCATTGATGTATCAAACTATACCAATCCAGTAGTTGGAGGATATCAAGCATAGTTGAAAATATGGATATCAATGTATTACTTGAGATGTAGTGAATTGAGCTTTGAGATCCTCAATGAAGGTTTCACCCCGATGAACTTCATTAAGAGATCCATTTTTCCATTAAGCTGTTTCCATATAGATATATAAATATAGTTTGCAAAAATAACGAAAACAAACAAATCAACTATATCATGAACAAAATATAAACGCAACTTAGTATATTCGGAATATAAACTCAAACAAATCATTATACCTTGGCTGAGAAATTGCAGTCATTGTTGAAGTGATTCTTTTATCCTTAGAGTTGTTTGCAGATTTCCCGAAAAAAGTACATGAATGAAAAACAATCAAAACAAACAAATCACTAAACCATACAAAGAATATCACCTGAATCGTTGATTTGAGTGTTTTAAATCCAAAAAACAACTTAAAAATGTTTCATTGGCTGAGAAATATCTTTCATTGCTGAAGCATTGATTAGTGTTTTAAATCCCAAAAAAAAAAAAAAACTTTTTGGTTTGATTTTTTTGCAATATTCATGAAAAAATGATGAATGTAAAACAATGGAAGCCTTGATTAGAGTATTTTAAATCAAAAAAATCTTAAAAATGTTACCTTGGTTAAGAAAGTTCTTTCATTGCTGAACTTATTCCTTTATCCTTCGACGTGTTTGGAATTTTCAGTAACAAAAGTATGGTGATGGAAACAAAAGAAAATTTCAAACCCATAAAAGATTAAGTAATGAAAGTTGTATAACAGTATGAAATTTGTTACCTTAGTTGATAAAGTGGCTGCTTTGTTGAAGTTGGCCCTCTTTCTTTGGAGCTGTTTCCAGAACATCATTTGCAAAAAAAAAAAAGATAAAAAACAATGGGAAGAAACATTGATATCATTAGATGATAAAACTTCTACTAACGCAATGAAGAAAACAACGTGAAGCAAGCATTGTGCGCGTTAAAACACTTATTCACATTTTTGCAAGATGAATAATTTCAGGGTCATTCCGAGTAACTCATCAAGTGTATTGTCCAAGTATGAAATTAGTGACCAAAATGATAATAATCAGTCTCAAAAGAGTAGTAATAATAATAACAGAGTTTCAAAATATAATTTTAATCGTCGTAAAACATACCAAAAGATGAAAAATCAGACCTTTTTATCGTAAACGACGACAATGAAAGATTGTAAGCGTAAAACATAGATTTTAAGCGTTAAAGCTAGAAAACACATATTTTAATCGTCGTAAAACTTACGAAAAGATTTAAAATTAGACTTTTTTACCGTAAACGACGGCAATGAAAGATTGTAGCGTGAAAACATAGATTTTAATCCGGTGTCCATATCAGTGTCTATACTTATAATCAATATAAGGACATAACTAAACATTAAAAGGTAACATTTGAGTTAAAGATGTAGGTAAGAAAAATGATCAGTAGGACACAATAAAGGAAGAGCTACCAAGAACTTGTATGTATCATAGTTGGATATGAGAAAGATAATCATATTTTACCTTTTGTAACTCACTTTCTATGGAAGAGCTACCAAGATTCAACTTCATAGACATAAATAAAAAAATGTTAATTTCATATTAGAGAAAATATTTATATAAAAACCTGCATTAAAACCAAACTTTGGTTAAATGTTGAACAAAAATTCATATGAAAAACAACCTCCTTATCTTCTTTAGTTTCATTTGCGCAAGCTTCATTCCCAAAAAAAATGAAAAGTTAAATTTTCAAGGTTTAAAATGACAAAGGAAAGAAGAATGAATGAAAGGGAGAGAAATAAACCTTACCTAGTATTTGCAGATTTTTTTCCAAAGATAGAATGAATGGTTAGGTAAATATACCATGAAAATGGTAAAATAAAATCATCTCTTTGGACTACCTTTTTGCACCATTGCTTCTAATGTTGATGGGAAGCCACAACAACATTTAATCAAACACATGGTGTGCATATAGAAAATGAAAGTGATGAGTAAAACAAATAAACAAAACAGAAAAATAAAATAAATAATGAAGAACAACAACAACTAAATTCAGGTTTGATAACCATTTTCTAAATTCTGATTCAAAAATTGAAAAATAACAAAGAAAGAAAAATCAAATACTTGGAAGGAAGAATAATGATGATTGTAGAGAAAATCAAATACCCATGTAGTTCTTCTTCTTCTTTGATGGATCTTCTTCTTTCTCTCATGTATAACAAAACTTTGATTTCTTCAACAAAAATCATAGAACAACTAATAACAAAGCAAGAAAAAATGAAGCAAATATCAGAGAACAACTAATACAACAACCACAAAAAAAAAATCAAGAAATACTCGTCCATACGAAATTTCGAAAACGTACACGTTGATAATTTACAACCAAAGAACACGATTTACAAAGAACATTTTATCAAACACATGGTGTGCTTGTATGAAACTGAAACAAACAACATCAAATCAAATTGTAAGAGGTAATTAAATTCCAACACAGCAATAAACAAAGAAGAAGATTTATGTTTACGGAGGAAATCACTACCTTGTGTAGGTGTTGTTATCCGGTGGATCTTCTTTCTCCTTCTCCCGTCGTTTCTTTCTCGAATTTCTTTCTCTATCTATGACAATCTTTTTCATGGATCTTCTTCTTCTTTCTCTGTGTATTGAAAGGCTTAAAGAGAGAGCAAAAAAATAGATGAAGAGTCAGAAGTGAGAAGAATGAGAAGAAAGAGGGATGTTTCACGGACTAAAGAAATGAAAGAGAGATTTGAGGAAAAATTCAAATTAAAGTGCTTTGGGCAATGTGAAGCAAAAATGTGAAATCCCATTTAAGCCCAATCTCTTACCTTTCAAACAATAATGCCAATGTGATATGAGAGAAGGGCAATGAGGTAAATGCGCTTCAAGGTGGGGCCAGAATCAAGGAGAAAAAATACTTCATTTAATACCAATATTGCCCTTAGTTTTAGTAGTAAAAAAAAACGAAAAAAAAAATGCCAAAAGGGCAATCTCGGTTTTTTGGTGGTATCTTCTTTTCTTATATTTATAGTAGATAAGTATTGGAACTTTGGAAGGCTTAAATCAGTTAGATGACATGAATGACCATTTTGTATCAAATATCAAAACTGTACTTTTTGTACCAATTTTTATGAGTTGCATTTATTTTATTAATTAGTTATCGTGAGCTTAACTTAGTTGATAGGAATATCGCATTTTAGTTTGTACAATAGTTATTTTAATCTTAATGACAGTAAACGAAATAATTTACTCTTTACGACCAAGATATTAGACTCAAGTGGTTAATTAGTTCCCCTAAAATGAATGAAGAATTGTTCGAGAAAATCTAAATTTAATTTTCGGAGGAAATAATTTTTTACCAAACTTTATTTATCTCGTGACCGAACTTTGAGTTATCAGTCTTATTTCTTAGAAATAGAGGGTTAAAAAAAAAATAATCATACACCGCAAATAATGTTAAACTAATGATAAGTAGTATATGGTAGCTTATAAAAAAAGGCTTGAAATTCAGAATTGACTCCTGAACCAGATTCAACTGGTGGTGAAAAAAGCTTGAAATTCCCATTTCAAATGATGTGCTGAATTTTATTTCAAAGAAAATTTGGACCATTTACTTTGGAATTGTTTTCGGTTGGTTCCACCGGAAATGAAGTATTACCACTTAGCTAAACTCTCACTTATAATTCACCATAATGTTTACCAAAATCATAAAAAATTAGAATTAAAATAATAATAAAATAGTCCTATGGGTTTAAATCAGTTATATGAACATCACATTATAAACGTAGGAGTTGGAGTTCGAACCTCGAACCCCGAACACGTGAAATTTTTTAAACATCTTAAACAAATAATTAGGTTGAGAAAAGTGAATCAATTTCACATGTTATATGAAAAATAGTTACTCCTAAATGTAGAAATTTTGTATGCATCGTAATAATAAAGAAATATGCACGGTGTAAAATATTTTTTTTACTATCAATCAATTAAAATCATATTTTCCGTCACGTCACTTCATTTTTTTTTTTGTTGGATAAATGAGATGATCAGAGTCCAAATCTCAGTTCTCCGCATATAAAATTCAATGTCTCTGCCAACTAAATTAATTTCAAGTTCTTAATACACAATAAATTGAATATTCTCGTTGATTGTTGGTGTAAAATAAATTTACTTTCATCGTGTATATGTTTAAACTCAGCAAAAAAAATAACAAAAAAGAAATGAAAAAAAGAAGGTCGTAAACCCTAGAAGCCACTCTTTGTGTATAAAAGGCTTGAAATTCCCATCTCTTCATCTCACCAAACCCTTCATCGGCTTATTCACAATTCAAAATGGGGCATTGTACAGTTCAGCCTCTCACTCTCTCCAAGCTTACCAATTCCTTCGCTTTTCACCATAAACCTTCATCTTCTCCAAAACCTGTACTCTTATCTCGTATGTTCTCCAATCTTAACCAAAAATTAGGGTTTTATTTTTTGTTTTCATTTTCTCCATAATTTTTTTATATAATTCATGTGTTATGGTATGGAAATTTTGATGCAGTTGTTTGATTGATTCTTACACTTGTTATTTAAGCTTTTATAGCAAATGGGTTGTTGTATTTAGTGTCAAGGTTGAATTTTTATCTTAATTAAAATGAAGGGTAAGTGTTGAATTTTGATTTGTGTGTTTTATGTTATTTCAGGATCAGTTTTCCTTAGAAATGTAAGGGCAACAGCTTCTGAGGAAACATCAAGTGGTGCAGGGAAGTTTTTCAATGAGAAACGTGATGGTGTTATAACCTTAGAAGCTGATAAGAATGGATACAATGAAACTGTGGGGAATGAAGACCCTGAGAAAGAGTTGCTTTCTGATGGAGACGGCCTGCCGTTGGATTTGCTGGATAAGCTGGATTTAAAGGTTGCTTTGCCTTTCCCTTTGCCTTTTAGTATTTGTAATCTGAATAGTGTGTATATGCATACTAGTTAATTGGTTGTTTTTGTGTTTGATTCATGTGTTTTTAATATTGTTTTTATTGCCATGTTGAGTTGCTATGATGATAGTTCAGTTTATTGATGGTATTCATAGAATGCTTTTGTGATACTTCGGCATTCATGTCGAACCTGAGCGGTTAGCTGAGCAACTCATCATTGTTTCAATTTTTGTTTTTCCTTTTTCATTTCCCCTGTTAAGTGTTTGTAGTTATGGATTGTTAGTTGTGAGAATTTTACTTGAGCCTTCCATGTTCTATGCAGTATTTATTAATGAGTGATAGGATGTTATGAATAACTTAATGATATGAGCATTGATAAATTGGTTCATATGTGATATTGTGATAACTGACTTCACAATGATGATGATGATGATAATTTTGCGGGATAACCCCATTCTCTTTATAGTCTTGTAATCTGTTTAGTTCTATGCACACTAGTGTAGTGATTGTAAGTTTGAATGATTGATGAGGATGCTTGTGTTTGTTTGTTTTTCCTCTGTTTTAGATTGGTTTGTATTTCCATGTTGCTATGATGAACCTCAGTTTATTGATGGCGTTCATTGAGTGCTTCATGATACTTCGGCATTCATGTCGAATCTGAGCGGTTAGCTGAGCAACTCTTCATTGTATTAATTTTTGTGTGTTTGGTGTATTTATCAAGATACTCGTGTTTGTTTGTTTTTCCACTGTTTTAGATGGTTTTGTATTTGTGTGTTGTGTTTGCTATGATGAACCTCAGTTTATTGATGGCGCTCATCGAGTGCTTAATGATACTTCGGCATTCATGTCGAATCTGAGCGGTTAGCTGAGCAATTCTACATCTCTACATTGTTTTAATTTTCGGGTTTGATTTTTTGATGAAGATGGCCGTGTTTGTTTGTTTGTCTTTCCATTTTTTTAGATTGTTTTGTATTTCCATGCTGTGTTTGCTATGATGAAACTCAGTTTATTGATGTCATTCATTGAGTGCTTGATGATATTTCGGCATTCATGTCGAATCTGAGCGGTTAGCTGAGCAAATCTACATCTCTACATTGTTTTAATTTTTGTGTTTGGTTGTTTGATGAAGATGCTCGTGTTTGTTGTCTTTCCACTGTTTTAGATTGTTTTGTATTTCCATTTTGTGTTTGCTATGATGAATCTCAGTTTATTGATGGCATTCATTGAGTGCTTGATGATACTTCGGCATTCATGTCGAATCTGAGCGGTTAGCTGAGCAACCCTACATCGCTGCATTGTTTTAATTTTCGTGTTTGATTGTCTGATGAAAATGCTTGTGTTTGTTTGTCTTTCCACTGTTTTAGCTCTCAAACTTTGGTCTTTGTATATTCGAAATGCAGAATCTAATATGTGACTGAATTAAACTGCACTGTTGCATGAAAAATCAATTTATGTGGACTGTTTCTTATAACTTGTTTTTCATTTTTTCCAAAGTGTTTTAGTGAAGTGTTATGAAGTGCACTTTGGTTAACCCAAAATAACCAAACATAAATGTTACACCAGTATTAAAAATATTTTATAGCCTATTGATCTAGTCTTATCTCTTCTATATCTTTACAGTTTGATGTAAATGACACCACTTCTCTTGCTGTGTATGGTGGTGGTGCTATAGTGGCCCTGTGGCTAACCTCAGCCGTCGTTGGTGCTATTGATGCTATCCCAGTGGTATGTATCTGCTGTTAAATTGATAAAAGATTTCTAACCAAAATCCAAATCTTATAAAAGCTAACTTGTGTTTGGTTCATTCTTATGCCAGATTCCCAAATTGTTCGAAGTTGTAGGGCTTGGATACTCATTATGGTTCACTTACCGATATTTGCTTTTCAAGGTATTTGCCAAGTTTTAGTTATAACAATTGCTGATATTTGTGTGTTGGTTCCAACAATTTTTAATTCGATTCGTTAAACTGCAGAGAAACAGAGATGAGCTATCAGATAAAATAGAGGAACTCAAGCAACAAGTTCTTGGTTCAGAAGATAATTAGTTGTTATGAAAAGATGAAATTCATGAAATGTAGTTTTGGTTACACTGCTTAAAAAGTATGAATGAATGTACAGTTACTTTTGGTTTAGTTAATGGAATTTGTTGATTTGCTTCCATCCCTCACAGTTCCCTATC
Source organism: Trifolium pratense (assembly GCF_020283565.1). Lineage (NCBI taxonomy): Eukaryota > Viridiplantae > Streptophyta > Magnoliopsida > Fabales > Fabaceae > Trifolium > Trifolium pratense. The sequence continues at coordinate 18,726,930 of NC_060060.1, read as the reverse complement.
TTGATGAAATGTAACACTTGAAAAATCCAATGTTATAGTTTCAGAACAATGTTTTTTCCATTTCAATTGTGTACCTTGCCACTGTGCTTCTTCACCTTGATTATCCTGTGCTGTTGCATCGTGGCCACAACTTATCGCCTTGCAGCTGCGTTGTTTTTTACTGGTTGCATGGCGGGTGGTCCACACTGTCGGGCAGAAGCTGAATGACTGTGAGGTAGGAGAGGGTGTTGAGTACCTGGATCTTCCACAATGATGATGACTATACTCATCATCTAGACAAGACTGAAGTTTTGTATGTTTTTTCTAGTTTCTTTTCCATAAAAATATGTTGATGTTTAAAATGATTTTAGATTCCAGGTGTTGAATGTCTAAAATGCCATGTGTTTTCTGGATAAACAACAAAATGGACTTCTCTATTTCCTTTCCAAACCTGGAGAGGATTTTATCCTTTGGATTCAGTCCATTTTATGCTTTTGAATTCTCATACAATTTCATATTTTGTGTCTCTCAATTCCCTTTCTTTTGAATAACCAATGGCATCCTAACTCCCATCTGACCCAATGAAGACTTGGTTATTACTTAGTATTTGATTCGCATAACAGTACAAGATACAATAAATAAGCAAATTGGTCATTGAATTTTTATTCGTCAATCAAACTTGTCCTTGAATTATTTGAAATAGTTTAAACATCCTTGCATTTGTTAAAGTTACATCAAAATTAGTCCCTCTGTCAATTTGGCTGTTAACTGTGAATGTTTCTTCTTTGAGGCGAGCTAATTGTATGATTGAATTTGAAGGCATGTTATATTCGAAATTTCTTAAATTTTTACTTGTGTTGAGGTTTTAATTGTTGTTGAGTTATACTGGAGTTTAGTATCTTCACATTAAACTTATAAGAAAACAAATTTAGCATCACATCTTTTATCTAAAACTATTACATGTGGATATAGATTACTATTCTATACAATATACTCCAATAAGTATGGTGTCTGGTGTCGCTATCATGCATGATGGTGCAAAAAAAAACTTTGTCTAATGGAGAACTTTCAGACTACTTTTGATATGATTAACCTAACACAGTAACAGGGTCAAAGTGGAATAACCTTATGCACAGCCACCTCCAATTAATCTTTTGATGTTGATTGGGGTATTAAGTTTTATTTAACAATATTTGATTACCCACCTTAAAGGGACCAGATTACCCATGGTCCCAGGTGCATGGATATATTATATTTTGGTTTATTATTATTTAAATAAATTTAATTTAATACGTAATCAAGTATTGCTTGTTACTTTTCCTTGGTAATTTATTACAGGTTGAACCATTGGTATAAAATTGAAAAATTCCCACAAGAATTTTGGTATAATTATATGGAATCCACTTGATACTCCACAATAGTGTAGTTTGCTTGGCCTACAATTTCAAGTTGTTGAAAATGATCGAGCAAAGATAATAATGAATTGTGGAAAATCCCCAACAAATTTGAATTAGTCTCTTAAATTGCCACTAGGAAATGTCCTTCAATCTAAATAGCCAATTGCTGCATACAGCACCCCAATCATCCAAATTGTCATAGGTCAATATGCAAGTGGCATATGTAAATTTTATAAGGGAAATGTTAACCAGTATTTTCGAGACACTAATTAAAGAAGTAAATATAGTAAAAATATTTTGAGATTTATGTAGTCAAACTCTTATAAAATATATAAAATGCGTTATTTTTAATATAAAACTTATTTTTCTTAGTTCTTTAACTAGTGCTCCAGGACACTAGATACTATGATCATTTTATTAAAAGTATGTTTGGAAGCACTTTAAAAAAAAAAGAAAGAAAAAAGAAAATGAATAAACGACTATTAGAGGAGAGGATTTTAGGAGTTTACTTTTCTTCATGATATAAAATTCCTCTAATTCGAGGAGACGATTTTAGTGGATTTTTAGGAGTTTAGATAAATTCTTAAAATGTAATATATATTGTTAAATACTCTTTATTTTAAAAATATATAATTATAAGTATTTATTTATCATTCTTTACAAAAGTATTTTCTCAAAAAGTGAAAAATTTGATATATGAATATTGGATGAATGAGATATTGATTTTTTTTATTTTTATATATATATATATATATATATATATATATATATATATATATATATATATATATATATATAATAAGAATTTAATTTATATGCACCGTCAGTGTAAAATTATTTTGCACATGCGTCCAATAATATAATGACACATCATGTATGGTAATTAAAAACACATGATGTGTCACATTCATTAAGTGATGTGGCAACGCGTCATTGGATGTATGTGTAAAAAACTTTTACACCGACGGTGCACACCAATTAAACTCATATAATAATATAATAATTTGAACTGTTATTTTATAAATTACATTGACAAGCTTATGAATAATACATATGATTTTATTTATTTGAATAAGTTATTTTGCAAAAACTCAAAAATAATCCAATCAAAACATACCATAAATAATATATGATTATAAAATGACTTTTTAAGTGGGAGACATTTATCATTTTACAAACCAAAACATAATTTTCTCTATGTAAACAAAATGAAATCTTCTTTCCCTAGAAGGAAAATTCAAAAGTTTTTTTTTCTTTCTATTTTTTTTGGTTTCACATAGGGAAGAAGAGTACGATTACGTTTGCGATGCACATTCGTGAGAGAAACAACTCATTTCCTTCCATAAAATGACAACTTGTGGTGTTACAAATGCAAATCAAATTATTCTTGGCAGAAGATAGAGACCCTATGGTCAAGAATTGCCTAGTTGGTATATTGAGCATATGGTGCAGAATATAATGTTCGTATCTTGGAGTAAATTCTAAAAAGACTTTATAAATTTTGTTTTTTTAAGTATGTAACTTCTAAGTCTCGACTGAGTAATTTTAATTTTCACCACCAATATTCAGTCTATCCGATCCATTGGATCGTTGGATACTGATGCAAAAACTAAAAATGGTGCAAAAAAGATTACACATTTTTTTGGTAAACCAAAAATATCTTTTGCACTGCAGAGACTAATTCCCTCGAGACAAGTGAAATCTATTTAAGAAGTTGACTTCTCCCAACAAATACTTCTTCATATGCGGTTAGAAATCAAACCCAAAACCAAATAATTAAGGGGACCAAATATCTATCGCTTGTCCACATTGGCCAGATGCCACAATTTTAGTTCTGCAACAATATGTAATCCAACTGAGTTGGTTATAATGTCTCTAGTTTTCCAATAACTAATAATGGTAGTGTGACAATAACACACACCCAATAGTTTTATAACACGATGATATATTATAATAGATAGGAAATGTTTTAGGCGTCATTTGTTTGGGTCCCAATGTCCTAAAATTATTAGTAGCTAGAGATTTGGAGATCAGGAATGAATTATTCCGCCAATAATGAATGAATGAATACGCTGAATCGTGACAACATCACCTATGTTGTTACTTGTTACCTTCATCTCTCTTTGATTCTCAATCTTGTTTGTTAGAACTTAGGAATATTAATATTAATTAAAGAAAGAATGGAAAATAGAAACAAATTTTAGGTTAATTGAATCTAATGTAAGCAATTTACTATATGGTATGAATATGTCAACTTCTTATTGATTGAAACAAACTCATTGCCAAAGTTCGTTTCAAAACTAGTTGCACTTTCCTTTCAAAAATATGATATGAAAAAAACAAATTCGGAACTTTCACCTAACTTATATAATTACGTACACGCAATTCCTTTCCCATTTCATAGAAAAATTTATTGTAAAAAATTGCAACAAATGCTGATTTGTTGTCTCAAATTGTCAAAGTCCCAACTTGTAAAAACATTTAACATGTTTAATGTTTCTCCTAATAGTTTACATTATATTACTACTAATTGCATAACGTAAAGATTTTTAAATGTTTCAACAGCATCACAGTTATCTTTTTTTAATAGCACATCACAGCTGTTTATGTAACTCGGATTCTCTGCCATCAGCAAAAATTCAAAGTCAAGACAACATGAACCGTCCAGTCTTGTCCGATTTTCTGTCTTGCCGGACTTTATTCAGACGGTTGAATTAAGCCGAATTTGATTTTTAGTTTATAATTTAAAATACTGAGCTCCGATCAAGATCAAACAATCTCCGACTCCAACTACATGAATGCAGGTTCTTACCGACCACAATTACTCTTAATTTGTCACTGATATCAAATTTTATATAGCAAATTAAAAATCATGGTTTTTGATTAATCAATAACATCATCAAAATAATCATCTTAGAACAAGATTTGCATAGCAATTTAAAATCCATGGTTTTCATTAATCAATAACATCATCAAAATGAACATCACATTAGAACAGTTTATTGGAATCAAATTAAAAGCTAAACTTCTTCGCCATCATCATCGGTCATCGATCCTATAACTCAGAAATCCTTCAACACCTTGCGAACCTGCTCCAGGGTAACAAACAGAACAACAGTGAAAGGTCCCTGCCTCGAAATTGTAGGAATAAATCCTTTGTAAAGAGCCATAGGACCCTCAGCACGAATCGTTTTCATAGCACAATCCAATGCACCAGCATAAGATGGTTCCTTACCAGCCTCCACCTTCATATTCATAACCCTAGTTTTAATAACATCCACCGGATTCGAAGCAACTGCTGCCACAAACCCAGCCGCAAAACTCGCTGTCACATGAGTCCCAAGTCCATCTTTCATCACACCTTTCTCTAAAATCATCTCCTTAAACTGATCATAAGATGCCAACTGGGAAGCCGTGACCAGCATGGCGCGGTTAACGGTAAGTGATGACCCGCGCCATAGACTGGTCACGCCTTCCTGCTTAGCCATTCTAGTAATGGCATCAACAACAGATTTATAGTTTCTCCTCTGAGCCGCCGGGAGTCTCCCGTCGGCTTGCATTCTAACCATAGCAACATCAGCCGGATTTCCAATCGCAGCTCCAACTCCTCCAGCAATAAGTCCAGCCTCAATCTTACGAGCCAGCGGCATAGTCCCGCCAGCTTCACGATCCGTCCATTTATTCTTCAGAATATCATACAAACCCATCCTGGTAGTAGAATACAGCGTCTGCCGGAGCACGGTAGCAGAAACACCGGAGAACAAAGCCTTAACACCCTCTTGTTGAACAAGACGAACTCCAACCGAAACCAAACCCACACGCGCTTGTGGAACCGCAGTTTGCCCTGCCACGTGGATCGAGGTTGCTGATCCGGTTTGGCCAAAAGCAAGTGCTGGTCTAAGAACCTGAACCGGGTTCGGTTTAGGAGCGTTTTCTCCCTGAAGTTGCATCCGAACCTTAATAAGATCCAAAGGATGTGTAGAACATCCAGCGATAATCGAAGCAATACCACCTTCAACAAAACCTTTAACACCCATGATGTTTTGTTTTTGGTAAAAGGGTTTAAAATTGTAAGAAGAATAAAAAAGAATTAATAATGAATACAAAAGAATGAATTAATTGGAAAAGGACCAATTGGAGTTAGAGGACATCTCACTGGAAACCAGGAGATGGGAATGAAGGCCACAGGCTATAGAAGAAGAGTGAGGAACAGAAGGCCTTTGAGACATATGCTAAAGGAAATAACGTTTGTTGTTTTTGGTGTGAAGAAAATAAGGGATGTGAAGAGAGAATTTATAGTTGATTTTATTTTTTTTGGAAGCATCTAGGGTAGTGCTTCTACGCGATTACAGTTTGCATAATTGGTGGAAAAGATACAGAGTTACTGGTCAAAATATCGTGTAATAATAATTAAATAACGCGTTTCTCAGAAGGCTGTTTTTTTTGAAAAGGCAATAATAGGAGGTTTTTATTTTTTATTTTTTTAGAAGATATGGAAAATATTTATATAAGAAAATATATATAGGAAATATATGGATTTTTTTCTTTCGGAATATTACTATTGATTATTTTTTTTTTTTTTTGATAATAGATTAATTTTTTTTTGTCTCATACTATTTGATTATGATTAATTTAATACTTATTACTTTAATATAAACGTTTTTCCCAATATTTGGTAACAATAATGATTTTTTTTTCTTTTGGTCAAGGTCACAATAATTATTTTTATAACAAAAATTAAATGATTTGACTTTGAATTAAAATAAAATCGAATTTTGTACCAAAAAAAAGATAAAAAATAAAATCAAATTTTCTCGGTAGGCAAGCGTCATGATCGAACCTTTTTATATTTTTTTTATCAATGATGATCGAAACTATTTGAATTTATATTTTACTATTTAAACTAATTTATATTTAAGCTATTTTTTTTACTATTTTAACTAATTTATATTTACATTTTTTACACACGTATCTAATTATATTTTAAAGTAATATTACACATATATTAAGATTTTGTTTATAAAAAAAACACATATTAAGCTTTGACTTTATTAAGAATATGTGTATAATAAATATGAACATACAATATTTTTTTTTTATATTCAATGTTAGTATTACAATGTTATGTTAATTTGATATCACTTTATTAATATGTGGAGATATTTTATGAACAAATAAAGTTGGTCAGTTTTAGCATTCGGGGTCACTTAATGCTAAAACTGACAGCAATCAGATTAGGAGGTCCAATGAATCAAATACGTGCGATAAAAATGAAAACAATTCATATAAATTAATCTCAATTAATAAAGTCAAGCAAATCATATATTTTTGGTGTTATTTATGTTTATCTTTTTCTTATAAAAAAATTTCATTAATTTAAGTTGTAGCAATATTTCCCCGTGAACATATAGTTTGGTTAATAAACATATTATTCGTTAGTTGGTTCAGTGGTGATTGACGCTGAACTTGGTAGGGAGGACCGCGGTTCGATCCCCGCAACTGCGATCGGAAGGGAGCTGAAATCACTTGATGTCAGAACTAACCCTCAAACCAGATTCAACTAGTGGTGAAAGCAAAATAAAAAAAAAATATTATATGTAATGTAATATACGGGACCGAAATTTGAACTAGGACTTAATCAAAAGAACAAAATTGTAGCAATTTTTAAGCTAAAAGTATATTAAAATAATAAGAACAAATAAATGGCAACATAAGTCAAACCAATAAAAAAAGGAAAACAAAAAATGAAGCAAAGAGACACAAAGCAAAAATTGAGTTTTATAAACATTTTTTTGGACTAAATTATAATAAACATTCTTATGCTCTGGATTTTTCTGATTTTATGTTGGACTTAATTAAGTGATTAAATAAATCATTGATCATAACAATGATTTTAAAGATTAACTCCTGTAAACTTCAAAGGTTTGATCCCGTGGTAAAATATAGGTATTGAATTTGAGAATTATTTGTTATTTGTACGACTATTACTGATAACATTGTTTAATTTTGTTTTTAAATGAAAATGTTAGATGCACTCATTTGTGTTTGAATCTCTTAACTATTCATAAACTATCTCGGCAATATTTTCCACATACATTGTTTTTATTAAGTAGTCTAATGACTAAAAGTTGACTCTGGAGTAAGTGAAAAATTTTGAATTTGAACACCGGCCTTGCATATATAATATAATATTTCTACCAATTGAGTTATGTTCATAGAACAATTTTTTCACATACATCAATTTTCCACTTACACCAATGTTTGCATTCCATTAATTTTTTAATGTTCGGCCTGTTTAGATATATTAAGTGTAATTTAAGTCTCGAGTTAGTTTAAAGAGTGAAGTTTAGCATCATATAGCTGACGGAAGGACATATAAACCAAATAACTTAAGATTTTAGCTTTCTTCAACGTTTTAAGGGAAAATGTGATGTTAAAGTCATTTGTATAATTACTTAAAAAGAATATAAACCAAATGATTGATCAAATCCGATCCATTGATACTTCCCTTCACGTCCCAACACAACCTCAGGTAGGAATTCACATAGATGAAATTTCGTAAATCAGCCAAGTAAATTCAACCTGATCTGAAAGAGAACCAACCACCACAAATATAACCTACTAAAGTTTCACTTTGACAAAGAGAAACAGTAAGATGAACTAATTGACAAAGTAAGCACTATGACGAAAAGTTGAATGGTTAAAATTCTTTGGTTGGAGAGGATCATATTCTATTCTGTTTTATTGACTTTACCAAAATTATCATCCAGAAGCATTACATGTGCATCTCCAATTCTCCATATGTCCTTGATGCTGGGAATGGCTGACTAATATAATGACCAACTTGACCAAGTGAATTATAGTAGTGGCAACCAATATTTTATTTCGGATAATATAGTTTTTATGATGGAATGATGGATTTTTTTTAATTAAACACAGAAAAGTGCACAAACATACTATTTTGTAAAACAGTTTTGATAGATATTTTTATGATTGATTTTACACGGACAAATGAGGTTGAATATAGTAGAATGATTAAATTCTTACAACATGATGAAAAAAAAGTTTAAATTTTTGACCGACAAGGAGATATTCATATTTAGTGTCTGATGTGTTTTAAATGTGATTAATTTAAGTGGAGAATGATTATAAAAAATTAAAAGATTATTTTTCATATTACATAATTAGTTTTAAAATACTTTACATTGTTTTTTTTAAAAAGAATACTTTATAAAAGTGAGTTGATGTGATCTCAAAAGAAAAATAATTCTCTCGCATTTTCTCAAGCGTTTACATCGCTTTCCTTAAATCTCTCTCTCTTTTTTTTTTAAAACAAATTTTACGGTCTCTCCTTAAACCTCTTTATTTATTTGTAAATTTTCATTTTCAGGATTTTAAGGATTGATATCAAGATAGCAGCTCGGGGAATCCCTGACTTGCTTGCCTTTTCTTTCATTTTTGGTATAAAACAAATAGCAGTTTCGGTAGACAAATTTGTTTGAAAACATAACACTTTTATCACGGAATTAAACCTACTATTAACATCATCAACTTGTCTATCAATCGCATCAGGTCTATCGCTCTTTTATTTAGTCTATCTATACATGGAAAAAAAATCCTAATAGCCAAATCAATATCACCTTAAATGAATAAGTCAAAAATAATGTATATTAGTATATTACTATATCTTTATAGATTGAATTATACTATAGGACATCATATATAGGAGTATTTTTTAATAACCATATCATCCTATCCTCATGACATATTTTTTTTAATGACCATATCATCCTATCCTCATATATAGGAGTATAATTATTGCATCATATAGTTGAAGAAGTCCTCATACAAATGAGGAATACGAGCTTTCCGAAAAAAAGTTATGACCTTTCAAAAAAAAATTATGAGGAATACGAGGCATTTATTGATTAAGTTAGAGGTAGTGTCTGGGGCAGGCAGGCAGAAGGCGACAACCAAACAACCCGCAGACTAAACCTTCCCTAGTTGCAAACTCTCACCCGTTGCGGGCCCTACTTCTATATTTTCTTCAAAAATAGCATAAAAATGATAAAACGACGCCTGAGAGATTCGAACTCTCGCGGGGAAACCCCATGTACTTAGCAGGCACACGCCTTAACCACTCGGCCAAAGCGTCGTTGATGCTAACTTTTGTAATCTATACGTATTTAACTTCATCAATGTGGATGTTTTTATTAAATTTTACCAATATATCAATAAACAATCCTCAATACTCTACTTATTTTGGGTTCAAATAACATGGTGATTAGAAATTTATTTCTTAAAGTAATAATCTCAAATTTAAATTTTATCTCTGCATATATAATGTAGTGTCTCTACTAACTGTGTTACAAGAACATCCAATATTATATTTTAGGCAAAATGCATCTATAGGTCATTTAAGTTTTATGTTTGTATCATATATGTGCTTTCAGTTTTTTAAGTATCAAATATGTCCTTTAAGTTTTTAAATATCATCCTTTAAGTTTGTAATTTTTAACATCTAGGTCCTATTTTTTAAGGATTTATCTGTTACAAACGTAAAACTTAAAGGATATATATGATACAAACGTAAAAGTTAAAGGACTTATTTAATACTTAAAAAACTTAAAGGATCTATTTGATACTTAAAAAACATAAAGTACCTATATGATAGAAACGTAAAACTTAAAGGACATATACATACATTTTGCCTATATGATATTGCTTGTTTAAATGATAAAAAAAATTATTTATTTTTATGCGAAATGATAAGAAAATTAATTTCACAACTGGTCATAGATTTGATATCAACCTCTTACGTATGAAAAAATTAAATTTAAAGAGAAGACTCATTTTGTGTGCCTCGCAGTTCCACCAATAGAGATTAGTCACCGTTAAACGACAAATAAAAACTTTATAGCTATATCATAGTATCAGTAGCAAAAAGTTAATTTTTTGAAATTATTATCTTTGTTTTAAAAAAATTTCATAATTTAAATTTAAACAAGTGTATCAATTAATGTAGAGAAGTAATACCAACAGAACTTGACCGAAAAAAGAAATAATACCAATAGTATACACTTCCTATACCAATAATAAATTAGTCCAATTAATAAGGAACTTGAAATTTGATCTCCAACTCATATGTATCACAAAATTTGGTTAGAAGAGAAATTTTAGCGAGATATATATTTTTCCTGTCAAATAATTTAGTAGTTAAAAACTTACTACTTAAAATAAATAAGTGAAAAACACCAAATGAAAATCATATGATGTCGTTATCTATCAATTGAGATTAAAAACTTAATTTTTATAGCAAAGTTTTTCTTTGTAAAAAGCATATACATATGGGATACTGCTGTCAGCCCAACATTTCAATTATGTGCAACAATATTAAGCCTGTAGTGAGAGACCCAACATGAACACAACTTAAAACGTTTTCGGAGCATGTTAAGGGGCTTTAGATAATATTGAGGGGGTCTAAAGAGACTTTTTCCAACATTTTTTCCATCCAAATTCTAAATTTCTAGTAGTAAACTATAACCCTTCATAGAGTTGATCTAATTGGGAATTCAATATTTTTTTTTTCCTAGCTGATGTTAGCACTTAGCACCAATTTAACAATAGTCTAAATTGCACTTTTGATCCCTTAATTTTTATAAACTTATAATGTTGACTCCATAACTTTGACAATAACACTTTTGCAAAAAGCCGATCTCCACTAATTTTAACCAAGTCAACGATATGTGAATAGTAACTCACATGCCATATCAATATACTTGGTCTATTTTTTAAAAAGTTGATTATTGGTAGTTTAAGTTGTGTAAGATCGTGGTAGATGTGGTGTGTATTGATACGGTTATAGAACTAGTAAAATGTTTGATTAGTACTTGAAATAATATAGCAAATATGGATTAGCACAAATTTCCTAGTGCTGAAAAACTTGCAAATAAATTAGTGTTTGAATGCTCTTAATCAAAAACATCAAATTTGTAGAAAACATATTATGATGAAAATGCCTTTGAACCGAACACATATGAACCTTGAGTTTGTTGATGAGTCTTTTAAGATTTATTATTTTCGATATATTGTTAAAATGGTGTATATTATAAGATAATAAAATAACCAGCTAGTTCATAAACTCATCAAATATGCGTCAAATTATAATCCTAATTTTCCATTCCTAGGGTTATTGAATACTTTACTAGCTTACTATTGTATTGCTAGTTCCATCGTCTGCTCTTGCTTAGTCATAGGACTATATCCATTGAGCTAAACACTACGGCATTTAGCTTTCCGTAGCCCATTCTCTCCCGATTTCGTAGCCCGAAGATTGATGAAACACAAGACGATTTGGTACATCGAAATTGTTCGTAATAAGCCGAAGAATGGTGCATTAGATCCAGTAGCTACCTGATAAATGCCAAATATTAGTAAAAATACATATTGAATTTGGGCACTTGATAACTTGTTTTGAAGGAAATGCTAAGTAAAACTTCCCTCTTTGATGTAAATATTATCATGATCAAGAGTTTTTCAATCCCAAACATTTTGTTAGGAATTGCCGATAAAAAGGGCAGGATTTGAAGCCTTCGCTCAGCGAAGTCTGGCGAACACTGGCGAACAAAGACAGTGGTCCAAGGGTCCATGGCGAGAAGCAGTGAGCCTCAGCGAACAACATCAAGTGAAGTTCGCTCAGCGAACCTTGGCGAGAGTTGGCGAACACAGGCAGAGTGTTCTGGGTAGCTGGCGAGAGTTGGCGAAGAAATGCTGAGTAAGGCTGTTTTGTGATACGTGTCAGAAAACCCCTTGGTGAAGTAACAAGTTCGCTCATCGAACCTCATATTCGCTCAGCGAACTCATTAATTCTGAAAGTCTATAAATAGCCATCAGATGATAAAATTTAGAAAAAAAACACTTTGTAATAGATCTCATATGAGAGAAATCATAGATTTAGGGTTCTAAGGAGGTTTTGAAGGTGGATTCATCACAACTTGAGAAATCAAGTGCTATGTTCCTCATTTCTTCACTTCTTCACTTTTGTAAGTTGATCATGGCTATGTGTAGCTAATTTCCTTGTTGTTGGGATTAGATGTAATTATTTTATGATCATGTACTCATTTTAATAATGGTATATATGTTTTTTTTATCAATCATTATGAGTGATGCCTTGTTTTACTTGTTTATTTCAAAGATTTGAATGATATAGACATATGTTATTTGAATCAAAAGTTAAGATAATCACTTGTTAAATTTCAAAGTTTAGACATAGATTTTGAGTTTAATAATCACTTAAAATATCAGAGCTTAAAGCTATTATATCGATTAATGATTCGAGACGTCGAAGGTTAATAGATATAATAGATTTCACGGCGTAATCCGGACACGGATACGTTTGACGAGTGATATGTGATGATAATGATTGGTGAATGAAATATATATATGCTAATGGTTAAATGATACATGTTAATGAAATAATGAATCTAATCCCGACAATTTCTTCTCTCTGAAATTCTAATCATTTTAATATATCGCACTCTTTATGTTCCGAAACAAAATTCATACAAAACCCGCACTTAAAATCATGGATATTGTAAATCAACACTTAATATCGCACTAGTCCCTGTGGATACGATATACTGAAAATACTTGCTTTTGTACTTTCATCACTACCGAGCGTAGAGTTTGCTTTTGGCAGCTCATGAACCGACCGAAGGAGGGGCCGACTCTGCAGCCGGGCTTTGAGGAAATGGAGCGGGGAGTTCGCGTAAGTAGAAGTGGGTCACCCCACCCAACGTCAGGAAATGAAAGAGGCCGCACTGCCCTAAGCACCATGCATGTTTTGATCATTGTTCCCCTTCTCGCGTCGCCCTATATATCTTACTGGACACCACATCTCGTCTTCAACTCATTCCGACACTGTGAGATCCTATAGTCACGCCTTAGTCTAAAGGGCTAAATGGGCTTTTGGACTTTATTTATAAAGAAATGTGACTCTCTTTGGGGGTCTGGTACCATTATAGCGGTGCTAAAACCGGAACCTCCAGGGCAGCGGGGGGCAACTCCCAAACCTCAGGGGCTACCCGAATCCCCACAACAGGCGGTGAAGGAGGTCCTCCACACCTCCTACCCCATCGCATGTTGCGACGTCCCCAGCAGATAAACAAAAACTAAAAAAAATAAACAAAATCATATAAGTAATATATTCCCCCATATGTTCCAGGGTACATAATTTTTCACTTGCAACCGATGCAAACCTAACATATTTGATAATTCATATGTTGGACTGTGTTGGGAAGCATTAATGCATGTGTTTTTGGCACATTTTACTTTGTTATTGATCAATGCAATTTCTTTTGTTATTCGTAGAGAAATTGAAATATGTTAGACCTCACAAGACTTTGGTTAAACATGTGGGACATGATAGGAAAACTTGAGATGTAAGTTTGACATGTAACTGAGAAAAATTATGTTTAGGTATGACATAGCTTTCTCAAAGCTTAATTTAGTATAATGGGTTGTTTAGAGGTTTGTCATGCAACCTATTTTCAAGTAAGCTGATATGACTAATAAATTAACGGGTCCAACATGTAGAGATAAGAACTTTAAATGTGTCACTAAATATCCCATGAGTTTCACTAAATATCCTGTTAGTTTAATTTAATTCGAACCTTAGTACCTCATTTATTCATTTTAATGATGACATTTTATTTATTTATAATGAGATGAGAATCGAACTCATGATCTATAGCGTACTACCAAAACTTCTCACCATTAGACAAAACCTAGTGGCTTTAATGGTAAAATTTCTAACTACTAAACTATTTGATTAAAAAAACGTCACAAGGTATTCTTTTTGTCACCGACGACTATACTTAAATCTTAATGCAAGGTAAATAACTATATGATTACAAAAAAATTGTTCCGGTTATAATACTAGTTTACTTTTTTTTTTCTTTAAAGATGTTGTATTTCAGGTATCATTTCTAAAATTGAGTCTTTGTTTAAATATTTTTTTTTATTGGGGAATGCGAGGAGGCCGAAGGGTGCGCTGTGTTAAATGGGATAAGGTGTCTTTATAAAAAAAGGTGGATTATGATTGCGTGACTTGGGATCATTTAATTTACTCCATCTGTTTCAATATATAAGAGCTACTTTGACTAAATGTACTATTCATTCATCTTGTAAACATTATCATATGAGATCTTGTTTGATTTGTTTTGATGAGTATTTTCAAAATATCAAATTTTTATAATTTTTACAAATAGACAATTAAAGATATTGGTGATCAAAATTGTGCATTGGAATACGTGATATGGTCAACTAGGCCTTATATTTTGCGACGAAGGAAGTAGTTACAATAGATAAATGATGTTGGAGGTTAAGATTTAAGGTATTGCTAGACAAATACTTCATCCGTCCCAAAATATAAGCAAAAAGTGGTCAATAAAAGTTGATGAATTTGGTTTAAAATTTAGTCCAGATACATTCACTTTTGTTGACTCCAGTTTGCTTATATTTTGGGACGGAGGAAGTATATTAATTAGATTGTAGTAGTGTGGTGGAAGGGTCGATGAGATATTCCACTTGGTGGGAAGATATGTAGATGGTCGAAGTGGTGGCTTATTGACATAAGTAAGGTGGCGGGAGATGATCTTGATGCTTCATTCATAGTGTAAATGACTATGCTCATTATTGTGTGAACGATTGTTAAGTAACGAAGTCTCCTAATCATGTATCTTTTGAATGTCCCTTGTTTAAAAAAGTTGATTCAATATATTATCTTGGTTATGATTCATTATATTTTACCAAATGAACACAAACTCAAATTAGAAGTTGTTTCTCTTTATCTATAGAAGATTTATCGAGTAATACATTCAAAAGAAGAGCACTAATTCAATGAAGTTTTAGTAATTTATGTTGTATCAATTTAGTGTTCTTCTTTTGAATGTATTATCCAATAAAATCTTCTATAGATAAAGAGAAACAACTTAGTTTAGTTTAACCTGTTTATCAATTTAGTTTAGTTTGAGTTTTATGCTGAAAACATTTAAACTCAACTAAAACCAATCCATATATTGTTGATCAATTTAGACAATAAATTCACTTAAAATCAAACCAAACCAACTCGCAAACACCGCTACAACTAAGACATTTGTAGTTAGCATAACCCTATTGCTATTTAATTTAGGAAAATGTTAACTTGTGCCCTTAAGGCACATGTTAAGGAAGCAAAAATAGAAATTATTAAATGCTAATTTGTGCATTTTGACTTTTGAAGCATTAAATTTCTTGTATCATTAAATGTTGAATTTCTATTTTTGTATATCTTAACATGTGCCCTTAGGGCACATGTTAACAAGACCCTTTAATTTATTATTAGTGAAGTGATATAAAACAAACACATTAGGATAAAATAAAACACATCAATGTCAGTTTGTCATTGTCCAACTTTTCTTATTGAAGCAAACTCATCTGCCACAGTAATAATAGTTAGTAAATTATGATCCAATTCAAGTGTGTTACTCATAAATGATCAAAAAGCACATTAACGCATTCAAGATTCCCCGGTTTCTTTCTCAAAATATACAAAGATTATATTCTACTACTCTCCTCTCAAATCTTCAAAGCCATTAATAATATATCTTCAATTCAACAACAACAGCAGTAAATAACCGATCGTTAGTCGGTTTAGTGGTGATTGTCACTGAACTTAATAAGAAAAATCACAGTTCGATTTTCCGTAATTGCGATCGAAAGGATGTTGGAAGCTCTAAAACTGACTCAAAACCAGATTAAACCGGTGGTAAAAATGAAAGAAAAAAAAAAACAGTAGTAAGTAGTTACAAAAAAATACCAAAGCTCAAAAAGTAGGTAAATATTAAATTCACCTAACGTTTTAATCAACTAGTCCCACACCCGTGCGATGCACAGGTGTTATGTAATATTTTATATTCTAATGTTGAAAAATTATTCGTATAAATTGTAACAATAAGTATTATAAAATGAAAATTATAA
Source organism: Trifolium pratense (assembly GCF_020283565.1). Lineage (NCBI taxonomy): Eukaryota > Viridiplantae > Streptophyta > Magnoliopsida > Fabales > Fabaceae > Trifolium > Trifolium pratense. The sequence goes on along the minus strand of NC_060060.1, from coordinate 18,710,536 downwards.
TAATAATAATAATAATAATATAAAAGTGATGTACTTATCACTTCCTCCAACCAATATATATACCTATATGTATAGAGAATGAGTACGGACCATCAAAATTGAATGAAATATGATAATGCTAATGGTTATTATATATTTCAATCTCATAACCTAACTTTTTGCATAACATTCACTCTTCTCTAAAATTATAATGTAATTAAGTCAATAATGTATACACTCTTCGTATTTTTTTTTGTGACTAAATTATAAACTCTTTGTTGTTTCTATGAAAATGGTTGACATTTAAATGGGATAAATGTTGAAAGAGAATCCAACTATGTTCATCTTCATTGTCACTAAGAAATGTTATAATAATGTAGAAGAGTGTAACATCTTGTGACATCAATTTTTGGATAATTGGAGAGGTAGAATTCAATAATAATGTAGAAAATTGTAACATCTTGTGACATCAATTTTTGGATAATTGGAGAATCATAATTCTTTATTATTTATTATGAGATTAATATAATATAAAAAAAATAGAGATGAGAATGATATAATATAAGGAAGTGATGTGAAAAAAAAAATGAAAATGATATAATATAAGAAAGTGATGTGGCATTATTGTGTGATTTAATTGGATGTAAATGGTGATGTGGATTAGGGTTAAGATGGATAGTAGGAGAACTATCTAGGAATTATATATATAGATAAACTAAAACATAATTAAATCATAAACAAAATTAAAAAAAGAGACTTAAAACGTTAATTTTTAATTAATATGATTAAGATGTGTAAACGGCAATTCAAAGAAGAAAAAGACAATAGAAACGACAAATAGATCGCTGTGTCGCACCATTTTCTCAATTCGTCAACACCAAAAAAACAGAGAAGAAACAAAAACAACACACAAAAAAACAGTGACGGTTCTACTCTGTTACTTTCTTCTCACCGACGCTACTTTCCCATTTTACCCTTATCGGAAACCCTATGCGTTGTAAACTATCTCTTCCGTGGATCCTGTGTTGGAAACAGGATAAGATTTAACAAAAAATGCTGATTTTTGAGATTTTAGGGTTACAAGGTTTTGTTTATTTGTTTTTGCTTTTGGGGTTTGTAGTGATTCGTTATGTTTGGAAGAATGCGGAAGCGAAAAAGGAAGAGGTTATAATGTTAGTTCAAGATACTGCTGCCATGGCTGAAGCTTATGCTGATTCAGCTACTTATGATGATGTTTCAGCTAATTATAGTGATTCAAATTTGAATTCAAATTCAAATTCAAATTCAGTTCCTGTTTCAGAGTGGTATCAGTGTGCTGTTTGTTATTCACCTACTACCATGAGATGTGCTCGTTGCAAAGCTGTTAGATACTGGTTTGTTTTTTGTTTCATTTCTTAAAGTTTTGTTTTTTAATTGGAAAAATAGTTTTTTTTTTGTTAATGTTCTGCATGTGATTGTTTGAAATTGAGAAATGTGTGGGGTACTATTTAGTTAAGAACATAAGTTTTTTTGAAACATTATAGGGGAAACAGTTTTAGCTTTTTAGGGTATTTTTAGTCTATATTTTGTATATTTATATGAGATATGCTTTTGACAAAATTGAAAGAGTGATGTGATAGATAACTATTTATGTTTGGCATCACAGTGAGTATGCTAGAATCACGGTGATCCATTTTGCAGAAGCTACATAGTGTAGCTTTTGGAGTGACCGTGATTCTGACATACTCACCGTGATACCAAACATACACTATATAACATTTCAATCACACTACATAGCTTTCTTAATTTAGACAAATCCCATCCTCACCTAAAAAAATCTCAATCAAAATGTAGCCTTAGTATTATGTGTGTGTGTGTTTGTTGTTGAAATTTATCTGATTATGTAGAGCTTGGATTTTTTATTTTTATTGTAGTGTGTAGTTTTACGATGATTTGTTTGACATTGCGCATTCCTGAATATCTCTAGTTTTTTGTGTGCCCATGTTTGTTCTCTCTTCAGTTAAATATCTCCAGACATCTCTAGTTGTTATTCATTTACACAAGCATGCTTTCTTGTAGTTCGGGTAAGTGTCAAATTAGTCACTGGAGGCAAGGCCACAAGGACGAATGTTGTCCTTCGGTTACAACTACTAGGAATATCGAAGACGGAAATATTACTTGTAGAGCGTCAGTATCAGAAACACAGTTTGATCTTCATGGTAATGTCTTAGATTAGAAATCTCATTATGTTGTTTCGAGAGTCATATCATGGTAATGTCTTAGATTAGAAATCTCATTATGTTGTTCTATGCAGAAATCAAAGGAAAATATGGTGCTGGATCTTACAATGACTCACTTTCCAACTTTAATCCGTCTGTTGCTGCAAGAAAATCATTTGATGATAACCGTCATGAGACTCATGACACATTTACGAAACCTGTTCATGATAATACTGCTGATGACACATGTGTAGCTTCCACCGACAGCGACGAAACCGTGTTACCCACCTCATTTCCCTTGGAATCTAAAAATCCTGTCAATATTGAAGTTAAGAATTGTAGTTCAAGTAAAAGAAGCAAGAAAAAGTCTAGTAACAACAGTGATGAGTCTGGATTTAAATCAAAAGTTCCAAAAGTCAAATTTGACACATCTCATGATGCGGCATCAAATTTGGTTGGCCACGAACACAAACAAAAAGTTGAATCAGTTGAAAAATCAGTAGCAGATACCTCTAAGGGCAGGGCTGTGCCTTCCTCGAGTAATTCAAATAAAGATGTTGCAGCTGATTATGTGGAAGATTCATATTTGTCCAGGTACAAAGAAGGACGAAGATCATCATCTAGTTCTCGTGATCAACTATTATCAACTGCTAAAGAGGATTTGATTTCACATTCCATGTCTACAAAAACTGAAAATTATCATGCATTGCCTTCAAAATTTAGCGTTGCTCCAAATCCTCCACAAAATATTCGTAGTGGTTTGAAAACATCAATGCAAAAAGTTGTCCAGCAGTTTAGAAGCTCAAAAGAATCAAGATCCAATCAAATGTCAGTTGAAAATGAGGTTGTGAATATATTGGACTTATTTATTTAGAAATTGACTATTCTTGTTATCATTATTACTTTTGTCGCTGGTGATTTAAATCTTGTATGTTTTCGCAGTTGGGCTTTCCTTATGAACTTTTTGTGGAGCTTTATTGTTATGACAAGGTGAAACAATTACCGTTTGGCCTTACAAACTGTGGGAACAGGTACTTAAAGTTCTTTTTGCTTTACATTGATTGGTGTAATTTGTTTTATGTGATGTAATGTAACTGCTCTAGTGAGAGGGATGAGAGATTAGGAAGGAGACAATGAGGAGTCTGATACATTTTTTGAAGATTTATATTTATTATTTTAGTGCTCTATTGCATTGCATAGTCCTAAAGTTATTATAAGATTAGAATATAATTAGGAAACATTCTAGTTGTTGGTCGGTTGAACTTTCTTACTGGTATTCAATGCTTGTTTTGATTTCGTGTTTTGTGTATGTCAAGGGGGTCACATCAAGTGTTTGTCTACGTAGTATTTTGTTTCTTTGATTCATAATTACATACCCTCTTACAAATGAAATGCCTCTATTGCAGCTGTTACGCTAATGCAGTACTCCAGTGTTTGGCGTATACTCAGCCTCTAACATCGTATCTTTTGCAAGGGTTCCATTCGAAACGATGCAAGTACCTCTTAATAACATCTTCGTGATTTAACTTGTTCAACTATTAGGACCTTTAATAATTGAATCTTCACAATGTTCTTACTAGGTCAGAAGAAGGGATGGTGTTTTTTCTGCGAGTTTGAATATCTAATTCAGAAGGCAAAAGAAGGGAATTCTCCACTTTCTCCAATTGGGATATTATCTAAGATACACAAGATTGGAAGTCATCTTGGACATGGGAGAGAGGAAGATGCACATGAATTTTTGAGGTGAGCCAAATAATTGCCAATGCTGATGCTTTGCCAATGATGTTCCTTCTTCAGCTGTAAAAAATATATTTTGTGCATTGTATATATGAGAAATTGCTATTGACAGGGGTGCAGTTGATATAATGCAATCTATTTGCCTCAAAGAAGCCGGTGTTTCGAGTCCTTTGACAGAAGAAACAACTCTCATTGGGTACACCTTTGGAGGTTATCTACGATCTAAGGTAGTTTTCAATCTAACAAGCTATTTTATGGTGATTTGTATTTTCAACTTTTATTTGAGCTAGAAAGGGATGGAAAATAATAGCTTACATACATATTAATTTTTTATTATGCTGCAAAATGCAGATAAAGTGCTTAAGGTGCCTAGGGAAATCTGAGATGTATGAGAGAATGATGGATCTTACTGTTGAGATTGATGGGGATATTGATACTTTGGAAGAGGCTCTTGGACAGTTTACAGCGCCTGAAATCTTGGATAAAGATAATAAATATAATTGTGGCAGGTTTGTCACTCTTCATTCCATGCCACGTTTAAGTTTTTCCTATTATTTTTAAGTTATAACACATTGCTGTTATAGTACTCATGTTATGCAGTAATTGAATATTTTTCCTTTTTTTCAAATGGTATATGGAAATTACGTGTGGATTTTAAACTATTATTCAAGACAAGATAGGATTTAGGGTACATTTATTAGAGAAAAATTGAGATCTAGGTAGTCAATAGCGCCGTGATCGCACTGATGCGCCACAGAACTGTGGCTGGTTGCTACAGTGAGGCCAGGTGTGCCACATATTAAGAGTGTGAGTGCTACACCAGGCTTCGCAGAAGGAACAACGCGTTGCATTTCGCTCCCGTCGCGGCACACACCAGGGGAGGGGATGAAAAATTGAAGAAAGAAAGGATTTCTTACCTGATATGGCCAGATCTGAATTTTCCTGCAACGCATATCTTTGTTTTTTGGCCAGATCTGCTTGTTGTGTGCGGCGGCTATGGTGTGTACAGCAGCAGGTTGTTGTGTGCGTTTTCTTCATTTTTGTGTCTGCTTGTTATGTGTGGTTGTTGCTGTCTCATGTTTTCAAACTAGGTTTAGGGAGTAAAAGAAAACTTTTGGGCCCTTAAGGCCCACTGCAGAAAAAATAGTGAGCTTCACCCCCCTGCCCCACACGATTCTATAAAACCGCTTCCGTCTGAATTTATCCATCTGGATAGGGAAAAACACTGTTTTAAAAAAATCACCAAGGAGGGCTGTGTAAAGCTCTCAAAAAATTAACATCTAGTGTGTGTTGTAGTAGTCATTATAATTAGTTGAAATAGCGGCTATCTCATTATCCCGATATCCCATTCTCAAAGGTGGCTTATTTAGATGTAAATATTGTCTTTGGACCTAATATATGACGCGTGTCATGGGCGTCATGGCTTGCACATAGCCGACTCCACTTAGTTGAAAAATGCTTGGTTGTTGTCGTGTATTTAATTTATGTTTTGCAGTTAAAACTTGAGCGGATCAGTGAAAACCTGTTTCATAACTAGGGTCAGAAGAATAACGACACAAACTCGAGTTAGAAAAATAACACACAAACTCAAGTTAGAAGAATAATGACACAAACTCGGGTTAGAAGATGACCTGTTTGATTTTGTGGGTCAGCAGAAGGCCCATTTAGAAATTAAGGTTTTTTCTTTTCATACAAAATTGGTTTTTTAAATAGCCACATGCACATTAACTGTGCAGCAAGTGTGACACATAATTCCAAAGAATTCACACGCTGTTTCTTTCCCTTTTCTGGAACTGTTCGCCTATAGAATTGGAAGAGCGAAGTAACTTCAACACTACACCTCTCACTTCGATTGTTTCTCCTGCTTCTGTTTTATCTTGAGACTATGGTTATGTTATGTGAGTTATGCTGTTATGAATTTTGAGGAAATGCAACTATGCTGTTAGGTTATGTTGCGAGATATGGTTATGAATTTAAATTTATATAAGTATTTCAATGTATGTATGCATATATTTGAGATTTATGAATTTCGTATAATCTTATGATTAATGTTACAATTATACGATTTTACTTCACCTTTCCTATTATGCGTAAAATCCCGATTTTAGCTACCTTGAATGCCGCAATTAGACTGCTAGGGGTGGACTGCAATGAAGGCGGAATTTCCAACAAGTACACACTGTGGGCTTTGATAAAATCCTGTCAAGTTGATTTAAATAGTCATCTTTTAATGGTTTTCTGGATTCTCTTTTTGAAATAGTGCTAGTATGCTACTGCTATTATAGACAAATGAGAATTTGAACCCTATACTTTGTAGAGTTTGGGAAAGAATTCTGTGGGACCTTGTGATTGGGCTGAACGGTTCTGTTTGATGACTCGGACTCTATTACTTCAGATTAGAAAATGAACAACTGTTGACTACTTGACTTCCTTCGCAATTGATTGCTCTTGGTTCTTCTAATGCAATTATATTAAACGAGATGTAATCACGATCGTAATTCCGTGCTTTAATATTGTACTAGATATTAGAGCTTTAGGTACCAAGCTCAATGCGGATTCTGTCCCACGGATTTTATGACTTTAAGTTGACTTTGTTTATTCTGATTTATGAACAATGATTTATTCTGCTTTAATGTTTAGAGGGGCCCAAATGGTTGTATATTACATTATTGTTCCCTATGGTCCTAGTTATATGGAAGCAAAAGACTATTCGCAAAGACCAAGGAAGCACATTCGAAATAGTTAATGCTAACTTTTTTCCCAGAAATACCGTCAATACTTATTTAATGAAAACCCAATTGCATAGCGAAGATGGACTTCTATGAAACTCACAATAAAGTAAGAGTATAAAAGGAATTTCAATAATTAATACACTTAAAAAGTGTGCTATTTTTTTATTTAGGACCAAGAAAAACTTAATTATCTCTTATAAATAGGACTAGAGGGAGTATTGACGAACTTGTGATTTAAATTCCTAAATTTTTATGTTTGACTTTCCTTTTCTATGAGACTCGCTGTATTTACGAAGTCGTTTTTATTTGTTTTTCTTGCTATGTAGATGTAAATCATATGAGAAAGCCAAGAAGAAGCTGACAGTATTGGAGGCACCAAATATTCTTACAATTGTATTAAAACGATTTCAGGTGCATGTCCAATATTAATGTTGATGTTTTTCTTGTCTATGTACATTGTTCGTTGATTTGTAATTTTGCTTTTATATTAGATTTTCTCATCCATGTTCTGTTGTTTATTTTGGCAGTCTGGTAACTTTGAAAAGTTGAATAAGTCAGTTCAGTTTCCTGAAGTCCTGAATATGACTCCATATATGAGTGGAACAAAGGATAAATCTCCAGTATACAGTCTTTATGCAGTTGTTGTCCATTTGGATATCATGAATGCTGCATTTTCAGGCCATTATGTTTGTTATGTGAAGAACATCCGAGGAGAATGGTTCAGGATTGATGACAGCAGGGTGAGAGCTTTCTCCCGCATTTCCTTTTTGTGTCTGATTGTCTGCTTCCCTCCCCTCCTCCCCCCGAAAAATGAGATTATACAATTGATGCTGTTTAATTGACTTAAAATGTGTCCTCTTATTATCCTCAACATATGAACTAAACTTCCGTTCATTAATAATCAATCTGTGATGTGGGGGGTTCTTAGAAGCTTGTGATTTGAATAGGAAATTGGCCCCGAGTCCTCTTTTAAGTTTGTATAAATACGAGAAACAAGTACTTTGTCAACAGCGCCTTCTACAATTCTACTTCTAAACAAGCAAAAGTTTAATATTTGCATCTATATGTTAGAATCTATGGCATAGTAGAGATGGTTTGAAAGCTACTTGTGCCTTTTTTTTTTCAAATATAAATATAAAGGAATATCAAAGTCTTTTTAAAAAATTACAATGCATTATTATAAGTTTATGTCTTGCAATTTGTGTCATTAATTTTTATGACACCTTCTGAAAAGCACCGGCAATGTTGAAAATACATACTTTATTTATGAGATTTATTTATTTCTGTATGTAAATAGAGGATTGCATTTGTGCTTCTCTTCAGGTAGAACCTGTCGAATTGTCGAGAGTCTTATCAGAAAGGGCATACATGCTTCTTTATGCAAGGTAATAATGCTACAGAGGTTGACGTATAATTTTTGGTTGGATATGTTTATTGATTTTATTTATAGTGTCTCTGCAGAAATTATAACCTTTTTTATACTAAATTGTAAATTCTTCAGGCACTCTGCAAAGCCTCTGAGTTCAGTAAGTAGCAATGCAACCTTTTCAACTGGAAAGTTCAAGAGGAGGAACTTGGAAGCCATTCCTGCTGTTTCTAAGACGCGATCAAATTCCATGGCTACAGGTGCTGATTCTCCCTCCGTACAGCAGAAGCAGGGACAGCACACTAACTGGAATGCTGTCAACGATTCCTATACCAATGAATCTGCATATACAGAAGAATGGAGATTCAACTATCGGGGAAGAAATACATTGGTGGATTCTTCAAGCGAAAGCTCACTTTTCAGCTCTTCTGATGCAAGTTCTTGCAGTACTGCAAGTACCAAGGACTCAGCTAGTACTGTGGACTTTTCAGATTACATATTTGGTGAGGCAGGATCCAATTGGCATGGCCACTATGGAATTTCGTCTAACTCAGCGGCATCTTCTTCGTATGATAACTTACATACAGATTTTTCAGTGGACAATGATGCTAATAGGAGGATCCAGCAGGACTCGGAAGATAAAGCAATTTCGAATGCTAACAAAAACAAAAGTCATAGTGGTAGGTGGGGAATTGACCTTAAAAGATTTGTCACTGCTAAGCATCATGACAAAAATTCTGTTGTACATGCAAGAAAAACAAGTAGAGATGCATCAGCTCAAACATTTTATTGAGTTTGAGTTGAGATAGAATCAATCATCTGGGATATTTTTGGTACAGTGAAAATCAATATTTCACTAATATAAGTAGAATGGGGATTCTTGTTTTGATGTTCAGTCTTAGCTCAAGAATTCTTGTGTACAAGTAAGAATGAATAACAAATTGAGATGCAACAGCTCAAACATTTTGTTGAGTTTGAGTTGAGACAGCAATCATCAATAATTTTTGGTACAGTGAATATCATTAAGTGCTTAACTACCTGTTTGATGTTCATCCTTTATTCAAAGATTAAATTTTTGAATTCATAAAGTAATAACTAGAATAAAATGAGCGATAATTCCTTGGTAATAATCAAGTTTGCAAAGTTAAGTAATCACTATATCATTAAGTGCTTACTGCTTACAATCTTGTCTCACAAACAAAAATTACATTTTTTTTTGAATGGCTAAATTTTATTCATATCGCAACTGAGCGCAAGACGAGCACAGTGCACAAAACAAATACATACAATTACATCACAAGAAAGAAAATAAACTAAAACAACACCTAAATCCACCGACACCCATGGCGGGCCCTTACACAAATTACATGTTAATCTGTCATGTAATGTTACACTTCATTTAAAGAGTTGGATATGATATTCATATACAAACTAAGAGCTGAATGTTTCTTGCAAAAGTAAACAAGCCTTATGGTGGAGTCTCAGTTCTACAAAGTTCCCCTAAAGTTATTATTATGTGTTCCTTAAACCTAGAAAGAAAACATGTAATTAGCTTTTACATGTTATAGTTCTTTAGTCAGCACTTTACCAACATAAGTCAGAATTAAGTGAATCCTATAACAAAAAACACTTATTGAGTAAACCGTCTCATCTTAGAGCTTGGCTTATGCATGACAACTTTTAAAGTACTCTTAAGCATCCCCAAACCTTCATTTTCAATACCTTGCACCCATAACACACTTCTGTTTCTTCCACCTACTGTCACCATCTCAACTTTTACAACTTTGGCTTTCATTGACCCTAATGCTCTTGCTATAGAAGACATTAATCCTGGTCTATCCTCACAACTTAATGTAGCTTTCACTAAACCCTCCTTATCATTACACTTTTCCAAACTCAATTTGTCTACTCCACTTGGAAACTTGACCTCCTTTGAGGTACCATGATTATCTTCTTCTAGTTTTGATGCTTTTTTCTTCAACTCCTTCACTTGCTTGATAGTCTCCACTAGTATTGATGCCTTGTCCTTCTGTTAATAAATAAAAATGTCTAACTTAAGCAAGCTTTTTTAGGAAAATCGCAACTTATAATTACACGAAGGGCAAAGCCAGAAACTTGACTTCACAGCGGCCAAAATTAGAAAACATGATTTAGGCTGCATTGTTATTGCAATTACGGTGGCATCAATCATATTTAACCGTTTTTCCTTGTAGTTGACACGAAAATAAAGGAAATTTTGTTTTCACAAAGTTGGTTAATTTTTTTTAAGAATGACACTAACTTTGATCAAGTTGGGGAGGATATCGCGGAGGGTGTCATATTGACCATTGATTCGCATTCTACGTCTCTTTTCTGCTTCACTGTGTTTCTTGGCTGCTAGTAATTTGTTCTCTGCCTTTGATCTTTGCTTCAAGAAACTGCTTTTGTATGTTTGTGAGATGAACGTCGACCGTGAAAAGTTGTTTCTTATCATTTGAGCTTCGGAGTTATAGTAATTTCGAACATGTTGCATGCCCTGTTCAAACTATGTTAGTAGAACACAAGAAAGGAAACAAGTTTGCATTTAACCTTTCAAACAAAACAAGTTTTAATAATCTTACCTGTCGAAGTAAAACCATTTTGCTTCCAATAGAAACCTTTGTGCTAAAAGAGGCAAGTGAAATGCAATTACATCAAAAGCAAGGAAGATTGAATATGTTTGGCAACTATTTCGTCACTTTATAAAAGGGATATGAAAATCAAGGAATTTATGATAGGATTTTGAAATTAAGTATGAGATCATGCCTATTTTAAATGTTCATAATGATATTATTATCTTCTGATATACTACCATTTTTATAACACAAAATTTTGTAATCTTATTGATATGCAAAAATATATTTTGGATTTGCAGTTACATCCTTTATTTAACTTCATTTACTCGTGAAGGAATATGAATATTTATTACTTTGAAGTTTCCAAATAGCTGTACCAAAGACAAATATCTCTCATCTTCCTTGTTTTTACACTAACTTTATTTTAACTGTTTCTTCCCAAACCTCAGTTGTTATTTTAGATTTTAGAACAATATTAACAGGAATTGATTACTTTGTACATAGTTTTTTTTTAGACTGTTTGATTTCTCTTTTTATCAGTTTTTTTTTTTTTTTTTTAATAAAAATTAAATAGAAAAACTAATTTTATCAACAATGATATGGGAGAAGTGAAGAAAATTCAATACAGCCTCTTAACTCTTACTTAATTCACAAGTGATCTACTTAAAAACAAAGAGTGAATCGCTGATTGGGTACCTAAATTTGCAAGGGTCAGTTTAGTTCATGCGTTTTACGAATAGACAAAAACACCTTGAAAATTATAAAACGTCAATCAATTTAATCTTTCTATTAAAATGCTTCTGTTATACTAGTACATGAACCGACATGTTTAGTGCCTATGTGATAGTTTACCTACGCAACCACGTCTTTGACATGTCACAGGGACTAAATTGAAAATATACTTTTGAATTTTCCCATTCCTCTTCATCCTTTCCATTCATCTTGCCGAAACTCACCGCCCTTATTTCCATTCATCTATTCGTTTCACACAAACTTTCGTTCATGCAGATTTGGTGTTTTTTGTTGCTATATAATGAATCGTGATTGATTGTGTACTGAGTCTTTGATCTTGATGTTTGACATTATTGGGTTTTCTCATTTGTTACTGGTTTTTGTTTGTGTTTCAGCAGTGAGTAGTGCCTCTTAGAAGTTGGAATATAAATTTTAGCCGGCTACCTGCCCAGATGGAGCATGACAAAGAAGGAGGAAAAACAGAACAAGCAAAGCAAGAATATAATGTAGATATTGGTGTTGAAGAAACAGCTACCAGGGATCAAAATTTGGTGAATAGTGGTATAAGGATGAACATGCTATTCTTTCCGAGGCAGGAGATGAAGAAGAGGTGAAGAGGGATTTACTGCCTTATGTAAAATCGACTTGTAAACCCGTAGACTCATACGAATTGACCTCATATTAAAAATAATATATGCACAACAAATATACTATGTAATACAATAAAATCATCCATTATATAAATTTTTAACTTAATTATAAAGCAAAAATCTAACATGAACAAAATCAAACTGAAACAACGAAGATAATGAACCAAGTGTGAAAACCGAGATGGAAAAAAGATAAAAAGCCGTTTTTCAAATTTCCCGCGAGTTTAACAACCATGACCGCCACTGTGGAAGATGAAAAAGAGAAGGTGCATAAAGACCAAAACCAACAATCCAATTCACAGGAAGCATGAACATGTAAAACTAAAACAATTGAATCACACAATCTAACAGAAGACCAAATTTTTTCTTTTCCCACGAGTTTAACTACCAAATTTTTTCTTTTCCCGCGAGTTTAATAACCATGACCGCCGTTGTGGAAGATGAAAAGAGAAGGTGCATAAAGAGCAAAACTATCACACACGCGTGCGCGCACGCACGCACACAATCCAATTCACAGGAAGCATGAACATGTAAAACTAAAACAATTGAATCACACAATCTAAAAGAAGACCAAGTTTTTTCTTTTCCCGCGAGTTTAAGGACCAAATTTTTTCTTTTCCCGCGAGTTTAACAACAATGACAGCCGCTGTGGAAAATGAAAAGAGAAGGTGCATAAAGACCAAAACTATCACACACGCGTCCGCGCGCGCACACACACAATCCAATTCACAGGAAGCATGAACATGTAAAACTAAAACAATTGAATCACACAATCTAAAAGAAGACCAAATTTTTTCTTTTCCCGCGAGTTTAACGACCAAATTTTTTCTTTTCCCGCGAGTTTAACAACCATGTCCGCCGCTGTGGAAGATGAAAAGAGAAGGTGCATAAAGACCAAAACTATCACACACGCGCGCGCACACACACACACACACACACAATCCAATTCACAGGAAGCATGAACAGGTAAAACTAAAACAATTGAATCACAAAATCTAAAAGAAGACCAAATTTTTTCTTTTCCCGTGAGTTTAACGACCAAATTTTTTCTTTTCCCGCGAGTTTAATAACCATGACCGCCGCTGTGGAAGATGAAAAGAGAAGGTGCATAAAGACCAAAACTATCACACACACGCGCACACAGACACACACACAATCCAATTCACAGGAAGCATGAACATGTAAAACTAAAACAATTGAATCACAAAATCTAAAAGACCAAATTTTTTCTTTTCAGTTTCAGAAAGGTCAAGGGAAATGTGCATTACAAAAATGTAAGATATCAACAATGCAATGCCTCCCCACTAACATAACAATGCAGGTGATCATCAATTTAACAACTATTCTATCAAATTCCAATTCTCAGTCATTTTTCTTCCCTCAAAATAAACCTATGCAAAACACTTTCTCATAACACTACACACTATCATGCTGCTAGAACTAGACCTAGCCAAAGAACAAAAGAACAAGAAAAAAACCATATCATCATCCATTGAACCGTACCCCGACGAAGACATCATCAGCTCCTTCTGTAAACTCCAATTCACAATCCTTAGCATCCACACCCACATTCAAGTTACTATCAAAATCAAATCTTGTCACTCTGTTCACAACACTCTTCCTTGCCACAGTCTTCATCCTCGTCTTCGGTTTCTCGTTCCCTTGCATTTGATGATCATCTTGAATCACCTTCTCAAAACCATCATTTCTCACACCACCACCAGCACCACCAGCACCACCCACATTCCCCCATTCTTTCTCCCAATCACCATCATCATCAGAAACATACACAAACTCAGCAGAATTTTCATTTTCACTCTCATTACCAACTCCCTTCACCTCATAAAACTTCAATGGGACTCTAGCACGGCATTTATAATACTGCCGCCGCTCTTCCCCTTCAACCACCGTCGCACCAACTTTCACCGGCGGCTTAACAGCAACACCGTGAAAAGATTTACTACAACCCTGACACATCAAAGAACAACCCTCATACTTCTTCTCATACTGATACAAATTCCAGCAATAAGGACATGCAGTCCAAAACGTAGCGGAGGTGTCAACAACACCACGGTCGTAAACAGCGCGGCGATCAGGGTCAGAAAGCACGTGCCAAGCTTCACGAACACGTGCTAGGGCTTCATCTTGAAAAGGGAATTTTTCAGTGCTTGTAGGGTCTAGAAGGATCGCGAACTTCGCGTAATGTTGACGAGCTAGGTCACGGTTAACGGCTTCGGAGCGGCGGAGACGGAGGACTGAGTAGTGGTCGGGGGCGGAGAGAACGTCGGCGATTGTGAGGATACGGCCGATTGAATCGGAGAGAGGTAAACGGCGGGCGAAGTCGCTGCAGGCTGTGAAGTTACGGAGGGAGAGCATAGAGATGCATGATGCGATTGGGTTTTCGGGTTCGGATTCGGATCCTTTGAAAGGATCCATTTGGGTTATGATTTTGGTGTGTTGTGATGTGTGAGGGAGAAGAAAGGGTTAAAGAGAATTGAAATGTGAAATGAAATCAAATGATAGAGAGGGTGAATGAAGGGTGGTTTGGTCATTTTATAGAGTTGGTTGTTTCTTTCGACCGTATTATATTATATTAGGATCATGTTAACATGTGCCCTAAGGGCACATGATAAGCTACCTAAAAAAAGAAATGTAGCATTTAATGATACAAAAATATTAAATGATACAAAAGCTACCTACAAAAGTATTATAATAAATTTTTACTATATTGGTCTTCTTAACATGTGCCCTTAAGGGCACAAGTTAACATTCCCCATTATATTATTACGTTTCTGATTTGATTCTGTTTCGGTTTTTCTCTTAGTTATGAATTAATGATCAGTGATAAACATTCATTCATTTATACTGATGGATGGTACTAACTACTATGCAGTAAGTATGCATATGACTGGTCAATGTGCATGGTCAAGTAATTCTTTTTGACTATTGTAATAAAGGAAAGTGTTATGAATAGTATAGATGTGGATGTCCATTTGTCTAGGCCCATAATCTTGGCCCATGTAATCTCCTATATATATGACTATATCACAATGTAAAACACACACCTTGAATAGAACAATACAATACTCTATTCCTTTCTCTTCTCCCTTTTCTCTCCTTCTTCTCTATTCTAGTTATTCTCTAGAAATAGTTCATAACACGTTATCAGCACGAAGCTCTAACATGATATATTTGAGCCTTATTTATGTTGGCACGTTACATTTTACTAATTTTCTTTGAATACATTAAGTTTTGAGTTTATTTTATGTTGATTATTTTTCCTTAAGCTTTTGAATAGGTTTTTTTACTTATAATTATAATTCGGTTACAGTTTGCAAATATAAACTGATTTTAATTATTCGGTTACTTATTTAAATCAATTTATTGATTATAATTCTAAATGCTACTATGGTTTCAAATAAAAAATAATAATTTAAATGTAACTATTTTCTTATTCCGCTGAAATCAACATAAATATTTCTTCTAATTCTCATACAAGTAAATTATTGCTATTCATGAAAAATTAAAGATTATATTTTTTTTTGGAAGGAATTAACTTTTTATATTTGGTAGTACAAAAAAAAAAAAAAAAATTATTGAAGGCTCCAGAAGAACCAATACATTTCTTATCAAAAGAAAAGGGAACCAATACATTATTATATCGAGAAACAAAGTTACACTTTGCCAATGTATTGTATATTTTTAAGTCTTAAAGAAATTTTTTATGTTTGAAGGATGTTCGCATAAATGAATATCATATTGAAACAAGAAACGACGGAGATATGTTATCTCTATATTACGAGACATATTATCAACTTTTGTCTCTAGTTTGTGGTGTACTTATGATATTAGTGCAACTTAAGCACATGTTTAAGTAAACCAGAAGTTTACAATTTAAATTATATTAAGTTTGTAATTGGCAAGATCGGATGGGTCATCCCGAATCTATTATGATGTGAAATATAAAATAATTTTATATGAATTGAAGGGCCTGAAGTTTCTTCAATCTAATAATTTTTATGTGTTACTAGTTCCCGAAGGAAGTTGATAAATTAAGTAAATGAGCATCTTTTATTTTTTAGAATATATATATAAGGTGATATTTGTAAATCAATACACCGATCATGTGGACCGATTAGATTCCTAAAATTTTAATTGATGCATCAACTAAATGGTCACATGTATGTTTGTTATAAACTCACAACCAGAAGTTTGTGAGATTATTTTTATGAGATCATTTTATATATATTATTCTAGAAAGTATTTGATAAATATCATATGTTAATTGAAATTTATACCAAACATCTTGTGAAATATGTTCATACAAACAAAAAATAATGGACCTGAAGATCCATTCTAAGTTATAGTTGGGAACACTCAAACATGTATGTTGAGATATTGAATAGCATCATGCCAACAAATTATTATATACATAAGCTCTCCCCTAATTTATTTGAATTTTAGTTTATAAACCTATTTTCCCATATAAACATTTTTGGATGTGTTGGGTACGTCTCAATTGCTCCAATATAATGCATTTAAATGGGTAGTAAAAGAATATTGGGAAAATAATTTTTATATGAATCTCCAAAGTGAGCCAATAATTGGAGATTTTTTTACAACTTTATGGGTTGATTATCAATTGGTAAATTAGTTTTCCCAATATTAGGGGGAGATAATAAGCAGCTAAAAATATGAACTAGAAGTTCAATTGAAATGTTTTGAAATAAATTAATAATTGTTATTTTGATCCTCTTAGAAATCAATATGAACCAGAAGTTCAAAAGATAACTCATTTGCAAAGTTTATGAAATCAATCAACAGCTGCTAATGCTCCAATAAAAATGAATGTCTCTGTTGGACAATCTAATATTGCAAATGATTCTTAACCACGCTTGAAGCATGGTAAGCAAATCGGTTTCAAGGATAAATTCCTCAAATAAGATAAGGAGCTAAAAAAAAGAAAGATGACCCAAGTGAGGATATGAAAATCTCAAAAGAGCATTTGACATAATTGATTTTTCAGTTCCAGAAGAACTTATTAGGTACCTAAAATTTATGAAAATAAAGAGATCTCAATAAATTATGTCATGAATGGAATACGATGAAACCGAGATGAAGTCAACGTTGACAATATTTTTGCACATAATAAAGCGCTATATATGTGATAAATGACAATGAGGATCATAAATCAAAGTCTATTAAGGATTATAGACAATGAAATGATTGACTAAATAGATAGACGCAATTGATACAAAATTAAACTAGCTTTGCAAAGCGAAATGTTTTTGGACCAGTAGTCCATTTCATCTGCAGATGGAGATAAATCGATATGAATAAGTTTTAAAGAGAAAAATAATAAAAACAAAATGTTTAGAGTTTGAATTGTTATTCAAGTATATTGATAAATGTCAATCATTGATTTTCAAGAAGCGTATTCACCTGAAGTGAATTCAAAAAATTAATTAAGTTGAGTAGCATCTGAAATACTCAATTCATGTGAAATATGTGTTTTAACGTATTTGACTGGCTCACTTGATAATGATGAGGAAAGATGAGCACTATAGAAGATAAATCAAGAATGTGTTTTGGTTGAAGTATATAATTCATCAGATACAAGAATTTGTGAGTTTTCTTCTAAAGGGTTCTTGCAACGATTCAACGTGAAGATAATGTCGCACAAACTACATATTTGGAGAAGAGTATATGATCAAGAAGATAAGACAGGTCTTTCTACAAAGTCAATTTCAAGTAAAACTTTTGAGCAACTACTACAACTACATAAGATTATTTGAGTTTCTTCGTCTCATATACAATTGTCTTTATGAGGGGGAGATATAAATATGTTCTGCACTCTTTTTTCCTTTACCGTGGTTTTGTCCCACTGGGTTTTCCTGGTAAGGTTTTTAACGAGGCAGTTCACACACAAAAGATGTTGTACTCTTTTTCCTTCACTATGATTTTTCCCACTGGGTTTTTAATAGTAAGGTTTTAATGAGGCATATCATCGATGGACATCCAAGGGGGAGTGTTATGAATAGTATAGATGTGGATGTCCATTTGTCTAGGCCCATAATCTTGGCCCATGTAATCTCCTATATATATGACTATATCACAATGTAAAACACACACCTTGAATAGAACAATACAATACTCTATTCCTTTCTCTTCTCCCTTTTCTCTCCTTCTTCTCTATTCTAGTTATTCTCTAGAAATAGTTCATAACAGAAAGCAAATATTTCTTTTAATTTTTTTTATAAAAAATTGTTATAAGATTCATTGAATAATTTGTAGAAAAAAAAAAAATTCATTGAATAATTAGTTTATATTATATATGAGATATATTAATTTTCAATAAATTTAAAAAATTAATTATTAAAAAGGACACGAGAGTAATTTCATTTGACCAATTTCGTGGATTTTGTTCGTTAGGAGAGAGGATTCTCTCAAGTTCAAAAATAAATTGAGGAAATAATGTGGATAATTGACCATTGGATCATAAATATAAAATAATATTTAAATTTAAAAGAAATGGAAGAAAGTTGATTGATGGTTGAGATATGAAAATTGAGGAAAAAGAAATTGAAAGGATTCATTCTCGTTCGTTAGAATTTGCAAAAACATATTAGGTTGGCAGAAACAAAGTCATTCAAGTTTAAAAAAATAGAGAATAGAAGATATAGCGATAGTGTAAAATTTTAAACTGACATTCAATGAGAATATTGTATTTTGTCAAATCACAAAGATGATCTAAACTTTGTTGTACGATATGGTAAATTTGTGATTTTTTTTTATTGAATAAATGTGTTAACCTATTTTACATAATGTCACTGCATTAACAATAAACTAAGAAAAAAATCAAACTATTTCCTTCAGTTTGGAAGTCTTGGTGGTTTCTCCAAAAAGTCTCGATTGACTTTAATATAATTTGGATTTCAACTCTTTTTACTATTTGAAAGAACCGTAATTCGAGGCTTTTCCACAATAAATCAGAACAACTTCATTCTCTTTTGCAAAAGGTTAAACTCCAAACTTTTTGGTGGCTCAAATCTTATTATGTTGTTTTTTATTTCGATTATTCGGTCTGGAGGGTTAGCCCTGTTTTATGTTTTGAGGTTGTAACATAATTTTGTTTCTTTGGCTACTTTGTGAGGTTTCTCCTTTTGTATTATGTGGATTCTTTAACCCTTTCTGGTACACCTTGTGCGAAATGAGCTAGCGTTATTTTTTAATATATTTGTTTGGCTTCTTGAAAAAAAATCAAAGTAATTGCTAATAAAGGATAAAAATAAAAAAAAGATACACAAAATTTATGTTGGCTCGTGATTTTTATATGGGTTATGTTAAATAGTACCCCAGAGCACTTGTTAAATTCACAATTTCAACTGTTAAATTCAAAATTTTATATTATTTTTGGAAAGAATTTTAGTGTGCCAACTCCTCATTAAACATCATGTTATGAAAATATCGACTTTGTTTGATTTTTCATTATGACTCATTTTTTATAGATAACTTAATCGTATTTTGGT
Source organism: Trifolium pratense (assembly GCF_020283565.1). NCBI lineage: Eukaryota > Viridiplantae > Streptophyta > Magnoliopsida > Fabales > Fabaceae > Trifolium > Trifolium pratense. Next base: position 18,691,019 of record NC_060060.1, on the reverse strand, counting down.
TGTATTGTTAAGCTTCATGTTTTTTGTCCAAAATTGTTGGTCGAGTTTACTATGAAGCAAACTAACATAGTTGCTCATGAACCAGCTAAGGCAACTATACATATGGCTAATCCTTAAGTGTTAAGTTGATGGTTTGACACCTTGGAGGATGCGGACAACCTTATATGGCACTCTCAGGTTCCCTTGAAGGTTTCCATCTTTGCGTGGCGTTTGTTGCGGGACAGGTTGCCCACGAGAGCAAACCTGGTTACTCGTGGCGTTTTGCCTCCTACGGCTGCCACTTGTGTTTTTGGATGTGGAGCGGCTGAGTTGGCCCATCATTTATTTCTCTCCTGCAGTATTGCTGGATCACTTTGGGATTTAGTTCGTGCATGGATTGGCATTTCCTTGGTGGATTCCACGTCTCTGCGTGACCATTTTGTTCAGTTTACGGCTTCATTAGGTGTATCTCGAGCGCGACGGTCCTTTTTGCAGCTTGTTTGGCTCGCTTGTGTTTGGGTGTTATGGACAGAGAGAAATCATCGGTTGTTCAAAGGTTCAACGGGCACACCTCATATTTTATTGGACAAGATCAAAGTTTTCTCTTTTCGGTGGTTGAAGACGACGAACATCACGTTAGCTTTAAACTACCATAGTTGGTGGTCTAGTCCATTGTTGTGTTTGGGCCTTGTATGATTTTATTTTGATTGTATCTCTCTGACTCTCTTGTTATTATTTAGTCTACCTCGGTACGTCTTGTGCAGGGGAGGCTGTTTGTGTTAATATATATCATTTTGGCTTCTTAAAAAAAAAAAGTTGATGGTTTGATGCCAAATTATATTATTGATGATATTTCTAATGACACGCATAATAAATTTTGGTCCTTGTTGACAACAAAATAACTACTCTTATTTGTCATATTAATTTTGTATCTCTTCTCATTAGTTATAAATCTCTCACCGGCTACTCCAATTCAAGTAGTCTATTGGATCCAATGTGTATTTCACCTGATGCGAACCCAAACAACTCAATTAATAAACAATAATGTAAATCATGGATATTTACTCTTTAATAAAGTGTGGAAAAATCTGTTTCTGTCATATATCAAAACTGCCAATATATACACGATACCTTGCATACTTTTGGTATCAAAATCCCTAAACTTTTGCCTATCAAATATCCTTAATTATTGCCTATAACAACTTGATCAAAAACATACTGTAAATATCAAATGTGTATAATGACAATAAGTACATTTAATAACATATATTTGGTTTCCTATTACCCCCCCTCAAGTTGGAGCATGCGGATTCCAAATGCCCAACTTGTCAAGTAAGGTATAAAACTGAGTGCTACCCAATGCTTTTGTAAATGTATCTGCAAGCTGTGTGTGAGTAGGAACATAAGACGGTTGCAGATTTTGACGAACAATCTCATCACGGATGAAGTGACAATCCACGTCAATATGCTTGGTACGCTCATGAAAAACAGGATTCTTTGCAATGTGTAATGCTGCTTGACTGTCACAGTATAGTTGTATGGGCATCGAATGAATGATCCCAAGGCTAGAAAGGACACCCTTAATCCACTTTAGTTCACATGTTGTGCTGGCCATTGAGCGATACTCAGCTTCAGCAGATGAACGAGCTACTGTATGCTGTTTTTTGGTCTTCCACGAAACGGGAGAGTGGCCTAAGAAAATAATCCATCCAGTAAGAGACCTACGAGTAAGAGGGCAAGAAGCCCAGTCAGAGTCACACCACCCATAAAGCTGAAGATCAGAGTTGCTATCCAAGAGAACACCTTGTCCAGGATTTCCTTTGAGGTATCTAACCACTCGTAACGCAGCATCCCAGTGCTCTGTCCGCGGTTGCTGCATGAACTGGGAAAGCACATGAACACAATAGGACAATTCAGGTCTTGTAAAACAGAGATAAATGAGGCGACCCACCAGCCTGCGATAGCGATCGGGATTAGCAACAAATGCGCCTTTGGCAAGACCAAGATGATGATTTTGTTCGAGTGGAGTGCTAGCAGGTTTTGCACCAAGTAAACCAACTTCACTAATAATATCTAGAGCATATTTTCTCTGACATAGAAAAACACCTGCAGGAGATCTCGCAACTTCCACTCCCAAGAAATATTTTAATTTTCCCAAATCTTTCATATGAAAACATCTGCTCAAGTAGTTTTTGAAACGTTGTATTGAGTCATGATCATTCCCACATATAATCAAATCATCAACGTATACCAGTACCACTAGTTGTACGTCCTTATCTTGTAATGTAAATAAAGAGTAGTCTGAATAAGACCGTGTGAAGCCATAGTCTTTGAGAGCCGATGATAATTTGGCAAACCAACAACGTGGGGCTTGTTTCAGTCCATATAATGACTTCCGAAGTTTACAAACCATACCTGGTTGAGAGGGCTGAAATCCGGGGGGAGGTTTCATAAAGACCTCTTCCTTTAAATCACCGTGAAGGAATGCGTTATGTACATCCATTTGGTGAAGTTCCCATCTCTTTGCTGCAGCTACTGCTAGAACAATTCGTACAGTCACCATTTTTGCCACCGGAGCGAAAGTTTCGGTGTAGTCGATGCCTTCAACTTGATGATTTCCAAGTATAACAAGCCGAGCTTTAAACCGTTCTATAGTTCCATCGGAATGATACTTGATCTTATAGACCCACTTGCATCCCAATGCCTTTTTATTCACCGGTAGGGGACACACTGTCCACGTGTTGTTATCCTCAAGAGCTTGTATTTCTTGCTGCATCGCTAAGTTCCATCTGTTGTCTTTTACTGCTTCTGCAAATGTCATGGGCTCCCTATCAGCAGTTACGGCTGCAAGAAATTGTTGATGCTGCAGTGAAAACTTGTCACAGTTAGTGTAATGACTAATAGGATAACGCACCTTCGATTGATGTTGTGAAGTGGGTGAACGAGTAGATAGGCTCATTGTTGTTTGTACGGTATTGGTCACACAATCTCGAAGCCTTACGGAGGGAAATTTAGCACGCTTGCCTCGACCAAACTGCTCTTCACTTTCCTCATTTTCTGGTTGTCTATTAGTGACAACATCTTCACTTTGGTGTGTGTTTTCAACATGTTGTCCACCCCTCACATCACCATGAGTCTCTCCTTTTTGCAACTCATCATTTGTAATTTCTTCGCTTTCAACAATCTCAGTGTCACTAATAGCTTCTTCATCTAACATATGTGACATTGCTTCACTGCCGGAGGTTACAGTAGAATGTCCAAAAGGGAATTCATCTTCAAAAAAATCAACATCTCTTGATACAAAATAAGTATTGGTGTCCAAGTCAAAGAGTTTCCATCCTTTCTTTCCATGTGGGTAGCCTACAAACACACACTTCCTACTTCTGCTAGCAAATTTGTCACCATTCCTTCCTTGATTATGTGCATAACAAAGAGATCCAAACACTTTAAGATGTTCATAGGATGGTGGTTTCCCATTTAACATCTCATACGGGGATTTTCCATTTAGCAGCGGTGTAGGTGTTCTATTTATCAAATATCCAGCTGTTAAAATGCATTCACCCCAAAAGGAAATAGGAAGGTTACCTTGAAACTTCAATGCCCGAGCTACATTAAGTATATGTCTATGTTTTCTTTCAACTCGTCCGTTTTGTTGAGGTGTTCCGGTACATGATGTTTGGAACATGATACCAAGTTCAGAAAATTGTGATCGCAAACATGTAAACTCTGTTCCGTTGTCACTTCGAATCATTTTAACTTCCTTTTCATATTGTCTTTTTATTAATGCAATAAAATTCAACAAGGCACGAGGTGCTTCCTTTTTATCTAACAACAAGAAAATCCAAACTGCTCGAGAATAATCATCCACTATAGTTAAAAAATAATAAGCACCACAAGAAGATGGAGTTTTATAAGGCCCCCACAGGTCACAGTGAACCAAGTCAAATGCATTACAAACTTTATGATTGCTTAAAGGGAAACTATCTCTAGTCTGCTTAGCTCTTTGACAAACATCACATGCTTTATTTCCATAATTATTACTCCTACTACTAGTATTTGAAACTAATTTAGTGATCCTCAAGGAAGGATGTCCCATTCGCCTATGCCAAAGATCAAGCGAAATCCCAGCATCAACTTTGAGAGCCTTAGCTTGTCGAATTCCTCTGAAATAGTAGAGCCCATCAATTCGTTCACCCAATCCAATCAGCATCCTCGAAGTGCGGTCCTGCATTACACACAAAGAATTAGTGAACTGAATCATACAATGTGTCTCATCTATTAATTGTGACACAGATATTAGGCTGCAGTTCAATTTAGGCACATATAGCACATTGCTTATTTTCAATCCTCCTTCAAGAATAGTTGTTCCCTCCTTAGTTGCACAAACTTTCTGCCCATCTGGCAGTCCCACAGGACATGCTTGAACATTCTTTAATTCTTGAAGTAGTCTCAAGTTTCCTGTCATGTGATTTGAAGCACCTGTATCAATGATCCATGCTTCTTTACCTGTCATCTTTTCATTGCTATTTCCCTTCTGATTGTTTAGCATTTCCACCAAAGTTTGCCATTGATCAGCGCTTAATCCAATTAATCCTCCCTTGTCCACCTCTGTTATAGCCTCAGTTGTTCTTCCAATAGTGGCTTGAGCTGCATTTGCTCGCACACCCATGCCTCTGCCTCGTCCTTGTGAATGTTGTCCTTTCACCCGAGCAATTCCCTTTGTGTCATGGCGTGGCCTGTCGCCCCACCAGTCTGGATACCCTACAATTTGGAAACAACCTGCGATTTCATGACCTGTCTGATTGCAATTCGAACAGGTTTTGTCTTTTGCGTCACCTCGGCCTCTTGTTCTTCCACCAGTTTTCACCGCTAGGCCAACAATCTCTGTCCGCTCTTCTTTGGATCTAGCGATGGTCTTCACACGTTCTTCTTGTATCAAGGTGGCATAAACTCGATTCAATGATGGCAATGGATCTGATGCAAGAAGACTTGAGCGTGTTGTTCCATACAACACATCATCTAGTCCCATCAAAAATTGATGCACCTTTTCTTCTTCCCTCTGTTTTTCTAACTTCGCCTTGATGTCACATGTGCATCCTTTGCACGTGCAGATTGGTATCTGCTGGTAATTTCCCAATTCATCCCACAAAGCTTTGAGCTTTCCATAGTAATTCACCATGGTCATTCCTTCTTGTTTGCAGCTTGCTAGTTCCGATTTCAGTTGTTGAATTCTTGGTCCATTTACAACTGAAAGTCGGTCTTTAATGTCATCCCATAATTCCTTTGCGTTCTCCATATAAGAAATAGTAGAACGCAAGGAAGCTTCAATGGTGTTTAAGATCCAAGACACCACCATAGCTTGGACAGTCCACCAATCCTCCATTTCTGGTGAGTTTTCATCTGGCTGCTGCACAGTGCCTTCAACGAAACCCCATTTACGCCGTGCACGTAACGAGGTCCTCATAGCCTTTGCCCATTCGTCATAGTTTTCACCACGTAGTTGGACTTGGGTGATTATGCTTCCTGGGTTGTCATTAGAGTTTAGATCATATGGAGATGGTGTCTTCTTTACCATCTCAATTTTTTTCTCAGATTTTCCTTCCACAGGTTTTCCTTCATCATGACTGTGCTCTGATGCCATAATAAAGTGTGGAAAAATCTGTTTCTGTCATATATCAAAACTGCCAATATATACACGATACCTTGCATACTTTTGGTATCAAAATCCCTAAACTTTTGCCTATCAAATATCCTTAATTATTGCCTATAACAACTTGATCAAAAACATACTGTAAATATCAAATGTGTATAATGACAATAAGTACATTTAATAACATATATTTGGTTTCCTATTACTCTTTGCGATTCTTGTTTCACTAATCACTAGTCGTAAAATTAAGCATTTCTCTTTTTGTACCATGGTTTAGTTATTATGTACATAATTTTGGATTTTCATCTGATAACTCACTCCCTTTATTGTTTACTTGATCAATTTTCAAACCATATCAATTTGGATCCTCGGCTACAAAAAATTCCTGCAACTATCTTTGTTGCACTATTATCAACCAATAGATTAGTTGAACAGTAGAGACATAGAAGTAAAGCTCTACATCGTTTCGGTCTCAATTTCTTTTTTATTTTCTAGAGCTTCTATATTCTCAACTACACAAGATAGATTCTCGGTGGTGACTATTTTGATTTGGTCATGTTAAACATTGTCTTCAAGGACAATGATTAAAAAAATAAAAATGAAAACAAAGCCAAGAATTTAAGTAGAAAATATCCTTTTTATTTTTTTAAATTTTAAACATTAAATACACTACTTTTAAAATTATATTACCAATTTACCATTTTTTGTTTCCCTAACCAAGTTTAACATTTTCCTTTTGACTTTTTGGCGCTTATTGCCATTTTCCCCTCTTCGTATTTTAAGTTTGATTGTGTTGATTGAGATTTATATAAAATTGGATAATTTTTAACTCCAATTTGTAGCTTATCCTGTTAATTATTGAGATTTATTTGATTCTATTGTGTTATATATATTGTTCCAATTTCTGGCAAATAAGTGCTGACGAAGCAATGATATCCAGATCTTACCCATGTTGTTCCTACTTTCATCGCCGTATTTACCCAAATTGAAAAAATTGAGCCATTGAATTTTGGCACCCTATATGGTTTATAATTGGTATCTTGAAAAATAATGTCGTCTCCTGTTGTTGCTACCCACAGAAATTGCTTAATAATAACATAACTTTGACGATGAGAAGAAAATCTGAAAGTCGAGATGAACATAGTAGAGCGAGGGCGGTTACCACAGATAAAATAAAATTATGATATTAGACTCAAGTGGTTAATGCAAAAAAAAAAAAAAAAAAGCAAAGTGAAAAAAAATGCATCGTAAGGGTCTTTTACAATTTTCACCTCTACCATCATATTAATCTAACTTCTTCTAAAATAATGTCCTTGCTTTGGTGCCTAAGAAAATGTTTTGGTCCTCAAGGGTGTGTGGGTTCGAACACTTTTGTATATTAAAATTGATTTTATTTTTACAAAGCAAAATGCAAAATTGGAGCAAACAAGAGTTGAACCTACAATCTTCAACACCTTTAACTGCATAATTATCAGCTATGCTACCTCTCAAATTTGGCATTTTCACGTCCAAACAAATATATATAGTACAGTATACACATGTAATTTTATAAAAATAGCAAGAGTATTTCAATAATTTCCTAATTTCCGTGCCACCTCAGCCCACCCCTAGCTCCTCCAGTCCACTGGATGTGGTTTGATGGTTCATGGAATGAACATGAGTGTTTCTAGTTCTAGGTGAATGTGATAGTGGACCGGATAGAGGGTTAAAGAAAATGCATTTCATTTGTTATTGAAAATAGAATACAAAACAAGAACAACCATAATTTGTTCTCCAATTTCTGTTTTTAAAGCTAAAAAACAGTTATTGTTTTCTTTAACGGTTCACACAAAACATTGCTTTCAAACAAGTTTTTTCATCTGTTTGAAAACATAAAAAACAGTAAGCAAACATCCAGTGAATGTACTTAGTTTAAAGGTTAGTTCATGAACTGTGTATAAAAAAAAAAAAAACCCAGTTCATTTTGTAAATTGGCATCAACAGTATGGTCCTATGTAGATAGGTTTCGTTCTGTTCTAAATTTTCTCCTAACGCATCTCCATATTTTACACTTTGTGATACACCCGGAAAATTAAAATAACATTCACTTACTAACTAAGCACTTAAAAGAGCCAAAATTGCTGTTTGACAGTGTAATAATAAATTTACGTTAACATAGATTATCGCGTACCATCTTCCTTGCTAGTTATGGAAAAACTCTTTCTCAGCCAGAAAAGCACTATATATGTATAAATCACAGTTGTGACAACAAGGAAGACCCCAATATAGACACATGCAGTTGCTGCACAGACATAAAGGTACCTGCAGAACAAATAACAGTGTAGTTTGTTAAATGATATATAATGCCAGAAAATCATAATTAATCCTTATTATTTCAATAAATCACAGAATAAAATTGTCTCAATCATTCATCAACTTCAAGGAAGACTCACTTGGGAGAGTAGACGCTCCAAATAAATAAATGGTTCCTCATCAACACTAAGACAATCGTGTATGCTGACAAGAGAATGGAGTTTATGCTCAGTGGTACTAGGCAAGGAAATCCAAGAAAAGACTTAAGAATTTCTCCAGAATTTCCACCGTCGGTAACTAGTGGACAGATTGTGATCTTGATAGAGATGTACATCACCAAAGAAAAAAAGAATAACATTGGGGATGCATATGTAATGATGTACATTAGAACACCTGAAAGGAAGGTTGAATGACTTGAAATTCCCTGCCAACAAAAGGGAAACCTTGCTAAGAAAATAGATATTTATGGAGAATTTAAACCTGAAAATAGTGTGCTCTTTTCGAAAGAATTGCAAAAAGAAAAATAGGAGACATTACAATAAAAGCTCCAGCCACATCAATGGTAGCTAGCGTGTTACTGTTCCCAAGAGCAAAATGGCCTGCCATTCCAAGATTGTACAGAGCAGCAATCTAACAAACACACAGTATCAGTACATGATTTGCATTTTGAGCTCATTAAAATACTCATTATGTATCAAAAAGAAATCACATGAAGCACAGAAACAAGTACATGTAATAGTCATAGTGCAGTTCGCTAAGTTATCAACTCAAAACAATTCACAATATTACAAGTTTACAACCATTTAACTTTTGAATGTAGTGTTATTTACTCGATACACGTTGCTATGGAGACAATTTGCACCAGACTATAAAATAAATATCTTTAGCTCTTCTTCATATGAATCATAATTTGTAAGCCATACAATAGGAATTTTAGTTTTATGTAAAAACAGTATGTTGAGATGTTGGAATATTAACACATTATTAAACAAGAAACTACGTCCATGACTGTATTCAAACTTTAGCTCAAGCAATTCAGGAAATAAATCTTCATATTCCTCAATTTTTGAGACAATATACAAACAATGGCCTATTCAAATGCACGAAGCACATGCTTCTGTTGATTAGTCAGAATAGTTTGTACTCTGTACATGGTGGAAATTTAATGAAAATTCCAATTTGAAAAGGTTTAGCGGCGCAGCTTGTTGCCCACCTACCTTCCATCCATGTGTAATTATCTTGGATAAATATATAAAGATGTTTTAATTTGAAAAGAAATAATGCTTGAAAAATGCAATTGAAACTGTAAACCCTAACCCATTATAGTTTGAAAATTACACAGAAATCAAAACTCCACAAAGAGAACTAAAAGAACCCTTATCTAGTTAGATAATGGAGAAATCATTTTGAGAGTTAGCACTGCACTCTCGAACCCCTAACTAATCTGCTATAAAAAAATAAAATAAAAACTGATATTTATTCATGAATTTTACAACTTACCTCGACCCACTGTTTATTATGATGTGACCCACAAGAAGAGAAAGCAAGCATGTAAGCCAAAATTTGAACATTGAGCAACAACAAAGGCATTGCATTAATCGGTCGTTGAAGCAACAACTGCAGAAGACACCAGAATGTTATGTACATGCACCCTATAACATACAAAGAATCTTTTAAAACAAATATTGGTGTCATATTCTGGATTTCTGTAGGAACAGAAGCAGACATGTAGAGGTTCCATTTTGAGCACTTTTCATGAGTATTCTTAGGCATAACCCATGGCAAAACCAATACAACTGTAACAGTAGTAATTCCCAGAACAGCATAGAAAACTTGAACTGATAAGGTGGCATCCTTATTGTTTGAGGCAGACATGTTCTGATGTTTCATAAAATGCTGCAATACCAACAAACCAGACATTAAAAGGCTCAACCCAATGACCATTACAACTTTTGTTTTGGACTGCAATAGGAATAATAGAAATATGCCCAACATGAAGATTATGACACATGATGTTATCTGTATCAGATTTATATATTGACTTCCAGCCTGCTCAAGCCAGGAAGAAATGTCAGGAAGGTTCGTCCAATTTACACCACCTTGATGCCAGCCTTTCAAAATTCTTCCACAAAAAATAATAAGGAATAACAAACTAATTTGGCATCCTGATGTGTAGTTTTTTTTCTCTGCTGAAATGAGATCACCAACTGCTTTGTTAAGGTCAAACGATTGTATTGCTTTCCGAAAAAATAACAAGCTAATTGTGGATGTTAAGAAATGCCAAATGTAATGCTCTTCCTCAATCATTGAACTTGATCCCATACTAATAACAAGAATCAGGATGCCTAACAAAATGAACACTTCATCCAACTTCCATGGCTTCATATAATTCTCTACATCTTGAATTTCCTGAGCAGGAACTTCTTTGTGGATAACAAATAGAAGTTTTAGCAGTATCAAGCAAGATGTGATCAAAGCAGCAACTCCAAAAGCAAGTGAGCTAATTGGTCTCTGAACAAATACAAGTGTCATGAATCAAAATAACAGAAGGGGAGATATATCTCAAGAGAAACTTTAAGCACAGAAGACCATACATACATCAGTTGCTTTGTGTGATAGCCACTCGCTTGCTCTGCTTAGAAACTCATGATATGCTGCAACAGTGGTGTTGTATCCTTCTGTATTATTAGACCTAAAAAATAAATGGCAAATGAAAAGATGTTGGCAAATATTTCTTGTAGAATTAAGTAAAAATATGAAACAACAACAGGATTGTCGCATACTTAATGACTACTTCATCCCTCCAGGCATCATGAAGAGCGGCGGCGTTTAAATACAAGCAACAAAACAACTTTTCCTTGCTACCTTTGCATTCACTAATTGTGGGTCCACTATCAGTAATGAAAGAATCACATGGAAAATTTCTACAAGACAAATCAGGCAATTGTGCTTGAAGTAATCTGAATAACTGCCATGAGTTCAACTGCAGTGCCCTCAACTTTTGTTCATCTAGATCACCAAAGGAGAAAAAAAAGGACGCAGTTACATAACTTTGCTGCTACGACATATAATATTGCTCAAAGAAACATTAGTATGAAGCACCGAAACTTGTGGGTTTGTGTGTGTCGGCATGTCCGACACGTGTCGGACACTGACACCCAGACAACACATCAAATACTTTGGACAATTGGCCCATTTAATATTTTTTGTTCTTCTTCCCTTCACTCCTTGAATACAGCTGCAGTGAAAAAATTTGAGCAAAAAAGACCAGAAACAAAAAGCTTTCAAAAGTAATATAATAGTTTTTTAATTAGACAGGGTCATCATCTTCATTCTGTTTTGGTGGTCATTTAGTGGCCATCTCGACTCTTGATTTATATCTTCTGTAAATTAGGCTCATATTTAATTTGTAATTATATAATACTATATATCCGTGTTGGCTCATATATTTTCGACATAAGTGGTGGTGACTGTTGATAAATTTGTGTGTGTGCCATGTCTAGTTTCATGTATGTCCTTCATAGAAAATTGGAAAAGATGGGGGAAAATGCCATATCACATTTGGTTTAGTTTGTTTGATAAATAGAGAGAGAGAGAGAGAGAGAACTAACCAGTCAGAGAGTCGACCATTTGAGAGATCAAAACACCAATATTGTTTTTGGGAATAGGCACGCCAAAAAGTAAAGCTAATGTTGGAGCAATGTCAACCTGTTGTACAATACGATGTAAATTGCATACATAGGTAACCACCAAATGCCCAGGATATTTTGTTAAATGGGTAGTTCATGTTAAGTTCAAGATTGAAAAACAAGAAAGCAGGGATGGCTACAAAGTCATTTAAAACATAAAAGGTTCTCCGCATTAGGAAGCATACAAACAAAAATCGGCTAATACACTTGATGCAAGAAGAAACTCTGATGGTTTGCCAACTGTTTTGGCAATACGTTCAGGTTCAAGAGAAGATGTGAGTAGTTCTTGTGATACAACCTACAAGCATGAAGTATAGTTTCATTACCTGAAAAATCGTGTCATGATTGGATAATGTGTGGCTAGAAGCATGGTTTTTTGGTCCAATAAAAAGAGCTAGAGAGTCTGTTTCCTCATACGATGAACCTCCATGATTACCACTTTCTGTCATTCCATGGTCACTGACTACAACCTGGATAGAAATTTATAGCCAGATACTATTTAAAACTTTGAATATTTGAATGGACTTTGTCTTTACAATAATTAATTGAAAAACCCATAAAGAAAATTAGAAAACTTAAATTACACTTCAAAGTACATAACACCAAAGGTATATGATCACAGATGAAAATTCTTATTGCTGTAGGTATGCTCATACTAAACGTTGTGACATGAAAAGCCATGAGAATATACCATGGATGCATGACAAAGCCAAAGGGCCATTGAACATTAACTTAAAAATTAAAAGCAGGCATTTAAGTAGAACTCCAACATATAATTTGTTTTCTTATACAAGCATGCATGTGCAGGCTCACACATGCAAATACATCCTAAATGGAATTTTACAAGTCATATACATTACAAGATAAATAGATAAAATTCACCGAGGAACTCTTCGGTCCTTATTAATGTCTACACGCTACACACCACAATAAACAAGACACGTGAATTCTGTATTGCACAATTCAAAAAAGCAACAAAAAGATAGTCACAAACCAGAAGCGTTTGCCTTTGATCATTTTCAAGATTTTGCAAGATATTAGTATGAATCATCCTCACTACTTCATCCATTTCGGAAAGTTTTGCAGCCATTAATGCACTGAAACAGGAAATGTCCCAGTGAAGCTTAGAGAACAGAATGAAATTACATGTATAGAGCAGAAAGTTAGTGATTATACCTGCTTCGTCCACCAATATGACCAACATGATCCAAGCCTAGATAATGAAGTATCTAAAATAAACTCAGTAAAATGTCTACATATGAAATTAAATCTTCATTGAAAAGCATCATGCAATTCTGAAGTAGACCGAAAAATTCCACATTTGGCGGCATGTATGGTCAAACTATGTAACAGATGGATCTTAATCTTAATTTAATGTAAAAGTGAAACCAACAATTCAGTGCAAAAGTAGATTAATATCTTCTCATAAGTCATGAGTTGAAAGAACTCTGATGATAAGAGATACAAAAAATAGTGTACTATCTAGCTATAAGCAAATTGATTATTGATTGGAACAAATATTAAAACGTAAAGCCAAAAAAGCTATTATTCCTATTTGGTGTAATCATATAGGTAGAACCATACATAGCGGCCCAATTGGAAGAAAAAAACATGATTTGATATATAAAAGTAGAACCAAACCAAACAAATTTTTATAGCAGATAAAAAACAATACGGCTTGTTTGATATGATAGAACCGACATCTCCTTATGTGAATCCATAGAAAAGGTCTAGTGATATATAGTTAGGATTGAAGGAAAAATGTTAACATGCAGTCAAATTGCTTAAGTTCCAAACAACAGCATAACACTCTCTGACTGTCTTCTTTAATCTTGAAAAATTACCAACATATTTCAACTGATTCTTATTGAAATCTGATTCAAGAAATCTATATGTATGGAAATAGTTTTCTTAAAGATAAAAAACAGGAAAAACAAAATTTTAAAATTCGTACACAAGAGAAAGTTATTCTTATATCCAAAACTCAGAAATATGCCACAGAATAAATGGCAACAATGTTTATTGGTAATTGGACGTAACTTCCACCTTTTTGGCCAGAAAAGCAACGGCATAAAAGTCTGGATAGTGTAAAATCATTACAACATGGGAATTCAAAATAAGATTAGATAGGAACAAAATTATGAAGTGGCTATGTAATTACTTACGAGTAAATTCCAGTCATCTCTGCTAAGTTCATCACCAAGATGTCGAGACACATTACGATCCACTTGTACAGTATCTTTAACCTATAGTGACAAGTAACCTCAGAATAACATTGTAAAAGATAAAGCATCCAAAAAATTTATATATATATATATATATATATATATATATATATATATATATATATATATATATATATATATATATATAGGGATTTGCTAATGCACACCCACCATTTTTTATGAAGGTGTGCATTAGCAACGTACACCTTAAGGTGTATTTAACTACTTTTTAGTTATCATTTGCTAACACACACCTTCTAAAAATTAAGTAAGTGTATTATAGCAAATGCCTATAGGAGTTGCTAACGTACACCCACTTATTTTTTAGAAGGTGTGCATTAGCAACATGCACCTCAGGGTGTATTTAACTACTTTTTAGTTATAACTTGCTAACACACACCTTCTTAAAAATAACCGGGTGTACGTTAGCAAAACCCATATATATATATATATATATATAGAGGAGGGATCTGTTGACTCCAAGAGTAAGTCTAACGAGTTACTCTTAATCTTAACCATTAATTTTAATATCAATGAATGGTTGTGATTAATTACTACTAGTCTCTAGCATGAGGTTCTTCTCTCTAAAGAGCAGACTACACTGCTACGGTATCATCTCAAATAAAATGTGTTGCTACAACATTATAAATGAGAAAGGGATCTGATAATGTACAGCAAATTATAGTAATTGCTGATAACTAAATGAGTAGTATAGCTTATTTGGGGGGCATAAGACCAAGTCTATATGCTGACATGTACATTGAAGACTTACAAAAAAACTGCTAACTCCGTCATGCCGTGCAAAGAAACCAGGAAATAACTTCAGCCATGTATTATCACCATGCATTACCATTTTCCATCCAATCTTAAAGAATTGTGCTGCAACAAATACTGAGGGTATCACTACTGATCCAAGAAAATTCAAATGAGTTCAATTTTTCAACATGCTCAACTAACCAATAAGATTGTCATCTGAATAAGCCTGGGAGTTAAAGTTGGAAGCTACATCCAGGAAGCCCCCTATTGCTCCAGAAACCATGGCCTGGAACAACAAACACAAGATAATAATAAGATAGAAAAAGAAAAAGTAAACTCAAATCAATATGCTCTCTACACACTTCCACATTTGAAACTGGAATTGACACTAACTTTCAAACGAGGCATGGTAACTGTTGGCGCTGCAGCTATTGCATGATATCCCACACCCATTCCATTTGCTAGCAATGACTGGGTGTATGGCATAGCTTCCATAAAAGCCTTGCTTGGTGGCTGACCCATCTTACCAAGCACAAATTCTGCTGGAAGACCATCAATGACCTATAGTAAATTACTTGTGTGAGAGAAATTAATATCTTCAATGATCGCCTTAGACCACGAACAACCAAAAACAAATAAAATTATCAAATCATAGACCTCAGAAAATATGAAATTATGGCAGCTGTGTATACCATTAAGATGAGTCGATCATAAGAAGGAGGCATCTCAGATACTTCCTACACAGAGAACATTTTTCCAAACAGTTCAGTAACAATAAAACTAGAAGCAGAAATGAAATCAGATTAAATCATCTAATCACAATCTATTATGAGCAAACCGAAGTCCCTAAGAATTTATTCCATATCGAAAATTACTGTATAGCATATGAATACCCACATTCATGAACATGACATATGATCCAACTAAAAGGCGTGTCCAGTATCCGACACATGTGACTACATTCAATCACTTCAATTTTCAAATTATTAACCGTGTCAACATGTCATTGTTGTACTCCCTCCGTTTCAAAATGAGTTTCATTTAAGGTTTTTGCACACAGATTAAGAAAAGCAATTATATTGTCCAAAGATATGACAGTTTTACTAAACTAACCCTATTAACTATTGGTGTGTTTCTCACCATCATAAATACAAAGTGAAATCTAATACTTTGGGAATAATGTATATAGTTATAGTTAGAGGGCACTATTGGAAAATTTTACATTGAAAAGTGGCACTCATTTTGAAACAGATGAAGTATTTGGTATATGTGTCTACGTCGTGTTTGTGTCACTGCTTCATTCCTAATCATGGAGCAAACATTTGCTTTCCATTTTAAAATATAGTCCTAGTTCCAACTATATCAAACAACTTAATTGTCGAGTCAAGTTTATCTTCAACCATTAATAAATACTCCCTCCGGTCCTTAATATAAGAGAAATTGTAATTTTTAGATTCATTGAAAATCTAATAATGTTACATTAGATTCTCAATGAATCTTAAAAGTAAAATTTCTCTTATATTAAGGACCGGCAGGAGTAATAAGCAATCGAATAATGGAGCCATTTTATTAGTGCAAGTCGGTTAGCATAGTTTTGGTACTAAAATTTCATTATTACACCTAAAAATCTAAAATACCACAACATAACAATCCCTACAAATCTCCAATTCGTAACAAATAGAAATAGAAATGGAATGAATCTGCATATACTGTTATTTGATATCAATCTAACTCGGTATATGTCTAAAACCACAAAAAAAAAATCATCAACGATCACAAAAACCAATGGAATTTACAATTCAGCATTACAACCTGATACAAAAACCTCCGGCGATCTGGAGGCAGAGTTGCTTCATTCGGATTCGCTTCGACACCGTCATCACAGGTTGGACGTCGGAAACTCTCAGAGCCACTAAAAACGAAAAGAAAATCAAATGAACGCGTGCGAGAGAGAATTGAAGTGAAGTTGAAGTTGTTAGTTAGTACCTGTAGCCGGATAGAAGTGGTTTGACAGGGAAGAAAGCGAAGACGAAAAGCGAGAGACCGATGAACTGGATGATGAGTGCTGATATGGTGAATAGTGTTAATTTTGTGCATGAAATTGAAGACATTTTAACGGGTTTTTTTGGATGGATGGATCCAAATGGTGAACGTAGAGAGAATAGGAAGATGAACGATGTGGCGGAAAGAGGAATATTACTTTGCTGCCACTATCGTTTTGCCAATTTCACATATTTTATTTGATATTTCTTTAAAAAAAATACATTTTTGTTTTACATATTCTAGTTGATTTGTGGTTTTAGTTTTTTAATTAATCAAGCTTTTTTCTTTTTTATTCGCACATAATTTGAGAATGAAGAACTTTTGTTTTTAAATAATGTTTTGTCCTTTATTTTTTGTTTCAAAATATAGAATAATACACTAATTCATTGTTATTGTGATTTCCAAACCTTCTTAGGTTAGATCGGAAAGTCCACATAAAGATAGTTCTATTGCTGAATTTTTGCAAATTTAGATTAGCTAAAAACGAAAAATTGACCTTTTGAAAATCCCGATCGTTGGAGATGAAGAGGATGCTCTCACCCTCGTGCTTGATTTTATTTTCTTTGTGATTTCTTGTGCTTGATTTCATTTTCTTTGTGATTTCTTTTTTCTTGCCATATGCTTTTTTAGGACGCTATTTCATATAAATCATGATTTTTATACGATATTACTTACATGTTTTGTTATAAAATTCTCTCAAAATTTAACTAGTGAAATACAACGGGTCCGTTTGAATTGACATATTTTTTAACTTATATGAAACAACTTATTCAAATAAATAAACTTTTATGCAGTATTATGAGAAAACAACTTATAAAGATACAATTTTTGTTGGTGAAAACTTATGAATTAACATGAAACTTTATTTATTTGCATAAACTATAGCTTATTTTTGAACTTATAAAAATAGCGTATACAAAAATAATAAGTTGTTTGCATAAGCTGTTTTTTGGCATAACTTACTTTTAGCATTTATGATAAGCTCTTTTCTCATAAACTACCTTAAAGAGCTTTGTTTCTACAAGTTTACTACAGGATTGACAAAATTTACTAGTATGAGAAATTTACTAGCCCTTTTCTCATAAACTACCTTAAAGAACTTGTCATAAGCTGTTGTATGAGAAAATCTACCTACAAGTTTGAGAAAAGTTGCTGCTTTGTTTCTACCCATTATTTGGTCAAACTGAACCAATTGGATAGTTTACCCTCAAAACAAAAATTATATTTGTAATCTTGACACCCTAAGCTTTCCAACGAGTGGTCGTTTACTCAAATCGGATATTATTTAGTTTTTCAAATAAATTGTGGAAGTTGAGAGTCTAATGTTGAATTTATGCAGAAAATCTGGAAAAAAATTTGGAACACAAAGTTTTGGTTTTTATTAACCGAATCTTTTGAGCATGACAAAAAACTTCGGTTCGTACAAACCGAAGTACCCCAAGGGCAAAAACAAAAATTCAAGGGTAAAAAAGAAAGGAGAATGTTAACTTGTGCCCTTAAGGGCATATGTTAAGGAGATAAATATGGAAAAAATTTATTGAACTTGTGGTGCATTCAATTCTCTAAACATTAAATTTTTTCTATCATTAAATACTATATTTCTATTTTTAGGTAGCTTATCATGTGCCCTTAGGGCACAAGTTAACATAACCCAAAAAGAAAAGCGGGGGGGGGGGGGGGAAGGGTCGGGAGAAAACATCTAAAGTATGATCATTTAATTAGTCAAAGAAAAAATATGAATAAATATTTTATAGAAGGAACACAATAATTCAAACTACAAATAATGAAAAATAATTTCAAAGAGTGCGACTAGAAATGAAATATCTCAATGAAACCTTATCAAGCTAATGGGCAATTGATGATATTGTTTTTTTTATAATATTAATAGAAAAGAAACATAAAACTCTACTACACGATAATAATTGTTCTGAAATATTTTTCTCATCCCAATGAAAAATCGCAAAGCATAAATAAATGAATATCTCAGACTTTTATTAGTAGAGAATTGATAATACTCATAAGCATGAAACAAAAACATCTCTTGCTGAATAAATGATAAATAGATACGGTAAAGAAACAAATAAAAATCTATGGCGACCCATCAACTAAGATTCTCAATCCAACAATCCGGTGCGAAAAGACAGCTCAATTTGAAGTGTAAAAAACAATAAGGACAATCCAAATACAGTTTTATGATAAAATAAAATCCAACGTTTAGGTTTAAACTATATTGTGCTTGACGGTGCATCTGATCAAAGATTGTTCAAAGCAAACTCAAAAGAAGTTCTAAAAGCAAGTATGTTCCATGACGAAAATAGGAAGCAATCAAAAGAAAATTTAAAAGCACAGTTATCCCAAGAACTTAACAATATTCACATGTTCAGTTTGGCTGGTGCAGAGTGTTCCATCCAAGTTAAGTCGGCAAAGTTTGAAGAGTAAAGTTGACCTCCCCATACATAATGAGGTAGCCTCAGGATTCCATTTTGACCACGCAAGATGATTGGGATGGTATCTGCAAGAAGCAATTACAATTAGGAGGTATAAGTATAACTACATAGCAGATACACCACTCACTAGAGTCAGGGATTAAATCGAGGAAGAAAATTGGAACTAGCGGCCTAATGCGCTTACGGATCAAAAAAGGTTGTGGGTTCAACTCAAGCTATATTAAATTGTGGCATTTTTTGGTATTTTATTTTTTAGGGGCAGGGTGCCAAAGTTCAGTTTTTTTTTTTTTTTTGACAAAAGTTCGGTTTTTATTACCAACGGGTATATAGGTACTGCAAAAGGTACCAACATGGCAACATCCAATTTCATCTTCATTTTACCATTCTTCTTGATGCCAATTTTCAAAACAATGACAATTCTCTCTAGCCGTTCTTTAGCTTATTGCATTTACTATATTATTTTAGACATTATTTTTCCTTTGCTTAAAAAAACATTATTTTTCCTTCTGAAGTATAGCTTTAAGAAGGCATTAGTTACCACAGCAGAAGAACATGCAGAAAAAATCAAAGTCAAGAGGAAAGTACCTTGCGATGATGACCAGATATTGCATCTCTCAAGAGAGCATCTCCCACAATATCCTTCAACTTCTTCACAAGATCAACACGAGTCATCTTTTTTGACTGGTGATTATCAGAAAACAATAACAGTTTATATTAGAGAAGTCAAGACAGAAAGGGGCATCCAAGTAAAGGGAGTTTACATTACATACCTTGAAGTCCAGATAATGCATATTGATAACTTCCATATCCTCAGCAAGAACCTTGTCTCTAATAGCATCAAAAAGCATAGGAAAAGACACCCAAGGGGATGTTGGAGCTTTAGGCAAACTAGTTGCTGTTCCCTGAGGTATCCACAATTCAAAAATTGATTGGATAGTTTTCTTTATTGACAACAAATCTTAACAATAGAGCATTTCAAACCAAAAGCAAATTTAGGATAAAAAAGAACCCAAAAGTGTTGTGCATTTAGCAATAACACGCTACTACATGCACACATTTGACTGTGGACTGATGCTTTTTGATCTGACTGAATTGCTTGATAAAACAAATTGAAATTTCAAAACCTTGATGTAACAGAAATCTATAAAATATCCTTATTAGAATTTAAAAAGGAAAAAGTATATCAATTGTAAAATTTTATGCAGTAGGTAATATGATTTTAGACTACAAACAGGAATATTTCCCCAGAAAATCATGTGAAGCATTGTTATCACTACGTTAATACGTTATCACCATCATTCCTTTTACCTATGCAATTATTTGGAAATTAAATTAATCTCCTGTCTCATCTAAATAATTTTCTGCATTCAAAAATCCTAATTGATGCCGCATCTCCAGAACTGATCTGAGTTCAAAAACTATTTGCAGCAACTTTTCTTAGCACTGAAAGCAACATGTTTTTAATTTTAATCATTATACTATAACTAGCAGACAACTTCAGACAAGGAAAACCTTCATTGAATTCTCAATTCCTTTATATTCTGGATTTAATCCTTTTACAGATAAGCAACCCATTTTTCAGAACCAGGCATAATTTCTTGCACAAACTAAAGCATCAAATCCAAGTTAAACTGATTTGCTTTCTTTTTACAAAAGATCAACCGCATTGGCTATCTATCTTAATATCAAGAGATAAATTTAAACAAAGTAAAAAAATATAAAATAAGTAAAATTGGTAGTTACATATAAAAAATACACCGCCCGTCACAATGGAAATATATGCTCAAAATACCAAAGAACTTACGGAGTCTACTGTCGAAGACGCAGAGCGAGGCAAGATTTTAGGACCATGGCTAGCTGAATTAACCTCCAAAATATTTTTCTTATTCTCACTTCCCGAAAGGCCTGTAAAAATGCATAAAAAATCAGTGATCAAGAAAGCAACATGTTTCCAAAAGGAAGGGCACTCGTACAACTTAGCAGCGGAAACAGAAGACTATGTCATTGACAAGACATGAAGTGATCCATTGACAATGAGGGAGCTCAAGTGCCCAACCAGAAGGAGATATCAACAATCTAGGGATGAAACCTTCCATCCAAATGGAAACCGTATTCAACTAGTTCCTCTGATCAACTCATTAAGTACCATATAAAAATATTATAAACACGAAATGGATAGGATCTTTTTATGTTAGGAAAATATAAAGAAATAGAAGACATAAAAAAAACTAAAGGAACAATGTTTCACCTTCAGCATTAGAAGAGACCTTGAAACTAACAACAAATTCTGGATAGATGTGGGTGTTCGTATTCATATTCCATACTATATAGTATCTTGGATTGTGGATGTCATCCACCCCACTATCAAAGTCACAACTACTGGGACGAAACTGTCTAGTGCCAAGACGGAGAAGCTCCATATTCCCCATAATTACACGGCAAAAGATCAAGTGTCGAACCCCATTTTCGTCAACATCACAGTATCTAGCACTGTAAATAAGCCAAACTTGAATCCTTCTCTAAACATTACAACAGAATAATCTAGAAATCTAGTATAAAAATACATATATGATAAAAAAAAAATGAACAGTAAAGACAACGTTCATGTATAAGTAAATATGGGGGGAGTTCTTAGCATGCAACAAAAAACATCAAATTTATAATACTTTCAAGGAAAAACATTAACCAACACAGCAATAATAGTGACTAAAAAAATTACCATGAAGAGATGGGGGAGTTCTTAGCACGCAACAAAAATATCAAATTTATAATATTTTCAAGGAAAAAAATTAACAAGACCGTAATAATAGTGACTAAAAAAATTACCACGAAGAGATGTATTCTTAGAACTCCATCCTTAAATATATATGATCTAAAATCAAAGGAAGGAAGCTTCTACATTGCGATTCATTTTGGTTTAACTAAACAAATTATTTGAATAACTTCATCAATATTATTAGTATTTAGAAGATTTTACTGTTAAAATATAATAATGATTAGAAATTCAACCTGGCAAAGGGACAAGTAGCGGCTGCAAGATGAACACCTGTGCCATGTGTGCATTTAGATGCAGATAGTCCACAATGACCAAGCCCACACTTCATCATAGTAGATAGTTCTCCTTTAGAAGAAGCAAGCCAAGCATATCGAACATTAGCATCCCCACGACAATTTTTTGTAATTTCAGCTTGCTTCTCAAAAAGCTCAAATCGTGATTGCATTAATGTACTTGAGAAGGGGTAAATCTCAACTATGTCAGCACTAACAAAACTACCAATTCCCTTAAGAAACATCTTCTGTACAGTATCCAAATCTAACTTTCCATATACAGCTTCATTATAAGCATTAAAACCTATATCATTATTTTGCTCAATGGCCTCACCAACATTTCCCATTTCATTACTGCTATCTTCAATTTCTAAATCATTTTGATTGCAGGCTTGTTTAGCATCGATTTCAATATGCTTAACTATAACATTGGACTCACCACTGCACTCCCCCAACTTGGATTCATTCACTCCATTTATTTCAATTTCTAAATGTAATTTAATTTCATTAGATTCATTAGGATATTCATGACCTTTTCCCCTGTCCTGATTGCAGAGATCATAAGGCCCTTCATCAGAAGTGGCATAAATTTCGGGGAAAAAGCAGCACCCTGTCTCATCAATCCAAGCAATAGGTTGCTGCAAACCAGTTTTCAAATTCATCTGATACATGTGCAAAAAACTCAGCACAAGATGATCGCCATTTAACTCCACCTCGGCAGCTGCTTTCTTTGCATCAAAATCTTTCCTAACCAAGTCAACAACGACCTGAGGAAAGTCCTTCCATCCGCCATTTTGATAGACCATCAAACGTTCTGGGCGTCCGCTCTTCTTATAATTCATATAATACCTAACCAACGACTGCCCAAAAGTAATCTCTGAGTTCGTCGCCTTGCTTTTGTACCTGTTCAATCTCATCCGTTTAACAACCTTGTTTCTTTGTGATATTAGTGATGTCCATTGAGGTAACACTGAACGCAGAGCTCCATCTGGACATGTATTATATCGAGAAGCACGCTTACGCTTCAGATTGAGCACAGCCCTACCCAATGCCTGTTCGTTGTTTGCTTCCATTTTTCTCTACTAGATCAATATCTTTAAACACGTTCAAATATAAAATCTCAGATGTAGCAGTCAGATAGAATTCTAGGCCTTGGCCGGATTTAAATAGAGTGTGCCAGTGACGGTGAGGACAATGACATCAAGAATATTTGGAACTCCCTAGATATATAAGATAAATTAGAATATGGAACTAATGTATAGAATCATGTACAAGTCATTATAAAGTTGACATGATAAATAATAAATTAATCAATAGAAGTATTCCATGTGTGACAAAACACTGCGGCTTTTAGGTGATATTTGTAAAAATACTATCTCCAAGAAGCTAAGAAAAATATTAAAGGCAAAGAAAACTTCTCCATTTATTTCCATTTTCGTCCATAGATTAATAGTATAGCAACAAAGTCTTTAATAAGTAATCTGGTCAGTATTGCATATATAAATAGTAAGGAGAAAGACCCATGCTTTCTTAAGCTTCTAGCACCACGTGTGCCGCTATAAAAGATCATACGCTGTAGAACAATTTATTCAGGGTTACTAACATACTAAGCCCACCTCAATCTTTCAAAGCCCAGCTATAACCTTAGGCTTTGTTTGGGATTTGGAAGGGAAATGAAGGGGAGTGTTTTGGGGAGAAAGGGACGAGCAAAGGGGAAGGAAGGATAATCTCCCACCTTGCATGCAGATAGAACTAAACCTCTCCCAAATACGGCGAACTTAAAAAAAATACAGTTTGGAAGGATTTGAAAACTAATTCAAATAATTTCTCTCATTATAAACAAGTAAAATATTAATCACAAGACTTTCCCTCCAAAAACACCCTCCAAATAAGGTGAGGATTCCCCTCATTCTAATAATAATATATTAATCACCAGTCCTCCCCTTCAAATAAGGTGATGGCTTCCCTCATCCTCCCTCCCCTCCCTTTCCCCCCTAACTCCCAAACAAAGTCTATAGACCTTATGAAAAGGCCACATGCTACCATTTAAAATATGAATAATATTTTTAAATAAAAACAGAACAGACAATGTAAAAGCGAAATATTATAGAAGATGCTCATGCATCACCCTGTTGACCCTTCTGGAAGATAAACATCTAATTGACATAGACTTATCTTCTGACCAATAAGCTACATGCAACACACAATTTTGCCAAACTTTTTAAATACATCGGTATTTTTCAGTGCAATAATTAGTATCTCACTTCTCAAAAGCCCAAAAAAGAAAATAAGGAAAAAATAAATAAGCAAAATAATGTACTAGTTTCATGTTTATGTTTATTTGAAATCAATTAATGATGCACCGTTGATTATTATTATTATGATTATTATCATTTTAATGATCAAACACACAAAAGTTCTTATAAATTTAAAATTTGTCATTATCTGATATTATAATCTACATTTACTTATACTTTTAAAAAACTTTCATTTTAAAACATTTGACAAAGAATCAAATAGTTTTAAATGTATTCAATAAACATCAAATAAGATCAAAGAGAGAGGTCGGAAACTAACAAAACTAACAATTTTTATTCGTCCGATAAATCTAAAAATAACCCGCATAAAGAGAATGTGTGATTAATAGCTCTTAGCCTATTATCTCCAAACTTGTCGTGAAGGGAAACTAACAAAACCAACAATTTCTATTCATCCGACAAATCTAAAAATAAACCACATAACATATAGAGAATGTATGATGAATATATCTTAACTTAATCTCTCAAAACTCAAGTTATCAAGCAAAAATAATTCCATAAAGGGTTATGTTAACAAGTGCCCTAAGGGTACTAGTTAAGCATATGAAAAAATTTAAACTTTAAAAAGGTTGAATACACCAAAATTTCAATATTTGATAACTTAACAAGTGAGCTAAGGGAACTCTTTTAGCATTTCCGTTTAAAAAATGGCATACAAGGCAGCCTTGAGGATTTCTTAGTCTTGAATAAAAAAATCATCTAAGTTTCCAACAAGTATTAGTGCTCAAATCCGAAAGAGTCATCGAGCATAACAACGAAGTTAAAAGAACAAGAAATTCATATATCAAACAAAATTAACAAAAAACCACAAAATTGACTAAAAGCATATTAAAAAAGTTATTCATACCAAGCACTGCTTTTACCGTTCACACTGTACATTCTTTTCTCTGAAAACACCTATAATCCTGATCATGAAACCAGGAAACAAAAATACAAATCAGACGAAGCTAAACATATTTCACCAAATTAAAATAACAAAACAACAACTATCAACAACTAAATCCAAATAGATCAAGGAATCAACAAAACCAAAAAAAAAAAAACTATCAAATTCACTTGCATCCACAAACTAATCCCCAAAAATTTACAGAAAACACAAAAATCGATAAGAAAACTCAGAACAATCGAAAACAACGCCGATCTACAAAAATCCAAGTTCCAACGTCGAAGTCAACAGATACAAAAATTCCAAAACCCGATAAAGTAACAAATTCATACAATAACAAACAATTATTCAAATCTGAATCCAAAATCATGAAAACAAAATCAACAAAACCGATTATTCACCTATTCCTCTCGATTTTTGTTATTATAGGTTTTTTCTCATCAATTAGAATTTCAATTTCAATTTCAATTTCAGGATGAGGTTTATGAATAGGAATAAGAAACGAGAAACCCTAGGTGGATGAGGCGGCGGAGAAAAGGTTCGAGAAAGACGGCGCCTGAGAGAGAAGGGATTAGGACGGTGGGGCTTTTATTGGTGGCGATTTCGTGAGGAGTCATTCACACTGTTTTCCTCTTTTCCAAGCAACCTATCGATGAAGATTCTTCTTAGGGTTTCGTAATCTTACCTGCCACGTGGGTGCATTTTCGTCACAGGTTCATTTTATTGGACTGTCATCGTTTTTTTCGCGTTTTGCATTTTTATTTTTTTATTTTTGAGTTATTTTTTTGGGAATAATTTTTGAATTTTTTTAACTGAAGCCATACGTTCTCGAATCGCTTTTCTCTAACTTTGTGGTACGAAAGGTAGGTGACTTTGAGTCACTTTTATGCGTTTGATCAATCAAGTGTACCATAACTTGCCACGTGTCTAGCTTTCTTTTTTTTTTGATTTAAACCTTGGATAGATGTTACGCTCTGATACCAGAGTTTTCAGAAAAGGAGTCTGAGTTTTCAGCAGAGGTAGCTGCATTTGCGGAAGGTAATCTTTCGAGGGTCTTTTGAATCCTTGAGAGATTTAAGTCTCTTTGGAGACATTTTTGAAAACTTCTGACGTCGTCTTCATCATATGTTTGGGTTTGTGATGCCCATTCTATAGTGCCTTCAAGGCGCTCTATATTATACTTAACCACATCATAGAATCCGTAGATATGTGTGGGATCTCTTTCTAGAATCATTTTTAGAGTTTTTTGGTATTCTTCTAACTCTAATTCTAAAAGATATGCCCAAGTTGCTCCAGGCATTTCTTAGATTTTTCTATCTAAATTTTGGACTTGTAAGGATAGTCCTTCTATTGAACTATGTAGCTTACTTAGCTCTTTTTGTTCTGAAATATAAAAATCTTTTTTAGGTGGTGTTATTCTAAGGCTTTTGCTTCTAAATAACGATTTGTCTTCTGTTTCCTCAAACAGATCTCTATCAGCTTCTATCAAAGAACAACTATTTCTTGCTAGACTTCTGAATATAGGTGATTTTAGAGTTACTATAGGTGCAAACAATTCGTCAATATGAATTGTGTCTTTTCCTTTGAATTCTATACTATGATGTGAATTACTCAAAGCATAGTTAATTCTATAGTAAATGGTAAAGGGGTGATTACCTTTTTTCATAAAATTTTTGTTTTTCATTTTATAATGAAAAACTATAGACCTATCAAGATCTTTATCTTTTAGGGATAAACCAATTTGTAAATTTATATCAAATTTGATTTTACCATATTTTAGATTGCAATTTCCTTTTGCAATTGTTGCTTGATCTGTGTCTAGAATTCTGGAGTCTTTTAAGGCTATTTCTAGAGGTGAATTAATACCTTTCATAAAAGTACTTTTAATTAAAATCTGAATGGTCGATATATGAATATAACCAATTTTAGATCTTTCATTTTCTGAAAAGGTTTTAATTCTTTCTTTAAGTTGAGTTGTATCTATAGTAGATATAACTATATTTCCATGAGTAGAATCAATGGGAATTGCTTCTTCTCCTGTCATTATTCCAAATTTCAGAATATTTTTTCTTGAGAAAATATTTTTGAACATGTTATATTT
Organism: Trifolium pratense; assembly: GCF_020283565.1. Taxonomy (NCBI): domain Eukaryota; kingdom Viridiplantae; phylum Streptophyta; class Magnoliopsida; order Fabales; family Fabaceae; genus Trifolium; species Trifolium pratense. The sequence continues at coordinate 18,663,585 of NC_060060.1, read as the reverse complement.
TCTTTTGAAATTTTCTTCTGCAGTTAAAGATAATTCTGCACTTTCTATTTTATTATCACAGATAACATCTGTGTGATAGCTAGATGTTTCTTCGAAATATGATACTTCAGTCATATTGATTTTTGAAATATTTTAACATGTATTTGAACATTATTTAAACAGAACTTTGATATTCTATAGTATTGAAAGATGTTATTTAAATTTAACATAAACATGTTTATACCTGATTTGATATTCTTGAATTTGATTTTGAATTGATGACTTTCGTCTTTGTTATCAGTCCACTACGACCGTCTATGATTCTTTCGAATTTTGATTGGTGAACGCTCCAGAGTATTACCTCAACGTTCTGATAGCTCCAGAGTATTAGCTCAACTATCAACACTAAAATCTTAAGATTTTAGGAGAAATGAAAAACTTCATTCAAACTTAATTTCATTCTGATTACAAACGAGCATCAAGGCTCTTATTTATAGCGGAGTAGGACTTACAAGTAGTTCACATGTCCCTATCCGTGACAGCTATTAAAGCAAAAGAAAAACGCACTAAAGAAAACGGACAAACAATAATTTACATAAAGTAGATGCCTTAGTGATAAGGCAGTCTTATCCGACCCTACATAGTGGGTGGCTGCTTTTCTTTGTCTGCCACTACATTGTGACGTGTTGTTTTCCACTGAGTGCTTCTTTGTCGTTTTGTGCCGACGATTTTGGCGGACAGATTTCACACATGTGACCTTTGTAACTTTGTGTAAAATTTCTACACAGTTCTTCTCTAATTACCATGGGTAATTTTGTGTAGTCTTCCTTTAGCTGGTCAACTCTTTCTTCAAGATTTTTAACAGCCTGTGAATCTTTCTCCTTGGCTGGCTTTCTGGAATCGCTGTAAACGACTGTTGATGGATCGTCGTAAACAACCCTGTAGTTTGTTTGCTGGGTTAACCTGGTAACCTTTTGTCTGAAGTGTTTCATCTGTGCAATGTAACTGGCTGGGTGCCATTCATTTTTTTCTTTCGACATAGTTGGATATGTCTTGTTTGATATCCCTATTTTGATGAGATATTGTGGTTTTATAGTTAAATCCAGAGTAATTTCATCGTACCATGGATATGTTGAATCAATTTGAAGGAATATTTCTTTTCCTTTGGCAAAGAGATTGTTGAATTTTTGTACTAGGTTTTGAAGTTCTTTTGGAAAGTATTTGAGTTCTCCAAAACTTCTTTGTTCTTTTTCTTCGAGATAGATTGTGCTGATCAATCCATTTTGAAAGAATGATAGACAAAGCTGATTGTCTATTCCTGGAAGTAGGACCGTTTTTGAACATCCATACTTGTTTGTTGGGTAGAAGCAATCTGTAGAGAATTCTTCTATATAGTTATTTATCCATTTCCATCTAAGACTAAACTCTGTGAAAGTTGGGTCTGCTAAGTGGAATGTTTTTTGATGTTCTAGCTGGCGGATTTTATCAATTGACAGCTTCTTTTTTGACTCCATTGTTGAAGATCTTTGGATATCTTTTGCTGCTGTAATTTCTTTGTAAGGACCGTAAAGAGCTTGTTCTGCTTCTTTAATGGTTTTGTAGCCTTTGTGGCGTACATTTTTTCCGATAATGTGCTGTTTTGCTATTGCCCATTTTCTGTAGATCCCTTTCATTGGGCCATCGAAAATGACATAAGCTTCGAACTTTCCCATTTCATTGTCTACGGGATCGTTTGTTTGGATAGTTGTTGACAAACCATTTTTTCTTGCCTCATCTTCTTCTTCTACTTCATCAGCCCATGATTTCTTGCTGTCTGAAGTTGTTTCTGAAGATTTTTGTTCCTCTTTCCAATCACTTGGTACTATTGCTTTAATTGGAATCTTCGAGCTTTTTGGAGCTGAATACTTTACATAGTAGTTGTATTTTCCAGAATCTTGTCCAAGTAAGTCCCAATTTTCTTTGGTGTTGCTGCTGTTTTCTTCTTCAGTTGGTTCACTGATGTTTGTATTTGCTGTATATTGTTGCAAATTTTGTAATGTTGTAATTATCTCCCCCTTCTCAGAAGAGAGTTTTGTAAGACGCTGTTGAGTAGCTTCAATCTGTTCGTCTTTTTGTTTCAGATTATGTTGCAAGATCTTTATTGCTTGCTCCATTCCCGTGTAAGAGTATCTGCAAAACTGTTGTTTTCAGATTTTATATACTGGATGTATGGTTGAAATTGTTGTAATTTCATCTGCCAACGAATTAATCGTCCGCTTTTATAATCTGCTTTTATATTATATCTCCAGAATCCTGTTAGATATTTTGAATCTGTTCGCAAAAGAAACCTAGAGGGTAGAAGTTCTACTCTCCATTTTTCTAATACTCGAACACATGCAAGTGTTTCTAACTCAGCTATCGGATATCTTGTTTCTGTATCAGAAAAAGTTCCCGATATGTATTTACAGAGTAATAACTCTTTTTCTTTTATATTAAATTTAGCAGAGTAATCTACCAAATTTTGTTTTTTATCTGTCTTTCTTTCTTTCGAAATTAGATCAGATTGTATATCTGAGGTTATGCTCAGATTTTCACCAAACTCATTGAGTTTTTGTATTGCTTTTCCGTTAGGGAAAGCTCTCATACATCCTGCCCATGTATCTTTGGATGCATCAATTTCGACAACTAGAAAGTCATCATTTGTGGGATTGTAAAGCTTTGGTAGGACTTGAATTTTACTCTTAATTGTTTTCACAATCTTAGTATCTTCGTCTGTCCATGACCAAGGAATTTTTTCAGAAATTTTCTTTTGTAAAATTTTTCTTTCTTTTGCCAAGTCTTTAAAAAATCCTTCATTGGCAATATAATTCAAACATCCTAAGAATCTTTGAATTTGTTTTCTATCCACTAATACATCAGGGAAAGCGGAAATCTTTTCCTGGGTATGTGGCGCTAAATTGAGTTCTCCATTATCTTTTATGATTATTCCGAGATACTCAATTTCAGTTTTACAAAGTTGTGATTTCTTTTTTGAAATAACAATTCCTTTTTCTTTAATTCTTAAAAGAACTATTTCAACATCCTTGATATGTTGTTCTTTTGTTCCTTTTGTAAAAATAAGTATATCGTCAATATATGCAAGGCATATATGGTCTAATCCTTGTAAAGAATTATCCATAAATCTTTGATATATTGAAGGTGCTTGTTTTAACCCAAAGGGTAAAACATTCCATTCAAAATGTTTTTGTGGCGGACATGAAAATGCCGTTAAAGGTTTTGTTTCATCAGAAAGTCTTAGCTGATAATATCCTGATTTTGCATCAAGGGATGAAAAATAGTTACAACCTTTAATTTTTTCAAAAATAAAATCTTTTCTAGGTAATCCATAAGAATCTCCAATGGTTGCAAGATTGATTTTCTTATAGTTAATCACCATTCTTCTTTTCCCTCTTTTTATCTCGTTATGATTTTCGACATAAAAAGCTGGAGCTGAATGTGGGCTTGAAGAAGGTCTTATTAGTCCTTTTTCAAGTAAATCTTTACACTCAGTTTTGAATTCTTCAACATCCTTAATAGTATATGGAATTCTATTAGGAACGTTGACTTCTTCATTCGGGTTTTTAAGTCGAATTACTATTAATTCATGATTAGTATTTTTCTGATTATCTAATGGATCATCAGAACAAACTTCATTGAGTCTTTCTTCTAAAGTTGAAAAGAATTTATATTCTTCCCAAATAGAACTAAGTTTTTTCAAATTGCCAGAAATCATTTTTAAAATTTCATTTCTAGTAATTATTTTTGTAGTAATTGTTTTCTTTTCGTCTGGATTTCCAAGATTTTTCCATCGAAGAGAAATTGTATTACTCCTTTGAATAAAGGGTTCATATAATTTTAGAAAATTGTTTCCAATGATTAGATCAAGACCTGAATCATGTAAATAAATTGTAGGGATAAAAAACTTATATCCTTCAATTTCTATAGATACATCCTTAAGGCAAAACCATATTTGATGTTTTGACTTGTCTGCAACAACTATTTCTTTTGGCTTTTCTAATCTATCCCAGTTCCTAGAGATCGATTTTCTTCCAAAACAAAGGGTTGCACCTGTATCTATATAGGCTAAAAGGTTTTTATTTTCTAGCACTATTTTTATAAATGTTGCACTTGGATTTCCTTTACCAAGTACTTTCTTCGACATCTAAGTCTATCTCTGAATCTGTCTCTGTGCAGTATTCATAAATTTCCTCATCAGATTCTACATCTGATTCTATAGGTTCATATCCTATTGCGTATATGGCTTGTAAGACATTTTTCTTAGGGTTATCCCTTTTAGGGCACTCATTGGCATAGTGTCCTTCTTCATGACATAACCAACATGTGCATGATTTCTTATCTTGCGGACATGTTTTTCTTTTAGGATAAGGTGGTTTTTTCCTAAAGAATTTCTTATCTCCTTTTCTAAATTTCTTAAAAGGGATTTTTCTGAATTTCTTTTTCTTATAAGACCTTATATTTCTTCTAGATTTCTTTTTAGGATTTCTAGAGTTACACCTATAGTTTCCTACTTTGTTCTGTAACTTATCACAGCAAAGTGATACTTTAGCTTCTCTTTTAGCTATCTTTTCGCTACATTTATCTGTGAGCCACTGTTTTAAAACAGTTATTCTTCCTCCTAGAGTATCATCTACCTTTCCTTCTGATGATATTGAGGTAAAGTATAGTTTGACTTGAGTTGACATTCCTTCTGGAAGCTTATCATAGAGGAGATCTAACAATCCTCTTGATAGTCTTGTTTCATTGTCTATGTTATAATAATAACTCTGAAATTCACAAATAAAGTTATCAATGTAACACATATTGCAAATTTTTAAATTAGTTATTTTCCAAAGATTTTGATCGGAAAATGCTGCTTTTGATTGGACGGTATCCTTCCATCCTTTGAATTCTTTGACTAGTAAACTATATACCCAGTCTGTAACTAAGGATCCTATTAAAGGCATAGTTCCCATAACTTGTGGTGGTAGATTTGAAATGTATTTAAATGCATTTCCTCTAGTTTTATATTGTAGGTAGTTGAAAATATCAACTGATCCTAAATTTCTTAGATCTTCATTCAGATGGACTAATACATTATTTGTATTGTACCAATCTCTAAGATCCTTTGCAGTGTCTAAACTACAATCTATGTCTAAAACACCTTGTCCTTGAAAAGGGTTTTGTGAAGGCTCATAGTAATGAGGTACTTTTTGGAATTTTTGTTTGGTAAATTCCTTTTCAAAATCTGCAGGTCTTTTGGTACCTGAAGTTTCTCCATGTTCTTCTATTTTTACGAAATGAGGATTCTCATTTTCGTTTTCACTAGCTTCTTCTGAGCTAAAATCATAAATGATCTGATTGTTATCTTCAGATTTGTTATCAGGGATCTCCTGATTTTTTCCACTTATATCTAAAGAGACCATAAGTCTTTCTAGGTTTTCTAGTTGCCTATTAAGGGTTTCTTCTGTATTTTCCATTAAAAGTAAGTAGAAGGTGGTCTAATACTTAATTGTTTGGATTCAGAAGTTTTTTCCTTAGGTTGGGTTTGAATTTCCGGTTCCGGGATAACTATTGCTTTTCCCCTATCTTCCCCCTTCTTAAGAATTTGAGTTAACTCATCCTGAGTTAGATATCTTTTTTCTAAAAGTTCTAAAAGGTCTTCTATCCTTTCTTGACTCTTTCTTTGTTCTTCTAGAATCATATCTACCCTTTGATACCATTCTAGCTTAACAGGTTGAATTTCTTCAACAAGTTTCTCTTGACAAAGGTTTTTTATCATGTAAGTTATCATACATGCTATGTTGTTGAGTTGTGGATTTCTTGTATGAAAAAGGTGAGGGTATTTATGACTTTCATCTTCTTCATAGCAGGTGAAATCTTCGTTACTAAAACTCCATGTGTCATAGGGTTCATCTTCTTTAAATTGTCTTTCTAAATAGGATGTTTGTTTTTCTACCCTACTCTGAAGGTCAGAAAAGCTATCCAGAATTTTCTGCAATTTAAGTGTTACACTATCTCCACTCATCTTGCCATAAATTTGAGGTTTTTCTGGAATAGTTTAACCATTTGTCTATATTCTTTAGACAGTTGTTTATCTATATTTTTATAGAAATTTTCTATATCTCTAAACCATCTAATCTGCATCTTATGAAGATTAAGTTTGGCTAGGTTTGGAAAAAAGCTAATCGGGCTACGAATTAACTTTCTATTTGGACTTATTATCCAATTCATATTCTTTATCTTCTAAGCCAGTTGCTAAAAAATACTGATTTAATAGGTACTAAAGTTTTAGATTTTTCTGTTGTACCGAAGCCTTGGCCTTAGATTAATCTAATGGTAAAAAATGGTTGAAAGTCATGTGACTTTGGCGCTCTAAAGTTAGAGAATATCTTTCCATACGTTCTCTCATCTTCTAGACTTTTTTAATCATGCGTCTGTTTTATTTGACCTAGGTGACTGACTTTTTAAAGTTTGGAAAATATTAAACCAAATACTCCCTCCGTCCCAAATTATAAGGGAAAATAAAAAAATCACACTTATTAAGAAAAAGTAAAACATGAGAATTTGAAGTATGATTTTGTGGGTTTTTCTTGGAATAAGTTGCATAGGAAGATGTAAAAATAATTTTTATTGGTTGTTGTTTATTGAAAAAATGAGAGATATAAGAAATTAAATGCAATTTGTATTTAATTTTATGAAAATAAGAAAAAAACATTCTTGAAAATGATTTTTTCTCTTATAATTTGGGACAAAAAAAATGGCCTTTTTTCCCTTATAATTTGGGACGGAGGGAGTACACATATTAGAGCATCCACAATGGAGCACTCCATTTTTGAGTACTTAAATGGTTCCACATAGACACATCATCAATTTATTATTTTTTTAATAATAGTACCTAATAGGTACTCAACCTCTCCAATGGAGCATTTCTTAAAAAGTTCTAAAATTGGTCTCATCAATAACTCTACATCATTAAAATTTGAAATTTAATTTAAAATAATATTGCCAAATTAATTTTTTTTGAATATATTAAATAAAGTGGGTCCCATAAAAAGAAGAGAGAGAGTTCTTATATTAGAAGTGATACCTATTAGGTACTAAAATGTGTTGTGCTCCAATGGTAGTACCTAATAAGTATCATGAGTACCTAATAGGTACTACACCATTGGAGATGGTCTTAAGGAATCAAAAGTAAAAATAATATATTGAAATTTGTGCATTTAATTTTTTAAACATTAAATTTTTTTCTAACATTAAATGCAATTTTCTATATTTAAAATTTTAACATATGTCTTTGGTGCACATGTTAACATGACCCTTAAAGTTTTTGTTTTTAGGGTTGCTATATTCAATTTTTTTTAAGTACTTTTCATTTTTTCTTCTAGAAGTTTTCATTACTCTATAGGCACAAAGAAGAAATTCTAACATAGACACAAACCAACAAAATAAAAAAATATTTAGGCACATACAATTGAAAAACTTTAAGGGTCTTGTTAACATGTGCATATAGGGCACATGATAAGGTATCTTAATATAGAAATTTAACATTTAATGATACAAGACATTTAATGCTTGAAAAGTTAAAATGCACAAATTCTAAGCCATAATTTCTATTTTTACTATCTTAACATGTGCCATATATGCACATGTTAACATTCTCCAAACTTTAAATATAAAATAATAATTTAATTTATATGTACCGTCAGTATAAAATTATTTTACACATGTATCGAATAATATACTGACACATCATGTATGGTATTTAAAAACACATGATGTGTCACATTCATTAAATGATGTGGCAACGCATCATTGGATGTATGTAAAGAATATTTACGTCGACGGTGCACAACAATTAAATGTAGTCACATCATTTTATTATATTTTCTATTAATTTTTTAAAAAATTTATATATGTGTCTAAAGTATGACATTTTTTTATTTTAAAGGCAACACCATAATATATTAAAACTTAAAAGAAATAAACCAAAATACAAAGAGAGGGGGACATAAATCGAACCCTCGAACTAGCAAAATCTAAAACAAGGAAGACCTAAGATATATTCCTAGAATAGTCTTCCTTAATTGCATTACGAATCTCAAACTACCAAACAAAATTTTGCAAAGAAAGACCAGGAATAGCTAACTTCCCTAAACATATGAGTGATCATAAAATTCATACTCAAAGTCTTGAATAAACAATTCTCCCGGCGGTTTCTGAGAGACCAAGGCACCATATTAGGAGACTTAAAAACTAAAACAGCAAGCTTTGAGTCACATTCCACCCACAAAGATGCCAACCTCTATCAAAAGTAACTTCAGTGGCACACATGACACCAGAAATTTTTGCAACAAAAGCATTAGAATTCCCAAGAAACTCAGCAAAGCTTCCTAAATAAATACCATGACAGTTCCTAAATAAACCACCACAAGCAGAAGGACCTGGACTGCCATGAGTTGCACCGTCAGTGTTACACTTAACCCAACCAAGTATAGGAGGGTGCCATATAACCTCAATGATTTTAGGAGCCTCAGAATAATGAGTTATGACCTTAAAAGCTTCAAGCACGGAGAAATCTGAAATAGAAGAGCTTGTTGTCAAAGAAGTTTGATTTCCTGTCATATTCACACTTGCCACAGTCCAAGCAATGACCGAGTTCCAATATGGCTTAACATTGTTAAATCTCAAACTATTTCTACTAAGCTAGATAATGTTAATAATATTGATAATGGCAGCTCTAATCACCAGTTTGCATTGAGGACTACAACCTTTATTGCAAATTTCAAAAACAGCAGATAAAGAAGTTAAATTTATATTCAGCTGAATAATAGAACCTAACCAATTCCATAAAGATAGAGCAAAAGGGCATTGCATAAAGAGGTGGTGAGAAGTTTCTGCGTGAGCGAGGCACAAGTTTTGAATTGAAGGCAAGTTACAACCTCTCAAAGTCAAGTTCTCATCTATTTTGGGAGCTTATTATGAAGGAGTCTCCAAAGCAAAAAAGACTTTGAAGAAGGAATGACAATATTCCAAATGAGCTTAGCCCAACTACATAACTGGCCAGTAGGTCTTTGAAAGTTGTAAACATATGACATTTAGGCTTGTGTCTAAGCAAAAATACCTCCCTTAACATATCTCTTAAAAATAAGAGTGGAAACAAGAATTTGAAGAATACCGATTAACATTTCTTTATTGTTTCTCACTATTAGAGCGATTAACATTTCTTTATTATTTTTTACTACTAGAGTGAGTTGACGTCGAGTTGTTTTTTTTTTTTTTGGTGAATAACGTGGAGTTTATAATTGCTTAAAATTAAGTTTCAAAGCTTGTAGAAGCAATCCTAACCATTGAAAATATACTCAATCTTAAGTAATAAAAAACAATATCGGTGGAAGCGATCCTTAACATGTATTTCTTACGGCTTAATTAGTAAAATGGTCCCTTAAAGACATTTTTGGTTTCATATTGGTCCCTTAAAGAAAAAAAGGTCCAAATAGGTTCCTTAAAGAAAAAAAAGTCCGAATAGGTCCCTTAAAGACATATCCGTTAATCAGTTTGGTCCTATTTAGACCTCTTTTTAGGGACCAAACTGATTAACGGAGATGTCTTTAAGGGACCTATTCGGATTTTTTTCTTTCTTTAAGGGACCTATTTGGACCTTTTTTTCTTTAAGGGACCAATCTGAAATCAAAAATATCTTTAAGAGGCCATTTTATTAATTAAGCCTTCTTATTTTGATCACTCCTATTGGAGTGAAATCAAGTTTGGTTGCTTAAGAATTGTGTAAATATTATGTGGCAATTTTGGCTAGTAAAAAATTAGTTAAGCAACTAACCTAATTGTTATTTATTGGAGATGTTTTCATAAATATTGTTTACGTAATTATTTGAAAATTTTGAAAAACATTTTATTGAAAAAACTTAAATATTATTCACACTAGTAAATATGAATAAATGAATTAACTAATTAAACATGCACAGGTAGGAAGAAAACATGCATGAACTTGACTGGAATTTCTCCACCGATGAGATTGACGATTGAGAATTTTACTATATGACAGACGATCCCCGAAGCTGCTTCAAGTAAAGTGACCAAATATGAGAGAGCGTATACCGACAATCATTATGCATTTTTACGATTTGCATTTGACACATTTGGTTTCCTAACAACAAAAGTTGTGGATATTTTGAAAAGAGTTAAAAGAGTCGTGCATAACAATGTGGTGTCCCCTACCCTAAGTCTTTGGATGTAGTGTTTAAGATGATTGATTTTGTCATAAAAAAATTAGTAGTATAGCTTATTGTTTATTTACCTTTAATTCAAGTATAATTATCTTATGTGTCCTGTAAAAAAAAAGTATAATTATCTTATGTGTATATATATCTATATCATTCTATACTATATATAAAGATAATACATGAGTTTTGGTGTGAACTTTTTCATAATACTAACAATATCCTTGATTTTTTTTAGTAGCAACAAAAATCTTTTATTAACAAACTCACTAAAACATAAGACGCATATTTTTGTTAGCAAACAAAAATCTTTTACTAACAAACTCATATATACTTCTATCTATATCTATATCTTCTATACTATATATAAAGAGGATACATAAGTTTTGGTGTGGACTTTTCATAATACCAACAATACCCTTGATTTTTTTCATATGGATACCCTTAATTTTTTTTAGTAGCAACAAAAATCTCTTATTAACAAACTCACTATAACATAAGACACATCTATTTTTTAGATGCAAAAATATTTTATTAACAAACTGACCATAACATAAGACATATTACTATATATAAAGAGAATACATGGTGTGAACTTTTCATAATACCAACAATACCCTTGATTTTTTTAGTAGCAACAATATCAACAATATCAACAATATCATTGATTTTTTTTAGTAGCAGCAAAATTTTTTTATTAACAAACTCACCAAAACATAAGACGCATCTTTTTTTTTTAGCAAGCAAAAATTTTCTACTAACAAACTCATAACATAAGGCATGTCTTTTTTTTTGTTGACATAAATTAGACACAGACACGCAGAATACCTGCTAGTAATCATCATATAAAAATGTAATTAAATTGAGTGTTAACAAACTAGAAACATTCCATGTCATTAAAAATATGTATAGAACCAAAAAAAATATGTATAGAACCAACAATTTCAATGCTAAAATGTTTACTAAGCTCCGACCTCTTTAAAAAATCATCATTGTGAATTAGATCTCCTCTTTTAAATTTTTGAATTATAATTTTTTATTTTTTTTGAAAATGAATTATAAATATCTTATCATTGTTACGTTTCCTCTAAACTTATAAATCCTCAATCGATGCTCGAACCATGTGACATCCATTTTTTTTTATTTACAATGGAACAGATGATTGAACCCAGAATCTCATGCATGCTATCTAAATTCTCTACCACTAGGCAAAACCGGCAAAACCTAGTGGCCTCGTGTGACATCCACTTTAATTGCTTTAAAAATATTTTATTTATTTTTCATAATAAAAAGTACCAAACTTAAATGTAAATTGTAGGATCTTGATCAAACGGCGAGGGATATCCGAGTGCGCGAACACACTATGACGGAAGTGAGATCCTGAGGAGAAAACCGTGGTTACTTTGTTGAATTCCCTTTTTGCAAGAAAACTTAACTAACCCTACTGTTGTACTGTGCTTGTTTTATCTGGAATCAAGACCAGACCAGCGTTCCGAATGAGGTAGCACAAAATAAACAATTCTGAGCTTCAACAGGTAAATCAAATCTAACGCATCTTTCTCTCTCTGCACAATGCATGTTTTACTCCTTTGCACAATGCTACGCGAACCCTGTTCCAATTGTCTTCTCTTGTTCTGTTGCTGTTATTTTCAATAATGATGAATTTTGAGCAATTATATTTATGTTTATTATCAATATTATCTGTGTAATACTACTTTACTGAGCAGTAGTATATCAAATACCCCCACTATTCTGCCATCATACATTTGCGCTCGGACGCTCTGTCTCCATCCTTTTCACTCAGCTCTTATTATGAGATTGTTACTATGCCGTGAAAATACGTGAAACACTTCTCACTCCTCACTTCCCAAATATAAATCGAACCAAAATCCCAAATCCACATCCAACCAAATTGTTCCAGTTCTCAGTTTGTGAACCCAAAATCCCAAAATCGAACCTAAAGCTGTGATTCTGCATTTTGCGTTTGATTTGTTTCAGTTCGTGAACTCATGATCATCATTTGATTTGTTTCAGTTCGTGACCAGTGACCACCGTTTCAGTTCTGCCAAGGTAATTCTTTAACCCTAATTCCCTTTTGTTTCTGGGTTTCTGAGGTTTATGCATTTTTTTTTTATTGTAAGCAAAAATTTGGGTTTGTGAGGTTTGTAGCATGTATGTGATTTTTGTTTGTTCCTGTGTTTGATTTGCTTGATTTTGATTTTTTCTTGTTAATGATTTTTTATGTGATTTTTGCTTGTTATTTATATGAATGAATGAGAATTGGTGTTGAATGTGATTTTTCCTTGCTATTTTGATCCCATTGATGACCGTGATAGTGTTTTATGTACTCTATGGTGCTTTGAGGCATAATTTTTTGCTTAAGAATGAAATGAAACTATTAATAGATTTTAATTTAAGAACATATTTTATGAGTCTTTAAGTGTCCTTAGCAGAACGAGCAACCACAATTTGGTCTTGATATTTGAATTAAGAAACATTGATGGAATTGTTATAATTCATGAATTGGACCGAACATGTATGTTTATATAGTGAGTGAATATTGACAAAGGAATGAGAGATTAACATGTAATAATACATAATAAGGGGCTAGTACAAAGAGCTGGTACAAATTAATAAGGGCCTGTTTGGTAAAAATAAGCTATAAGCTAGCTGATAGCTAAAAAGCTAGCTTATAGGTTATAGCTGATAGCTGAAAAGCTAGCTAATTGAAATTAAAGTGTTTGGTAAAATTAGCTTTTAAAGTGGTTAATAAATATAAAATGACATAATTGGTAGTGGGTAGTTATTAAATTAAAGGGTAAAAATGGAATAAAATGTAAAAAGCTATAAGCTATAAGCTCAAACGCTACTTGAAATAGCATCTGAAAAAAAAACTATAAGCTAGTAAAAAAAGCTTGTTACCAAACACCTCTAATTTTTTGAAACAAGCTTATAAGCTCATATAATAAGCTATAAGCTAGCTTATTTGTGTTACCAAACACACCCTAAAGATTAGAAAGTGCAGGAATCATATGCATATATACAGTTCTGTTTAACTCAATTATATAATGAATAAAATGATAGAAACAGACGGAAATTAGCCAGTTCACTCTCAATTATATAATGAACTCTCTTATGCATATATAATCAGTGATAAAATTTGGGTTTGTCAACTGTTACATGAAAGTTAGCTAGTTCTCCTAATAAGAAATTGAGCTGTTAAATTGTTGATAGTTGATACTACTGATCTTGAGAACCTTTCATATCAATATAGTGAACTGCATGATTTTGTAAGAAAACAATCTTTGAGTGCTATTCTTCTGTATACGTTGGGAAACAAGATTAACAAATTAGGGGCAGTGTTTAAACAATATTGGCAGCTTTAATTTCTTTTCTCTTTTGTATAATCTTTTGTTCCACGCCTGTTTTATGCAAACTTATGTCAAAAAAAAAAGAGACTAGAGTATAGATTTTAGTGGAAATTACTATGGTGCCCTTGGTGAATAATAAAAATTACAACAAAACCATTCCTTTCCACTCCTAGTCTCCCACACGCATGTAATCCTTCTCCTCACACATTCACACATAACCGCGACCGGCAACACATGTCCACGCCACCACCTGCCAGCCTGCGCAACCCACCGCACCACACTGCCCTTCCAACGTCGACCGCCGTTCTCTCATCTCTCTGATTTTTGTCCTCTCTCGCAGGTCTCTCTTCTTCAAAACCCCTTTCTTCCCTACTCTCTGATTTCTGATTTTTTTTTGTTAACTTTTTATTGATTTATGGTTCTCTCTAATCTCTATAACTCTATTGTTGAATGTGTTGAGTGTCTGATTTGTTATTGAATGTTGATTTATTGCTGTAAGCTGTTGTTATTGTTATTATGTTATCGAAAAGCTACGTGGATGAAGTTGATTCATCCATGTTATTGTTGGTGTTATTGAAAAGCTGTATTGATACGAAGCTGATTCTACTATTGTTATTGTTGAGTTGTTGATTTGTGCATAGGCTATGTTTTTGTTATTGAAAAGTAAGGTTGATGAAGTTAATTCTTCTGTAACTGTGCATAAATGAGGCTGGGAACGAACATGTATGAAATTGAGTTGATTTATTGATTCAATGAGGTGGGGAATGGTTTTCCATAAGTGTTCATATTTATTGATTTATTGTTGATTTTTTTTTTGGTCAGCTATGCTCACGAGGATTTATTTATTGTTATCGTTTGTTGATTAATTATCAAGAGTAAGTTGAGAAATAAGATGAAAGCTGGTTTTTTAGTAGATAGTATGTCAGTTTATATATGTAAGTATCAGTTTAGAGACTATTATTGATAATTTTAAGTCGTGCTCATCGCATAATGTATCATTTTAAGTCATGTAGTTTAATTTTTTGGTATACATTATGATTTATGATTTGCATATTTGATTTATAAATTAAAATTTGTTTTGGCGGCCCACCCCAATACTTTAGTCTAGCTCGGCCACTAGTTTCAACCTTGTACACCATAGTACAAGTTAGCAACAAATTGCAGATGTTTGGTCTGGTGGAGTCTCACTTTTTGTGTGATGTAGTTAGGGGTTTTCCTTTTAAAGACTCAAAGGATTTGAGGAATTTAGATAAACCATTGCTGCAATTGATAACATCAAAATTGTTGAATTCCAAAGCAAAATGAAGTTTGGATACTTTAGAACAACCATTGAACCTTATTCACTATTTGATTCTTGAGCATTTCTTAGAATTTTAGGTTGGCCTAACTCAAGGTGAATATTTCCCGGACTTATAAACTTATATTCAAGCCATATCTCATTCAATGTGAGACTTTTTGTTGATATATTTAGCTAAATGCAATTTCACAGTTTCCCGCTGTGGCAATTATTGTTATTTCGAAGTTTCGTACTGATCTTGGTTTCCACGAATGCACTCATCAAATTTATAATTTCCGAAATTGTCCAACCAGGGAAAGTGCCAGTTACATGAAAAATCAATAATGTACGGTTGCTTTTGGTCCTCTTTTTTATATATAGTATTATGATTGGGCATTCCTTGTTTTTCATCGTAACTCCTTTGTGGGGGGGAACTTAAGAGACTAAGAGATATTTTCAACATACAATCTGAAACATCAGAATGGATTTTGTTGTTGTCTTGCCGCTAACTGATAAATAAATCCACCATTAATGATTTGTGTACTACTTCCATCACGTTCCCTCTCTATCTTTTTTGTAAATAATTTTCATTTTGCCTAAATCTGCAGAGTTACAAACTTATGAATGGCGTGGCTGGAGCTTGGAAAGAAGGTGAGTTAACTTCTATAATATGCACATCTCCTTTCATTATGTGAATTGTGTCATACAACAATTATTCAGGTTGCAGATGGTGTTACTTTTCCTTTTATAAATAGTGTCATACAGCTCATTAAATTTCTGATGATGTCCTTTTCATTACCTTAATGCAGAAAATATATATGAATTTTACTAGAGCTTTGGCTACAACATCACGTAGGCATGTGGTAGGGTCAAGTTTTGCTTCTATATTTGCTGAGCAATATGTTTATGCTTCAGCAAGACGCACGCCTGGTAATTGTCAGCTTTTATGCTTATAATGTTCCATTTCATTTCACGCACTTGTATATTATACTTATACTTTCACATTAAATTATCTGATTCAGATTTCATCAATCGCTCATATTTGGGTGCGGCTGGTTTTTGTAGTGGGACTAAAGAATGTGGAATACGGTAAGACAGTACCCAAATTTTAAGTTTTAAAATGAACCATTGATAACTTTACAGTATAGGTTGTTTAAGGATGATAGCATTATTTGTCCTATGCATGGTGAACAGAGCTAGCTAGCAGTGAGTCCACTTTTAAAGATATGCATAAAATTGTACACAGAGGGATGAGGGATTCTTAAGAGGCCTTAATTACTGCTCTGTGAGTTGATAGGTTGTACTAATCAGTGTTAATAATCCTGGTTGGAAGATTGGGTTGGGTTTTGATAGAAACCAAAATTTTAGACACAATGAAAGAGAATTATTAATATTAGTGATTATTGAAATATAGTCGAATACAATGGAGGTAAAACAGAAAACGAAGTGAATAACCAGAGTTCTATGAACTCCTACCAGAGCTAAGCTCCTAATCCAGAGAGAACTTCTCTCCTAACAAACTCATAACAACTTTTTTTCTTCTTTCACTCACCTCTCTATCTTTTCTTTTATAACCAAAGACTCCCTAAAACATAGGGAGAGAGCTAACTAACTCATACTCTCTAGTAACTAGATAACTAAAGACTCCCTAAAACTTGGGGAGAGAGCTGCTAACTCATACTCCGCAGTAACTAAATAACTATAGACTCCCTAAAACTTAGGGAGCAAGCTAACTAACTCAGTGTTCTATCAGGTTTAGTCACATACTGATAATACTATTATAAATGGTCCTGAATTTTTCAACATCATTTGGCTAGATGAAAAAGGCAACACTAAAATTTGTGTGATTGCACATTGAAGAAAAAAGTGACATTAGTTGAGAATTTGGAATGCCTGAAGATTTAGTACTTATGTTAAAAACTGGTTAATTGTAAACACAAAAGATAGAGGTAACTAGTTTTGTTTACTTTGGTAGGTGCTTCCATGCTAGCTCACAAGTCTGGGCAAAAAGTGATGCGGCATACGGTTTGAAGACCCCAAAGAAGGAGAAGTATGTGAGGAGAGGCAGTAGAAACCAGCCTCCTGTTGAAGCTCCATACGTCCCTCGTAACGTTGCAGCAACCAAATCTAATCCTGATAAAACGATAGAAATATTTGAAGGCATGACCCTTGTTGAACTTGCAAAGCGTACTGGAAAATCATTATCTTCTTTGCAAGATATTCTCACAAATGTTGGTGAAAAGATTGAATCAGAGTTTGATCCTCTCGGTATGGATATTGCCGAGCTTGCTGCAATGGTATATTCTTCTCAGTCACAGATGATGTTAAATCAGTGAATATAGGAAACTAGTACCTTCTTTTGATTCCAATGCTTGCTTGTCAATTGTCAGTCTTTTCCCATTTGTAAATAACAACTTGCTTGGAAAAAATATTTTGCTTATATTTTACTTATTTTTCTTCACTTGAAGCTTATAAGATTCAAAGTTATCATTAATAAATATTTTTAGTTACTTGGGATAAAGTCTGCAAGCAAAATTTTGATGGAAATCAACGGTGTTTGAGATATACTTTTCCTGAAATTATTAGTTGGCATTATTAAATTTTGCGCATCCCCCCCCCCCCCACCCCCCCCCCCCCCACCCCCCCCCATCTTTTTAAATGCGCAATATGCATAGGAAATAAAGGGAAAATAAGTAATGGACAAGACTAGGCCTAAAGTCTTGGTACAGGTTTGGGTAAATATTTTAGTTTCAATCCATAATCAAAGCATTATTATACTTGGGTATTCTTATAACTTTTCTGTTTGCCTTATTTCTGGAACAATAACTCAAAAACCTCTCCGCCACTCTCCAATCTCTTTTGTTTTTCTTAATTTGCTTCATGATGCATATTTGGATTCTGGTATGCCTTAATTGGTTCATTATTGTTGGCTGTTGCAGGAGGTTGGCGTCAATGTTAAGAGGTTACATTCAACTGAAGGTTCAGAAATTTTACCACGTCCTGCAGTTGTAACAGTGATGGGCCATGTTGATCACGGCAAAACTTCTCTTCTTGATGCCTTGCGTCAAACATCAGTGGCAGCCAGGGAGGCTGGTGGCATTACTCAGCATCTTGGTGCCTTTGTGGTGGGCATGTCATCAGGAGCATCAATCACATTTCTTGATACTCCTGGTCATGCTGCATTTAGTGCAATGCGTGCAAGAGGTGCAGCAGTCACAGATATAGTAGTGCTAGTTGTTGCTGCAGATGATGGTGTAATGCCCCAAACACTTGAAGCCGTGTCCCACGCAAAATCAGCTAATGTACCAATTGTAGTTGCAATCAATAAATGTGATAAACCAGGTGCAAATCCTGAAAAAGTAAAACTACAGCTTGCTTCCGAGGGCTTGCTGCTGGAGGAGATGGGTGGGGATATTCAGGTCGTTGAAGTTTCAGCGATTAAAAAGACTGGACTGGATAACCTAGAGGTAGCTTTACTCCTTCAGGCTGATATGATGGATCTTAAAGCACGATTTGATGGGCCTGCTCAAGCATATGTGGTTGAAGCAAGACTTGACAAAGGACGGGGTCCATTGGTGACTACTATAGTGAAGGAAGGGACTTTAGTTTGTGGACAGCATGTGGTTGTTGGCTCACAGTGGGGAAAAATCAGGGCTATTAAAGATGCAGCAGGGAGGTCAACTCAACAAGCAACTCCGGCAATGCCTGTTGAGATTGAAGGGCTTCGAGGGCTGCCAATGGCCGGTGATGATGTCATTGCTGTTCATTCTGAGGAGCGAGCTAGAATGCTTAGTTCTGGTAGGAAAAAGAAATTTGAAGAGGACAGGCTTAGGGGCAAGATGGTGCAGAATATCCCAACTTCTTCAGATGATACTGAGGAGGTTCCGCTGAGGGTTGAATTGCCAGTAATTGTAAAAGGAGATGTTCAGGGAACTGTTCAAGCCGTTACAGATGCATTGACAACTTTAAATAGTCCTCAGGTATGCAATGATTTTATTATAATAACACGGTAAACTTTTCGTTTTGCATACACGTACATGCTCGCCCACAAAAAGAGCAAAGGTGTGGAAGGCCTTTTCAACAGATTTTATATTAATTGGAAATCAGTACGTCAGTTACAAGTAAAAATAAAACAATAGGTTTTGAACAAAGTGTTTGTAATATTTAACGAAGAACACATTGATCAGTATGAACACAAGAGCTTAAACCTTTTTCTGTTTTTGTGTTGAAGCATCTTTGATCAAGTTATTAGCCTCAGGTGTTCAATTTTTGCTGTTTTCTATCTCTTAAATTCTAATAATTTAAATGTGTCATAGTAACATGGCTGGTGCTTTGTCCAAATGTTTAGAGATATAAACTGACGCCATTCACTGGAGTGCAAAAGTTTAGTGTTGTTTTTCTATTATTTACTATTCGTTGCTGCACAATAACCAGTCTATAATTTCATTGCCAGGTTTCTGTGAATATTGTCCATGTTGGCGTGGGGCCTATTTCTCAATCTGATGTGGACTTGGCACAAGCTTGCGGTGCATGTATAGTTGGATTCAATGTCAAGAGTCCACCTATTTCTCTTAGCCAGGCAGCAACTCGTGCTAGTATCAAGGTATTTTCAATCTTATTCCAATATTTAACTATGAGTAATCACTACTTTACTCCCTAAAATTATAAGACGTCAACTTAGTCTGAATGATCCCTAAATTTGAAAATCTCAATCACATTAGATATATCTGTTTGTTTGGTTGTAGGTAATTGTGCATCGAGTGATTTACCACTTATTGGAAGACATAGCCAATTTGATAATAGAGAAGGCCCCAGGTACATCCGAGACTCACGTAGCCGGGCAAGCAGAAGTGCTGAATATATTTGAAGTGAAAGGGAGCAAATCTAAGGGACCAGATGTGAAAATAGCTGGTTGTAAGGTTGTTGAAGGTCTTGTGAACAGGTCAGCAACCATGAGGCTTCTACGGAGCGGTGAACTGGTGTTTGAAGGACCTTGTTCATCTCTTAAGAGGGAGAAGCAGGATGTGGATTCTGTGAAGAAGGGAACTGAATGTGGACTAGTTATCAGTAACTGTCATGATTTTCAGATTGGTGATGTTATTCAGTGCTTAGAACAAGTAGTTAGGAAGCCTAAGTTTATTAAGTCTGAGAGTGGCGCTGTTCGGATAGAGTGCTGATAAAGTCGATACTTCTCTCAGCACACATTTTTTGTGGTAAAATTATACCTGAGCTGCCAAAATAACTAACAAATACTGACAGATTCTTAATTTGTTATAGTATTAAATTAAAGTTTTGAAGCCTATCATCAAATTTATAATAGCTATGTATACTAGGTTTTTTGATATGTGCATTGCACGTATACTGATCTGTGTTTATGAATTATATGTCAAACCACAACTCTAGCAAAAGTATGGTAATGTAATTGTTGTATTTCCAAAAGAAGCTTGCACATTACAATATATTACGAGCGCTGCTATTCTTTATGACAGAGTTAGTATACGAAAGGCAAGAATGAGTGGAATATGTATTTCGTGCTTACTAATCCCCAATTTATTTATAGGTTAATAGTATTTTTTTTTTTTTTTTAATTTTAAAAAGAAAAGACTCCATCTAAGAAGCAGTGTGTCTGGAAATGTACAGCTCCTTCGTGGCGGTTCCACTTTCACCATGTAATTCTCAATGCCAACCATGTCTGCAATAAGAAGATTCTTACTAATAAATTCAATTGAATTTAATTATTTTGAAAATTCGTTGAGACTGGAGCTCATTGTCAAATTGCACACGTTGCGGAGGTTCAACTTAATGGCACAATGTTGTATTGAATCTTTGTTTAGATTGGTTATAGTTGTTGCTGGCGTAGATGGCAACAGCGATAGTGAAGAATATTGATTGATGAAAGCTAAAAATTGAAGAGCATCTCAAAACACCTCCACGAAAAGAATCAATTCCAATTCTCTACAACAAATGGAATTTGAGTATCGTTGAGAGAGATGGTAATGGCGGATGGCAACGCTTTGAGTGCATCGTTTTTCTTGTTTTCAATTCTGCTTTCATCAAATCGTTAGAAAAGATAGACGAAATACAGGTTATCCGTAAAGTTTAACCTGCGTGAGAATGTCGATATTGCTAAGCTGAATATCTTTATAGTTGTGAATTTTAGTAGTACTTGACATTTCGTTTTAAGAAAAAAAGAAAAAGAAAAGGGAATACTACTTGTGTTATTGGGGGCTGACTCCCCTAATTTATTGTTTTTATTTCTATCATTACACATATAGAACTCCACTGCTCCCTCATCTGAAACTCTATCCCTTCACCTTTGCTCCTCATGTGCTACTTTTTAAGTTTTGTTGATTATTTTTTCATGTGTTGGATAACAACTTTTCAAGTCTAGTTGTGGAAAATATTTATTGAACTTGTGGTGTATTCAATTATCTAAACATTAAATTCTTTGTATCATTAAATGCTATATTTCTATTTTTAGGTAGCTTAACATGTGCCCTAAGGGCACAAGTTAACATAACCCTTAAAACAATAATGAAAGCTAGGAGTAATGGTGCCATGGTGTTGGTGGCAGTATCTGCTTCACATGTGTCCCATGCATTTGAGATACATTTTAATTCATGTTGCAAATTTTAGCCCCTCTAAGTGTCCAAGTCTAGCTGGTGCCAGATTGAAAGATATTAATACCTATAAGATTTAATTCTTCTATATGAGAATTTTTTTTTATCTAATAGCCTAGTGACTAGAAATTTCACCTTAAAAATGAATAAGTAGAGTGTCCGAGGTTCGAATACCGGCTCCTGCATTATATAATATTGATGGTCAAAATATTTATTTATATCATGATGTAAATATGTTCTGTTGTATAGTTTGTATGATTTGTTGGAGAAATAATTGATATGTTTGCCATTATTTTTACTGTGAATAAAAAGTTGATTTTGTTTTTCATCAAAAGAAAAAAGTTGATTGTTCCATGACTATGATGGTGTGGGGTATAGGACTTTAATAGTAGACACCAATTTTTCCATGCAAATATGAATGATTGGGTTAATCTAAATTTGAATCATGTTTGCATCGCAAGATCGGGAGATTGATCAGCATTTTTGTCCATATATCCTTGATCCAAGATTAATTTGTGAAATTTGGTATAGCAGAACCAGATGTTGTACAAGATGTCGAGATATTCGGTTTGTCATGAATAATACGGGAAGACATATAACATTAAAAACAAATACTGAAAAACATAAACAGCAGATGTTCTACACGATGCTCCAATACATGTCAGGAGCAATACTATACTGATGTTGAGACAGATGTTGAAGCATTTCGTACCAGTACAAACAAGATAATAATAAAGTGCAGGACATAAATAACACAGATGAGTTGTTAACCCAATTCGGTGCAACGTCACATAATCTGGGGATACTAATCTAGGAAGAAAATCCACTATAATAGTTCTAGTTCAAAGCCCTCAATAAACACTCCGTTTATGACTTATCACCTAGACACTACCCGTGAAACTTCTACCCAGGAACTCCTAGATATGAGAACTTCCGCCCACTTCTATCAATCAACACAACCTGTGTTTACAATCAACATCAATCTGCAAGGAGTCACACTCCCATAAAACTAATACCTAGTCCACACCCTTGACTAAGTTCACAATTTGGAGTTACTTACAAGCTTACTCTAAGTACAATACTCAACTCGTTACTTAAAGATTTCTTATAGTATAGCACCGCAATAAACTATCTAAAATATATATTATCGTATATAGTTTTAATTTGATTTGGTCAACACACTACTAGTATACAAGTGTCCAAAAACGATGTCTTGAGTGAATGCATATGATAAAAATAGGACCTCCATTCTCTATATAGCCGACGTGATCATCAACACCAACTTGCAAGAAATTGACCAATCAACCTCTGATCTTCAATCAATCTTTTAGTTACATGCATATTTAGTGTGTGATTGGAACTATCGCGTCCCTACAAAGAGGACCAATATGTCGACAAGAGCAATCTATATCATGCCATGAAGATCTTGCATAAACAAAAAGAGAACCCACAACATTCCATTTCTATGTCAATAATGCGTATCTCATTTCTTCCATTACTCAAGTATAATTCAACTAGGATATTATAGTAGTAGTACTTGTGCAATATGTATGGAATAAAATAAAAATCATTCTAGTCATTATCAATTATCAATATTTATGTAAAAGATAATAAATTCATAAAAAAATTATTTTTATAATTGAAGGGAGGCTCTTATGCAAAACTACAAATTGAATCGACCATTATGACAAATGCTAACGAGTGCTCTCGGGACATTATTTAAAATCTTAATTAATAGTAAGTTTTTTTATATAATTTTTATGGAACTACATAAAGTATATGCATTGGAAATTGTAGTGTTTAATTTTTTGAATAAATATTTTTTTAAAAAATGAAATGCTTAAAGAGTGCCCCGGGGCCACTCGTTAGCAAAACCCTAATTTTATTAGGAGAGGTATATAAATAGGAGATCAAATTTTATTATGGTTCAAACTTGCGCCGCACCAAATCACATCACACGACAGGTCTCGCCTCCGTCTCCTCTTCCAATATCGCTATTAGGTTTTATTTGATCCATTTTCAATTTTGCAGTTATCTCGAGAAAATGAAGCTCATCAAACTCTTGGAAATGTTGTCAGCTTTGCTGAAAACTCGTGGAAGGTTAATTGGACTTAACATCGGTGAAAATTACGTTGGGACAACCATTTCCGATTTGGATTTTAAAATTGTTTCTCCTCTATACGGTAACTATTGATCAATATGATGTTTATAATATTGAACAACTTGTTTCAATCTAATTGAATTATTATTTGATTGCAGTGTTCTTGTAAATGCCGATGACGTCAGTTCAGATTTGAAGGCCATGATAAGTGTTATGATTACTTTTGTATATGTTTTAGTTCTTTCCCTGAATATAACAAATATCTATGAAATGTGACATCTTTATCTGTTTGTTTTATGCAGATTTCAAAATATTCATCCAATGCCTTTGTGATTGGCCTTCCAATTAGCTCTGGTATATGTTGCATGTTACACATTTTTTGACCATTTTTTGAGCCATTTATTTGCTGTATTAATTCATTGGTTTTGTAGGCTGGGGAGTGCTGATGTTTGTGGAGGACCTCCGCACAACAAACATCCTTGGAGATGTCAACTTTATGTATTGGAACTTCAATAAAAAGGTGTGTTGCTATTCCATAAGTTTTGAATTTAAATCCATCTTAACTTAAATTGAGACAAAGTCTAAAGTTAATTTTTTATTTGCAGAGTGTTGAGTTGTTGCTTAAGCCTCTAAATTGAGACAAGACAATTAAGTCCAAAGTGCTACCAAAATTCACTCCCTTGAAACTTCTTAAGGTAAATTCTCTAATGTATACGTTATTTCTCATAAGTATATTGAGAAGAGTATAAGACCCTGGATCTGCTACTTTACTTCATCTTCTATTCTACTGTTGTACTTCTTAAGAATGTATTAACATGTGAGACATTTATTTGGTGTATACTTTTTTAAGGTTATGTCTGCATTTTTTATTGTTGTGAGCCTATCAACCCAAATATTACGTTGAGTTAATTGAATGGAAATTTTTTTGCAGGACAAGTTCATTGTCGTGGAAATTCTTAAGGTAAGTGATGGAATATTTCGCAAGTGCACGAAAACCACGTAGTAATAAAAATATCGATCCACAGGGATTGTGTGATCAAACTAGTCGAATTGTGTTCATAGACATTTTACAGAAAATACACATAAATTGGGGGTATGTTGAGTAATGAATTGCTAGAAAACGTGCTTTGATATAAAGGAAAAGCGAGGTAGAATCATCGGAATCATCTAGTCTATAGCTAAACCACATGCAATCTACTATGTCGTAGGAATTTACTCAAGTGTTCACAACTAGATCGACAAATTAGTGAATCGCAATCTCTTGTCAAAATCCACTCTATTCGTTGTCGATACTCCCCCGATCTCTCGGGCGGTAGCTACCTACAACGAATGATATTAACGCGCGTCAATCGTTCGCTACACTCTATGCCTCAATCTCTCGACCGGAGACACTCGAGTGCTCAATACAATTCAGTTCAGAAATTAAATCAATACTCTCGCACGTGACTTAACTCGAAATCATTATAACACTAATGAAGGATTATAAAGCATTAAAAACAGATTTGCATTGGATGAACACTATAGAGAGAGTAAATTCTTACAACATTTGCAGATTACATTCAGTTGAACTACATCCTAAACTATCCTAGATTCTACCTTCAAAGGAGTTTAGCTCCTCATCGTGCTTCGTTCGCTTCCTCGCTTCATCGCCATGGCTTGTGAATCCATGCTCTCGACGTGCTTGGAGCTATCCTCTGGAGTCTTGAATCGCGATCTGGAAGTTCCAAAACCAGAGTGTAGATCAATTTTGCAGAATTTTCCAACCAGAAAACAGAATTATGCAGAAACTATATATACAGAAGGCAACCACGCCGCGCGCCAGATCTATCACGCCGCGCGTGGTTGCAATTCCATCAACTACGCCGCGCGTGGTAACAGAATCACGCGGCGCGTGATCAAGTCAGAGAGCAATCTTCTTCTTCAGCAAAGCTTCACGCCGCGCGTGGTAAGGCATCACGCCGCGCGTGATCAGAGTAAAAATCCTGGCTCCCTGTGAGCTCCATCACGCGGCGCGTGATGGGCTACGCCCCCAGCGTAGTGAAAATCAGCAATTTCCTGCAGTTTTTCCTGTTTTCTTGCAAAACAAGTAATCAAGCTAATGGTTAGATTTCTCTTATATTTATTGCTAAAAACCTACTAAAATGCATCTAATGTTGCTAAAATAGGCATGGATTAGAGAGTGTGACGATTTGTCATCACAACCCCAAACTTAAACCTTTCCTTGTCCTCAAGGAAACAACTTTTACCTCAAGCTTTTGTGTCAAGACCTTGGCATTTTCCTTAAATTCACTCGAATCATACATACGTGAGACTCACCTGATGATCAATGATTCACCTGCAAACAATGCTCAATTGCACAACCGTTCCCGCAAGACATTTTCAAGTAGTTCACACTTTTCGACCAAGGCTCTATGATTTCATCACACTACTCACATGCACTCTTCAGTTTTTGGTAATTCGCTCAAATCAACACATCAATGCAAGTCAACAATAATTTTGCAAGTAGTCTAAGAATTCATTCGGTTCACTTTGTGCACACACATTAGAGGTCTTTTAGGGTTATAACGTGGCTTGGCTAGGGTGGATGGTGACATTTTTGGGTAAGTAGTAGAAAAACTTGGAGTTAGATCCCCCTATGGTCAAAATTTTCATAAACCAAAACCCCTTTTTGAAATATAGTGGACTAGAGAACTTTTTCAAAACATCAAACAAAGTTTTGCAATTCTTTTGAATTCAAGGCTATCACTTCTTTTCTATATGTTTTTTTTTTCTTTTCATTCCTTCATCTTTTTTTTTTTCATTTCCTTACTTTTTCTTTCTTCAAAATGACTAAAGCCTTGCAACTTTTGAAATTTTTCTCAATTCTTCAAATCAAAACTTTTATAAGTTCTCTAGTACCCTCACCCCAAACTTCATTTGTTGCTAATTCCAAAGAGAAACCCCAAACTTAGTAGTGAGTAATGCGCATCAACCACTAATTAGGTGCCTAACCTCCAAGAAAGTCATTCCTTTTTTTCATCAAAAATTTCTTTAAGGTTTTACAAAAATGACATTTTCTTTTTCAGCTCAAATTGGTTAAGCAAAGGATAATTATATGTAAGGGTGGATAGAAAGGCTCAAAGGTACCAAGAAACATGCCTCGTGTGTGCTACAAGAGTACCAATCAAATAAAAAGACGACAAGCAAAATCGAGAGACAATACATGAGTGGATATCACACATAGAAGAAAAAGGAGTGTTTGGCTCAATACCTCTCGGTTGGGTCGAATCAAAGAACCGGTCAAAAAGTGTGCGTTCCCTTCCTTTGCCTCTTGATCACATGAGTGCAACAAGCTATTGCACTGCAGGTTTCACATATCACACACGGAGAAAATCAAGTAATTGATACTCAAGTAACTAGAAGGAACATGCCAAAATATTGAAACAAACTCCAGAAGTAAAAACCATTCCACAATCAAACAAAAGAAAGTTCAAATTCAAAGTTAAAATAGTACATCCAGCCAAATCCAAGCAACATCAAATTATTATTACAAAAAGTAGCATAAGAGTGAAAGGGAAGAAAGGACCGTAAACTCATGGGTTGCCTCCCATGAAGCGCTTTTTTTTCTCGTCATTAGCTTGACGCTTCTTCATCACAAGTTAGGGAGGATACTTCAACTTTGATTCAACCCGGCTCCTCTTGTTCTCTTCATCCAAAGGGGCAATATTAATATCAAATAGTAATGATTTCACACTTCCCGAATCACTCTTGAGATCTTTTCCTTCGGTCTTCAAATTGGTTCTTTCCTTCTTACTAGACCGTGATGGAGATTTCTTAGGGCCTTTCTTCATCGAAGCTTTCAATGTTGAAGTGGAAGACTTTTGAGGATTAACAACCGGATTGGGCTCTTCTTCTTTGCCCACCTTGTGCAAACAAAAGATAGGAACCACACCATCCAAGACCCATCCTAGGTCGTCATTCACTTTCTCCGCTTCTTTTAACAAGTCATTCTCTTCTAGCGGAGTGAGCAAATCACTCATGATCACGGGTTTCCTAGAGTCGCCACCCAAAAACACATACTTCCATTTAGGAGGAAGTTCTTTCAATTCCGGTGGCTTTTTTATTGCCTTTGGCTCTTTCTCCTCTTCTAGGGGGTTATCCAAGTTTTGAAGAAAAATTTCAATCTCATGATCCCACTCTTCTTCTTTCTCATCTTTTACCACTTCTTCTAGCACTTCCACTTTGAAACATTCGGATACCACTCCACAAACTTCAAGGTCTTGGTTCTTGACCCTCTTCATCCTAGGATAAGGCATTCTAGCATATGGTGAAGGAACTTGAAACTTGGGATCCTTCACAAGAGGTTTCTTGCCTTTCTTGGCACTAGACTCATTCTCCACTCTCTTTTCAACTTCACCCTCATAAGCTTTTTCTTCCTTATTTTTTTCTACTACACCATTTTTACTCTCATCATTCTTAGGATTCTCCACAACTTTTTGTGATGAAACTTCTCTACTTCTCAAATTAATGGAATTACAACTTTCATTACGAGGATCCGTGGTGTTTCCACAAAAACCACTTTGAGTTTGTAGAGAAGAGACTTGCCTTACTAGTTGACCCATTTGGTTTTCGAGATGTTTGATGGAGGCTTCATGACGTTCGCTTGACACCTCTTGGTTTGCCTTCATCACCTCAAAATTGCTTTGAGTCATCTTCATGGCCAAGATAAGAGTATCTTCAAAAGATTCAAGGTGATCTTCAAAATGTTGATCTTGAGGAAATGCTTGATTCAGATTAGCTCCATAAGAACAATTCATGTGATTCTTCACTCCAAGATTGAAGGTGTTGACATGAGGATTATTTTGAAAGGTTGCTTGCACCATACATTGAGCTTCTAGTTGTTTGGTAATGATTTGTAGAAACACATTATTGAACTTGCAACTAGTTAAAAGTGCCTCTTGATTGTATGATTCAAACATGTCTTCCTTCCACTTTACGATTTGCTCGTGCTGCTTTCTCAATCTCAGAATCGAATTCCAGCTCAATTGGACCTGTTCTCCACATGCACAAGGAAGCACACAAGTAGAACGTTCCGGTAGAAAAATATAAAACAGAAAAATAAGAAAACACAGAAAATATGAACACTATCGCCTTGTCGAATCAATCACAATCCCCGGCAACGGCGCCAAAAACTTGATGGAATATTTCGCAAGTGCACGAAAACCACGTAATAATAAAAATATCGATCCACAGGGATTGTGTGATCAAACTAGTCGAATTGTGTTCATAGACATTTTACAGAAAATACACATAAATTGGGGGTATGTTGAGTAATGAATTGCTAGAAAACGTGCTTTGATATAAAGGAAAAGCGAGGTAGAATCATCGGAATCATCTAGTCTATAGCTAAACCACATGCAATCTACTATGTCGTAGGAATTTACTCAAGTGTTCACAACTAGATCGACAAATTAGTGAATCGCAATCTCTTGTCAAAATCCACTCTATTCGTTGTCGATACTCCCCCGATCTCTCGGGCGGTAGCTACCTACAACGAATGATATTAACGCGCGTCAATCGTTCGCTACACTCTATGCCTCAATCTCTCGACCGGAGACACTCGAGTGCTCAATACAATTCAGTTCAGAAATTAAATCAATACTCTCGCACGTGACTTAACTCGAAATCATTATAACACTAATGAAGGATTATAAAGCATTAAAAACAGATTTGCATTGGATGAACACTATAGAGAGAGTAAATTCTTACAACATTTGCAGATTACATTCAGTTGAACTACATCCTAAACTATCCTAGATTCTACCTTCAAAGGAGTTTAGCTCCTCATCGTGCTTCGTTCGCTTCCTCGCTTCATCGCCATGGCTTGTGAATCCATGCTCTCGACGTGCTTGGAGCTATCCTCTGGAGTCTTGAATCGCGATCTGGAAGTTCCAAAACCAGAATGTAGATCAATTTTGCAGAATTTTCCAACCAGAAAACAGAATTATGCAGAAACTCTATATACAGAAGGCAACCACGCCGCGCGCCAGATCTATCACGCCGCGCGTGGTTGCAATTCCATCAACTACGCCGCGCGTGGTAACAGAATCACGCGGCGCGTGATCAAGTCAGAGAGCAATCTTCTTCTTCAGCAAAGCTTCACGCCGCGCGTGGTAAGGCATCACGCCGCGCGTGATCAGAGTAAAAATCCTGGCTCCCTGTGAGCTCCATCACGCGGCGCGTGATGGGCTACGCCCCCAGCGTAGTGAAAATCAGCAATTTCCTGCAGTTTTTCCTGTTTTCTTGCAAAACAAGTAATCAAGCTAATGGTTAGATTTCTCTTATATTTATTGCTAAAAACCTACTAAAATGCATCTAATGTTGCTAAAATAGGCATGGATTAGAGAGTGTGACGATTTGTCATCAGTAAGTTCTTAAATGTATACATTATTTCTCATAAGTGTATTGAGAATAGTAGAAGACCCCGGATCTGCTACTTTACTTCATCTTCTATTCTATTGTTGTACTTCTCTTAAGAATGTTTTAACATGTGAGGCCTTTATTTGGTGTATATGTTATACTAAGTTTCTATCTGCATTTTATTGTTGTGAGCCTATCAAGACAAATATTGTGTTGAGTTAATTGAATAGAAAATTGTTTGCAAAACAAGTTCACTGCTGTGGGATCTTGCATAAACAAAACACAACATTCCATTTCTATGTCAATATAATGCGTATCTCATATCTTTCATAAGTTAAGTACAATTCCACTAGGATATTATAGTAGTAGTACTCATACAATATACATGGAATAAAATAAAAATCTTTCTAGTCATTATCACTTGTCAGTATTTGTGTAAAAAATAATAAATTCAAAAAAACTTTTTTTATCATAAAATGTTAATTTTATTATGAGAGGTATATAAATAGGAGATCAATTTTATTAGGGTTCAAATTTCCACCGCAACAAATCACATCATATGACAGGTCTCGTCTCATCTCCTCTTCCAATACCCCTAATAGGTTTTATTTTGATCCATTTTCAATTTTGCAGTTATCTCGAGAAAATTAAGCTCATCAAACCCTTGAAAATGTTGCCAGCTCTGCTGAAAACCCGTGGAAGGTTAATTGAACTTAACATCAGTGAAAATTACGTTGGGACAACGATTTTCAGTTTGGGTTTTAAAATTGTTTCTCCTCTAAGGTAACTATTGATCAATATGATATTTATAATATTGAATAACTTGTTTCAATCTAATTGAATTATTATTTTAATTGCAGTGTTCTTGTAAAGACGGATGATGTCGGTTCATATTTGAAGGTCATGGTAAGTGTTATGACTACTTTTGTATACATTTTAGTAGTTGCCCTGAATATAACAAATATTTGTGAAATATGACATCTTTATCTATTTGTTTTATGTTGATTTCAAAATATTCACTCGATACCTTTGAGATTGTCATTCCAATCGGCTCTGATGTATGTTGCATGTTACACATTTTTTGACCCATTTGTTTGCTGTATTAATTTATTGATGTGATGAGAAGAAAGAATGCAGAAATGAAATCTTAAAATTTTCAATAAAGATTAGAATACTTAAAATTTTGGATTGAGAAGAACAACATTTTAAAAAAATTACCATACAATTTTTTTTAAGCAAAATGAGAGTAGAGGAAACCCTCTACACTATCCCAAATAGATTAAACATAAAAGAAAAGATATTACAACAAACTGGGGTGGAAATCAACCTGACCTAGTCAACCACACAAAAATGTAGTAATTAAAGATTAAAAAAAAATTAATTCCAACTACAAGTGGTTTTAGAACCAATCCTAACAGGTAAAAACTAAAGCAAACACAAACCCATCGAACACTACCCCACGAACCCGTGTACGGGCGCAAAACCAAATAGCAAAAAAAGAGACGTGTGAGCATTTGCTAAGGTGTGAAACGACGAATGAACCAATCGTCAACACGGACAAATTCACGTACCAACACCCCCTATGAAGAAACACAACAGGCAAAAACGGCCCTTTCGAGCCAAAAACCCAACCACCGCAAACTGTCAGATCTGAACAGAAACAAAACAAACAGTTGTGACAGGATCATGAGGCGATGACACTGATGCAGCACCAACGACAGGAAAACTACAGATCTCAACAGATCCGGAAGAGTCAGAGATCAAGGCGATGCAATAACAAGATCCACCGATGTACAACAATAAAAAAAAACAACGGAGACGGCGAACCCAGTCCACCGCCATTTGAAAAGAACACATCAGAAAGCAACTCTGCCCTTTCCAAAATAGATGAACAGTACTGCGCGAAACAACAACAGAGTACACGCAACGGCGATGATCTCTGACGGAGAACAGAGAACCACTGTGGCGTCAAAAGAAGCAACCATCGGAGTAAGTGCCGACAGCGGTGAACAAACCCGCATCGGGTTTTAAAAGCCCAACAACCTCACCAGAAAAGCTTTGAGACCAAAACGAAGTGAGCTGTGTAAAAGAGCCGACAGAGCACCACCGCGCCGGAGATGGTGCCTGTTACCCAAATATGAACCAAAGAATACAAACCTAGATGAACCAGAGCCATGCCCGATCGAAAATGATTCGTACTCCGTGTTATAGATTTGGAAACGGGTTGTGCAGAGAGCAACGCCGCTCCTTGCACCACGACCGGTGGAAGCTACATGATGAACATAAGGTGTTGTATGTTAAGGAAAGGAGAGCGCGCGGTTGGATTGTTTCTAGAGAGAAGGCAAATAAAAATTTCTAGAGAGAGAAAATAAATCATCTCTAATTTCCGTATGACAAACAAAATAGTTTAATATGCTAGTGTCTAATAAATAAAAGAAAAAAAAAGTATAATTGATTAACAAAGAAAACATCGAATCTAACTTTAAGAAATCAACACAAAGCACGAATTTGAACCCTATGCTTAGAAAGAGGCAGATCAACCGGTAGAATCTGAATTGAAAAATCATATTCCTACGAAATAAATAGAAAACTAGAGGGAAAAAATATATAAACTTTTACCATCTTCAAAAGCTAATGGTGAGATACGAGGCTTTGTTGAGATGGAGTTTTTTTTTAAAAAAAAAAATGTTTGAGAACACAAGACAATGTGAAAGGGAGATCACAAAATGTGATGATATATATAAGAGAATGAGAAAAATAAACGGTGCTATAGAAGTATTCAAATTTGACCTTTTTGCCCCGATAAGATGTATTTTAATTCCTTTTACATTTTGTGAAATGAATTGTTTTTATATAATGTGAAATGAAATTTTTGACATTATGAGAATTTATTTTATATACATCAGACAATGTAAAATTAAATTAAATAAGAAAATATATTTTTGTTTTGAATATGCATTGAAAATAGTCTAATTTGGGCCAAATTTTAAAAAGGTTGATTTTACTATTTTAAATAAATTTTAATAAAATAGTATATTTTTAATCTATTATTATAATCCATTTATTATTAGATATGGTAAGGGTCTATACTCATTATTAATATATTTTTAATTTATTATTATAATCCATTCATCAAAATATAGACCCTTACTATATTTAATTATTTTTAAATAAAATGTTGCACTAACTCATTAATTTTTTGTTAGCCATGATAACATAATGAATATTTTATTTGACAAAATGATTCTTTTTTTAATTTGAACCTCTAAAAAATATAGACCCTTACCATATCTAATAATGAATGAATTATAGTAATAAATTAAAAATATACTCTTTTATTAAAATTTATTTAAAATGGTAAAATCAACCCTTAAACTTTGGTCCAAATTAGACTATTTTCAATCCATATTCAAAATAAAAATATTTTCTTATTTAATTTAATTTTACACGGTTGATGTATATAAAATAAATTCTCATAAAAAGTCCAAAATTTCATTTCACATCATATAAAAACAATTCATTTTACAAAAGGTAAAAGTAATTAAAATACGCATTATCGGGGCAAAAATGTCAAATTTGAATACTTCTATAGCACCGTTTATTTTTCTCATTCTCTTATATATATCATCACATTTTGTGGTCTCTCTCACATTGTCTTGTGTTCTCAAACTTAAAAAAAAAAAAAACTTCATCTCAACAAAGCCTTGTATCTCACCATTAGCTTTTGAAGATGAAAGGTTTATATATTTTTTTTCCCTCTAATTTTGTATTTATTTCGTAGGAATGTGATTTTTCAATTCATATTCTCCTTTTTATGTTTTCACGATTTTTAGTACCTACCATTTGATCCGGCTCTTTCTAAGCATAGGGTTCAAATTCGTGCTTTGTGTTGATTTCTTAAAGTTAGATTTGATGTTTTCTTTGTTAATCAATTAAACTTTTATTTATTTATTTATTAGACACTAGCATATGAAACTGTATGATAATTTTTTTAAATGTTGTTCTTGTCTCTCCAAAATTTTAAGTTTTATAATCTTTATTGAAAATTTTAAGATTTCAATTCCACATTCTTTCTTCGCATAACATCAAGTTTATTACTATCTTCCACCCACATTTCCTTCATCTTCCTCAACTCCAAAATTTTAGACTCCAATTCCGCATTCTTTCTTCTTATCACACCAAGTTCATTAATATATATCTTTCACCCACTTTTCGTTCTTCTTCCTCAACTCCAAAACTTTAGACTCCAATTCTGCATTGTTTTTTCTCATCACATCAAACTTATTACCATCATCAAAACATTCATCCTTCAAGTTCTTCACTTCACACTCCAATTCATCATTCTTCTTCTTAAGCTCTTTAATAGTATGAGTATCTCTATAAGCTAAGTCAGCCTTCTCTTCCTTCAACAATTTTTCATAACTCTCTTGTACTCTCTTCCATTTCTCACAAAGTTCATCTCTTTCCCTAACCTCTTCTTCCTAAACTTTGTATCCTTAATAGCACTTTCATACAAGTTGAGGAACAAGTTAATAAAAGAGAAGAAGTTTTTGAGAAAGGGAAGAGAGTGAAAGAGAGTTATGAAAATTTGTTGAAGGAAATGAAGGCACAATGAGCTTATAGGGATACTCATACTATTGAAGAGCTTAAGAAGAAGGATGATAAATTGGAGTGTAAAGTGAATAATTTGAAGGAGAAATGTGTTTATGATGGTAATATAAATTTGATGTGAAGAGTACCAAACTACAATTTTATTAGGGTTCAAACTTGTGTCGCACCAAATCACATCACACGACAGGTCTCCTCTTCCAATACCCCCATTAGGTTTTATTTTGATCCATTTCAATTTTGCAGTTATCTCAAGAAAATGAAGCTCATCAAACTCTTGGAAATGTTCCCAGCTTTGCTGAAAACCCATGGAAGGTTAATTGGACTTAACATCGGTGAAAATTACGTTGGGACAACCATTTCCGATTTGGATTTTAAAATTGTTTCTCCTCTATACGGTAACTATTGATCAATATGATGTTTATAATATTGAACAACTTGTTTCAATCTAATTGAATTATTATTTGATTGCAGTGTTCTTGTAAATACCGATGACGTCAGTTCAGATTTAAAGGCCATGGTAATTAAGTGTTATGATTACTTTTGTATACGTTTTAGTTGTTTCCCTGAATATAACAAATATCTATGAAATGTGACATCTTTATCTGTTTGTTTTATGCAGATTTCAAAATATTCACCCAATGCCTTTGTGATTGGCCTTCCAATTAGCTCTGGTATATGTTGCATGTTACACATTTTTTGAGCCATTTATTTGTTATACTAATTCATTGGTTTTGTAGGCTTTGCGAGTGCAGATGTTTGTGGAGGACCTCCGCACAACAAACATCATTGGAGATGTCAACTTTGTGTGTTGGAACTTCAATAAAAAGGTGTGTTGCTATTCCAAAAATTCTAAATTTAAATCCATCTTCACTTAAATTGAGACAAAGTCTAAAGATAGATTTCTATTTGCAGAGAGTTGAGTTGTTGCTTAAGCCACTAAATTTGGACCAGACAATTAAGCCCAAATACGTTATTTCTCATAAGTGTATTGAGAATAGTAGAAGACCCTGGACTTGCATAAACAAAAAGAGAACACACAACATTTCATTTTTATGTCAATATAATGTGTATCTTATATCTTCCATAAGTTAAGTACAATTCCATTAGGATATTATAGTATAGTACTGGTGCAATATGTATGGAATAAAATAAAAATCATTCTAGTCATTATGACTATCACTTATCAGTATTTGTTTAAAAGAAAATAAATTAAAAAAAAAAATTAATTGAAGGGAGGCTCTTATGCCAAATTACGAATTGAATTGGCCATTAAAATACACACCAACAAAATGGGTATCTATAGATTGATAAAGGATATAGTTATTGCAAGTTAGTCTACGTGCAACAGTAAAGATTAATATATTTAAATATAACTTATCTAATCTAATTAAGAATTGACATTTCTCAACAAAGATTTTTTCATATATACGGATCAAAACTTGAACTTTAGAACTAATAAAAAACTCAAGTATCCACCACTTATATCACATTATGTTAATAAATTATAGCATGAAAATATGAGTTTAACTCAGTTGGCAGGGACATTGCATGTAATATGCAGGGATCCAAGTTCGAACGCTGATTCTCCTTATTCACCTTAAAAAAATTCTAACCATTAGACTACCTGACAAAAGACAAAATTATATTATCACTAACACTAACCTTATTCTTAAAACAAATTATTAGACCTACTTATATGTCTAACTCCAAATTATCAGATCTAATTTATTTGAAAATCAGTAGAGTCAAACAAAAAAGAAAAAAAATGTGATTAACTTGTCGGATCACGAGGGAACAATCAGAAGAATCATTCACATTAGACGCATAACAACGGTACAATTGAGTTAAACACAACATCTATAAGCAATGTGAGACATGCCACCTCACATTTGCCACAACACAGCCTACTCTATAAAAAATTAATAATTCATTATAAATATTATATTTTACCATGTCAATGTGTGTTCCTTTAACAAAATTTGTAGTGATTTTTGTATAAATTTGTACACTGAACCCACAGAGTAAATGTGTTCCTATAAAAATATTAACTTGCAAGCTGCAACCTTGCTTAAAAGCTAAAACAATGATTATTATTGTCTGATATATGAAGAAAAATGACCAAAGTATGAACACTATTACAAATTTACATAAAGAAAAGGCAGCGCAAAGCCGCAAATGTTGCTAAAAGAGTAAAGAAAAAAGTTAACTTTTTTTTTGACAAACAAAGAAAAAAGTTAACTAAATCTCGTTACTCGGTTATTATTATTATTATGCTCTCAACATAAAACTGAAATGATGACAAGTTTCACACTCACTTGCAAAGACATCTGTCAATTGGTCACCACCACATGCAGTTTTTTTGCATCTTACTCTAAAGTCTCTAACCATACAAAATATGTAACCATTAATGTGCTAACTTACTATACTAACATTAGCTCATATGTTCTGTCAAAAAAAAGTAACGATCATGAACAATTGCGGACCTTCGTGGAACTTTCACTAGCAATCTAACATTGTGTACTCCCTCCGATCTTAAATATAAGCAAAAGTCAAAATGTATTTAGTTTAAATTTGAGTCAAATACATTTTAACTTTTGCTTATATTTAAGATCGGAGGGATCGGAGTATATTCCTATTTAATAAATGAATTAAATATATTGTACATGAAAAAGATTTTGACTTTAGTTGAGCTATGGATTAAAGAGTTGAAGGTTCACGGTTCAAGTTTTAGCAAGGAAAAAAATTAACATAATATTGTAATATATTAATTACTAACAATTTGCATTTAAAAAGAACTCAATTAGTTGATAGCTAGGATTCCTAGATTTTACCTAAAAAGTAAAAACAGTTGCTGTAATGTAATTTCAAAGGATGATATGTAAATCAAAAGATATTCAATTAAAAAAAAAAACTAAGCATACCTATTAGAAAAGAAAACAGAGAAGTATCAACTTATTTCAGAAGTTCTTAATATCCATTATAAATATTATTTTCTCGGATCTCATATATATAAATAAAAATTAATTTTTTAATTCATATTCAAGTTACTAGGATATATATTCATGTATCTATTCAAGTTCGTGCATTGGTTTTGTTTAAGTTTCTATTTGTTTGGTGAACTGGTGTTTGTATTTGTCCATCACTTCAAGCATGTCTTATGCTTGGTGGATTATTTAGTGGATTAAACTTTTGCTTTTCCATTTTTTATTAAATTCATTAAAAGAGTAATGTGTGTATATATAGCATAATTGCATATGAATAAAAGGTAGACGTGCAATAAGATGCATTACTAAATCTTTTTGTATAGCAAAACCTAATCTTTGAAAAACTACATTTATAGACCTAAGCGACGCAACATTACTATGTATGACTCTTTGAACTCCTTTTAGAAGGTTTACAACCTCTGGTGCTAAAAAATCATGAGTGTCAAATGCAAACTGTATAAAATCGTGTTGATTGACAGTGTACGCTTTCTCATGTTTGACAATTTTGCTTGAAGCAACTTTGAGGGTTGCCCGTCCCACAGTAAAATCCCAACCACCACTCCCACAAGTAGGGAAACTCCAGTCAAATCTACACAAACATGTTTTCCTCTCACCCATCCATACAACAGAACATTCGTAGACCGAAGTAACGATCTCCTTTCTTGTGGGTCAAGAAGTTCACTAGTACTTGAAATTCCGGCACGCCTAAAAATATCAAAAAACACATCCCTGACCAGATCATGCTTGTATTTGAAGCTTATAAGCTCCCTACAATGAGTTGCATGCTCCACAAAAGTATCAAGACACACTTTATGACAAATAGCACAAACCTCATCCTTAAAAAATAACGAAACCATGAGGTAGTACATAAGAATAATACGATACTCTAAATGAGGACATGTGTTGGCCTATTATATATTATAAATTAAATAAATTATTTTTTTAATGAATTTAAACTATTGTTTTTTACTGAGACCAGACTGAATATATATATATATATATATATATATATATATATATATATATATATATATATATATATATATATATATATATATATTTTACCAATTCAATATGAGTGTTCCTAAAAATATTAAACTTGCAAGTTGCAACCTTGTTTATAAAAGCTAAAAAAAATGATTATTATTGTCTTGATATATATGAAGAAAAATTACCAAAGGTATTACAAATTTACATGTACATATCATTAGTTCATCACCCATTGATTTGCTTGCTAAATAAAGAAAAGGCAGCGCAAAGCCGCAAATGCCGCCAAAAAGAGTAGTACGTATAAAAAGTAAGTAGTAAATCCCGTTACCCCGTTACTATTATGTTCAACATAAAGCATAGTAAATTTCTCAAAAAAATAAAGCATAGTAAGTGACAACTCATTAATTCATTGTTCAATCAAATAAAGAAAGAAAGAAAAAAAAGACTCATTAATTCATTGCTTAACTGTTACAGTTTGACACTCACTTGCGAAGACATGTGTCAATCGGTCACCACATGCATATTTTTTGCATCTTAATCTAACCATAAAAAAAATGCAACCATTAATGAGCAACTTACTACTATTATGTCAAAAGTAACAGATCTATACAAAAACATTAGTACTAGTAATGGGGTTGACAATTGTGTACCTTCGCGGAACTTCACTAGCAATCTAACATGATGTTTGTGTATGTTCATGCATGGAGTATTAAATTAAAGAATTTAATATAGTATTACATTATTCTTTGTAGTTTGTACATGGAAAAGATCTTGACCTTGTTTTGATTTTAATGCAATAAATACTGAAAATAATAATCCAGGATTTGATTCAGATCTCGTTGTTGAAATTGAACTTGGACTCTATCATTATTAAATATTGAACTTGGACGCTTATATTATATGGGGGTATGGGGCAAAGAAAGGATAAATAATTGCTGCTAGATAGTTCAGTGTAGTGTACGGCGGGGTCAGTTCAGCCATCAAATGGTTTCAGTTCCTCTTTCGATCGCATTTGTGGGGATCAAACCGTGATCCTATCTATTAAGTTCAACGTCAATCACCACTGAAACCAACTAACGATTGATTTGCTTAGACAATTTTTTTGTTAAGAAAGATAAAATGTTGCATGCATAAGTGCATTTTGTATATTCTAAAGATAAAAATACCCTAGAAGTGCAAACTCTATGTCTTGTTCGGTCAAGGGAGCTTATTTGTCTATGACAACTAGAGTGGAGGACGACACTACAGAGGAGGGACACATTGATTTTATTTGGATAACAAATATCCCTTTGAAGGTTTCAGTTTTTGCTTGGCGTTTTTTGATGGATTGACTACCAACGACAAATAAATTTTTTTTTGGACCAAACCAACAGAAACACGGACTCTCAATTTTGTAGTCTTGACTATGGTTGTGTTGAGTCTTTATCATATCTATTTTATGTTTATGAGGGTTCTCATAGGGTGTGGTGTTATTCCCAACCGTGCACTTTCTCAGGCTCACACATTTTCAGTGGCCTTCGGATGCGTTTTTTTGAAGAATAAAGACAGCTTTAAAATCATTTGGCTTGCGACAATTTGGATGATTTAGAAAACTGGAAATGATCGGATTTTTAATCAGAAGGTTTTTGGTGCGGATTATGTGATTCATAATATAAAATTACAGGTATGGTAGTGATTTAAAACAAAATTCAAGATATTTGATTGTACCTTTTGCATGTGGGATACAAATCCTTTAATTTGTTTAGGGGCAACATGAAGCATTTCTCTTAAGGCACCATAACATATGTTTTTTGAGGTTTTTCTATATAATTTGACTTTTGTCCGACTTCTTCATTGTGCACACCTTGTGTTATATGTGTGTGTGTGGTTTTTTTTTTATTCAAAACAAACTAATTTATTCACCATAAGCTAAAAATTAACTTATAAACTATTCTCTATAAACTCATATGCTGTAAACTAACTAGTTGAGTATACGCTAAACAAAGCCTAATTCTCAAGTTTCCCTCCTCATGATCTAACAAAAAGATAAACTCTTATAGATTAATTCCCCCTAATTTCAATTATTTCAACATTTTTCCCCGATTCAATATGATCTGCACATGTTTTTGTTTATACTAGAAAAAAAGTACAGTTTGTCCCGTAACGATATATTCGATTACCCTTTTATTGAAATGTGTTAAAGTGTGCCCTTAAAATAAAATAGATTTGGATTACTCATATCATGTACTGAGATACACTAAACTTTTCTTGAAATGAATAATCCAATCAAAAGTGTACAAGTTCCATAATTTCTCGTGCTGGTACGTTGGAAAACAAAAATTTAAAGGATGTTTCGCGAAATAAAGTTTTTAGGGAAACTCGTGTAGATTGTTAGAGCCAAATCCTCTTTTAGATCCACCGTTAAACAAAGTTTTTAAAAAAGAAATTGGAATCATCAATTTTATTATTCCTTCAATAAAATAAATAAATTTTATTATTACAGTAGTTTTTTCTTTTTGAACTAATAAAATTAATAATTGTATCTGATCCCCTATAAAAATATACCATTTATAATTATTATGTGATTTAAAAAATAATAATAATTAAAAATAAAATTATATATATTATATGAATATGTGGTGCCAAAAAAATATTGATGTCGGCACTGTCTAGTACTTAGATATCATAGTCTCCTATAACATGTCCAAAATATCAAGTTTATAAGTGTCTATTATGTACTAAAATATCCTAATCCTAATTACAATAATATCAAAAGATATCCTAGTTATATTATGCTAAAAAAAAGAAAGAAAGGGAAAGCTAGTAGTACCTCATTAAAATTCAACCACTAACTAAACCATCCAATGGCTCCATCTACATAACTACATAAACAGTGATTAATCATAGTGAAAGGGTAGATTCTTCTCATTTTTGGTTGTTGAAGGTAGAAAGATAGTGCTCAATTTTACCACCTTGGATGTGTCGGTGGTCACACAAAACAACAAAAGACTTGTATAATTGTAAACTCGTGAGTGTTAGTGAATTTTTTTTTTTTGGCACTTCCACATCCACACACAACGGTCTAATCTACCACTGCCCCTAAAACAAGTGCATCACCATTCAACACCTGTGACCCTCAAATATTTTTTTATCAAATATATAATGTATATATTTTTGGTTTATACAATGGTGGAGACAGAGTATTTTAAGAGAGTTTAACTTATCTTAAAAAAAATAAAATTAACTTAACCTTTTAAAAATCAAATATATCTTTATAAATCTATATGCTTTGATGTAAATAAAGTAGCGGAGTCAAAGAAAATTTTCAAATGTAATATAATATATAAATAGTGAAATAAAAAAAAAAATATAATTTTGCTCTAAACCAACTCTTAAAAATTTTAGTTTTGACCTAAACTAACTCAAAAGTCTCAGTTTAGAACCAAAAATATCAGGTTTGTCGAAACATATCAGTTTTACCAAAATTAACTCCTAAAAATATCAAAAATTTTGATCAGACCCTGCTCAACAACTAGCCAAACTTGCTAGGCCTTGAGCCTTACCTCCGCCCTTGATCTCAAAGACACATGTTAAGAAAACTGATGTAAAAAAAACTTTAAATTTGTGCGTTTAACTATTTAAACATTAATTTTTTTTTTATAATGTAAATATTTTGTATTATTATTAAACAGAAAATCTTTATTCTCCTAAATAAATTAATATTAATAAATGAGCTAAAATAATGAAAAGAAATCCTAAGTTTGTGCTCTTTATTACCATAGTGAGGTCCACATGATAAAGACTCCAACCTCCCATCATTATTCAATTCGGTGACTAATGCCAGGTGTCCATGTGAATTCTCTTTACACCTTCACAAAATTCACTTCTTAATAAAATCAAATAAAAAATTCCCTCACTAAGATCCAAATTACATAACATAACATACTATATATATAAAATAAAAAGATCCAAAATTATTATCATTATTATGTTGTGATTTTGCTCTATTCTCTTCTTCTTCTTCTTCTACATTACTTCATTCACATTCTGATTCTTCATAAGGGTCATAACGGTCATTTTCTAGATCCGAGGTTAAGCTCCTCTTCCTATGACTATGGAGCTTGGCTTCCTTTGCAGAGGAACAACAACAACAACACTTGTTGTTTTTCTTTCCTTGTTCATTTGTTTCATTCATGTCTCTTCATCTTCTTTGTACTCGGTGAGTTTATTCATTCTCTCTTGTAATCCAAGTTTCAATTTTTTTGTTACTGGAAAGTTTTATTTTTTATTTTTATTTGGGTTTTTCCTTTTTCTAGTTTTGGTGTAACAGTAATAAATTATACCGTTATGTTTTTTATTTCAATTTTAGTAATTTTATTTTGGAATTTTTTTTATGTATGTTTTGTTAATTAATTTCTGTGATACTGAAAGCTCATTTTTTTAATTTGTTTATTGTTTTGTAAGTTGGTTTTATTTTATTATTATCAGAAATCTTTTGAGTTGCATAGTAAATTTTATTTTAGAAGAAATTATTAATTGAAGTTTGTATGATCAAAATTTGTGTTTTTTGGGGTTTAGGTTTTTTTATTAAAAATGATGTTAGTGTTTAATTTTTTTTTTATTGATGTTGAACATATTGAATTTGACAGCTTGAAAATAGGCACGCAAAGGTATAATGAATTTAGTTGGGTTAGCTAAGGTTGGCTAAATTTGTGTAACTAATTTTTTTTTTGTCAAGTAGCTGGTGGCTAGAATATTCATCTTAAGGTGAATAAGTGGAGTGTCCCGGGTTCAAATCCGGGCTTCTGCACATATAGTGCGATGTCCCTACCAACTGAGTTAAGCTCACGGGGATATTTGTGTAACTAATTTAACAGACTATTAATTGTAGATCACATGGTTTTGGACACTCTTTTTACTTATTTTGGTGTGGTGGTTGAGGTTTTTTGTTGTTATTTATTAGCAAATTTTAATTAATGAAAATGATTTGGTAAATTATTATTTCTGTTAGGATTGTGTAATAAAATTGTGTATGATCGGTCCGCGTTTGGTAGGGACATTGCAATAAACAGATGTCGGGGTTCAAATTCGGGATTCTCCAATTATTCAGTTTAAGTGGTGAAATTTTGGCCATTAGGCTGCTTGGCCAAAAAAAAATGGTGTGATGGAAGGCTTTCTTATGATAGTGAAAAAATTTCATAATGCTTGGCTGGTTTTTGGTCCTTGTGTGGGAATCAATATTGTACTTTGCTCTTGGAAAACTTCTTTCATAATTAAGTTTTTA
Organism: Trifolium pratense; assembly: GCF_020283565.1. Lineage (NCBI taxonomy): Eukaryota > Viridiplantae > Streptophyta > Magnoliopsida > Fabales > Fabaceae > Trifolium > Trifolium pratense. The sequence goes on along the minus strand of NC_060060.1, from coordinate 18,619,738 downwards.
ATAGGGTGGATTTATTGCGCTTTTTTCCCCTCATAGTCATAGTTCTATTGCCTTGTAAAAGTCACTTAATTATTGTTTGGATAAACATAATTAAGCTCTTATCATATAAGTGCTTATATATAAGTTATTTTATTACTAAATATAAATTAAAGTCAAGCTGTTTTTATATAAGCTATAAGCTGTTATCGTTCTCTATCTTGGAGAGTTTATGGAAATAAGGTGAAAACAGGTTATGGACATGTCATAACTCATAAGCTATTTCTATAAGCTCTTCCAAATAGTCTAAAAAGCACTCATGTTAGTAGATAAGTTCAAATAAGTCAATCCAAGCAGGCTCAATATCTATTTATTACAATCCATAACATCATCATGATTCATGTTCATGCTGTTCAATTCCTAGTTTTTATTATTGCCGCTTTTACATCTCGTTATGTTTTTTGTTTATTGGCTTCCGGTGCCTTATAACTTTTAGCTTGCTTCATGCAGGAATTGAATCCTATAAAACCTAGACACTCACGCCTTCTCAGGAGCGCTGTGCAGCGTGAAACTGTAAGAGTTAATTGAGCAGTGAATGCTTTCTTTGAATGCCTTTTATTTTGGTTTATGTTAGTAGTGGTTGTTCATTTTATTATATGTTATAATTTTTTAATTTTTTTCTCCTTGTGAAGCCAACATCACAACTTTCTGAAATATGGACGCCTCTAGAAAACCAAGGCTGGAAACCTTGCGATGAGTCGATAAATAAGCCAAGTGAGTGAAAGTAATATCATTTACTTTATTTTGTTTTACTTTTGAGAACATGTGGTATTTGGTTATGTACATTGCTTCATTTAATCTTATTTTGACCGAACTTGAATCGAAGCAGCATTACCAGAGAAGTCCGAAGGATACATCCAGGTTTTTCTTGATGGAGGTCTGAACCAGCAAAGGATGGGGGTATGTATTTAAAAGCCTTTCAATTAGATCTAACTTTTCTTTCGTGTATGCGAAAGATTTATAATTTGTATTCGGTGTTTAATTATTTTTTTAGATATGTGATGCAGTTGCTGTTGCAAAGATACTGAATGCAACTCTTGTGATCCCATACCTGGAATTAAATCCTGTGTGGAAGGATTCAAGGTAATGGCAGAAACTAATATTACAATTTGTTGCATTATTTTGTTCGTTGGATTGTGTGCGATATAATGTACTAATCGCGGTCGTTTATGTTTCATTGCAGCTCATTCGAAGATATATTTGATGTGGATCATTTCATTGATGTATTGAAGAATGATGTTTCTATAGTTAAAGAGCTTCCTGAAGAGTACTCGTGGAGTTCAAGAGAGTACTATGCGTTGGCTATTCGAGATACCAGAATCAAGGTTGCACCTGTACATGCAACAGCCAACTGGTATATTGAGAATGTTTTGCCTGTCCTACAAAGGTTGGTGATTACCTGAATCTGTTACATTAAATGCTAGTACATGCTTTAGCATTTATGTATTGCTATCAAATACAGAACCTGTGCTGAACATTTTTCTGAAGATTATTACTTCTTTGTTCTTTAAATGATTTTTTATTGGTTTTAAATGAAGATATGACCGATTAAGGTGTATATTACCTGGATGCCATCATTTTTTATTCTCTTTGAATTATCAAATTTTAATTTCTTGGTGCGTTCTGTTTGATGCAGTTATGGTATTGCTGCAATCTCTCCATTTTCTCACCGCCTGAGTTTTGACAACTTGCCTATGGATATCCAACACCTGCGCTGTAAAGTCAACTTTCAAGCTTTAGTCTTTGTTCCCCATATCAGAGCACTTGGAGATGCCCTTGTCAACCGCCTTCGCAATCCTCAACACACTACTGAAGAAATGGGCTCCAACTACCTTCAAGAGGTCACAGATGCAGATGATAATAAAAATGCAGGGAAATTCGTTGTTCTGCACCTTCGATTTGATAAGGTATTTCTCGGGGAAAAAAATCCATTTATTATCATCATCATCATATATAACTTGTGTTTCTTGTTTCTCTTATTTTGATGATGCAACTATCTGTACATTATGAGATTGCTTGTTGCATCTATTTGGCAGACCATGTATAAATAATACAGCATGTATATGAACACGAACAACCTACATATTAGTGTCGTCTCAATATGTAAATTGGCACATTCATGAATCAGAATTATTTTTAGATCATGATATAGCATGTAAGATATTAATGGAAATTACACCGGTGGGGGTGGGATTATTTGCTTCACATCTTCATTATTCCTTTCGTTTTGTTCAATATGCACTCTTCGCCCTATTGTTACATGCATTTGGCTGTAAATTGAGTAAGTTTGTGTAATGTTGTATGGCAGGATATGGCAGCCCATTCAGCATGTGATTTTGGCGGTGGGAAAGCTGAAAAATTGGCCCTTGCCAAGTATAGACAGGTCATTTGGCAGGGAAGGGTTCTTAATTCCCAATTCACTGATGAAGAGTTGAGGAGTCAGGGCCGTTGCCCAATGACTCCCGAGGAGGTTGGGTTGTTGCTAGCAGCTTTAGGATTTGACAACAGCACTCGTTTATATCTTGCCTCTCATAAGGTATCATGTTATTGCGTAGTTTGACACAGTAGAGACTCACTCATTTTAAATCATCGGTGGTTGTTTTAAAATGATTATGTTTCTCTAAAATATCTTCCCTATTCCAGGTCTATGGTGGAGGAGCCAGGATTGCTACTTTGAAAGAATTGTTTCCTCTGATGGAAGACAAAAAGAGCCTTACTTCGCCTTTTGAGCGTACTCTGATAAAGGGGAAAGCTTCTCTATTAGCCGCACTTGACTACTATATTAGTATGCATAGTGACATCTTCATTTCGGCTTCCCCAGGAAATATGCACAATGCATTGGTGAGTTCTCCCCTAGCTACACCTTAACCTTATAGATGACTCTAATGCATTGCCAATATTAGTAATACTAAGTAGTTATAATAATGACGAATTAACCATCTTTAGGTCAGTAAATTTGAATGTTCATAGTCATTATGAGATGCCTTTGGCCAGGCAAAAAAATTCCTGTCATCAAGGGACATTAATGAGTTTGTCATTTAACAATTACTATCTCCATAGACCATAGCTAAAAATATACTAAGATTCTTGAGAATTCTTTTGTTCTTTTTTCTAGGATCCACTTTCAATTTTCAACTGCATTAATTAATTCTTTACTAACAACGTACCCCTAACTATTTTACCTCTTTTTAACATACTAATTCTAAATATTACTGTCAACTTTGTTAATTTTTGTGATTTAGTCAACAAAGTCTTATATTAAAAGACAGAAGTTAATGAAAATAAATGCTTATGAAGTACAACAAGGTTGTTTAACAGTTGAATTGAATTAATGATAATAAATGCTTTGTTGATGATAGGTTGGACACAGAAGTTACTTGAACCTAAAGACTATAAGGCCAAACATGCAATTGATGGGTCAACTTTTCTTGAATAAAACCATGGAGTGGTCAGAGTTTGAGCATGCAGTGGTTGAAGGTCATGAAACTAGACAAGGTCAACTCAGGCTTAGAAAGCCTAAACAATCCATATACACATATCCTGCTCCTGATTGCATGTGCCAAGCTTAATAGATTGCTTATAGATTAGTACCCACTATATTTTACTATAATTCAGTGTCTTATTATTTGAGATTTGCATATGATTAATAAAAACATTATATCACTAATCCTATTCATGAGGGGTTTGTCCATGATGTTCTTGGTAAGAGTGCTTGATATAATAGTATAGTATAGTAGTAGTTGTCTTGTGTGAGAGATGTATGTATGAGATGATGGCATTCTTAGCAGGAGCAATACTATTTTTAATTCAATAACAGGAGCCATATTATTGTTTATCATTCTTTCATTTTTATGTTTTTTAATTGCTTGAATCAAGTTATAAGGTAGTTTTCACAAGTGTGATGTGTTTACTATAGACCGGTTACTGGGGTAAATGGTATCTTAAATTCATAAAAATAATTATTCAAAAGATAATTTAAAATAAAATACATTGGTCTGATCTCTATAATTTTTATGATAATTTTTTTTTTTTACTATAGAAAATGTTTATATTTTGGTTTATGTTTCTTGTGTTTTTTAACCAGAAAAATATAAGGTCATCTGAATCAAGAAATGAATAGGGGTAAACACAAACCCAACAATAGACAACCAAAAGTATTATTGAATAAAAATAAAAATAAAGATAGAAATAGAATCTGGAATAAGATACTTACCACCAAACAAATCCACTAGAAGACAGACTATAATTGATCAATCTATCAGAACAAGAATGAGAATAAATAAAGATCATCTGATGAGTTGGAGCCAAGGCACCACATTTGTATTAGAAGACTTGAATAACCAACTGAGAATCACATTCTAATCAGAGTTCATGACAACCTCTGTTAAAATCACTTTCAATAGCTTGTATTGCTCCAGTGAGGATATTCCAAGACATTTTCTAGCTGCACCGTTGTGTTACATTTAATCATAGGAAGCTAAGAAAATCTTTAAAGATCCTGAACACACATCTACTGGAAATAACATTCTGCCTGAGAAATCAGTTGTTATATTATGGAGAAATAATTTGAATTGTAAAGACTCAGTCGAACATATAATTAATTTGTTTATGTTATATTCGTTCTTCAAATTCGCATCATATAAATGTATTTATGTGATATAATCAAAATTAAGCCATATTCGTGCAATTTGCCTTAATAAGCGATATATAATAAAAAAAGACCGGCCATCGAAAAATTATGAAAGAGTACTTGTAAAGAAAGTTTTTATATTTCATGACAAATCAGTGTCATGTTATTAAAAAACAAGGGAGATCATGCTTATTTTATTCTTTTTTCTCATTCCTCATCATGGGTTATCTTCTGGTAAGATAAATCCATGGGTAGTCAATTGACACAATATATGCATTGCTGAAACAGCAAAAATAGTGAATTAATATTACAATATAGCTCAAGACCTTTGAGGGGTGTGTGAATTACATGAAGTGATAATATATACAGCTTCTGATGGATGGGAATGTGGTTCAAACTATCAGTAGTGTGTGCTTAAAAGTGCTGATAACTAAATATTCATCTATGAGCAACTACCATTACTTCACATTCCCATCTGAAGCCTTTGGAGAACCATTTCCACCCTGGTGTGAAGCCATTTCCTTTGCCTCTTGAGTTGCCACAGGGTCAATCCCCTCATCAATAGGAAGTGTCCTCTTTGATCCCTCCAATGCAACACCCAGTACTATATTCTCTTCAAGAATAGGCCTGGATGCAGCAGGTTTCCTTTCTCCTTGCTGTTTTGTTTGTGTATTTCCACTGCCTTTGTCAGTGTTGTTTGTTGATGAGGACACTAGATTGTCAGAGTCGAGGTTCGGTTTGATGTTTTTAATGGTTTGACCCTTGGATTGTTTGACATGGATGTCCTTCTGGGTTGAGTTATCTACTTCGGAACCAGGTACTTTTGGGGTAGAATTAGAAGACATGGTTGGCACCTCCACATTTACCTTGTTTACATTTGATTTGAGTGGCTTGTTTTCACCCATTTCAGAATCGGGTTTAGAGTTTCCATTTGCATCAGAGTTAGATGCCATGACTTTGGCATCCACCTCAGATTCATCTTGCGTTCCTCTAACCTTGGTATCTGGTGCTCCTATTGGTCCAACCTTGTCGTCTGTCTTGGTATCAAGTTTGGTTTTCACAGCTGTTTTGTTATCTTGATCAACAGTTGCACGTGCTGCTCGACTTTTCGTTTTATCATCTGCACTGTTCTTGTAAGGTGATTCGATCACTAATAATGGACGGTTAGATACTGTTCCAGCACCATTGAATGTGGAATCTGCGTACGGTATGTTGTCCAAGTCAGCATCACTATATATTTTCTGTATGGTACGAACTGGTGTTGCAAGCCGGGCCCGGTGATGGCTGATAACTCTAAGAAGATCCAATAGTATAGTTTCCTGTTTTTAAAATCCAATAGATGGGAAAATCAGCTTAATCCTTGAGCAATATAAACTGCTGCTGACCAGAACTAGAATCATACTTGGAGTATCATGTCAAGCCAACAAACAAGAACAAGTTTCTAGAACAATATAAACTGGTAAGCAACAGTTAGGAAAAATTAGCCACATCATCATAACAATTAATAGAAACTGCTACTAGATAATTCATCATTGTTTACTTCTTTGGTTTTACATTATTTAAGAAGATTTCAAGCATCTAATTTGGAGTTGAAACTCAACTCCCTACATATAGCAGCCAAATTAATCATATCTTAAATCCCTAAGTTCAAATGCAAATCAATAGCCAATATTGAATGAACATAGAGGACTGCTAGAAACACACTCTAACAATCACTCTCTAATTGGGTGAAACTCACGTGGGTCTCATCACTTTATGTGGGACCTATTTCCAAAGTGAAGTGAGAGAGACCCACAAATGATTTCAACCATTAGATAGTGATTTTTTTTGTTGACAAAATTAGATAGTGATTGTTAGAGTGTTGAAAAGAGTGTGTTTCCTAGCACTCCTCTTGAACATATAATAAATGTAAATTTGGGTCAGAATCCCCTGACCTCGAACCATCAAAACCCAAATTGCATGCATATGATTGTAATTTCAATGATTAAATTTTCCATCAATGGTTATAACTCATTCAAAGGAGCCAAATCCAAGCTACAAATATGAAGCTAGCCATCTTCCACTGTATATCCATCTTCTACTGATATACTATGTGGCTATAAAATAGAATATGCAAGCAAGATGCAACACTAAAAGAGTTGATTGCAAGGTTCAACATAGTGGCACGCGGAAGGGCCCATCGCCTGATTATTCATGAGTTTCTATTCAAATATATTTTGTAGGAATTCTCAAAAGTTCTTCAACAGTTTCTACTTGTTTTATCTGATTAATCACTGTTTATCAGTAGTTTCCAACAGTTCTTCAATTAACATTTGCAAGTTATCAGAGATATGACTGTGTGAGGGAAGTATCATAAAAAGTGGCATATTCCATATAAATAAGAGGTATTCTTACCTTAACACACAAATATTCTTCAAAATGTGAGGTCTTGACAAAACAAGAAATGAGAATCTGTGAAAATCAGAAGAAATATATTATGTTATATATATAAATACATAAGTATCACAAGATAGCACACTGATAATGATATGACTAATAGTTTGATTTGATCATGATCATGATCAATAAATGTTCCAAGCTGTCAAATGCATGCAAACAAATTTGATTGAGAGAACAAAAAAAGAAGGAACAGGTGCAACTTTTGAGTTGTAAATCTACACAAGTGCAGACAGAACATATACTTTGTTAGAAACCCAGCAAACAGACAAGAAATGGAATAAAGGAGACTGTTTATTATATTGATGAAATGGAATGTCCACAGAATTGGGGAAAATAGCCCTAATACTCCCCAGTGCGTAGCTCCTATAGGAAGCTCAGTGCTTCCTATTCATAACTAACTTGCAGAAATTCCAAGGTACCCTCTCAACCCTCATCCTACACTCCTTCTAACCAGGAAGATGGTTACAGTCTCAACAAACTCTCCACATCACACTTTTACTGCATTTCACCCTGTTTTCCTCTTTTACCCCTCCTAGAGTAAACTCTCCATATGATGGGCTTATGTGATCCAATGTGAACTAAAGGCCCAATCTGGTCAGTGCTAACATAATTAAGGCGGGCTAAAGTTTATTCAAGCTCCCTCATTCAAGTTCCTTTACTTAAACAAGGCTTTAGACACTAAACTGTACAAATTATCAACTTACCTGGCTTAAGTATGCATAATTTTGTTTTTATGTTTTATAGACGAAAATGTTGAATCTACCCTATTTTCGAAACGATTACAGTATCAACAAAAATACTCTTAAGTATTTAACCACGAAATTTATGATGTAACCTCAAATGGAACTAAAATTAAACTAAGTATAAAGCATTACACGTGGAAGAAAGCCAAAGTTCCAAAGAGAGGTCAATTGCTGACTAATGAAATCTAGGGATATATTATTCAAAACATAAATACTGAAAGCACTCAAGTCGAAAGGTAAGCAGCAGATTAATTACACACATGATTCTGTCCTTATCTGAAAGAGCTACCTCAATCTAATAAACAAGAGATTTTTCGTCTGTTGTTTATGGCACAACCATGTACTGTGGCTAAAAATTTCTAGAAAGAGGAATAAGGAATTATTCTCATTTAAGATCCCAGTTATTTAGCACAGAATCATTAATTGCAAGATACAATAACGGTCTAACCAGTTCATACATACCATAAGAGCCTGATTTTCAGGGTTTATATTGTCAAGAAATACTCTCCTGTGCAACCTCTGCTGCTCAACTTGAGGATTTTTGGCTAATACTTTCCGCATGTCAGCAACAATGATCTGCAGAAGCATTAAACCATTTGTCATGGGGAAATATATCATAAAACACACAATATTGGTGAAAAGCGAATTCAATATAAACAACAAAGTTATTTCTTACATTAATCTTATTTACATCCAAATGACTAATGGCTAGGTGGGTTTTGATTCTCCAATGTGTTTTTTGAGTGAGGTTCCGCACAACATTCACCGTAAATTTGTGGTTTGGAATGTGTACAGCTTCACGGTCTTCGCCTCGTATAATTGTTGGAGACCACCAGCCAACATGCTGCATAGCAGGAAAACACATATGCCTTATTGAGAGATCTCAAAATCACTACACCATATTGTATAATTTCTCTGTCAAATTATTATTTAAACAGAACATGATACGTGTTTAATATATAATTCTCACATTCAATAGTTAAAAGGTGCAACTTAACACACCTCAACAGTGCCAGAAACCTCATATCCTTCAATCTTCGTTTGAATCCATTCATTTACCACAAAAGGCCGAGTTGCATGAATCATCGCGCTTGAAAGGAAGTTTGTAAATATCTAAACAGATAATATTCAATGTTAATAAGTTCCACAATATCATAACTGCCACTAAAACAGTGAAAGACAAGAGAGTGGGGAAGATTATAAGCAACGATAAATCAGAAACCTCACGACCAGCAAGAGTCAACAAAACTGTCCCAAAACCTCCTGCTGTAACCCATTTCTGGGTAGAGAAGCCTAGCAATTCCATAAACAATGAAAAGGCAGCAATCCATACTGCAGAATAAACAGCTTTGCCTGCAAATTGGAATCCCATCTGACAAAAACAGAGCATTCATTATACATTTGAAATTGAACCAGAACTAACAATCAAGCGATTAATTGAAAGCCAAGTTTTTACAATTATTATCTTCAATGCACAGTAGTTGCTAAGCTACTAGCCTTCTATAAAGATATCTCATCTAAACACATATGCAGCCACAATGAATTACTTTAGCTCCTATACGTGGAGCTGGGAGCTGTCATGTATTATATTCAAGTCCTTCCAGTTCTACATGCTTTTCTTTCTGAGTTAAAATTAATCTAGTGAATTCCTAATAGTCACTATCTGTAATATATATTGATAGGGAGAAATGGTAAATCTAGAAACCGAAACAAATACCCACTGTTACTTCATCTGGTCTTGATTATAAGAAAAAATACCTAAGGTCAAGTTAACTGAAATTAAATTTCTTAATGTAACAAAAAAAGTAATAGTATATTCTGAACTGCCGTTTTATGAGAACTTGTTCCATGGAATAAAAATGATACTAAAAAATAAAATATATATTAATTGAATGGAATTTCAGGAATGACATCATTAAATGTGGTGAAATTAGTTGCAATTTGCATATATTTACATAGAGAAAAGGTACCAACATTTCTTGTGTCGCTTGTATCTGCATTCTCTGTTACAAATTTCTGTGCTTGTTGAATTACACTGCATAAGAGTAGAACACAATTAGTTTATGAAGCAAGACTTTATAAGCACTGCTACAATAATGATGTGTCTTGAAAACAGTCAGAAAAATTGTTCATTAAAGCAAAAAAAAGCTGTTAAGCAAAAAATATGACGATGTCACAACTTGTGAAAATAATAGAAAATCAGTCGAGTCTTCTCATGAAAAGGGAAAATCCCAAATAGCTTAATTAACTACGAGTATTCGAGTACCACTAAGTGACCAAATGATTCTACAATTTCAAGAGATACTCTGAAAGAGGTAATGAAATAGGCACACCTTGATAAACAATAGGCAAAAGCCACTACAGTCGACAATGATTTAACGAAACTCAGAAGTCGTTCCTTAACAGCCTGGCTAGTTTCTGTAGGTAGAATTACTGGCTCAAATGCTCTGCAATTAGCAAACAATTTAGCATGTGAATAATCAGAAAATGATATAATTCATTCATCATCATATAAAGTTATTATTTTGTAATAGTGAAACCTGCAAATAAGTATGGCTCCAGTCCATAACAGTAATGGTCGAAGATATGAAGTAACTATGTAATGAGTGGTACTTTTTTTCCAGCTATTATCACTCTTCTGCAGAATACAGTGTATACTATTAGACTTACATGTCAAAAGCATTGAATCTGGTAGTACAAAGCTGGAATAATAGAACAATTGCTAAAACCTGAAAAAATAGTTTCCTTGTCTGAAACATTAATGGACCAACACCCCATACTGCAAAAATGATAATGCCAACAGCAGGAATCAACTTTACAACGACTGGACTATTTTGTAACACATTACAGCACCTGCAGAAAAATATGTTAGTGTATATCAATAAAAAAAAAGAGCACTTAAATTTGTACGCTTGATGGCTGCAAAATCACAAAATTCACCTTGTTAGCACTGTAGTAGCCACCTTAACGGCAGGAATGTGTTGGCCTGGCACTAAGAAACAATGACATTTAAAAGAGCGGGATCTGCAAGACAATCTATTTGTTGACCTGTTTATATGACGGAGGTGTTGGAGACCCCTATAGTCATGTTTCATGAACTGCAATGGAAGATTGTCTAACAGTCACTTTCTAGTAATGCAATTTCTTTTGAAAAGGCATTACTTATTCATCTAATCATTAATATTAATACTACATACATTATCAATATTCAACCATCATTAAATACAGGCATATAATTAGCACATTAACATTATTGCTTGACAAATTGTCAATGACAATATTAAGGATACTAGCAGAATGCTGAACGTTTCATTCATCGCTATGAAATTTTATGCTAGTGACGGAATACTGAATCTTGGAATCCTGTTCAACCCAATCGTTGGGCGCTCAAGACTCATTATCCCATCAGCTACACATAATACCCTTTATTGATAGGTGTATCATGGATCACATCTAATAGCTAAAAGATTAGCTGAGACAAATAAATGACGAAAAACAAATATAGCGTATAATCAAAATCAAACAGTACCAAGAAGTCCAAGGTTCAAACCCTTAAAAGTTAAAACACTAACATAACTAACATTTGTCTATTGAATAAAAAAAGTACTAAGAAGTCAGTAATTCGAAAAAAAATGATCAGTTGCATGCCAAGTTACAGTTTCACAACAAAACCACAAATATTTTGGAACACCAATTACACGTTGAATAAAAAGTAAGCAACCTGACCAAATCTCAAAGTTTTTAAGAACGTACCGAAACTGGATATGAAGGACATGCATTGAACAACTGTAACTTGCATCTCCCCTTTACCCTCTGTAAACCATAAAGTGGTAAAAAAAGTGAGAAATATGCAAAACCAAACCCTGCACAAAGAATGTGGAACTGAAGATAGTTCTAGTACCATATCTTTATTGGAGCTCAGGTTCCTGCAAAGTCCCAATCCATGAGACAGTTGCAGGGAACCAGGAAGAGCCATTATTGTATCAAGATAAATCGCCACGTAATATTGCAGACTTTGAATACAATTCAACTCAGCAGTCTATACTCTATAGAGATATTCTGTTGCAGATAGACTTTAACAATCTTTCAACTCAGTTTCCTGCAGCAAAACTGATATTAATCACGCAAAGCATCCGAAAGGTTAAGGATTTCAAACATGTAAACTTCACTCAGCCTTAATTCTACACACACACACACACAAAACAGTAACTCCAAAAGATCTTAAACTAGCTCTTGATGGATCGCGAGTTCACAACACGGAATAGAAACCTAAATAAATCTAGTATTGTCAAATAGCACTATTTAGTGTAGCGAAATTTGAACCAACAGATATTGTTCTGCAATACACTAATTAGTACAAAGTGTTGTCAAATAACAATTATAACCTTGTGGCAGCCCTATAACACTCAGCAAGTGGGTAAACCGATGATGACTAGTCAAAACTTAGGCCGATCGTCGTAACATAGCGGAATTTGAACAAACTGTTATTTTACGCAATCTTCAATCAACAACAATGAAAATTTTCTAATTGTCTCTAACATTTGGGGGGCACATACATACATACATACATACATACATTAAAATTCTTATACAACTAAAAAACTTAACTTAACCTCAAAATTGAACAATTTGATTTGATGACTTAAACATTAAAATTAGGTTATAGCAGAGAAGCATATGAATTGAATGAAACAGCGAATATGTAAATTTAAGGTAAAATTGCAATAAAATAATTGAAATTCGGTAAAGTTTATAGAATTGATTAATTACCTGTAATGAAGATGAAGATGAAGAAGAAAAACAAGACTCTAAATATTTCAAAGAGTTTCTAACCTCAACAATGGATTTTTCGTCTATCTGCTTCTACGAGGCGAAATGCAAATGCAAAAAGCATAGAACAACAAAAAAACATAATAATCTTTTTATTTTTATTTTTATTTATTTAAAGTAATTATTATTATTATTATAAAATAATAAATTGAAAAATATTATTATTATTAGTTGTGGACCCGACCGAAAGTGTTTCATTTGTGCGCCAGAATATCCATAATGTTGTGTTGTGTTGTGTTGTGTCAGCCATGGATTTGATTTCCACGTGTCTTCTTCAAACATTCACGTTTCTGAACTGTCTTCTACACCAATTATTTTTTCCACATATTTTTCTTATGCCAAACTATTGTTTTTTTTTTTTGACCAAACTATTGTTTTTCTTTTGAGAATAGGTTAATACAAACAATCATTATCATGATTTTTTTTACAATAATAAAATTAATTCATTATATTTATTAAATAGGGTTCATTACGGTATATATAATGAGGAATTGATTAGTTATGGAATACGTCGCTCTTGTTAAGTGGTGAGCAATGTTATTCGTTTGTCGCTTAACAAACTTGACCTTAAAATTTGAAGCTAACAATAATACAGGCCAACTTGCCTAGATGAGATAACAAGGACCGGTCCCGAGAATTTGGAGGCTCTGTTTGAAAATTTAAAATAGATCTTTAACAAAAATATAATTTTTTTTAAAAGTCATTCTCTATTTAAATCATAAATAACATAAAAAATAGTCATCATAGTAAATAACATCTAAAAGCGACATATTTTAATCAATGACATTAAAATACACCTTCAATCTAATATCATTATCAACTTTACATTTTCTTAGGAAAAAAAAACTTTTCTGTAATGTTGCTTCTTTTTTTACAATCAACCGCAAGTTATTTATAAAATTAAGAGTGTATTTATTAAATAATTTATTTTTTGAGTTATAAAATATTTTTAGTAGTAACAAAGTCATTAATTTTTTTACATATATAAATTTTTTAATAGACCGATATAAACAATTAAAGGCCCTAAATGTTTGAGGCCTTGTGCGGTGGCTCACCTTGCACACCCACAGGGCCGGCCCTGGAGATAACCTCTACAACAATTTTTGAATCAAGTCTCAGGTTCGATTCTCTCTAGTGTCAATTTGAGGGGCTAATTTATCTTCTTAAAAAAACAAAATTTGAATCACTTCAAATATGATACGAGAAAACCCTTTGATCATTACTTCTTTTAGTGTCATTGCTTCTCTTTCCAATGTGCTCAATCTTCCTTGAATGAAATTAGTTCCTGCAACTGCAAGTATAAAACACATTCGGTGATCACGAAGGCACCATCCCCATCCTGTAACTCCATTATCATATGTTAGAAGTATTTTATTTTAAGCTAAGTTCATTTGAAAGTTGGATGAATCAACATTGTTATTATTTTGTAAGAAAAATTTATACAAGAAACAAAAGAATCCATAAAAATAGAGAATTTAATTTGAAATTAGCTAACCAATAAGTAACCATAAATGAAGGATAAAATGATTATAATTTGTAAGACGTTGATTTGTATGGGCTACTTCTATAAATCACTTAGGGATGAAGAATATTTGTTGATTATAAAAGAAACTCAAAATTGCATTGAAACACATAAAAATAATACACAATCTAAAACAAAATAAATTCCATATTATACATTCTAATGAAATTATCATACTTACAACTATCTACATCTACATGACCTTTTTGCTAATATAATCTATACACATTCAATTCTTATTGTTGAGTTCCTTAGATGATGATGACTAAATCAGAGAAATAGATTTATTTAACCTTGTAGGAGAATGTACTATCATATTCTCTTTTACAAACAATCCATCATCATTTTTAAAATTCGTTTCTCCTACACAATCTTTCTCAAAAGATTGAACCGAATTTCTCCACACATCAGCGAGATTAGTATCTGCAGCTGCGTAATCACTCATTTTATCACCTAATTCCATAACAAAACCCAACAAAGTTTCCTTTTCTAGTGATAATCTTGCACCATTTTCAAGCAAACTTTCATTCTCCATCTTGATTTTTTGAAGCAAAACATCTGAGCCTCTTAGCTTATTCTCCATTTGATCATTCAACTCCTTTATTCTTAACTGTTTGGAATCTATTTTCATTTCAATATCCAATGCAAGTTGTTTCAATTGATTCAAATTCTCTTCTTGCAATTTTAGTTTATCCTCCATGTCATTAATATCATCCTCAAGTTCTTCCATCATCAATTTCTTCTCTTCAAATTCAATAATAGCTAAAGCCTCAGCTTCTGATAACTTATCACAAATTTCTTGTACTAGAATAATTTCAGCATGTTTCTCATCTAATTGTGAATTAAAAGGTATCAATGAAGTAGTGAATTTCTTTTCCAATGAAGTAACATGTCGCATGAGTTCATTTGTTGCCATATTTTTTCTCTTTATATGATTCTCTCTCTCAAACTCTCTTCTAAATGGTTCTTGTTCATAAGTTTTTGTTTCCCTTGCTTTTAGTTCATGCTCCAATACAAAAACATGTAGTTGCAAATAATCTATTTCATTTTCTTTTGCTTCTAACTTATTATCCAAGCTATCTTTCTCTTGCTTGAGGCTTTCACTAAAATCTACTTGTGTAAGTAGTGATTTTTCAAGTGCTTTTCGTATTACACGATTTTCTTCGAGATCATTCCTCAAACTTTCAACCACCGATTTCCACATTTGTAATTCGAACTCTATTTCACTTATTTCATATGTTTCCCCATCCAATTCAATGTTTGGTTTTTCTAAACCACCATAGACTCCCCTATGTTGTTCTTTCAAATCAATTTTGGTTCGACACTTTGTCGATTCTTCAAGCATTACCTTGTGGTAATTGCGTTCATTATTCACCGATTGTTGTACTTCATTGTATTCATAAATCCCTTCTTTTAAGACTAGTAACATCACATACATCTCCTCATTCAACAACATCAGCTCAATATTAGAAGAATCAGAACATTCCAACTCCGTTTCGAGCTTTTCTATTGTTGTAGCTTTAGTTTCTAATGCATACCGATAGTTTTCGATATTTTCTGACATTTGTTCTAGCTTAAAACTCCAGCCAGCTTGTCTAGTTTGAAAAATCGAGACACACTCTTTGTGAGTTTGTTCCAAACCTCTAAGATTTGATCGCAACGTCGAAAGAGAATATGAAGCTTTCGCTTCGTGAGATTCCTGAAATTCTCTTAAAGACTTCCTTAATTGATGATTTTCTTGCTCTAACTCCTCATTTGAGTATTTCAATGCATGTGTAAGATCGTCAACATCTTCGTCTTTCTGAGAATTTACAAATTCAATTTGTAATTTCAAGTCTAAAACTTCAACTTCCAAAGACTTTCTCTGGCTTTCTTCATGTGCAAGTAATTGTTTACACATTTGTAATTGATATTGTAGATCTTGTGATATTATAACTTGAGAATCTAACTTTGATTTCAATAAGAAAATTTCATCAAGCAATGTAGATTTTTCCAACTCACATTCCTTTGTACATGGCTTAAACTGTTTTAACCGATTATTAGTTCGTTGTTGCTCTCTGCGCTCCACCGGACTCAAATTTGAGTTGTGATATTCATGTAATTGCTCTGAGTAAGTGAATTCATGCGCTTTTTCGTGCAATTCTTGTTCAAGCTTCTCAACTTTGGAAAGAGCTTCTTCTATTATATTGACTTTTGCATCATGAGAACTTTTCAAGTTCTTAAATGAACTTGTCTTGCCTCTAAGTTCTACTTTGAGTGTTTCAATTTCATTTTTAGCTTCATCTAGCTCTTCATATACATTATTCATTGTTTTCTCTTTTACAAATGTGACATTCAATAAACCTTTTTATTACCTGTGCATAAAAAATAGACAAAGAGATTGAATAAATCCTAAAAGTACCAAATATTAGATGTTATGAAACATAATTTTAAGTAATTAAATTTGAGGATATATTACACAAATTTCATCATTTGAAAAATATTAGTGGCAAACTATATATTATCAATAACATGTGTGAAAGATATTCTCATCTAAATAACTTTTCAATGCACATCTAAATTGCATTAGTTATATATTGATACTTGATTGATTTGGCATAAGCTTATGGGAAGGTAACAAAGTTTATCATAAATAAATATACTAGTAATTACAATAATCATCAATGCTACATAAATCTTTCATTATAGGGCAAACATGTATATTAAATCTTCATAATCCACTTTTAGGGTTGATTGATTCAAACTTATCATAATGTTTGTCGGGTAACATCACCTAAAAAAATATATCATCTTTAATAATAATAATAATAATAATAATAATAATAATAATAATAATAATAAATACAACATGCATGTACAATAGATTTAATTTTTCATTTCATTTGATTAGGTTACATTCAACATAACATAGAATAATACATATACATTTCTTGCAATGAAATTATGGGCTTAGAATATTTAACCAAATAATTTGAAAGAAGGGGAAAAATACCATAGATAGACGTAAAATCCATAAAGTAACATGAGTTTGTTGAAGCAAAGTGTTGGCTGAAGAAGGTGAAAGGAAGATTGAAGAAGAAGAGAAATGGGAAGGTGATGATGATGATTCCATATTATGTTTCATATAACCAATAATAGATTCTAACATTATGTATTAACCGTTTTCCTAATCATAAAACAAAAAGTTTGTTTTTATAAGGTAATCATACACGGTTCTTGAAATGAAAAATTAACCGTTGAGTTATGCATGCATTGATTTTTTTGCCTAACTCTTTCCACCTCAAAAAATTGTATATTATTTGTAAAAATACACATCAATACATATAAATTATATGTTGTTAAGAAGTTGCAAATCAGATGTGAGATGGTTTGAATATAAATTTATAAAGAATCGACAATTCTCACCGTTCAAACCGATTTTATAAGATTGTCCAACTTTCAATTCTAATAGTTTTTATTTGTAGATACACATTCGGACACCATAAATATTGTATTCTTTTAAATGCCTAGTTATAAGAAAATGAAGAATCTCCTGTCACGCCTCTACATGTCCCTCCCACCCTAAAACTTACAAAATGACTAAACTACCCTTTAGAACAATAAATTGAAAAGAGAAAACTAAAACTTACCAACATAAACACATCCCGAAGTTTTTTTCAAGACAAAAAAATTCGGAGAATGCGTTCCGAAATATTATTCAAGTGCAAAAATAAAAAATTGAGGGGTAGAAAAGAAATACGGACAGAGGCTGGGAAGAGAAAAATTCAAATTTCTCTATAGGTTTTTTTCTTGGCCCAACCCAAAAAATATATTTGTTGGGCTATTTATTTTCCGGCAAGAGCCCAAAATCTTTGGATAACTAAGTAATCATTGAAAATTTCTCTTTAGGCCCCCCGAGATTGTTCTAGGCCCCCCAAAAATCCCAAAATATCCCTGGATTTGGCCTCATGCCCCCCAATAACTTGAATTCGGGTTGTAGAACCCAAAATCGCTTAATTTCGCATAGATACCGAAAATGCTAAACAGAAATCAATTTCTTGCAAACAAAACAGAGTTGTCGTTATTGTTGTCACCCTGCAAAGAAAATCAATTCCTTTCATCCTCGATTTGTTGTTGTTGTTCACCCTGCTGTAGTTGTTGTTCACCCTGCTGTAGTTGTTGTTCATCTTCATCTTCCTTAGATCCTATCTTCCTTAGATCCGGTTTCTATCTACCAAAACGCTTCGATTCGGTTCTTATTTACCGAAAATGCTTCGATTCAGCTTCGGTCTACCGAAAACGCTTCAATTTGGTTCGTATCTACCGAAAATGTTTCGATTCAGCTTGGATTCGGTTTCAATTCGGTTCTGATCTTACGCTTCAATTCGTTTCTATTCCTTATTAATCATATGAGATTGATTGATTGATTGGTGCGGATGATCTTTGTTTTACTGAGGTAGTTCTGCTTGTTGTTTGAATGTAAACTGTTATGTTCTGTAGTGGATAGTTTTTGTTGCAACTCCAGGGAATAAATTGTTGCGTCAAGGTATGGTTATGATTTGTAGTGCTGTTATCTGGTCAATATGGAGACATCAAAACAGAATGATCTTTGATAATGGAGTTTATGATATTACTGGTCTGGTGGATGAAATTAAAGTTGCCTCTTGGAAATGATGGATTTGAAGATCGAAAGCCGCAACATGCTTGTTTTATGAATGGAATGAGGAGCCAATTATGAATGGAATGAGGAGCCAATCATCTGTTTGAAAAGATGATAGCGTGAAGGAGTGGAGACACAATGAGTTAAATTTTGGTTTGTTCCTAACTTTAGTTAGCTGATGCTTTGTTTATTTCGGTGAAATCTGTGTTTGTTTATTTAGAAAATACAATTCTGATAAACAATCCTTTGTCCCGGCTGGATTCTTTTGTTTTTAAGTATATTTGGAAGAGTGGTGTTCCGTCTAAGGTGAGTGCCTTGTCTTGGCAAGTATTGTTGGATAGAGTACCTACTAGAGCAAATCTCAGTCGCCGAGATGTAATCCGTGTTGACGAGGCTGCTTTCCCCATGTGTGATGTTGTTTTGGAGTCGTCGCAGCATCTTTTTTACATTGCAGGCTTGCTGCTAATATTTGGTACGGCATAACGAGGTGGTTAGGAGTGGTTTTGATGCTCCCCCCTTCTGTGGTTTTTCTTCTGGTGTTGTGTTTTTCCTGTATTTTGGTTGTTCCTTTTTTCCTCCTTATTTTGAGTTGTACAATTGGGCACAACATAGATGCTAGGATAAGACCAAGAAGTGAAAGAAAAACATTGATCAAAAGTTCATTTCAGTAGATGCAAACCGAAATTAATCAATTTTGGTACCCATGACTTTTATGTTTCCACATCTAGCGCTAATCTAGTGCTGGAGAATGTTTGATTTATTTTGCATCTTTTGCGGGGGTTTGGAACCTCCTCAAAATTAGTGCAGTAAGAACACAACATACCACAGTTGCTTAAAACCCCCGCAAGTATGACATAGAACCCCCCAAAATAGGTTTAAAATCCCCGCAATTAATCACGTTATTTTTTTGTAGCGTTTCCACCATTTCGGTAGTTACGTACCAAAATAGTCTTGTTTCGTATTGCAGGTACCAAAATGGTTTTTAAGGGCAAATTGGTCAAGACGGGGGGCCTGGAAGTATAATAGGAGGGTCTAAAAAGCAATTTTCACTATTCTTTCTCAATTTTAACGCGCTTCAAGGTTTTAATGCCCTCAAGCTTGGCAACTCCATCAAACGCGTCCGACAAGTTCCTCTTAACGTTAATATAAGTAAATTCCAAACAACACGTACTTATGCAATGATAACTCCATCAAATGCAAGAGGTTGAGAATCTTCCACGAATTCATCATCACTATTGTCGGTGTCAACATCAATAACTTCCGACATAGTCTACAATAACAACGAATATCAGCTTATAATAACAGAATATGAACAGAGACAAACACATGATAGCATATCTAAATTTACAAAATTAACTCAAACATGGTTTACCTTAATGGGAGTAAAACATGGGCCTTTAACACAAAAAGTCTCAATAATTTTAGAATCGGAGCACACACATTTAACCCTAAAGGCCCCGTCAAAGATTTTCATATGCTTCATTCCCTTCTCAATGATAAATAACATCTTACCAACCAGTCCCTGAAATTCAGCAGGGTGTGACTTATCATTGCATACCTGCGCAGGAGAAGATTTCAACATCACAACTATAAATCATTAGGCATAGGAAGACTTATAACAATGAAATATTCCTTTGCTTTTCCAACAAAATCAGCACACAATTTCTCCATGATATAACTCATGTTTGAATCAAATATAACAAACACAGAAGCAGCATCACCATCAGAGACTTCGACCTTCGTTTTGAACCTATAACGCAAAACATAATTTGAACCATAAGCTTATAAACTGTCAGAAAAACAAAAACAACATCAGGGTGTTTATGTTTAATATCTAATATAAAGTACCTTGGCACAATGTGAAACACGTGTTTGGAGCATCCATTGCAAAAGTATGGCCCAGAATCAGGAACGACAGATCTATGGCACTTACACGCGGGATACCACCAATCCTCCCCTTCGACAATTGAGGTAACAACCCCATAGACAGCGAAGATACCATCTTCTTCCATATCAGCAAGCTCGGACACTTTCTTTCTGGGATACATACGCAGAAAATCTTCATCCATTGAAGGTTTAGCACTTCCACCGATAACAGGTACTTTTGTTTCCACCTCAATGCCATGGACAGCAATGCTGCGAATATGAATTTTTTTCATTACTGATGATACAATTGAAAACCAAAAACAGAACAAAGAAACCACAAATATATATTACAAACCTATTCCTAAATTCAATAGCCTCAGGGATATCAGGATTTATTAATATCTTAGTAGTGTTGACGACATTTTGAATAGAAGCTTGATCTACACAGCAAACAAAAAGAACGTTAACATAAGTAAATTCCAAAGAACACATACTTTAATGGTGTCAATCAATATTACCTCTAAAAATCTCAACTTTAGCAAATTGGATCACCACAACAGTCAACAGGGAATCCTTCACCAGTCTTTCTCATTTTGTTATTTAGCTAATCAACATAGTCCCCGAACAAAGCACATTCACGTTTCCCACTATTTAACATAACATGAATGTAAACTCATGTCAAAACATCTACGATAAAACCATATAACAGACACAACGACTAAAAGTATCACAACACAACATAAGTAGCCGATTAAAAGAATTCAATTATACCTAGCATCAGTTAACTCAAACACGACCATCTTGGTTATCTTACCCTTCCTAACATATTCCCTTTCACCAGAAATCCCAGTCATCAATCTTAAGCTGAATCAAAACATGAACCTGAAGGCGAAGTTCCATTGAATCAAGACAATGTCTTACTGAATGATGTAAAGAAGTCAGAAGAGGAACCTAATGGTTTGTTAGAAGATGCAGTAAATTCAAATAAGGAGCAGCCAAATGAGGAGATTAAGGTTGCAGATGCAAAAGAATTCATCAGGCCAGGCTGAATCAAAACATGAACCTGAAGGGAAAGTTCCATTGAATCAAGACAATGACAATGTCTTACTGAATGATGTAAAGAAGTCCGAAAAGGAACATAATGGTTTGTTAGAAGATGCAGTAAATTCAGATAAGGAGCAGCTAAATGAGGAGATTAAGGTTGCAGAGTCATTGCAGATACATAAGAATTCATCAGGCCAGGCTGAATCAAAACATGAACCTGAAGGGAAAGTTCCATTGAATCAAGACAATGTCTTGCTGAATGATGTAAAGAAGTCCGAAAAGGAACATAATGGTTTGTTAGAAGATGCAGTAAATTCAGATGAAGAGCTTAAGATTGCCAATTATTTAGAAAATGAGGTAACATCAGATGACAAGTTCAAGGTAACTGGTTCACCACAAAATGGTGTACACACAGGAAATACACTTGAGGTCCCTAGTACCTCAAAAATGGAAGGGGCAACCGAAGTGGAAAACAACCCTCCGAAAAACTTGAAAGAACATGAGAAGACTCTTAATCCTGGAAATAGTGATGGAAAAGACACAGTTGCTATGAGTACAATTACAACTTCCTAAAATCATTCTTCAGAGAGTTTTGAGAAACTGCAAGGAAATGATGTAGAGCAAGGTTCGTCTAAGACAGAGAGTACTCTTGAAGTTGATCACAAAAAGCATGCAACGACACCAGATGACGAACCTGATTGGCGGCAAATGTTTTTGAATGGAATGCAAGATAGAGAAAAAGCTCTTCTAAATGAGTACACTAATACTCTTCGGAATTACAAAGATGTGAAGAAGAGGCTCACCGAAATAGAGAACAGAAATCTAGACAACCACTCGGATTCTTGCTTGAAGTCGCAGTTGAATGAACCGAAGACATCTAATTCCATGAAAGACCAAGAGATAAGAATTTTACATCAGAAACTTAGTCTTTTCCAGAAAACCTTGGAGGGAAATGCGGACTTGGCTGACTCAACTTCATCTCTGCCACAAGAACAAGAAGAACGTGACATTGAGAAACTTCTAAAAATTGATGAACCTTCATCTATATCAGCTATTGAAGAGAAGTTCAGATTCAGTATGGATGAAATTCTAGAAGAGAACTTAACTTTCTGGTTAACAATCAGTACAACTTATGCCGAGATGCATAGGTTTGAAACCACTATTAAAGATTTGCAATTCGAGGCATCAAAACTTGACAAAAAAGGGAAGTCTTCAGAAGGTAGTGGAACTTCAGCGCAATGTTTAAAATCAGATGCACGGCCGATTTACAAACACCTGACAGAGATCCAAACTGAAATAACAATCTGGCTGGAAGAATGTGCCTTACTGAAAGAAGAACTACAACGTAGATTCTCGTCTTTATGTGTTATCCAAGAGGAGATAACAAATGCATTGAAATCCAGTGCTGAAGATGATGATCTCAGGTTCACAAGCTATCAAGCCTCCAAGTTCCAAGGTGAGGCTTTGAACATGAAACAGGAAAACAATAAGGTTGCTGATGAACTTCAAACAGGTCTAGATATTGCAACATCTCTTTCACTTGAAGTTGAAAAGGCACTTGTAAAGTTGAATGATCGATTTGAGTTGTCAACTTCAAAGAGACAAGAAAGTGGAAACCTAAGACAGTCAGAAAATCGAGCCAGGGTTCCTCTCTGGTCATTTATCTTCGGCTCCAAACCAAAGAAACAATCCATATTCTCCCTCATGAACCCTGGCATGCAAAAGAAGCTCAGGGCTGCCAAGGATCAGACTCATGCATAAAATATTTTCCTAGTTTCCTATTTGTTTCTTTGAACATTCATCACTTTTTTTAAAAAAAATTATCAGTTCCATTAGATAGTGGATTGAGAGTGTCTTTTGACCCGAAAGGAAAAGATTCATTTTTCTTTTTTTTATTACTTATCCATAACTGTAAGCAGGAAGTATGGCAAAATGTAGTCTTTGGTTTACTTCGTAGTGTTTTGAGCTCTCCTTTTCAACATTTATCAATGATTCCGTTTTCCCTCTTAGAAAATGTTTTCTTTAATACCAAACTGCCTGTAAATGAAATCTGTTGAAGACATAGTAAGATTATGATATCCTTAATGAAAGTAAAAGTAAGTAAATATACTATGACAGAAGCACACTGCACATGGACGCATGCATACATCCAAATTCAATTATTACTATAATATTAAAGTTAAATATATTTTGGCACCTATAAAATAAATAAATTTCCGAAATATGACTTTGAGCTCTGTAATTTATTATTATTATTATTATTATTTCCATTCCTCTGAAATCTAAAATCACATTCTGTGATATACAGTATTCATTTTAGAGGTTAATGGAATTATTTTATGTAGTTACATATTATAGTTTGCATGGCTATTTACAGATTAAATTAATATTCCTTGTAAAATTTGTTGAAATCTAAAACTAACAAACAATATAAAATTAAGATTTTCAATACTGTGATAGAACCATGGGCATTTAAATGTCTCTAGTCCTGCTATAACAGAGAGATGAGGTGACTATCGGCAGGATAAGATATTAGACTTGAAGCCAAGACTTATTACTAGTTATTCTAGGAAGAGGAAATGTGGGGAGTGAAAGTAAAACTAACCTCTAAGCTGCCAGGTTGGTTAGTATGTTGTAACTTGTACTGACTGAGCCAAGAAGAGGTTGTTCTGTTAGGCATGATGGCATACAGGTTGACTGGCTGGATTGGGGATGAATCCTTAAGGAGCCCCTTGGACCATTGTAAGAGACACAAGCTCCTTTTCTGTGAATAATTACAAACATAACCAGAACAATTCATGGTGTTCTATCAATAAGCTTTCTTATTACCTTTTCAATATGATAAGCAAGACTGACAACAGGAATATGGAATTGAGTAATCAGGTACTAACAATTTCTTGGCTTGCAATTCAACCTCAACAATAGCAGAAGTGGTAGTTACTAATCCAAATATTAAATGAAAAAATTAATCATTAACCTATTAAGTGGTTAACACAATTGACATAAATAATGATTTCGCAAGTAAATACCAAAATTAACACAAAAATGGCTGATATCCCTTCTGTAGGGTCTAATTCATTTGGAAACTACGATATAAAATCCAAACTGTGAGTGTAATAATGCAACATAATTAGCATTCCCTCTGAATTACATATATTCGCAATATAAGGTTATCCTATTTTCCATTTTACTAAACCTCTCTTGCCACTTGTACTACAGCCAAATAACTTGCTACAGATATAGGTCCTCTTGCTGTTCACTCAAATAAGGCAAAGAAATAACACTGTTCTAAACAAATCAAGCACCAAAACCTGGTGCAATTCCACCTTGAGAGTAGACATTTCCATATGCTATCTGCTGACTAGGTGACTACCTTCTGGGAAAAGAGATCCTGGTTCTTCACCTGGAGACTACCC
Organism: Trifolium pratense; assembly: GCF_020283565.1. Taxonomy (NCBI): domain Eukaryota; kingdom Viridiplantae; phylum Streptophyta; class Magnoliopsida; order Fabales; family Fabaceae; genus Trifolium; species Trifolium pratense. The sequence goes on along the minus strand of NC_060060.1, from coordinate 18,594,573 downwards.
TGTTGGAGAATCCATCAACCTTAGTAAAAGTTACAGTAACATAAACATCACATGCTCTTCTTAGCATCTTGCGGGAACTGCACCACCATGAGCCCAAGCAAATTTGATGCAGGACCGGGAAGCCCTTGTTGGGAAGAAAAGGAATCAAGCAAGCTTTATAATAAATTTACATCCACATCGACAGGAGAAAAATCATTATCCATATCTTCTGCGGCATGTGATGTTCCCTGAAAGTAAATTTTTAAAAAAACATCAGTCACATATATTAACGTTTAGAACATTCGTTACGTGCAAAAAGCCAAAAACCTAAACAAAATACCCCATCCTTCTTTCGAATTTGTTCATCGGCTCGAACAAAACTTTTCTGAAGGGTTGTTTCCTTAAGTTCTTCATTCATAGCATCAGAATAAGGCCGCATGAAAGTATCCTCTTCATCATTATCCTCAGCAGATTCAATCCCATCACTCTCATCATCAGAATCATCTATATAATTGTCAATAAAAATATCAATTAACTCGCTAGTCCTACAGTAGTATACAAAAACCAAGGTATCAGTTGTTTATGGTTTAGCATATTTCATACAGCTCACAGCATCGCAAACAACTAAGAAAATTTATTGGTCTATGTTACACTGCTCAATAACAAACTAGAAGAGATAATCAATGCCCAACTTCAAACCAAATGGGAGCCCAAGTGTGTGCACACGAATATCATAAAAACATAAATGTGATCATGCAATGGACCAATGGTCATAAAACAACTCTATTACCAATAACCCATTGGTCATAAAACAACTCTATTACCAATAACCCAGTCTCTTATTTTTTAGCAGATCAAAAGCACCTTTAAGAATACAAATATTTTTTCTTTTTTAATTTAGTACGTCAAACTTTGTGACCGTTTTGTCTATGTTATTTGACTATACACCATTTTTAAAGAATATTATTATCACTGTGTTGCCATATATTCTATAAATATTCTTTGAGTACTAATTACTCCACCGATATACCCACCTCTATCCCGTAGATAAATTGACGACTGACTTAAGAAATTTGGTGATCAATTCCCATCAAGGTTTGTCGTGCTTCTTAAAAATTCAAAATAAATTTTGTCCAATACAACTTGATAAGAAATATAACCACTTTAGTAAAAAAAAAAAAAACTGCACAACACAGAAATTACCTACTATTAACAATTAATTATCATCTACTCCCTCCGTGGTAATATATAAGCAAAAATCATCTTTTTAGGTTCAATATATTTGATCTATATTATAGGTCAGATATATTAATTATGCAATGAATCTAGAAAGATGATTTTTGCTTATATATTTTCACGGAGGGATACAATTATGAACTTTTTTCTAAATGAATATCCTATATATGTAGTTGAAATCAAACCTTATGAACCGTAGGTCTTTTATTTTTTGTTTCGACAATAATCAATTGTTGTGAATTCGTCGTAAAATCACACCAATAAATGAACTTGATGTGTGGAGCAATAGAACGGCAACCAAATAACAAGTGGAATAAGCAATAATAATAATAATAGATAAAAGGCATGACGAACATAATAGAAAAGAAACCAAAAGGACTTAAAAGGCAGCGCTTTGAGGGGCTGCAACCTTCCTACCAACAGAAGAACCCTTAATAGTTAATACCCCCGTTCTGCTTAGACTTCCCAAGTTTTCCCTTATATTTCAAACCAATTCACCCATAATCTCTTATTGTGTTTCCACTCAAATTCTATTTCAAACCAATTCCCTTAGTGTTTCATATATTGTGACGACAATAGAAAAAATTAATTAGTAATAGGAAATGGAATAACCACTACACAACATCTTTTTTTATAACAAGATATCAGCACCTACTTTACCATAACTCTATCCAGTTTGGGTTAAAAAAACGCATAACTTTGTACTAAAGTACTGCTTATAGTATTATAGTAGAACCTGTTAAATAAGCTGCAGTGTTATAAGTGGGGTCTAAAGTAACAAGGTTAATTTGGATAGGCACTTTGAGAAGTACTTATTGATGAATAGAATGTCAATGATTTAACAAGGTTAATTTGGTCAGAAATTAAATTATTATAAAAATAGATACCACCAAAATATATTTTAGCTTTCACAAAAACATGTTTTGGAATTCTGATTTTTAGGTTATAAAAATAAGCCCAGAACAGGTTTTTTGGAGTACATAATAAAAGTATAAAACTTATTTAATAAGCTCATTCAAGCAGGGAAGAAATACTTCATAGTTATTTATTTGCTACAATACTTCATTGGTACTTATTGCAGTAGATAAGCCTAAAGAATCTGAAATTTAATCTCATCCAAACAGGACACTGTTGACTTGTCTGAATCTCAGTCTTGATCAACAGGTTGGAGTTTTGGAATTGGACCTTTATAAAAATATGGAACTTGGAAGCATGCACATCAAATCAAATATGTTATGCATAAATGAACATGTAAGCAGTTAAACTGAACTGACCTGTCATCAGGAGCTTCAGCTCCCTCGTAACTTGACACCATGTCAACAAATTCCCGCATGCTTTTTACTACATCACTAGGATCAAACGCATCAGCATTTGAACCAGTAGTTTGACCCTTTTTCTCTTTCCCTTTACTTTTGTGTTTCAAGTCATAAAATTCCATCTCCTTTTGTCTTTCCATGAGAGCAGAATTTAATTCTTCCTCTCCATTGTAAAGTGAAGAATCATCATCCGATGGAGGAACCTCCTGAGCTTTAAATCCATCCACCGAATAAGGCAAAGCAAGAATTTCATCGATGCGTCTAAGAGGAGCACTCATCAAGTCACTGCAACAAATTAATACTCAACTTTCCAAGTAGCTTAGGTTCATGATTTACGCGTTTTCAACAATGGAGTTCATGACATGTGAAAAGATACGCTTACCTCCTCAACTATTCTGTAGACTTCAACAATTGAGCTACCATACCTTTGTTGGGATGACACAGGGATCCACCGCTGGAGAGTTTTACTTTGAAATGTTATCACATTCATATATATGCCAAATAGTAAGTCAAAATACAACTTCAGTTCAGTTATACTTTACATCCATCCCTACATTCTGTGATATAAATGACAATAACAGTGGCCCACAAAAGATAAGACAGCAAGCATATAAGGTACATTTGGTGCAAACAAAGAAAGAATGGGGAGGATTGAGAAATGAGAATCCTTTCATTGCAATTTGAATCAATATTTACATACATTTTTGTTAATAAGCTCACTTTAACTGTATTAAAGTGTTATCTCTTAAATCGATTAAGAGCTAATTGAACATCATATTTTTTGTAACTACTTATGGATTTTTACAAGTGCAGTAATGCAGTCTGTATTAAAAAAAATTCAACAAATGTGTCACAGTCTCTGCCCCTTCACCATAGAAAACACAGCGATGTTCTTCATCTACTCGGATAACACCATGCCGGATTAAATTCTCTCTAGTTGGCACTCTATCATGAAGGACCATCCACGCTAATATTCATCGCCCTAATGTCTCATGTCATTGCCATATTACTTAATGTCACACCAACCTAACTCCATGCAAAGAGAATAATCAGTTGTTTCTAAGGTTTTTCTATCTTCATTAATATTAAATCTCATGATTTCAGCACATGATAGCATCTGGCCGGAGGAGTCTCCAAATGAAAGGTTCACATCGACAACAAGAGAGGAATATGTTGGCACAACAACCATGCTCCTAGAAAGTGGTATTGTCCCATTAGAACTTATTTGAACCGAATCTTCATCACTCTTAAACAACACGATCCGATAGTAATCTTTGTTATATCGTGTTGAATAGTCATAACAACTATATTGGGTTATGAGACTCCCAGAGACCACCTCAGGATACACATCAACACCTCCCCTTTTGAGGTTTAAGTAAACCTTAATGTTAGCCAAAACAGCTTCAGAGAAGATGGAATAATGCACAGCTGCGAATCCATTTTGACCAAGAATAGAAGAACATAGCTGTTTCTCTTGATAAAAATTAAAACTAAGAACCCGAGCTTCAAAATCAACAAACCCTTTGATGGCTAAACGACCATCAACGTCCTTTATATCAAATTTCATTCCTAAAGAACTGAAATTCTCAAAAAGTCGAGAGCCATCTAGGATAGGTGCGGTATTCACATGTTCTTGTAACCTTAGAGCATCTCTTTCCTCTCTTTTGAATATGTAATACTTTACTTCATCATCGATTAAAACTTCAAAAGAACCATGGATTTGTATAGCCTTGGACTTTTCACGACCAATGAAGACTGAGAATATCTCCACAGCAGGAGATGGCCATGTGCAATGAGGTTTTAGATTCCTAATAAGAATTTTCGAGCAAAAATTAACTTAAAATATACCAATCTCAAAAATAAATGATCTAAACTCAATCAAATCCACCACAAATCTACAATAAAAACAAGCTCAAGCTTAACACAATACGGAGTATAGAAGTTGTTGTAAAAGCATGAATCTGTTTGTCTATTTTGCTTAATTAATTTTTTATACCATAATTAAATACATACACTAAATGACTAACAATTTTTCTGAACTTCTTATAAACCAATAGACTTTTCTCACAAGATGGATCTCTAAAATTGCAAAAGACTCAACCTAAGAAAAACTAAGACAACACACTTTGATCGAACAACAAAGAGCATTTAAAAACTTTTAGGCAAATATATATATATATATATATATATATATATATATATATATATATATATATATATATATACATACACACACACACACAAGAGTTACATACCATGAAAGCACAGAGTTGGATGGCAAATCATCATCAGATTCTTCATCAGAAGACTGAAATAAGTAAAAAGAACCCATATGAGCTCCAAAAACATGACAGAAAAATAAATTAGAAAGAAAAGTACAAAAAAAAAAAAAAAGAGAATAAACCTCATCTTCTCCATCGGTATCCAACTCTTCCATGTCTTTTGCGGAGATTTCTAGTAAGCTAGGAGACTGTTAAAAGACAATATAACACAAAACTTGTGACTGATGTGACTTGAAACGAATGGAATAGTAACAAATAGAACAAAACTACAATGACGACTAAAAAAATAAATTAAATACCTTACATACCCCAAAAGGGTCAGGTTCAAACCATTCGGCCTCAACCATAATAAGGAGACCCATCTCTTCTTGAAAGAATGAATCTTCAGACGTTGATCCCTCTAGTAACTCTATGGTCTCATTAAGAATCTTTCTACTTGTTCCAAATTCTGATAAATCTAGAGTGACAATAAAAGGAGCGTATGCAGGTGTAGCCAACCAACATCTAGGGATCTTTAAAAATCTTGCCTTCCTTTCAAATCCGACTCGTTCAAAATCAAAATTTTGCTTATCAAATATGACACACTCTTCGTCAATACAATTTCCATATGTATTGCCATAGCGAACGACAATTTTTCCGTTGACATCAATGTGGTCATTTACTAAGTGTCTACCAATAATCTTGAAACTTATGCGGCACTGAACACCAAATGGAATTATGATGTACTTAAAAGTAATTTTGCCTTGAATACAAGAAATTTCCCTACATTTCACCTCTTCATAATCATTTTCAAATTGGTCCTCATCCAAACAAAAGCGCTGCTTTGCAAATGTATGATTATTTCCATCGTACAACTCCACATTTATCCAACTTAATGGTGTAAGTGTACGTGGAGGGAAACTTGAGAAATCTTGACCGATTAAACTTAACTCGGTGTTCGTCCCAACTAATTCAGCAGCATCAGGCTGACGTTTATAAAGTTCATGGACCTGCTTCGCTCCAGAATCATAAACTTCACCACAAATCTCCCCGTAAATAAGAAGCGGACTCCTTTTTGGTTGCACAGTCACCGATAACACTTGTACTAAAGGCCGCGTTCGAAGAGCTGCTCTCCCATTTTCCTTCTCTCTTTCCCTTTCCTCATGGCGTCCCCTAACAAAAGACTCGAACATTGACTCGCTCAGTGACTCGCCCCTCACCCGATTAAAATGACAAGCGCTCATCTTCTCGAGCTCTCCTCTTGAAACATTAGGATATTTATTAATGTACTTATCTAAATCCATAACTTACAACCCTGCATAATCAAACACAAACACAGTCAACTCATCAACAACTCATCGATCCCTCGTCAAGACAGTTTTTGTGAAAAATACTAATGGCTTACAGAGAACACAAGTTCATGATTCATCAATACTATATTCAAACATGAAAACAGACACATATGATGAATCAAATTTGAAGAAATTATAAGCAGAAATTATATTATATTATTTTGATAAATAAAAATTTATAGAAACAGAAGTTCAAATTTGAAGAAAGAGAAGCTGAAATTAGGAGTTGAAGAAACAGAAACGATGAATCAGGTTAAAAGCAGAAAATAAATATCTTTTCACCGATTGAAACATCGGTTGAAACAGAGAAGAAGACACTCACCGATTGAAACAGAAATAGAAGGCGGAGAAGACGGAACAAGGCGAAGAAGCAAAAGCAGAAGGCGGCGACGGCGGTTTGGCAGACGGCGGATGAAGGTTGAAAGCAAAAGCAGTGCTGCTATGTTTTTTTTAGGAGTTTTTGTTTTTGGAATATAAGGGGATGTATTGGATTGGCGATTTATAAAGACAATTTTAATAAAAAAAAATCTTAAAGATTTTAAAAGATTTTGTGGGATTATCTTGAAGATTTTAATTGATTTTGTGGGATTATATCTTGAAAATTTTAAAAGATTGGAAAAGATTTGAAAAGATTCTAATTTCCCGTTTTTGGTTTTCACGGTACAAAGTCTTTTCGTTTTAGTTTATATACATTCTGGTGTAAAAAAAACATAATACACACGACTCATATGGAAGAAGCAAAAGAAAAAGAAGAAAACAGAGAGAAAAATGAAAACAAATGATGAAGAGTGAATACCTTGCGAGAATAATCATGTTCTCTTTGAGTGAGCCTAGCGTGCGTTTTGACAAGACGAATAGTTCACGTTTCTTTGGATAGGAATGGCAATTTGACTCATACCCAATGGACACCCGCAAAAAATACCCATAATGAATAGGGTAAAAACTCGCATTTTGGGTACGGACACGGACATGAGTAATTACCCGCAAAAAAGAACGGGTATGGGTGCGGGTACGGGTACCTTAATACCCACCCCACCTCATACCCGCATAATATATATTTATTTATTTTATATATATTATTATATAATTACATATGTATATCAATTTTAAAAAATACAACACTATTAAATTATTACACATTTTTAATAAAAAAAAATTATTTATAACATAATACAAACACAACGTGAATATGTCAACAAAGAAATGAACTTTAACATCAAGTTAGTAAAATTTTGTTTATAATTTTGATGAATCAACATTAAAATCTTTAAAAAATAATTAATTATATTAAAACAATATGATATTTTAACTACCGGTAGATATGATTGTGTTCTTGGCACTCCAAAACAAAGTCCACATGACATGTTTCGACTATACATCTAATTTAGTAAAATAATTTTTGTACATCAAAGTTTTGATTCATCAAATATGATTTTCTTAATTTTTGTGTGTATTTTTTTAATATATTATAAATTGTAGAAGAAAAAAAATAGTACCTTGATGTTGTGTATATTTTGATGTTACAATAACATTGATAATATCTTTCGGAACAATTAACTAGTAACAAAAGGAAATAATAATGAAAACAAATAATAATGAACATACAAGAAGTTGATAATGGAGTTCCCTAAGTGGTGGATATGTCTCCAACGGTAAAATTTGCTACAACGCATTTCTATTAGATGAATGGATGAATTGGATAGTTACGAACGGTGTTTATAATAATAGTTCGGTTCGTATAACAACAATTTCAGTTCATATAACAACAACAAATTACCCATGAACCGTACCCAGCTCCTGGACTGCCCCCAACCTTTTCTTGATGCATATGAGCCATTCAAAAGTACCAAAAAAAATTAATTGATCCATTACACCTTGATGATAGTGATTCACTTGTAGACTGTAGTACACAATTTGATGAGAGTCTTGCCAAGTTGTAATGAATTGTGACTCATCATGAGTGTTGAACATCACACACACGTACATGCATGCCTTTTTGTTTAAGAGTACTCTCTTTTGGCTGCATTATATATAACCCTCTCATTAATTCTCTTGTAATGGAGCATGCTCATATAGTACTTTTCCTTGTCCTTTGTAAAGAGTTTGTTTGAGTTTAATTAATTGTTAGTAATTTACAAATTTTAGTGCAAAGAGTTGAACTTAGGAATGAAAGCAAATAAAATTGGAAAATATTAGCATGTGTCTTTGAAAAATGTTAACATGTATCTAAAGGTACATATTAAGAAATCGAAGATAGAAAATATTCAGCTCAAAACATGTGTATTTAATTTTTGAGTTCCTTAACATGTTCTTCTTTAGCAAGACTCAATAAAATTTATTGTTGACACAAAGTGGCCAACCTAATAAAATTTAATGATTTTTTTATTAAATAATTTAGTGATTAGAATTTTAACTCTTAATTTTTTTTTAATAGCATATAGATAAAGATTTAATCCCGCATATCTACTTGATTTAATCAACTTATGGCATATAGATAAAGATTTCTTTAACAAAGCACATATAAAGATTATGTTGTAAAATATTACCATCTCAAGTTTTGGTCTTTGTTTGACACTTAACATCAGACCAAATTACCATCCAGGGAGACATTGTTGACTTGAAGAATAGTGGATTTCAACACATAATTGCTTATGTGTATTATATTTTGATTTGAACGTATAGAGTTTAACTGATCATTTTTCTATGCGCAGAGATAAACTGAAATTTGCTGCTGTAGAAAAAGACACATTTTTAAATCATAGTCATTAATTATAAATTGAATGATTCAGATTAATGTAGTTATAAAATTGTTATAAACAATTTTGATTATACGTTTTAAATTAGACGGTAATATTATAAAACGGTGTGTACTTCAACGACATGAAATCATGTTCCGGCACCGTCTCTTATTAGTTTTCTAGTTTGTTGACGTGCTTAATGAAATTTTTTACTCATCTATTTTTTATTTATTTATTTTTTGTTTTTACACCACCGGTATCTGGTCCATTGGACTGCCTAATTTGGTTTGGGAGTCAGTTCTGGCATCAAGTGGTTTCAGCCCTTCCCGATCGCAGTTGCAGGAGATCAAATTATGATCCTCCCTACCAAATCTAACATCAATCATCACTAAACAAACTTACGATCGATTTTTACTCATCTGTTTTAGTGTAGCGGGTTGAAGTGCCCTTTGACTCTATTTCATTATGCTTATACAAAAAGTGTAACAAGAAAATATAGAAAAAAAATAAATCTTAATTTGTTGTTTGGTGTCCAAGGCACATGGAGTGTTCAAGTGGGGAAGGCAAAAGGGTTACCTGCAAGTTACAGTAATTAACAAGAAGTCAGGATCAAAGTACAAGAGAGGGTAGGTGTGTCCTACATCCCATCTTATATTTGGACAAAATGCAAGTGGCCACAATTTTGTTTGAACAATTGTACTTTGCGGCCTAATTGATTACCTTAATTTATTTTATTTTTATTAAGCAAATGTAGAACCTGAATATAGGTGTCTTACTATTTACGTGCTGAAATTATGGAAGCCATTTTTGTCACTAAAATTATTTTGAGTATAAGTTGAATTCATTTTTGGCTTGAAAACTGACTTTTAGTTGGTTAATTATTTTGACAAGATGAAATTATTAACATGGTAGTGGTTAAAAATTAGAAAGAAAAACTTTATATACTCTTACAAAAAAAAAAGTCTAAAATTTCATTCTCAATGATGAAAAATCACATAGTTGTACTTCCAAAAAAACTCTACCATGATACATGTCATCCAAATAAAGTAAAGGCATTCCAAGATTTCTTTACATGAGATACCAATCCAATAAATTAAAAGTTAAATTATACTTTAACTTTTAATTTCATTTAACTTAGTTCCAATCCAAAAAAACTAGGTCTTTAACTTAGTTTTTGATTTCATTTTATTTCTCTAATTAATTAGTTTTTGTTCCATTTTAATTCTTTAACTATAGTTTTTGTTCCATTTTTATATATACTAGTGTTTATTTTGATTATTTTATGTGTCATTCATGTCATGCAACAATGTTGGTGGGGTTAGAGAGATTTTCACACCTCCTAATTTGGAAACAGTGTTCAAACTTCATGAGAAGACGAAGGAGATGAAAACAATTATGAACTACTAACACTCAGTGTTAAGTGATAATTGTGAATCAAATATCAAAGATAACAAAAAGTGTAAACTAAGTGATTGTAATTAACTTGTAGGCCAAATCATTGTAAAGTTAGTGTAGCATAGCTTAAGATGATCATATATTGTATATATAAGGATTATTACTTGTACTTTAGATTCATTCTTTTTAATAATGAAGAATCATAATCTTCAATTCTCTCTTCTCTTTTAGATTGTAACATGGTATCATCCGTCTTATCGATCCTAACTGTTTCTCTCATCACCGTAATCGTTTTCTTCCGCCGTAACTAACTCTCTTTTCTCATCTCCGATACAATGGTTCGTCCTCCACCAGATCATGTTCTTGATAATTCTTCTCCCCTTACTTTGTTTATCTCGGCGATGGTCCTATCTCTGTTGTTGTTACTCTTTGATAATTCTCGCCGTAGCAAATTTTTATGATATTGAACAATTTTGTGTTTTATACGATATTTGGTGAAATGATATTTTGTTATTTTAGATAAGTTGTACTTGGGACAAAAAGTTGTGTTGTGGTTTAGTGAGAGACAAAAAATTCTATTTTTGTGTCGTCGTTTGCCTCCAAATTTTTCCAGTCCCAGAAACATATTTATAATCAAACACAGTACAACTTGAGTTGTCCTATCCAGTCTCTTATTTTTTTAGCAAATCAAAAACACCTTTAAGAATACAAATATTTTTTCTTTTTTAATTTAGTACGTCAAACTTTGTGACAGTTTTGTCTATGTTATTTGACTATACACCATTTTTAAAGAATATTATTATCACTGTGTTGCCATATATTCTATAAATATTCTTTGAGTACTAATTACTCCACCGATATACCCACCTCTATCCCTTAGATAAATTGACGACTGACTTAAGAAATTTGGTGATCAATTCCCACCAAGGTTTGTCGTGCTTCTTAAAAATTCAAAATAAATTTTGTCCAATACAACTTGATAAGAAATATAACCACTTTAGTAATTAAAAAAAAAAAAAAAAAACTGCATAACACAGAAATTACCTACTATTAACAATTAATTATCATCTACTCCATCCGTGGTAATATATAAGCAAAAATCATCTTTTTAGGTTCAATATATTTGGTCTATATTATAGGTCAGATACATTAATTATGCAATGAATCTAAAAAGATGATTTTTGCTTATATATTGTCACGGAAGGAATACTTGTTAATTGATTAATTATACAATTATGAACTTTTTTTCTAAATGAATATCCTATATATGTAGTTGAAATCAAACCTTATGAACCGTAGGTCTTTTATTTTTTGTTTTGACAATAATCAATTGTTATGCTTGTGTATATAATTAAGATACGTGAAGTTTTTTCTTTCTACCGTATGATCAATTTTAAATTTAGTATAGAACATCATTAATGTGTAAGACATGTTACTTAAAATGCATGGTGACCATATTGATCATGTCGTTAATTATAATAACTGGCCAAGAAAATTTCTAGTCTCCGTTTGTAGGTGATTCATAAACCTGAGTTGACATTTTTCCATTTAATATAAATAGACATCTGCATTATGATAATTTTAGTGTATAAAATGGATAATTCTTTTTTCTTTTTTTTGAAAGAAGTGAATAATTTTATAAGCTCAAAAATTAATAAATACTAATTTGTGAATACTATTTGTGAATGTAACAGAATTATTCACTTCAATAATGTCATCGTTTTTTGTTGTGGTTCGTGTTTCGGTTGCTGACGCGTGTGGTTGGTTCTCTGAATATTTGATTCTTTGATTGTTTTCAAATATGTTGAGATTTGCATGATTCTTTGTCTCTAGTTGACCTCTACCGCTCCGATGGCGACTGTTTTCTTTGGGTCGTGTCTGTTTCTTAGGTGCTCGGTTGTGGTCGTTTCGTCATTGCACACTCATGTTGCTGTTGTGTCGGTTTGCTAGGTTTTAGAGGATTTTGTAGTGTTTGTTATCTTTGAGCTGGATTTGTCTAATTATATTATGATTCTACCATTATACATCAACCTTTTGCCTCGCGGAGCTGTTATTTGGATTCTGATAGGTCGATCACATTTGCTTCGAGACCGAGAGTTAGTGTCTAGTGACAACTTTTTGGGCTGGGTTGGTGGTGTCTTCTTTGGGGGTCCAGAATATGAGGGGTGCCTTCCTGATTATGGAATTAGGAGGAAGACCTCAATTTGGTGGGATTTTGTTCCTGATTATGGGACTAGGAGGAAAATCTCGATTAGGTGGAATTTTGTTTTTGCCGCTTATTTTCGATAATTCGTTACTATACAATGTCACTATTATGGAATTATGAGGAAGACCTCAATTTGGTGGAATTTTCTTCCTGATTATGAGATTAGGAGGAAAATCTCGATTATGTGGGATTTTGTTTTTGCCACTTATTTTCGATAATTCATTACTATATAATGTCATTGTTATGTACTTTTTTTATCAATCTTTATTCATCTTGGATAGAGATATAATTAATAATATATTTGCCATTATAAAATCAAAAGTGAACCTAAGAATTCATCTAAAAAAACAATATATCCATCCATGTAGTCTGACATTGTTGACACGTGTCAACCAAACGGACCGTACGTGCACTATGATTAACGTCAGCAACTTTGGACGGTTTCAATCCTTTTCATTACGGAATCAACGTCCAATTTTTTTAATTTTTTTTGGCTTATAAAAATAAAAGTCCAATATTTTTTCATTAAAAAACATAAAACATTTTTTTCATTAAAAAAACAGAAAACTACTAGTACTACTACAATATTATTCATTTTAATTATATACTAGTTTAAAGACACGTACATTCGCACGAGTTCATTGACTTTAGTTCGATATTTAAGTTTATCATTATTTTAATGTAAAAAATTTATTTAGAATAAAACATTGCTAAATATAAGTGAAACTATTGTGTTATTTTTTGTAAATTTTTTTATTCATTTTTTTATGTTTCAGTGCAAATAATTATCAATAGTTAACTTTGATATTAGTTAGCTTTATTTTATTATTATTAATAGTTTTTTTAAGGGAATATTATTATTAATAGTTAATAGTAAACTAAGCTACTAGGTTTGGTCTAGTAGTGAGGGAGTTTGGTAATATGCGCATGAGGTCTTAAGTTTGATCTTCATTGCAAACATTGTAAAAAAAAAAAGTTAGTAGTAAACTTGGTAGTAATATTATTTAATTTATTTTTGATGAAAAATATTGTTTATGTTTTTTTTTTAATATAGTTATTGTTTATGTATCTATTTCTATATTTCTATTTTTAAGAATTCAGCTTATTTTTCTATATTCTTTCTATAATTTATATTTATCGATTAAACTTTCTATAATTTTTTTATTGTTTTTTTTTCTATTTTTATGCATATATTCCTATATAATTTTTTTTTGAACTCATCTTATTCTTTCTATATTTTTTGTATTTATCTTATATTGTTTCTGTATATATTTTTAAATTTTTTTTAGTAAAATTACAATGAATGATATAAAACTTGCAATGTGGTTAAAAATATTAAGGATAAATTAGTAACTTTGGTGGTAATCAATTTTTACATATTAACTAGTTTAAAGATCCGTGCATTCGCACGGGTCAATTGAATTTTATTCGATATTTGAGTTTTTCGCTATATTAATGTAGAAAATCTATTTAAAATTAATTTTTTTTTGTTACATTAAAATTAAATATTTAAATCTATTTAAAATTAAATATTTAAATCTATTTAAAATTAAATATTTAAATCAATTTATATAATATTTTTTATATTTTTTTAATAGAGTATTGTTTTTTTTTATTTCTATATTCCTATTTTTATAGGGTTTCTTCTTATTTTTTCTATATTTTATTTATTAAACTTTCTAAATTTTTTTCTTCCTATTTTTATTTATAAATTGTTCTGTTTTTTCTTACAACTAAATTGTTTTGTTGTTCTTATCTAAAATCTGTTTTGTTCCTATTTTTAACCGTATCATCTTATCTTTCGTAATAGATAATCATAATAACACCATGATTAAGAGTGCATGATAACAGCATAAAACTCTTAATCTAACCGTACATCAAAAGAACCAATTCAATCTAAACCGTTGAATTGAATATAACAAGATTGAAAAAATGTCTCTATAAATGCAGAAGAAGACGAGTTTCATCGTGATTGGGTTGTGATTTTGATTTTTAGGATTTTCTTCAGCGTAACCAGAAAGAACAATTAGGGGAAAAAAAATTTAGCGAGTTAGGGTTTCTAATTCAACTCACTGATTCTCCTATACTTGTATTCCCGGTTTTTTCAACTTCGCCGGAGAAATCTCGCTCTAAATATTCTCCGATTATGTCTCCAGTAGCGTAAAGATCGGATTTTCCGGCGACAAATTTGGGGGTTTTCCGATTATTCTTTGAGTGTGTGGGAGAAATTTCCGATTTTGTTCCTAAAAAAAAGGGTCTTTACTCAGAAAGCGATTACTTGGTTTCTTCTTGCTTTCAATTTTGCATTGAGTTGAATTTGACTGTGCCGTTTTGAATCAGAATATGCGATATTGGGTTTCTATTTTTTGAGGATAAAAATAACTTTTTTTTTGTAGGATTAGATTTTTTTTGTTTTGTTTGGGAGTGTTCTTCAATTTTGATTAATTGGGTTTGATTTTAAGGAAATGGGACGGTAAAATCTAGATAAATCAACTTCTTCAATTTGATTAATTTTTGGGTTTGATATTTAAGGAAACTTTGTCCTTTGATAAATTTTCCGCATCAGTTTCATAAGTGCTTTTTTTATAAAAAATAAAATAAAAAATAAATTAAAATAAAAAGCTTTTCAATTTTTGGATTTTGAATTGGTATTGAATTTTGATATTAATAGGTTTAATTTATTTATTTGTATGGATGGATCATTTTTCTTAATATAGTGGTCACTGCAACAGGCAGAACCACTGATCATTCTGTGTCAATTTTTTTGGCTTCAAATTATTTCACAAATTCCTTGGCTTTCTAAAGAGCTTAATCAATCATTGTTGTAACCCCTTTTGCAATTTTGCTATTAGAGAATAAAATTGCAACTATGGCTGTGTCTTTGACACGTTTATCTTGTTGGTTATGGGGTGGTAGTAAGGAAAAAGAGTCTGTTGTTAATGGAAATTCATCTTCTGAATTGAGTTTTTCATTGAAAGAAAGAGAGTCTTTGAAGTTTCCTTTGATGAAGGGAACAAATAATCAAAGGAAGGTTAAGAAGAAGTGGCATAGTAGGGAAGAAAGGAGAGTTGATAGAGAGTATGATGTTGTTTTAGTACCATCTGATGGTGGTGATTGTTTATCAGGCTCTGAATATGATGACTCAGATTGGTCTATTGGGTGGTTGGAACCTCATGGTTCTGATTTTCAGAGTGATGACGAGTCTGCATCTGATAGTAGTTTTGCTGTTTTGGTTCCTTGTTATAGACCAGGTTGCAAGGAAGTGGATGGCTCAAATAATCAGCTTTTGACTGCTATTAAGAATCTACCAAATGAATTTTCTTCTGGTGAGATTTTGAACTTGCTATTGAAATTTTGTACATTTGTCTTCAATTAGTGTACTGTTTCACTTTTTCTGAAGTTATTTACTTTTTTATGATGGTTACTTAAATAAACATTCTTTGTTTAGATGCTTTTGTAATCTGTTAAGATTTTTGTTTGTTTGACCTTGTTGATGATTGTTATCCTGATGAAGGAATGTGTGTGTCATTATCATCATCATAGTTATTGTGTTTGTGGTTTTGTTATATTGGTAATTTGGTAATAATTCAGGTGTAAGTGCAATGGTGATTAGGTCTTTTTCTGGCTTAGCTTAATCCAAAAGTATAATACATGACAAATGCTTCTGTTTTTTTAATTCTTGGAATAGTCTTCAAATGCATCAATCTACTACTACTAGGTTGTTGTTTTATGGTTTTTTATATTTTAATGCTTGGTGTATGAAACTGTGGATACTATAGAGTCATGCTTTCTAGCCTTGTCTGTTTTTTTGGCTCCTCTTTTATTTTCTTAGTGCTTTCATGTCTAATTTTCAAAGGTGCTTTTAATGCTAGTGTTGAGTACTGTTGAACATAGTGCATGTTTGTATTGGTGGTGAGTTCGGTAGAATCACGGTGTGCTGGATTTTGGCAAAAGCTATAGTTAGGAGTGTTAACAAAATCACAGTGCCATCATGATTTCGTCAAACTCATTGTAACCTTTTATCTTTTCTAATCTCAGAATGTTTCTTTCACGTTTATGGAAAACAAATTCTTGTTTTTTACATCTTTATGATTGAACGTACGTTCATACTTCATCTTATAGCATAGGACTATTGACACACGGATCAAGATATGATTGAACTTAATTTGTAACAATAGCATACTCCAAATCAAAATTAGAGAAAGTTGTATTGTAATTAATGATGGCACCCTTTTAAGTTTTAACTATTCATTCATTGTATTAATATTTCTTGTGATATGTTGATACATTACATTCATCTCTAATGTTATATCTGTGCATCATACTTACTGTTTTCTGGATTACTGATTGAGTTTGCAGCTGGCAACAATTACATGGAACAATGGTTGGCTTCACTTCAGAATTTTGAAGTGTAGATAACTACTTTCCAGTGTGTTTGTAAACTTCGATGTCCACCGTGCCTGCACGAGTTTGATGGCTGCCCGGTGGAAGGATTTCTATCGCGTTTTCAAACACACAAAGCTTTATCTTTTATGACTATGGACCTTTCTGACTACCTTCTAGATGTAGGGGAGGCAAAAATAATACTTATTGCATCCACTGTATTTTTTGTACATAAAATCCACTTCTCTTCTTATTGTATAAGCTCAATTTGCAGTGCAAAATTTGGAGCTAGAACACACGATATGCAAAATTTGCTGTGAATAAGAGTTTCTCTTCAATGAAAATCAATATTATATGGATATGGAATTATAATAGGAGAATTGCACAAGTTATTGTGTAAGATCGGAAATATTTTAACTCTTAATTTTCTTGGGACAAATCTTAGAAATTTGAATTGGAGCTAACTCATACTTATAAAATTTATAAAATTGATTGATTTGTAAGATCATTTGATGTGAGATTCATTAACACACTCCTCGCGTCTGACATTATTGAGTTTAGTATGTAGTCTGTGGTGGTATTGACTTGGACCTGTGAATATGCTCCTTTTTAGGTCTCGGTTTCGATTCTCTCTAGTGTCAATTGTTGACTATAACATTACCATGATGTATTCTCCTCGTCCAACGCTCCCAAATACTGTCTTCCAACTTGCTTAGATGACTGATAGCATACTGTCGATGGGAAAAAATAATTCATTATGATTAGTTAATAGAAATCAATTTAAAAGCAATAAATTCATAAGCTAAACCAGCAAAGTATGAAGACATAAGCCAAAGCAGAAAAGAAGAAGAATTTATTGCCAGAGTTAATTAAACAAGCAAGCATCATGCACAATGAGTATAGTTGAAGTTTATTTCAATAAAACTTAATACAAGTTTTAGTTTAAAGGAGGTAAAGGAAAAAAAGTAATGAAAAAAAAATGGAGAATCGACAAAAGCCTGAGATAATATGTGGTAAATTAGAGCTTGTACTCACATAAAGGGTATTTAATTGAACGCAAAGTGTTGGAGTTTCCAAAACATTGATATGTGTTGACTTTCGAACTTCAGAAAGCCTTGGATCCTTAAGTGAATCCCTCATTGAATCTCTAAACTCCTTCTTTACAAATGTCTTAATGCCAATCTCCTTTGAGTATCGAGTAAGAATAGGTAAAGGTGGTACTATATCGTCCTTGCTAGCTACAAGATGAACATAACAAATTCAATATCCTCACTAGGTAATTCTATTAAAGAATCTAGCAAGAAAATGCATTATAGGGTATGAAGAATCTATTAGCATCGAATTAATTCATTTAAGGATATCAAACCCATTATTGACACACTATAGAAGTGTGTTACGTGAACACTGCAGCTGCAGTGCCTACCTAACAAAAGATAGTGGTAATTTGTGAAACAATCAATTTGTGACTAAAACAAGTGAAATAATCATCCCTGAAGGGGGCCTACAGGTTTAAGTAGATTCGATTGAATGTTTTCCTTCTGGTAATAACTGCATAGCAATTCGCACCGTCTGACCTTTTAGACTAAACTTAAATAATCAAGCTAAGTTAATGTAAATAGACCCAGAGTTCTTCACCCTGATGTAGAACAGGACCACCCAAAGAAATTCTTCAATTTCAAGACATCTGGTGCTTCAAACATGGATCCATCAAGAAAGATTAAAACATGGTCCACAGATGATGTATGCATCTATATTCTATATTGGGCATGGAGTTCATGACATGTGGAAAGATACGCTTACCTCCTCAACTATTCTGTAGACTTCAACAATTGAGCTACCATACCTTTGTTGGGATGACACAGGGATCCACCGCTGGAGAGTTTTACTTTGAAATGTTATCACATTCATATATATGCCAGATAGTAATCAAAATACAACTTCAGTTCAGTTATACTTTACATCCATCCCTACATTCTGTGATATAAATGACAATAACAGTGGCCCACAAAAGATAAGACAGCAAGCATATAAGGTACATTTGGTGCAAACAAAGAAAGAATGGGGAGGATTGAGAAATGAGAATCCTTTCATTGCAATTTGAATCAATATTTACATACATTTTTGTTAATAAGCTCACTTTAACTGTATTAAAGTGTTATCTCTTAAATGGATTAAGAGCTAATTGAACATCATATTTTTTGTAACTACTTATGGATTTTTACAAGTGCAGTAATGCAGAGTATGTATTAAAAAAAATTCAACAAATGTGTCACAGTCTCTGCCCCTTCACCATAGAAAACACAGCGATGTTCTTCATCTACTCGGATAACACCATGCCGGATTAAATTCTCTCTAGTTGGCACTCTATCATGAAGGACCATCCACGCTAATATTCATCGCCCTAATGTCTCATGTCATTGCCATATTACTTAATCTCACACCAACTTAACTCCATGCAAAGAGAATAATCAGTTGTTTCTAAGGTTTTTCTATCTTCATTAATATTAAATCTCATGATTTCAGAACATGATAGCATCTGGCCGGAGGAGTCTCCAAATGAAAGGTTCACATCGACAACAAGAGAGGAATATGTTGGCACAACAACCATGCTCCTAGAAAGTGGTATTGTCCCATTAGAACTTATTTGAACCGAATCTTCATCACTCTTAAACAACACGATCCGATAGTAATCTTTGTTATATCGTGTTGAATAGTCATAACAACTATATTGAGTTATGAGACTCCCAGAGACCACCTCGGGATACACATCAACAGCTCCCCTTTTGAGGTTTAAGTAAACCTTAATGTTAGCCAAAACAGCGTCAGAGAAGATGGAATAATGCACAGCTGCGAATCCATTTTGACCAAGAATAGAAGAACATAGCTGTTTCTCATGATAAAAATTAGAACCAAGAACCCCAGCATACCAATCAACAAACCCTTTGACGGCTAAACGACCATCAACGTCCTTTATATCAAATTTCATTCCTAAAGAACTGAAATTCTCAAAAAGTCGAGAGTCATCTAGGATAGGTGCGGTATTCACATGTTCTTGTAATCTTAGAGCATCTCTTTCCTCTCTTTTGAATATGTAATACTTTACTTCACCATCAATTAAAACTTCAACAGAACCATGGATTTGTATAGCCTTGGACTTTTCACGACCAATGAAGACTGAGAATATCTCCACAGCAGGAGATGGCCATGTGCAATGAGGTTTTAGATTCCTAATAAGAATTTTCGAGCAAAAATTAACTTAAAATATACCAATCTCAAAAATAAATGATCTAAACTCAATCAAATCCACCACAAATCTACAATAAAAACAAGCTCAAGCTTAACACAATACGGAGTATAGAAGTTGTTGTAAAAGCATGAATCTGTTTGTCTATTTTGCTTAATTAATTTTTTATACCATAATTAAATACATACACTAAAAGACTAACAATTTTTCTGAACTTCTTATAAACCAATAGACTTTTCTCACAAGATGGATCTCTAAAATTGCAAAAGACTCAACCTAAGAAAAGCTAAGACAACACACTTTGATCGAACAACAAAGAGCATTTAAAAACTTTTAGGCAAATATATATATATATATATATATATATATATATACACACAAGAGTTACATACCATGAAAGCACAGAGTTGGATGGCAAATCATCATCAGAAGACTGAAATAAGTAAAAAGAACCCATATGAGCTCCAAAAACATGACAGAAAAATAAATTAGAAAGAAAAGTACAAAAAAAAAAAAGAGAATAAACCTCATCTTCTCCATCGGTATCCAACTCTTCCATGTCTTTTGCGGAGATTTCTAGTAAGCTAGGTGACTGTTAAAAGACAATATAACACAAAACTTGTGACTGATGTGACTTGAAACGAATGGAATAGTAACAAATAGAACAAAACTACAATGACGACTAAAAAAATAAATTAAATACCTTACATACCCCAAAAGGGTCAGGTTCAAACCATTCGGCCTCAACCATAATAAGGAGACCCATCTCTTCTTGAAAGAATGAATCTCCAGACGTTGATCCCCGTAGTAACTCTATGGTCTCATTAAGAATCTTTCTACTTGTTCCAAATTCTGATAAATCTAGAGTGACAATAAAAGGAGCGTATGCAGGTGTAGCCAACCAACATCTAGGGATCTTTAAAAATCTTGTCTTACTTTCAAATCCGACTCGTTCAAAATCAAAATTTTGCTTATCAAATATGACACACTCTTCGTCAATACAATTTCCATATGTATTGCCATAGCGAACTACAATTTTTCCGTTGACATCAATGTGGTCATTCACTAAGTGTCTATCAAACATTTTGATACTTATGCGGCAATTAACACCAAATGGAATTATGATGTACTTAAAAGTAATATCGCCTTGAATACAAGAAATTACCCTACATTTGACCTCTTCATAATCATTTTCAAATTGGTCCTCATCCAAACAAAAGCGCCGCTTTGCAAATAAATTATCATTTCCATCGTACAACTTCACATTTATCCAACTTAATGGTGTAAGTGTACGTGGAGGGAAACTTGAGTAATCTTGACCGATTAAACTTAACTCGGTGTTCGTCCCAACTATTTCAGCAGCATCAGGCTGACGTTTATAAAGTTCATGGACCTGCTTCGCTCCAGAATCATAAACTTCACCACAAATCTCCCCGTAGATAAGAAGCGGACTATCCTTCTTTGGTTGCACAGTCACCGATAACACTTGTACTAAAGGCCGCGTTCGAAGAGCTGCTCTCCCATTTTTCTTCTCTCTTTCCCTTTTCTCATGGCGTCGCCTAACAAGACACTCGAACATATACTCGCTCCGTGACTCGCTGCTCACCGTATTAAAATGACAAGCGCTCAACTTCTCGAGCTCTCCTCTTGAAACATTAGTATATTTATTAATGTACTTATCTAAATCCATAACTTACAACTCTGCATAATCAAACACAAACACAAACACAGTCAACTCATCGATCCCTCGTCGAGACAGTTTTTGTGAAAAATACTAATGGCGTACAGAGAACACAAGTTCATGATTCATCAATACTATATTCAAACATGAAAACAGACACATATGATGAATCAAATTTGAAGAAATTATAAGCAGAAATTATATTATATTATTTTGATAAATAAAAATTTATAGAAACAGAAGTTCAAATTTGAAGAAAGAGAAGCTGAAATTAGGAGTTGAAGAAACAGAAACGATGAATCAGGTTAGAAGCAGAAAATAAATATCTTTTCACCGATTGAAACATCGGTTGAAACAGAGAAGAAGACACTCACCGATTGAAACAGAAATAGAAGGCGGAGAAGACGGAACAAGGCGAAGAAGCAAAAGCAGAAGGCGGCAACGGCGGTTTGGCAGACGGCGGTTTGCTTTCGAAGGATGAAGGTTGAAAGCAAAAGCAGTGCTGCTATGTTTTTTTTTTCAGGAGTTTTTGTTTTTGGAATATAAGGGTGTATTGGATTGGGGATTTATAAAGACAATCTTAACAAAAAAAAAAAATCTCGAAGATTTTAAAAGATTGATTTTGTGGGATTATATCTTGAAAATTTTAAAAGAATGTAAAAGATTTTAAAAGAGTCTAATTTCCCGCTTCTGGTTTTCACGGTACAAAGTCTTCTCGTTTTAGTTTATATACATTATGGTGTAAAAAAACATAATACACACGACTCATATGGAAGAAGCAAAAGAAGAAGAAAAAAACAGAGAGAAAAATGAAAACAAATAATGAAGAGTGAGCACCTTGCGAGAATCCTGTTCTATTTGAGTGAGCCTAGCGTGCGTTTTGACAAGACGAATAATTCATGTTTCTTTGAATGGGGCTAGCTAGAGTTCGTCGCTTTTTTCGAATGAATCAACAATTAAGAGTTTGAGCAGCAGAATCGCGTTAGGGTTCGCGTCTCTGAATCGGATTATCAAGAGTTTATGCGCAACAAAATCGTGTTAGGGTTTGTTTGGGGAGAATCGATTTTGAGAAGAAGAAGAAATTTATGAGAATCAATCTCAGAGTTGGGGATGAAGGGATTAGTTTGAGGAGAATCGATTTTGAGAAGAAGAAGAAATTTGAGGCATAAATGGATTTCAAGATGAAATTTGAGTTATGACTTATGATAAAGTGTTCGTGCTTTTGGAGAATGAAATTTAGGTCCTGACTAGTTATTTGTTTTTTTAGGGAAACTAGAACTTCCGACCCGTGCACGCACGAGTCTGATTAAAAGGTATATGAAAAATTGAAGTAATATTAACCATAAATTTGAATAAATTTTCTTATAAATTTTTATATAACGGAAACTATGATATATTACGATGGAGCCTCTAGAGGTTCTCCGGGTATATCTTCTTGTGGTGGCATCTTTAGAGACCATCTTGGTACTTTTTTAGGTGTATTTTCAGCAAATATTGGTGTTGCAACCTCCCTTTATGCTGAATTTTGCGCTGCAATTTATGCTATTGAATTTGCTTCTACTAAAGGATGGACCAATCTTTGGCTTGAATGTGACTCTGTCCTCTTAGTTCAAGCTTTTACTAATGTGAATGTGGTCCCTTGGAAGCTGAAGGTTAAATGGAAAAATTGTCTTCATATCGTTAGAAATTTTCGTTTTAGATTTTCTCATATTTATAGAGAAGGAAATAATTGTGCAGACAGATTAGCTAATGCGGGGTTTTTTGTTAATGGGTTAGTCTGGTGGGACCAATTACCAAGTTGCTCTAGAGAGAGTTTCTTTAGAGATAGAGTTGGTTTGTCTAATTATCGTTTTCGCTAATCTTGTTTTGGTGGGTTTGGTTTATGCCCCCCACCCTTTCTTTTGGTTTTCATTTTAATAATACTTTTGGTGAGATGGTAGAGGAGTGGTAGTGCATTGAGGTGCCAACATAGTTGGGATGTCGATGTCTTACTATGATGTCATGCTCTCCATGAGTACATATCGGTCTTCCTCAAGAGCCAAGGGAGGAACTTATCACATTCTCCTCCCGAAGGCCTAGAGGTAGACCCGTCAGATCTAAGAACAAACATAAACCATTTGTTGTAGTCAAGGAAAACACGGAGGCCACCATGGAAATGATTCTCATTAAGATCCCAGGTGGCAAAGATATTATGAAGGCTTTAATTAACTTGGCTTGGCATCATTAGTCTAGCATAACAATGTTGAAGGGTTCTAATACGTTACACTTATCAACCCGATGTCTCATGCCCCAACTTTTTCCAATGAAGGAATATTCCATATGACATCTCTATTTGGAACATACTTAAATGTCTGTTTGTGATAATCTTCCTCCCTGATTCATCACTAATCCTTTATTTTTCTCTTCTTCCATATGCCTTTCTCGACGTGGTAGATTGATGTTTGGTGAAATTGTTGGAGGGCAATTAAGGTTGTTGATGATGTTTTGATCGTTGTTGCTATTTTGAAAAGATCCCAATTTTTCAGATTGACCCCTCACTATTATGAATTACCTTGCTAATAAATTATAATTACGGAATCATTACATATACTTGACTATAATAAATTTTTAAAAGATTGATTTTAATCATATTTACTTTAAAATTTATGTAATGATTCCATAATTATAATTTAGTATCATGATAATTTTTAATAGAGTGGTAAGCCTACAAAATTGAGGATTCTTTAAAAGAACAACAACGATCAAAACACCATCAAGAATCTTAATTGTCCCTCCAACAATTCCACCAAACATCAATCCACCACCTTGAGAAAGGCATATGGAAAAAGGGAAGTAACATTACCACAACAGGTATTTAGGTATGTTCTAGATAGAGACGTCATATGGAACATTCCTTTGATGGGAAAAGTAGAGGCATGAGACACCGGATTGATAAGTGTAATGTTAGTGACAAAATCAGAACCCTTCAACTGTACTGTTATTCTAGATTGATAATGTCGAGCTAAGTTGATTAAAGCTTCCATAGTATTTTCGCCACCGTGTATCTATCAGAATCATTTCTATGGCGGTTGTGTCGA
The DNA here is from genome assembly GCF_020283565.1 of Trifolium pratense. Classification (NCBI taxonomy): domain Eukaryota; kingdom Viridiplantae; phylum Streptophyta; class Magnoliopsida; order Fabales; family Fabaceae; genus Trifolium; species Trifolium pratense. The sequence continues at coordinate 18,569,705 of NC_060060.1, read as the reverse complement.
TGATGATGTTGACATCATCAAATTATTGTTGTTGTTGTTGGCAGAGGTTGTGTGAGAGACTAGCAATATCATAGACTATTTATAATAGTTTTCTTGAATATGGATACATGCACCTTACCAATTGAAAGGGAAAAATTAATATAAAAATTATTAAGTAAATATGAAATATTAAGTGTCAAAATGTTTAAAACTTTGAAAATTAATAAATTTTAATAGAACACTTTAAAAAAAAATTAACATTGTTTAAAAAAATCACAAATGAATAAATTGAGGATTGCAACTATTTTTTTTTGGTAAACAAATGAATGCATTTAAGATGGTTGACTCTCTTAATATATTTTTATTTTTTTGGTCAACCTTTTTTTTTATCACACAAATTAAATCATTTTATTTCAGAGAAAACAAATGGCCTGACTTTATCCTAAACTTGTCCCCGTGGCGAAAGTAGGGAATAGCCGGAGTGGGTCACGACCAACCCTAAAAAATAAAAAATAACTAAAATATCCTTGATGTAAAAATAGATCAAATTTAATACCTAGTCACGGATTTGGTCAAATTTAACACTCTTAGAAGATTTAGACTCTTCTAAAACTTGGTTCCAAAGACTATTTATTGTTTTTAGTTTTTACTTAGTATTGTAACAAAAAATTACAGTAATAATTTAAAAATGGTTAACATGTTGAATCCCTACGAGATCAATTCGAAACATCAACATCATCAAATTGAAAATGTCAAAATCTCAATTGAAGTTAAAACTCACATACTAAGCTCACAAAGAAGAGAATAACAACATAGATTGCAAACCTTAGCGAGAACGTGAAAGTGACGAATCCATTTCTGAAAATCAAATCATAAACAACAAATACTAAACATATACAAGATCAAATTAGAAAAAATCAAAACCCTAAGCAAATTAAAATTGAATTAAAATCAAATCTTTGATGCTAAGCATATACAAAGAATCATATGAACGATACAAAATGGCCAACATTGAAATCACAAAATTGATACCGCAAAAAGAACTAGAGAATAGAATCGGTGATAGAACTACATACATACCAATTATAGAAAAATAAAAAATGCTCTATAAAAAGATTATAGAATATGCTTTTCTGGGTAATTTTCAAATGCTTTGACTTCTCTCAATAGAAAAAGCTATTAACGTACTATATTCTTTCATAAAAATATGAAAAATAGTCAAAGAAGAGGAAAAAATAAAAATGTACGCTTTTGATTTCGTAGAGGTTGATGGAAAGATGGAAAAAACCTCTTTGGATTGGTGGTATGAGATGGAATGGAGTGGTATGTGGTGGTATGAAGTGAAGTTCCATTGTTTGGATTCTTTAAAAATGAATGGAATGGAGTGGTATGTGATGGTATGGATTCCATCCCATTCCATCATTTTCTCTTATTTTTCTTCCCCTCCAATTTGGGGTGTATGGGATGGAATACAAAATGTCCAAACAATGGAATACATTTTATGCTTCATTCCATCCCGCTCCGCTTCATTCCATCTTATTCCATTCCGCTCCATTCCGTTATGTACCATCAATCCAAACATAGCCTAAAAGCTTATAGTTGATTTGTGCAAAAGATGGCCGTCATACCCAACATGTGTGTGTCGCATGCGGATGGAATTTTGCATCATTAGAAAGAAAAAATTATAAAGTTGGATAGACAAAAGAATTGCATACAAAGAATTTGACTAACAAAGAAAATAAGAGAAATTGAATGCAAAGTAATAGATCTAGAAATCTAGAAATATTAGAATGTGTTGGTATGTTGATGAGAATGTGTGTAATGTAATGTATATGGTGGGTTTATATAGAAAGAGACATAGAGAGAAAAGAGAGGCTACAACCAAGGGTTAGGTTATTGTAAACTAGGGCTACGTAATGCTGCCGCGGCGCCACTTGCAACTTGGTCATGCTTCATTAGGGTTACATGGTGTCCATTTTTTTTTTTTTTCACCACCAGTTTAATCTGGTTCAAGGGTCATGGCATCAAGTGATTCTAGCCTCCTCCCGATCACAGCTGTGAGGGATCGAATCGTGGTCCTCCCTATAAAGTTCAACGTTAATCACCATTGAACCAACTAACGATTGATTATATGGGCTTATCAAAAAAAAAAGATTGATTATATGGTGTTCATTTTTTTTTCTTTTCTGATTTACAATGTTGGCAATGAAAATCGAACCCAGGACCTCATGTATACTATTCAAATCTCTCATCACTAGATCAATCATAACTTTACATGGTGTCCATTTTGTTTTTGCATTTATTTTATTTTTTATACTAATGTATTAATCTGACCAAGGTAGTTAGTTTTTGCATTTATTTTATTTTTTATATTAGTTATTTAGAGCATCTTCAATTGTTATACCACTTTGAGTGTTATAAATTAATAACAAATGTTCATACAATGTTATGTAATACTTATGCAATTCATATATATTTTATTTTAATTGTGTAACTACATTACTAACAAGTGGTTCATTCTATATTTATTTAATAGAAGTTATTTAACTTGATATACAAAAAAGATAATATTAAATCATCAATTTTGATATCCTCTGTATCACGTCAAGCAACTTCAATGATAAAAAAATTAAGATACGAATCATTACTCTATGATACTCTCTTTAATACTTTTATTGGAAATGCTCTTAAGTTATAAATTTGTGATCATTGGATCAAAATAAGAGATTCAAATTACAATGTATTTTTTAGAGTTTTTTGTGTGTGCCCCTTACATATTCAATTTTACCTCTTTCGCATTCCAAATATCCGAGTGTTGTAAAAATATAAAAAGCTTGGATGATTTATCCAAATGTCGTCTATATTGTTATACTGCTCCCAATATTAAAAATATATCCTTTTTATAAGAAACAATTTCGAAAAAACACACAGACCAAGGAACTTTATCTTCTTATTAAAAATTCTAAAATTTTATAATCTATTCCAAAACTAACCTTGGTGTATTAATTTATTCTTGTCCATTGTAATATAGGGAATATGTCACTCTAATTAATGCATAACTTTGGAATGGATTAATTTGATACAATTTAATAAGGGTAGAAATGGAATTGTAACAATAAATTTAATGATTGTTTCTTACAAAAAAAAGACCAATTTTTTTTCTTTCAAATTGTTCCTTATAAAAAGGACCGGAGGGAGTACTAAATTACATGTATTCATTTATTTTATTTTTTGGACGTTATGTATTCATTTATCATTATAATTACAATTGGTAAAATATATATATATATATAGAGTCAGGATCCGTTGACACCAACTAGTTTGACACCAAATGTTACACCTCTCAATAACGTTTTAACCGATATAAATTTTATAAAATCCACCGTTAGATTGAAAGTTTACATCATATAGATCATTTGTGTAAAATTTCAAATAAATCCAAAATCATTTGATATGTTATTGAGATACATCAAAATTAACGGTTTTTGTATTTTTTTAAATGCCGTTAATCTTTATGTGTCTCAATAGCATATCAAATGATTTTGGATTTGTCTGAAATTTTACACAAATGATCTATATGATGTAAACTTTCAATCCAACGGTAGATTTTATAAAATTTATATCGGTTAAAACGTTATTGAGAGGTGTAACATTTGGTGTCAAACTAGTTGGTGTCAACGGATCCTGACTCATATATATATATAGACTTTTTAAATTATTATATTATAAGTCTCCGTGAGCTTGGTTCAATTGATAAGGATATCACATATATTATGCAGGAGCCGGAGTTTGAATCCGAACATTCCACTTATTCACCTTTAAGGTGGAATTTCTAGTAACTAGCTAGATTACTAGATAAAAAAAAGTTTAGCGGTAAGCACTAAGAGACATAAGTAAAATATGTTCTCCTAATCTTATAGGTGTAGCTCAAATCATAACTATCATAAATATTATTGGAGTAATCATTATATAGGTCTCAAACAGGCCCTAAAAATATCATAGTAAACGTAATCATTTTTCTGTAGAATAACAATCATAACCATTAATGCAATAAACTAAAATTATTGTAATTTCAAATAAAAGAAATATAATTAATCAAGTCAAATTACTCAATAGTTTAGTCATTGTTAAACAACTTGTTTGATTTTAAAAAAAAAATCAAATAGTTTGATTTTTATAAAAAAAATATTGTTTTTATTAATGTTTTTTTATATATAATTAGATTAAATGACAAAGTCATTAAAAACCAACACACAAAGTAAAGTGATCAGAGTTCGAACCCAATGATGGTGTTTTTTATATTAGTTTATTAAGACTTTAATCTTATTATACAAAGAACCTCTCGTACATGCCAAACTGCAATTGCTTATTTAATTACTCCCTCTAGTTCTATATATAAGAAACATTTCATTTTTTAGATTCATTGTAGAATGAATGTATTTAGACTATATTATTGTCTAGATAAATGAATTCTACAATGAATCTAAAAAAGTCAACTTTTTCTTATATATAGGACCGAATGAAGTATTTTGTATTCGAAAGACCAATTTTTGTTTGTGCAATAAATTGAAGAATAAATTATCATACCATATGTTTTTTTTACCGAAAACTATTGTAATTTTAAGGGTTTGCCCTTGGAGAAATGCTTAAGAAAATTAAAGTTAAAATTTTAAGTAAAAAAAAATCTTTTTAAAATTTCAAGACATTGAATGCACTACTTTCAAAATTATCTTACTATTTTTATTCCCTTAATCATTGCTCTAAAGACACTACTTTAATACTCCCTCTTTCCCTAAATATTAGACCTAGTTTGACTGTTGCACGTACGTCAATGCATAATTTCGATCACTAATATTTTTAATTGTCTATTGGTAAAAATTATAAGAACTTAATATTTTGAAAATACTCATCAAAACAAATTAAACAAATCTTATATGATAATATTTACATCTATATATTATTAAAAAAATACGGTCAAAATAAGATAAATTAATAATACATATTAGTCAAAGTAACTCTTATAAAAAGGAATATAGTATTTTCTTTATATAATTCGGTTGATATGAGAGAACATATTTTATATATTTTATATGTCTTACAGCTAAATTTTATAATATGATAATTCAAAACAAAATAAAAAAAGTTTATATATTTCTTTTTACCAACCAAAATAATAAACGAATATTCATGTTTAATATATTTTTAATATTAAAAATAGTATAATATATCTTAGACAATGATTTGGAATCATCCAAATCTCCAAAATTTCCCCATACATTTTTTAAGTTTCCTCAAATTTGTTTTCAACAAGCCAATTATGAATAGAGGAAAAAAAAAACCCTCAAAGTCCTCTCCTCTCAAAGCATTTCCCTTAGGCTATGTTTGGATTGATGGGAGATAATGAAGCGGAATGTAATGAAACATAATAGAATGAAGTGGAATGAAGCATAATGGAACATATAATTCATTCCATTGTAAGTATTTTATGATGTGACAAAATAATGTTTCCATTCCATTGTTTGGAAAGTGGGTGGAACGAAACTAGTTATAATTTTTTATTACACTAGTAATAGACTCGTGCTATCGCACGGGTCGTAACGTTACGACGATATTTTTTTTAAGTTATAGTTTGATAATCAAAATTGGTTGCAATTCTAAATATTTAAATTGAAAGAAATAATTACATAGAACATATTTATATACCAGTTAAAATTTATCCCGTGTAAAATAGTTTTTTTAAAAATTTTATTAGTAAGAACTTATCTCACATATGATAATTATTTTGAATTTTTTATCTGTGATAATTTTATCTCGTACATGATAGTTAAAGTTTATATATAAGTTTGTACCAAAAAATAATAATTATAAATCAGTTAGAATTTACCCCCGTGTAAAATAGTTTTTTTGAAATTTTTATTAGTAAGAACTTGTATCACATATGATAATTATTTTAAATTTTTTATCAGTAATAATTTGTCTCATATATGATAGGTAAAATTTATATCGGTTAGAATTTATCCCGTGTAAAATATAGATTTTATTTTTTACTTTTGAAATTTGAATATCATAATTTGTCTCCAAAAGATAACTCACGACAACTTGCAAAATAAAGGACATTGTCACATGCATTTGTTTTCAAAAGTAACTAAGTGACTTGTGGCTTGATTAAAATGCAACTATGTCTTTCAATAAAGTAACATTTGCACTCACAAGATGAAATATGGCTTAGATGACTTGGTTACTTGACAAATGGTGTGTACTTTTAATTCAGTTATCAAATTTTTGGACATCAGTTATCCTCATTTGGGACACATACAACAAATTAAGTAAATGTGTTTTGGACTTAACCAGAACAATCAACTTTCTTATATATATATTAGATTTTTACCCTTAATTAAAAACTATTATTATTATATATATAAAAAACATCCTAATTTTCAAAAAAAAAAATGAACATTACGTCAAAAAAAAACATGTCAAAAAGTTTCAAATAGCAAAAGTTTCACAAAAAAAAAAGTTAACAAAAAAAAAGAGTCAAAAATGCATTGCACACGCCACAACAAGTAACATGATGGCAATAAAGAAATGAAAGAGAATTTATTGACGACGAGGAAGCAGCAACAAACCATGAACAATGAGTAGAAGAAACAGTATTTGGAAGGAGGAGGTATAGCTCTAATGATAAAAATAAAATAAACATAGGGATATAAAGGTAAAATTCTAATTATATAACTCCATTCCATTGGATACATCTTAGAATTGAGTATTGGACCTAACTCATCCTTACAAAATCAGCTTGTAAAGTGAGGATTGTCTCTAGTTTATAAACACTTAGTCAGACCATCTCTCAACCGATGTGAGACTCTTAACAATACACCCCAAATTGGGGGGAAAGAAAATTGAAAGGTCGGATGGTATGAGATGGAATGTGTTCCATTGTATTCCATTTCACCCCGTTCATTATTTGCAAATCTAAATAATGAAACTTAATTACTTACCACTTCATTCCATCACATACCACCAATTCAAACAAAGCTTTAGACACACTCTTAGAGAAGATAATCAATATGCAGATTTCTTCGTTAAACTTGGAGCCTCCTCAGATGCTGACTTCTTGACTATGCTTCTCCTCCAAAAGACATCTATCATCTTCTTAGAAACGACGCAATTGAAACATTATTTGTTCGTGAATAGTATTTTCTTTTGTTTTGTTTTTTTCCTTACCAAAAAAGTATTTACCAAACATTTATTCCTTTCACATTATACTTTCTTCTTTTTAACCCCTCGTTTTCTTTCTTAAACTCTCAAATAGACCATGAAAGTATACTATCATGGTATAGTAGATGGGACCATTTTTTTTTAAGAATATTAAATCAATAAACTAAAAATTAGTATAATTTCAAATAAAATAAATATAATTAATCAGGTCAAACTACTCAATAGTCATTTTTAAACTAGGAAGCACCGACACTCTTCAGATTAGGCGTGTCTGTATCGGACACGTGTTGGTGTCCGTGTCTGACACCGACACTTATGATTACACTAAATTATGTCACTTTTCCAAATTTTTATCGGTGTCGACGTCTCAGTGTCTGTGTCGTGTCCGGTGTCCGTGTCTGTGTCCGTGCTTCATAGTTGTTAAACAACTTGTTTTATTTTTTATAAAAAAAAAAAAAGTTTATTATAAATATAATTATAAATATAAATTGTTTGATTATTTTGTTAAGCCTTTAATCTTATTGAGTAGAGTAGTTATAAAGATCCTCTCTTTTTGTTTTTTGAAGGAAAATATTCTCTCATTTTTTGTTGTTGCAAACATCGGTCTTTAATTGATATTTTTATTTTTAGCGGTTTCTGAGTATTTTCACAACATAGACTTTTTAAGTTTGTTATGAGATTAATTATATATTGATCATCTAAAAATTTAAAAAATTACGTTTTTTTTTCTTTTTTCGTAAACATGGTATCATTTGTTCACAACTGTATAAAAATTAAGTTAGAGATCGAATTTAAGGCCTTGATTAAAATAGAAGAAACATGTATCATCTCATCTAAACGTAGTATATTTAAAAAATTACTACAATAACATAATATTTCTTTCAAAATTTAAATGTTAACCATTCGTTGAATATATGACCAATAATTTACAGCACTGAAGTTTCTATAACAACATTTTTGAAAAATTTGAATTTTGATATCCTCGTTAAAAAGATGATTTACTTCGTAAACACTAATTTTATTTTATTTTTTGTCAAATAATTTATCGACTAAAAAATCCACCTTAAAGGTGAATGAATGGAGTGTTCAGAGTTCAAACACCGATTCTTACATATACAGTGTAATGTACATGTTAACTGAGCTAAGCTCCCGAGGATATAAACATGCTAATTAACTCCATGGATATTGAGATGTTAAATAAAAGCAAAGAAAAATAAAAGGTGGATGTAAAAAGCAAAAAGGGGGAGGTGCTCATGGTTTTGTGGGTTGTGTGATTCTGAACTGGCAAAGCTGGAACAGTGCCACCAGCACGTGGGTCACCACATAAATAAGTTTTTTTGGTACAAAGTTCTTTTCTTTTTTTTTTTTATTATGATGTTATCTTTTTTTTTTTTCAATCCTTCTATATACAAAATGATAAACACCCCTTAAAAAATGTATGAACAATTGTGATGGTTGAGAGTCGAATTCGAATAAAAATGTACGGTCTAATAATATTAATATTGTAAATTAAAAAAAAAATAGAATATTAATATTGTAAGTTGAGTAAATTCATACATACATACTTTTTTTTTTTAAGCAACATACTTCTATTTAAGATTTAATTTATATGTAAGAACGAACCAATTAAGAATATATAATTTTTTTTTTTTACAATGAGTTGAGAATGGAGTCAAGAACTTCTAGCGTACTACCAAAATTTCTCATCACTAGACCAAATCTAGTGACTTTAATTTTTTATGCACATATTCAATCATATATCAGTTTTTTTTTATGTGGACAATTTACAAGCATCACATAAAATTTACATACGACCGTAAAATCTCATATTTAAACTTGGATAAAAATGTTCAGTCTAACAATATTTTTTTTATTGAAATTATAGTGTAGTTATATCTTTATCTTATATATCTCGCTACAAAAAGATATTTTAAAAAGCAATAATTTTTTTTTGTCAAGTAGCCTAGTGGCTAGAATTTCACCTTTTAAAGTGAATAAGTCAGAGTATCGGGTTCAAACCTCGGTCCCTGCATATTGCATGTGATGTCTCTACCAACTGAATTATGATCACTGTAGGGATGACAATGAGTGCCCATGGGTGCGGGTTTGATACTACCCAGACCCACACCCATTTATTCGGGTGCCACCCAAACCCAAATGTTGTTTGGGTGGAAAAATGGAACCCACACCGACACTCGTTGGGTTCGAGTTTTTTCACCCAAACCCGAAATATGTAACAAGAACATGCATAATTGATTATTTGTTAAAACCTGACCTGAACTATATTTGATAAAATGGAAAATGTAGCATAATTTGGCAATATAGTTTGTACATTTCAAAATAGTTTTTTTTTTTACTAAACAATTCATCACTACAGCATGCACTAGTACAACATTCAAAAACTTAAAATGGAGCAAAATACATAGGGGTAAATATGTAATATAATATATAAACGGCTGAGTGAATGAGTTTTGGATTTGGGTTAAACCCACACCCATAAATTCTGGTGTCGCCCGAACCTAAACTCAAACCTAGTCAACTCCGGTTTCGCCCGTTGACTTGGGTTTAGGTTCGGGTGGGTCTATCGGGTTTGGATTTTCCTGCCATCCCTAGATCACTGGACAAAAAACAATGATTTTATTAGATGTATATTTAAATTTTTATACCACATAAAAATAATATCATATTTTATCAATAATGAATTGATTCAAGTGAAAAGAATTTTATTAGATCCAAGAGGTCAGAGATTCGAACTTTCACTCGTGCATATAGAAAAATTTGATTGAAAGAAAAACATCTTATCGGTCCTAAATTTCCCGACTAAAATCAATCATTATTAAATGGCGATCATTATTTTTTCCGGTTACCATAATATCTGTATGAAGTTTCCACCGCAATTAGCGATGTTTAATCTTCATCAAAGATCATGTGGGGTACACAAGGTGAATTCTCTCCTTCCAACCAAATTTTCTTCATACGCATGAGTCAGAAATCAAACACCCTAATCATATACTTAAGAAGACCAAAACTCTTACCACTAGAACCAATTCATTATTGGTTAGTTCCATTATTATGAAACGAGGATGAAAATTTGATATGATAACAAAAAAGTTAAAACCGACTTTTTTCAATTGTCACACTTTTGTCTAAAGGAAATATTTTTTTGACATTAAATTCATGCGAACTTTGCTCCCCTCCATCATCTCATAATTGACACAACAACATCTTACACGTTTTCGCTGTCTTTTCTTTTTCTTTCTCTATCTTTCATTGAATCTTTTTCTTTTCATTCTCCATAGATATTTCTTTTTATATTTTCTTCTCTTTGGTCCTTTGCATCATCATCATGGATTCCATGTCTTCTCTTCCATATCTTTTCATAGATAAAAGTTGAAACACGGTTTGCATGTTTTTGACTCTAACACGTTGTATTGTATTGTACTTAACATAATAATAAGATCTCAATATCTTTGGTTCATTTTTCTCTAGTTTGTGCACAATTAAAGAGTTTTTTTTTTTTAATATATTTGGTTCCTTGGTTGATTCGAAAACAAAATCAAGGACCAAGGGAAAATCAAACATAACAAAGAAAACATGTTGCAGAGAGCAGCTAGCAATGCATATTCATGGTGGTGGGTTAGCCACATCAGAACAAAGCAATCAAAATGGATGGAGCAAAACCTTCAAGGTTCATTATTAGCTTATAACATCTTCATTCTCTTTATCATATTATAAAATTATTACAAGTTCATGCTTTGGTTTTAACGTTGTATAAAAACATATATTATATAGTATATAGTATATGCTTTTTTTTATCATCAATTTCAATATATTATTGAGAGGTTTAAGGAAGATTTGATATGGTGTTACATATAATATTTTTTATAAAATATTTATCAGCAATCTGAAAATTAAGGTTTAAGGAAGATGTGATGTATGTTTAATTGTTTTATATGATTCTTACTATGCTATTGTACTTATTCAACCACTCAAATTATTATGATGCTTTTCACAAATTATTAACATTGATCTTGTTGTACATCTTAATTTTAAGATAAATTGTACTGATTTGAAGTAATCTCTATAATCTTAGGATTTTGGAATATATGCTTACCACTATCTTATGTATTGTATGTAACTAGGGACACTAATTTTTTTTATTGGAATTAGAATATTAATTAAAACTTGCTTGAACTATGACTAGATGTCAGTGTGATGTAAGATTAACATATATAAGCAAAAAATGCAGATATGGAAGACAAGGTGCAAAAAGCTATAAAACTCATAGAGGAAGATGGAGACTCATTTGCAAAGAGAGCAGAAATGTATTACAAAAAGAGACCAGAGCTAATAAGCTTTGTCGAAGAAACATACAAGGCTTACCGAGCTTTAGCCGAACGATATGATCACATATCAACGGAGTTGCAGAATGCTAACAACACTATTGCTTCTGTCTTTCCGGATCGAGTCCCATTTATGGATGAAGAAGATGACGATGGATCTCTGAGGACTCATAGAAAATTGCCCGAAGGGTTCAAAACAAACATTCCAAAGCCTCCCGTTAAAGATTTAAAAAGTGTTGTAACAGCAGCCACAAAGAAATTTAATAACAAAAAGATCACCAATGCTGCTGCTACTTCTAAAGTTCCTAAATCTGGATTGAGCAGAAAGGAAGCACTTGAAGAGGTTGACAAGCTACAGAAAGAGATTCTTTCTCTACAAACTGTGAAGGAGTACGTGAAAAGCTCTTACGATAACTCAGTTGCTAAGTATTGGGAAACCGATGAAAAGATCAAGGAATTACAAGAGAAAGTTTCTGTTCTACAAGATGAACTTGGAGAAGGTATAGTTATCGAAGACGATGAAGCGCGCCGTTTGATGGCAGAAGCTGCTCTTAAATCATGCCAAGAGACATTAGAACAATTGCAAGGAAAACAGGAAAAATCAGTTGATGAAACCAAAGTTGAATCCAAAAGGATAGAAGATATCAAGGCCAAATTAGGCTCTCTCATGAATGAGTTCCAATATGATCAGAGCAAATCCAAAAACTCAAGGGTCAAAAGAGATGTAAAAAGTATAGCAGAGAGAAAGGACTTGGAAAAAGATGAGGGTAGATCGACTCAACAGAAACTGGACTTGCACTTATTACAGGAGAAGGTTAAAGTACACTTTGACGCTAGCTCCAATTCGTCTGTTGCTGCGACAGAAATGGCGGAGAAGATTGATGAGCTTGTGAACAAAGTGATCGGTTTGGAAACTTCAGTTTCATCTCAGACTGCTCTAGTAAATAGATTGAGAACAGAAACTGATGAACTTCAAGGCCATATTCGAAATCTGGAAGATGATAAAGAAAGTCTGATCAAAGATAAAAATAAATTGAACGATCAACTGAGAGAAATGGAACAAAAGATGCTCGCGGTACAAGATTTAAACCAAACTGTTGAAGATCAGAATAGCGATCTCCAAATCCATTTCACCGAAGCGCATGGTAATATTAATCGTCTCTCAGCGGAAGTCCAAAGTGTTCAGTCAAGTGAGAAGGTTAAGGTTGCAGATTCATTGCAGATACAAAAGAATTCATCAGGCCAGGCTGAATCAAAACATGAACCTGAAGGCGAAGTTCCATTGAATAGAGACAACGTCTTACTGAATGATGTAAAGAAGTCAGAAGAGGAACATAATGGTTTGTTAGAAGATGCAGTAAATTCAAATAAGGAGCAGCCAAATGAGGAGATTAAGGTTGCAGATTCATTGCAGATACAAAATAATTCATCAGGCCAAGCTGAATCAAAACATGAACCTGAAGGCGAAGTTCCATTGAATCAAGACAATGTCTTACTGAATGATGTAAAGAAGTCAGAAGAGGAACATAATGGTTTGTTAGAAGATGCAATAAATTCAGATAAGGAGCAGCCAAATGAGGAGATTAAGGTTGCAGATTCACTGCAGATACAAAAGAATTCATCAGGCCAGGCTGAATCAAAACATGAACCTGAAGGGAAAGTTCCATTGAATCAAGACAATGTCTTACTGAATGATGTAAAGAAGTCCGAAAAGGAACATAATGATTTGTTAGAAGATGCAGTAAATTCAGATGAAGAGCTTAAGATTGCCAATAATTTAGAAAATGAGGTAACATCAGATGACAAGTTCAAGGTAACTGGTTCACCACAAAATGGTGTACACACAGAAAATAAACTTGAGGTCCCTAGTACCTCAAAAATGGAAGGAGCAACCGAAGTGGAAAACAACCCTCCGAAAGACTTGAAAGAACAAGAGAAGACTCTTAATCCTGGAAATAGTGATGGAAAAGACGCGGTCGCTATGAGTACAATTTCAACTACTGAAAATCATTCTTCAGAGAGTTTTGAGAAACTGCAAGGAAATGATGTGGAGCAAGGTTCGTCTAAGACAGAGAGTACTCTTGAAGTTGATCAAAAAAAGCATGCAACAACACCAGATGATGAACCTGATTGGCGACAAATGTTTTTGAATGGAATGCAAGATAGAGAAAAAGCTCTTCTAAATGAGTACACTAATACTCTTCGGAATTACAAAGATGTGAAGAAGAGGCTCACCGAAATAGAGAACAAAAATCAAGACAACCACTCGGATACTTGCTTGAAGTCACAGTTGAATGAACTGAAGACATCTAATTCCATGAAAGACCAAGAGATCAGAATTTTACATCAGAAACTTAGTCTTTTCCAGACAACCTTGGAGGGAAATGAGGACTTGGCTGACTCAACTTCATCTCTGCCACAAGAACAAGAAGAACGTGACATCGAGAAACTTCTAAAAATTGATGAACCTTCATCTATATCAGCTATTGAAGAGAAGTTCAGATCCAGTATGGATGAAATTCTAGAAGAGAACTTAACTTTCTGGTTAAAATTCAGTACAACTTATGCCGAGATCCAGAGGTTTGAAACCACTATTAAAGATTTGCAATTCGAGGCATCAAAACTTGACAAAAAAGGGAAGTCTTCAGAAGGTAGTGGAACTTCAGCGCAATCTTTAAAATCAGATGCACGACCGATTTACAAACACCTGACAGAGATCCAAACTGAAATAACAATCTGGTTGGAAAAATGCGCCTTGCTGAAAGAAGAACTACAACGTAGATTCTCGTCTTTATGTGTTATCCAAGAGGAGATAACAAATGCATTGAAATCCAGTGCTGAAGATGATGATTTCAGGTTCACGAGCTATCAAGCAGCCAAGTTCCAAGGTGAGGTTTTGAACATGAAACAGGAAAACAATAAGGTTGCTGATGAACTTCAAACAGGTCTAGATATTGCAACATCTCTTTCACTTGAAGTTGAAAAGGCACTTGTAAAGTTGAATGATCGATTTGAATTATCAACTTCAAAGAGACAAGAAAGTGGAAACCTAAGACAGTCAGAAAATCGAGCCAGGGTTCCTCTCAGGTCATTTATCTTCGGCTCGAAACCAAAGAAACAATCCATATTCTCCCTCATGACCCCTGGAATACAAAAGAAGCTCAAGGCTGCCAAGGATCAGAGTCATGCATAAAATATTTTCCTAGTTTCCTATTTGTTTCTTTGAACATTCATCACTTTTTTAAAAAAATTATCGGTTTCATTAGATAGTGGATTGAGAGTGTCTTTTGACCCTAAAGGAAGAGATTCATTTTTTTTTTATTACTTGTCCATAACTGTAAGCAGGAAGTATGGCAAAATGTGGTATTTGGTTTACTTCTTAGTGTTTTGTGCTCTCTTTTTCAACATTTATCAATGATTCCGTTTTCCCTCTTAGAAATTGTTTTCTTTAATACCAAACTGCCTGTAAATGAAATCTGTTGAAGACATAGTAAGATTATGATATCCTTAATGAAAGTAAAAGTAAGGAAATATACTATGACTGAATCACACTGCACATGGACGCATGCATACATCCAAATGACTATAATATTTAAAGTTAAATATATTTTTGGCACCTATGAAATACATGAAATTTGACTTTGAGCTCTGTAATTTATTATTATTATTATAATAATAATAATAATAATTATTATTATTATTATTATTATTATTATTATTATTATTTTGCATTCCTCTGAAATCTGAAATCACATGCTGTGATATACAGTATTCATTTTAGAATAGAGAAACAATTTTCATTTTAGAGGTTAATGAAATTATTCTAGGTAGTTACATATTATAGTTTGCATAGCTATTTACAGATTAAATTAATATTCTTTGTAAAACTTGTTGAAATCTAAAACTAACAATATAAAATTTAACCAAAAAAGATTTTCAAAACTGTGTGATAGAATTATGGGCATTTAAATGCCTCTAATCATGTTATAACAGAGAGATGAGGTGACTATCGGCAGCATAAGATATTGGACTTGAAGCCAAGACTTCCAAGACTTGTTACTAGTTATTCTTCTAGGAAGAGGAAATGTGAGGAGTCAAAGTAAAACTAACCTCTAAGCTGGCAGGTTGGTTAGTATGTTGTAACTTGCACCGAATGAGCCAAGAAGAGGTTGTTCTGTTAGGCATGATGGCATACAGGTTGACTGGCTGGATTAGGGATGAATCCTTTTCAATATGATGTTTATGTAACAATGCAAGACTGACAACAGGAATATGGAATTGAGTAATCAGGTACTAACAATTTCTTGGCTTGCAATCCAACCTCAGCAATAGCAGAAGTGGTAGTTACTAATCCAAATATTAAATGAAAAAAGTAATCATTAAGCTATTAAGTGGTTAACACAATTACATAAATAATGATCTTGCAAGTAAATACCAAAATTAACACAAAAGGCTGATATCCCTTCTGTAGGGTCTAATTAATTTGGAAACTTCCATATAAAATCCAAATTGTGAGTGTAATAATGCAACATAACTAGCATTCCCTCTGAATTACATATATTCGCAATATAAGGTTATCCTATTTTCCATTTTACTAAGACTCTCTTGCCACTTGTACTACAGCTAAATAACTTGCTACAGATATAGGTCCTCTTGCTTTTCTCTCAAATAGGGCAAAGAAATAACACTGTTCTACACAAATCAAGCACCAAAACCTGGTGCAATTCCACCTTGAGAGTAGGACATTCCCATATGCTATCTGCTGACTAGGCGACTACCTTCCGGGAAAAAAGATCCTGGTTCTTCACCTGGAGACTACCGTGTTGGAGAATCCATCAACTTTAGAAACATCTAGTAAAAATTACAGTAACGTAAACATCACTTGCTCTTCTTAGCATCTTGCGGGAACTGCACCCCCATGAGCCCAAGCAAATTTGATGCAGGACCAGGAAGCCCTTGTTGGGAAGAAAAGGAATCAAGCAAGCTTTTTAATAAATTTACATCCACATCGACAGGAGAAAAATCATTATCCATATCTTCTGCGGCATGCGATGTTCCCTGAAAGTAAATTTTTAAGAAAGCATCAGTCATATATATTAACGTTTAGAACATTCTTTATTTGTGCAAAAAGCCAAAAACCTAAACAAAATACCTCATCCTTCTTTGGAATTTGTTCATCGGCTCGAACAAAACTTTTCTGAAGAGTTGTTTCCTTTAGTTCTTCATTCATAGCATCAGAATAAGGCTGCATGAAAGTATCCTCTTCACCATTATCCTCAGCAGATTCAATCCCATCACTCTCATCAGAATCATCTATATAATTGTCAATAAAAATATCAGAATCCAAAAGAGATACTAAGATGGAAGGAAGATGTAATAATTGACTGATCAGCGATTATCTATTTGGTTAAATTCCTGTGATCAATTAACTCGCTAGTCCTACAGTAGTATACAAAAACCAAGGTACCAGTTGTTTATGGTTAGCATATTTCATACAGCTCACAGCATCACAAACAACTAAGAAAATCTATTGGTCTATGTTACATTGCTCAATAACAAACTTGAAGAGATAATCAATGCCCAACTTCAAACCATATGGTAGGTCAAACCTGAGAGATGTAAACCCAAGTGTGTGTGCATGTAAACCCAAGTATGTGATCATGCAATGGTCATAAAACAACTCTTTTACCAATAAACATGAAAATCTTACCGAAGTCCAGGTCAGATGACGACCCTTCTTCAATATTACTGTTGGCAGCTTCACCTGGAAATTTCATTACTGATTCCATCTCTTTGAGAAATTGATCCACATCAAGGTCCACTTCCTTATTCCTTCACAAGTGCCCAAAATAAATAGATATCATCATAATGAAGTAATATAGCAAAATCACAAAGGTAATGTTAGAAAACTAGTAAATGTTTTTGGAAAGAAAACTACGTTTTTCTTAAAAATAACAAAATAAGAACCTAATCCCACTGTTGTTGGATGAAAAATGGAAGATGTTCAATGACTCACCGCAAGGAAATGATGAACATAATAGAAATGAAATAAAAAGGATTTAAAAGGCAATGCTTTGAGGAGCAGCAACCTTCCTACCAACAGAACCCTTAATAGTTGATACCCCCCCCCCCCCGTTCTGCTTAGACTTCCCTAGTTTTCCCTTATATTTCAAACCAATTCCACCCATAGTAACAGGAAATGGAATAACCACTACACAACATCGTTTTTTATAACAAGATATCAGCACCTACTTTACCAAAAGTCTATCCGGATTGGGTTAAAAAAACGCATAACTTTGTACTAAATTACTACTTATAGTATTATAGTAGAACTTGTTAAATAAGCTGCAGTGTTATAAGTGGGGTCTAAAGTAACAAGGTTAATTTGGATAGGCAATTCGAGAAGTACTTATTGATGAATAGAATGTCAACAATTTAACAAGGTTAATTTGGCCAGAAATTAAATTATTATAAAAATAGATACCACCTAAATTGATTTTAGCTTTCACAAAAACTTTTGAAATTCTGATTTTTAGGTTATAAAAATAAGCCCATAACAGCATTTTTGGAGTACATAAAAGTATAAAACTTATTTAATAAGCTCATTCAAGCAGGGAAGCAATACTTCATGGTTATTTATTTGGCACAATACTTCATTGGTACTTATTGCAGTAGATAAGCTTAAAAAATCTGAAATTTAATCGCATCCAAACAGGACACTGTTGACTTGTGTGAATCTCAGTCTTGATCAACAGGTTGGAATTTTGGAATTGGACCTTTATAAAATATGGAACTTAATCCATACCAATGGCCAAACAGCATGGATAAATAAACCATTTGTTTTTATGACCCAAATTTATCCCTGAAAAGATACCTATACAATAATAGCTAGAACTTGGAAGCATGCACATCAAATCAAATATGTTATATATAAATGAACATGTAAGCAATTAAACTGAACCGACCTGTCATCAGGAGCTTCAGCTCCCTCGTAACTTGACACCGTGTCAACAAATGCCCGCATGCTTTTTACCACATCACTAGGATCAAACTCATCAGCATTTGAACCGGTAGTTTGACCCTTTTTCTCTTTCCCTTTACTTTTGTGTTTTAAGTCATAAAATTCCATCTCCTTTTGTCTTTCCATGAGAGCAGAATTTAATTCTTCCTCTCCGTTGTAAAGCCAAGAATCATCATCAGATGGAGGAACCACCCAAGCTTTAAATTCGTCCACCGAATCAGGCAAAGCAAGAATTTCATCGATGCGTCTAACAGGAGCACTCATCAAGTCACTGCAACATATTTTCAACTTAGCAAATAGCAATGATAAAATAACAAACGTCTACGGTTGGAAATTACAACATATTAATACTCCACTTTCCAAGTAGCTTAAGTTCATTGAATAGCAAGTAGATTAAGTTCAAAGCATCTTAGGAAATAGTCCTAGCTTAAGTGCGCCCTTTTAAGTTGCATTTGTTCATTTATTATAATTGAAATTAGTAATTGCCATGTAATTTTATAAATTAAGCATGCTGAGAGTGCAAAGAAACTCAACATAAAGAAAATTTCTCTTTCGATTTTAACATGGTATCACAAGCTCCTGATCTAGGGGACTCTAACAACTCTTTAGAAAATCTGACAGGATAGTTTTGCAGTCAGTATCCCCTTGACTGGGCACTACATGCTATCAATTTCATCCTACACCCTCTGGTCCCAATTATAAGAGAAACAACTTAAAAACATTAAAACCAATTAACTCATTTATTGTTTTAACTTTTTGAATTTTTTTTCATAAACAGCCTTATTGTCATTGAAACTTGCGAGACATTAAAGACACCCACTAATATTAAAAAGACCAAAGTTTTAAATTAGGGTAAAAAAAGTAGCTTAATCAATAAATACACCTTAAAAGTTTTAACTTTTTCTTACAAATAGGAGACAAATTTCTCCAAAAATTCTCTTATAATTAGGACCAGAGGGAGTATTAACCACAGTCCGTAACTTTTCTGGAAACAGTCCGTACACTTTCCGGATGGAAACCATCCGCACAGTTTTCGGCAGCCATCCGTACACTTCACGGACAATTTAAATGGTGGTGTTCCTTTATGTTTGACTTTTGTTTGCTCTCTAGTATCTATGGAGGAAGAGATTGTGAAATCCATTTCCTCAAGGAGGAAGCTCTCAAGTCCAAAATAATCAGTCCGGATAATTCCAGAGCATTCAGCTTGCCTATTAGAATTAACTAAAGGTAAACTCGGTCACTTTAAACTTAACTGTTACTGAACCAATGGAGGAAGACCCAACATGTGTTACATGGGATGTGGAAGACTCAATAATTATGGCATTGCTATGGAGTATGGAACTCAATGATTCAAGAGATTAGTGATAAGTTCATGTTTCTTAGCACTGCAAAGGATATTTGGGATGCCATTGAACAAACCTATTCAAAGGCAAAAG
This sequence comes from Trifolium pratense, assembly GCF_020283565.1. Lineage (NCBI taxonomy): Eukaryota > Viridiplantae > Streptophyta > Magnoliopsida > Fabales > Fabaceae > Trifolium > Trifolium pratense. Next base: position 18,549,708 of record NC_060060.1, on the reverse strand, counting down.
ATGCTGCCCAAGTCTATGATGTGAAGGTTAAAACATTTGCTGCAAAGCAAAGAAACAAATTTGTTACTGAAGTCTGAACTGAATATGCCAACCAGGTGAAATCCAAATAATCGGCAGTCCTTAAGGAGTTTATTGAACAATATAGGTTCTATGACTTTCTTGTGGGACTAAATCCTAAATTGATCAAGTAAGAATTCAGATTTCTATCCATTCAAACGAAATAACAATAATAACAAAAACAACAAACAACACATAACCTATCCATTCAAACTAAATCTCTCACCAAGTCATTTAACCAGATAATATTTCCTACCTTAGCTTAGCAATGATAAAATAATAAAAACCACACAAGTAAACTCATGAGCTAAGAACAAATAATATCACAAACTAATCCAACTTAAAAACAATACTTGATTTGAAAAACAAAGGATATATTCAATATTAAGACTAATGGTAAATCAAAGGAGTTTTGCTAGTATCTTCTTTCTATAATTTCTATTCAACCGATACAAATATATTAATCCTGCATGTGAGTGAAGGATGAGTTAAGAGCAGTTCACTAACCTGGCTTTGGAATGCAGAGTAGTGTTTCTATAATACTCTTGAGCATTCAGCATCAACCTCTGATACTCGCTGGAACCCGGAAGCAGCCCTTGAAAGTAACCACTTTTCTCTAAGCTTTGCATAAATGCTTCCCAAGTAGAACCCTTCCCTTCAACCCCATCACGCTTCCGCTGCTGATACATCATTTCCAAACCACAAGCAATCTTCAACCCTAACTCCGCCTCCGCATACTCCTCCATCCGGTCTCTCCCTGGCAGCTCCGGGTAAATCTTCGGAGCCCGAAATGTTTGCTGAACAAGCTGAGCATACATAGCCCTGGACATCTTCACAGAAACGCAAACCAACTCCTCCTCCCTCCCTTTTTCCAAAAACTTCTCCATCTTCGCTGCAAATTTCATGGCGTCAATGTCTCTGTCGTAGAAACCTTCCACCGCAAGCGAAATCAAGCATGGCTCGTGCTTAAGAACCCGTGCAACTGACACTGGAACCCTAACCCTAACGGTATGCATGTTCTTCTTAGCACGGTTTGGGTAATCCTTAATACGATTCATAACAGCGGTCTGAACCGATTCAGAGGCTCGCGATTCAGACTCGGAGGTTGTTAGGAAGTTGAGTGAATCCATTAGGGAAGGGGAAGGTAGACGGTTACGAGGGATGATATGGATATGGCCATTACGGAGGAAGATACGGTTGTCAGAGGTGTCGGGATTGAGCCAACGAGGAAGATGAAAGGCGGCTTCAATGAGGAGAAACTCCCCGTCGGAATCCCAAAGCCGGATGGAAAGGGAAGGGAAGTGTTGGGATATGTGGAAAAGGAGGAAGACGGTGAACCATTCATCGTCGAGATTGTCGCCATAGCGGAGGTGGCCGTGGAGGTGAGGGAGGTTGGAGGAGGAAGGGCAGAGACAGGTAGGGTTTGGGGGAATGGAGAGAGAAAGGTTGAAGGGTTGGTGTTGCCAGATGTAGTTAGTGGTGAAGGGAGAAATTGTTTGTAGGATTTGGAGGTGGAGGGATTGGAGGGTGGTGGTGTTGGTGGTGGCGACGGAATCAGGGTATAAGGCGTAGAAAACTGTGTCGTGCGATAACATGGCGGAGGAAGAAGGAGGAAACTCCATTTCTATGCTAATTATTCCCTATTCTCCACTAAACCTCTTCTTCTAGTGGCTGAGATGTTTTCCCTGCTGCAATTATGTAAAAGGCAAGTAAATGAATCAATATTTGAAGAAATATAGTGTTCAACATCAAGCACACAAATCTTCCCAGGTTCATCAAATTCCAAATTAATAAAGACCCATATTTAATTTAAGGAAATTGCGAAGGGCATATGTTAATTATATTAATTCAGTCTTAAAAGTTGTGTAATCAAATTTTTAAAAGTAGAAAAATGGCTTTTTTCAATGCAAAATTTATACTTTTGAATTTTTAACACATGCAATTAGGGCACAAAGTAACAAGACCCTAAATTCCCAAGCATCATCTAGTTGTGTAATCGATTTTTTAAAAGTATAAAAATAGCTTTTTTCGATGTAAAATTTCTACTTTTTGAATTGTTTAACACATGCACTTAGGGCACAAAGTAGAAAGACCCTAAATTTAATACCTAAGCATCATCCAGCTGTATCAATGGAGATATACTTGAATCATAATTACTAGTCACAAGTTACAGTATCAAACTCTCAGAAAGAAGATTCTATTAGATAATCATAAAAGCGACAATGAAAACAGTTAGACTTGACACGCTAACCCAACCCACTGAACAAAAAGAAACAGGGAAGGAAGAAGAAGGGGAAGACAAACCTGAAAGTGCGAACAGCCCGGGGAGTGGCGGAGTGACCGACGAGCGTGACGGTGGTGACGGCGGGGAACTGTAAAGAAAAGGAGCACGCTGTATTAATAATAAGTTTGAAAACCCTAAACGTAAAAGCTGAAAAATTGAAGCAAAGTGAACCTCGTAAGTCGATCGAAAAATAGAAGAAAAGAACGCTGTAATGATAAGTTGTTAAACGGAACTCCAAGAAAGGGAGTGTTTGCTTCACGAAAAGATAAACATCGCTGCTTTGCTTACTTTAATAGCCTTTTTTTTACAACTATTAATTAATTATTTATTAGTTGTGAAAATCTGTTTTTGGCAAATATATTGTAGTTAATTTTTGGATCTGAGAAACATGACAGATGACAATGTTCTTTTAATGGATTGAATTGACTTGTTAGTTGTGGGATGGAAACAGAACTTACAGTCACGACGGCGAGAAACGGTGGCACTCTGGTGAGGGAGAAAACTGAACTTACAGTCGTGAGGGAGAAGAAGAGCGTGTTCGTGTTGCGTTCTGTTGGCTGGAGAATAAAAAAAATAAAAAAATACACGTGTAAATATCTGATTAAGAACGGTAGGAACATGACTTAGGGTACTGTACATAAGTTTTGTCTTTTTTACTTAACTAGAACATCGACCCGTGCGGTGCACGGGTCTAATTAGCTGTAAGATATATAATGATTAAATAATATATGATAATTTCAATAATGTAAGGTATATGAAAAAAGTTGAGTAACATTAAACGATAGTTCAATAATAATTTTGGATAAATATTCATACAAAGAAAATTATGTTATATTACGAAAGACTTCCTTATAGACCACGAAGTCTTAGTCGTATCTTCACCGTCGTCATCGATGATCAATATTTTTAATCATTTTCTAGAAGTAACTCTTGAAATTGCAACATACAACTGACCATGTGAAAACACTGGCGATGAAAGATATATCCCAACATGCTTTAAAGATTGCCTCTGACTCTTATTAATAGTCATCGCAAAAGAAATCATTATAGGAAATTGTCTCCGTTGAAATTTAAAAGGAATTATCACGTCAGATGGTGTCAGAGAAAATCTAGGTATGAAAACCTGATTACCAATATTACTTCTTGAAATAAATTTTCCTTCAAGAGCACGTTTTCCCAATCTCGTAATAATAAATATTGTTCCATTGCATAATCCTAATTTTTAATTCAAATTCCTTAATAACATAACTGGAACTCCAACTTTAAGTCTCAACTTGTGATTTAGAAGTCCCGACGTAGAAATCGTGTTAAAAAAATCGGGAGTATGAACATCATCCACTGTTTGACCGTCTACATTTTGTGTGAGTGTAGTATCATAACTCAAGTATGGTTTTTCTTCACCAGAAATTAAATCCAACATATAATCATTTATTGTGTCGACTATTGAATTTTTAGGAGCTAGTATAGCTCTATTTTGGAAATACGTTATATCGTTCATGTTTTGTAAAAATTTGGGATATGTGCTTTCAACGATAGAAGCAAGAGGATCACCTGAATTTGGAATCAATAAATCTGATGGAATGTCAAGTTCTAAATCATCGTCGTTTTCATCTCCAATTTCCCCATCGCCAACACCCAAAACCCATTCAGAAAACAATTTTCTTTGTTCAACGTCTGCACTCGAAATACCACCGAGAAGCCTCTTGTTTTTACTTAATGTTAAAACTTCACAAAAAAATTTTAAGAACCGAAGAATTAATAGTAGCATGAACAACTTCTGGCCTTGTACCTTTGGGTATTACTGGTAGAATTTGTCTAAAATCTCTGCCAAAAACAACTTTTCAACCGAAGGGAATGTGTTTATTGTTTTTTATCAACAGACTTGAGAATATCTTTTAAAGTTCGATCAACAACTTCGAAACAGTGTTTGTGCATCATTGGTGCTTCATCCCATATAATGAGGTTTGCTTTTTGTATTAATAGCGCCAAAGGGCTTTTAGGAACTATGATACATGTTGAAAACTCGTCAACATTTAGAGGAATACAAAATCTTGAATGTGTTGTTCTACCACCAGGTATAAGCAATGTAGCGATCCCACTTGAGGCAACTGTTAAAACTATCTCACCTTTTGAGCGTAATGCGACTGACATGACCCTCCAAATAAATGTCTTCCTTGTACCGCCATAACCACAAAGAAAAAACACACCATGTTTGTTTTCGTTAAATCTTGTCATGATTGTGTCATATACTTTATGTTGCTTTGAAGTCATAGTTGACATCAATCTAACATGTTCCTCAGCTAATGATTGTTTGTTATAATTCAATTCGTCGTGTATTAAACTATTTTGTATATCAGGAACTAATGATGTGTCTGCTCTAGGCATTGGAGGATAATCTTTTAAACTCTTCCCACAACTACGTAACATCATCTCAATATCTCTTAGTGCATATTGTATCAATTGATCATCGGTTAATATTAAATCTGCAATATTAAAATCAAAATAATGAATGTGATTAGTGACATGACTATGATTGTGTTTGGTTGTATTGCAAAAAAATTGATTTAGCAGAATTGAGTTTGATAGATTTGATTTTGGTTAAAAGTGAGTTAAACAGAATTGATTTATGTTTGGATACATTAACGTAAAAATAAAGGGTATTTATAAAAAATATCAATTCTTTTTCCATTAATCTTTTTTGACAAAATTCTTTTTCCAATTTTAAAAAACTACAATTTAATAAACTGCATAATAAATAATTTAAAAAGTGATATAAGTAAGGTTACATAAGACATTGAAATGTGAAAGATGGTTTTTTTTTTTAATAGATTTAAATATTGTTGAAGGTGTTATAGTATGAGAATATATATATAACTTTTCAAATCACACGTGATAATAACTTTCCAAATCTCACATGATAATTATTCTCTAAATTTATGATCCAGTAGAAAAAAAATCATTGATCAGGAAAGACATAAAAATATTTCGTGATGAATAATATAGTCAACAATAATTTTGATATGATATACTTTTAAAATTGATGGTGCTTATCAATTATTGCACATAATTTTAATCACAATTGGTATACTTGTCATAGTGGTTAGAAATATTGCCTTGCATTGAAGGATTGCGGGTTCGAATCATAGTTAAGACAAAATTGTATTATTTTTTAATAAAAATTACATTATAAAATGGAGGGAAAATGAGAAAAACGAATTAGGGTTTAGAATTTGCTTATGTATACAAGCTTATAATATAAAAGATTGGAGTTGGATAGGTTGTTTGAAAGGAAAAAATTTAGATTTATAATTATTATACATAGATACATGATTAATATATAATAATATTTTTATTGTTTCAATTTTTTTCTATAACTTATTTTACTAAATTTTTTATAATCTTTTTATTTTTTTTTTCTTTCTATTTTTATGCATAAATTATTTTTTTAATTTTATTATATTAGAAGTAGATATTAGAGGTAGATTATTATTAATATTATTATTATTATTTAAAAAAAAAGGAAAATAGAAAGAAACGTAACAATAGAAAGTTAGAAGGATGTATTCAATTAGGATTTTAAGGAAGTTTAATAGACTTTTTTTATTGAAAAAGAGGCTTTGTCTAACATGCACCACCACATTAAGGGAAATGGATTGTCTCCGGTGCATATTTCACTGGAGGGTATTCAGTGACAATCTCAACTCTTCATTGTTTTTTGTTATGATTGAATTGTTTGAAAAAAAAAATTTGAATGGCTTGGATTTAATGGGAGAGTAATGTGACATGAGAGGACCTGCTCCCCCACATTAAGTGGTGCATGGTGAACAAGTTAGTGATATTGTTATAACGAATACGAATTTTACAAAATTTACCGTTGGATTGAAAAGCATTCGCATTCGCATTTTACAAACCCTAAATTTACGTTCAGCATTCCTCTCCTCTCCAATTGGTTGCAAAGCATTCGCATAAAACTCCCTCAGCAATACAGCATTCCCACTATCCTCAGTCCTCTGCACAATTTGATTCAGTTTCTTCCACCACCCCCCCCCCCCCCCCTTTTCATTAATTTGTTGTGCAAGTTCGGGCACAGCAGCCAGCACATCCTCACCAAAACCTTTTTCCAGATTAAAGCAGAAATGACGAATCTTATTGTACCTTTCTTCGCAATCTTCTGTAATGAACTTGAAGTTGTAAGACCGTAGATGAGGTGGGACCGATTCTTCAACAGTGGCCTGAGTAGTGAACACTTGAGTGGGAACCCTTGCAGACCTTTGGGCTGTGGTTTTAGAACCACCACCCTTAACCAATCTTTTCTTCTTGAGTGGTTGTTCTTGAGAAGCAGAAGTATCAACAGCCTTACCCATTCCAGCACCCCTTTGTGGTCTTGAAGACATTTTCTTGTTTGGTTGAGATTGGGGAAGTGTAATTTGGGTTAAGAAGATGAAGAATTGAAGGTTTAGGAGGATGATTTGATGATTTTAGAGTTGGGTTTTGGGTGAAATGGGTATGAAAATTGGTGAGTGAAATTGGGTTTTTGAGTGGGATTAGATGTGAATGATGATGAAATGGGTTTAGATGATGAAGATTTGTGGTTGATTATGAAGATTTGTGGAGGATTTTTGTGGTTTGAGGGTTTAGATTTGGTGGGTTGGTGGTGTATTGATGGTTGATTTCGTGGGAAGAGGAAGAGATAATGATGGTGATTAATGTTGGTTGAATGGGGAAGAGAGAAAGCTGAAATAGTTTAATTTCAAAAACACGGTCTTCCAGAATAGCTGCGTCATGCGCAGAGATGTTGCGCCATGGCGCAGGAAGCAGAGACAATTCACATTCTTTTTCCTTTTAATTGCGCCATGCGCAGAAGTGTTGCGCCATGGCGCAGACAACAGAGTCTTCAGCCTTCATTTTTACCAGAATTGCACCATGCGCAGAACAGCTGTGCCGTGGCGCAGACAACAGCAAGCAAAGTCCTCCTTTTGTCCAGAATTGCGCCATGCGCAGAGAGGCTGCGCCATGGCGCAGGTTGCAGAGACAATTCTTGATTCTTACATTTGAAATGCGCAGTAGGCTTGCGCCGTGGCGCAGGCTCTGTTCTGCTACCCTGTTTTTCTCATTCTCATGCATCTTCCACTCTCCTTTGGTTGCTTGGCCTGCACATACATAAAAACACAAAAACAAACAGAAATATTAGTACTAAAAACGTTGGGTTGCCTCCCAACAAGCGCTTGTTTAACGTCTCGATGCTTGACGTGTCCAATGTCCCTAAGGATCATTGAAAAAGCATGCCACATTGTGGCGAATGAGCTTTCCTCCCCTGACTTGAATATTTCCACGGCCCCATGTGGACAAACCTCCTTGACCACAAAAGACCGGACCACTTAGACTTGAGTTTTCTGGGGAAAAGTTTGAATCGGGAGTTAAACAATAGAACCAGCTGTCCGTTATGAAACTCTTTAGGTACCAACTTTGCATCATGGCACCGCTTGGTTCTAGCCTTAAACAACACCGCATTCTCATACGCCCTTTCGTGCCATTCCTCCAACTCGTACAGTTTTAAAAGCCTTGCTTGATCGGCAAGAGAAGCATCCAAGTTCAGTTGCTTCACTACCCAATACGCTTTATGTTCAAGCTCAACCGGCAAGTGGCATCCTTTCCCATAGACAAGCTAATACAGTGAGAATCTCAAGTGAGTTTTGAAAGCTGTTCTATAGGCCCATAAAGCATCATCCAACTTAGTTGACCAATCCTTCCGATATGACGAAACAGTTTTTTCTAAAATCTGCTTGAGTTGGCGGTTAGACACATCGACTTGCCCCGATGTTTGGGGATGGTAAGGTGTCGCTACCTTGTGCTTCATATTGTACTTAGAGAGCAGATTTTCAAGGTGTTTGTTGATGAAATGTTTCCCCCATCACTAATGAGAATTCTTGGAACACCAAACCTTGTGAAAATGTTCTTCTTGAGGAATTTCACAACAGTGGCTGCATCATTTGCTTGGCAAGCCAATGCTTCTACCCATTTGGTCACATAGTCAACACATACTAGAATGTGAAGATTAGAATGGGATGGTGGGAAGGGACCGATGAAATCGATACCCCATACATCGAAGGGTTCAACCTCCACCATCGCTTGTTGGGGCATCTCGTCCCTCTTGGAGATCCCTCTTGTACGTTGACACTCATCACAAGCTTTCACATATTCAACACAGTCTTTAGAAGATGGTGGGCCAAAAGAATCCGCTTTGTAAGATCTTTGCGGCTGTCCTTGGACCACTATGATGGCCTCCACATGGTGAATTGTGACAGTGCCACATTATGCTTCTGATTTCATCATCGACCACACACCTTCTAATCATCCCGTCATTACTCATCTTGAACAGATATGGATCATCCCAAAAATAGTGACGAGAATCCGCAAACAGCTTCTTTCTTTGTTGAGCAGTCATATCCTCTGGAATGATCCCACTTGCTTTGAGATTTGCTATATCACCAAATCAAGGAAATTCAAAAATTGCCAACAGTTTTTCATTGGGGAACTCACCTTTGATGGCCTCTTCCTTGTCGGTAACTTTGGGATTGCTTAGCCTAGAAAGGTGATCAGCCACAACATTCTCAACCCTCGTCTTGTCTTTAATTTCCAAATCAAACTCTTGTAGGAGTAACATCCACCTCAACAATCTAGGTTTGGAATCACCCTTTGTCAACAAGTACTTAAGAGCTGAATGATCTGAAAATACAATTACTTTGGAACCTGATAGATAAATTGCAAGTATACAGTTATCGTCAAGTAGTAATTAAGATATCGTGTCCACGAGGATTGTCTTTAACTTTGAACCAAAACATTTAAACCAATGCTTTAAAAGAAAATAAAAGAATATTTGGGGGTTTGTTCATAAGAATTTGTTGAAAACGAATATTGGAATTTTATCGAATGGTTGACTGGCGATTAGATCTCTTCGGTTCATTTCATAGTAATTTGTTTGGTGAATCATATTATATACTCATGGACTACTCAACTAGTTTCAAGATTGAATCAATAAAATGATTATCACCAATCTCTTGATAATAATCCTCTCACTTAATCACAACTCCCCAATCTCTTGAGTGAATTTGTGTTTAAGTGAGGTTTTCACAAGCATTGATTCCTAAATCACAATCAATAAACCTAAATATCTAAAGTGATTATCAATTGTTCAATCATTCCTAGATCCATAGGTAATTTCCATTCTCATGATAAATCAACTATTAAGTTCATCACACAATTTCGTCAAATTATATGATGCATTAAGTGCAAGAAGTAATCAATTGAAACTAGATCATAATCCAATTGCATACAATCAAATTCACATGGTTCAAACAAAGAACAATGAAAATCCCCTAAAAATCCAATTTAAGAATTTAGCCAAACATAGTGAAAGAAGAAATTACATGGATGAAAAGAATTGAAATCTTCATGACAAGAGGAATTGGATGTGTTTCCACACTTGATTCCTTGCTTGGATTCACCTTCTTGTTGCTTGAACTCAGCTCCAAAGACTCGCTTTGATCCAAAATTTCGTCCTCTTCAAAACTAAGTTGAATTTGCTTATATAGTAGAAACAGGGCAGCAGCTGCGTTTAACGCAGCAAGTCTTGCGTTTAACGCAATGGACAGTAACCCACTTGGCAAAATGAATATAAATTGCGCTATGCGCAGGCTCGTCACGTTTTGCGCAAGAAGCAGGAGCATATCAGGGCAAGAAACAAGCAGCTGTGTGGCACTTAATATTTGCTCACGTGAAACGCATGTAGCAGCAAGACAAATGGTCACCAAGTAGCCTTTTGAAAGCCACTTGATGATAACATACATGTTGCTCAATGTCAAAGTCTCAATACATCAACAAAACCTCTTTTATTGTGACACAAACTCTCTTCTATTTTCAATGCAATTTACCATTTATTCCGAAGCTTAGAACCATTAAATTGAGTCACTTTTAGTGTGTAATAACGGATTTATCAGAACGAATTAGATATGAGGAACCTCTCATAAAGAAATATTATTCAACGAATAGAAACAGAAATAGAAACTGCCTCAGTTTCTGCCTTGTGGGAACCATAACTGACTGTGTTCTGTGTGCATTCCTGTGAGAATATTCAATAATAAACAGTTGTAATTTGTTTATTTATCCTATTGGCACAAGTTTCTATCAGAAAAATAGAAATCAAACGTTAAATGATTGTTCTGAACACGGTACATGATAACGCTGCAGCAACCGTCAGCCCAATTGTCTAGATCATCAAAATCCTTTAAGTAGAAGAAGCAACCTCTCCAACTCTCCACTTTTATGACTCAATGCATCCTAAGTAGAAGAAGCAACCTCTCCAACTCTCCACTTTTATGACTCAATGCAAACAGAAGATATACAAATTTTTGGATTCAAATTGTGTCCAGCTTTCTTAAGACAAGTTATTAATGTCTTGACATGTCTCTATGGTTTCAACACCTTGGAGTCTCCTAAGATATTGTTCAATGATATTCATTGATTGCTCATTTTTTATGCCATCAGTTTTAAGTTCAACTTTGCTAATGTGTTCTCCTTTACTTATTATTAGTACAGGTTTAAACCATGTGTCTACTATAGCTTCCATTAATTGATTATAGCTTATGAGTATAAATAAATGTCCCATTATTGTAGAATGCGATTGAGCAACATTCGAAAACATACTAGTAACACTTAACCACTTCAAAACATTTCTCTAAAGAGATGTAAAAAAATCACAGTAAAAAAAAATAAATGATTAGACGTTTCATTTATTCCACAACTGCCTAAGCACATCAAAGAATCGATATGTAACAAGCCGCATCGACCTAAATTATCTTTTGTTGGCAAACATGTAATCGAACAATATCAACGTAAAAAATGAAACCTCCAAATGAACTCCTTATGTAGCAATATTCTAACTAAGTGACATGAGTTAGGAAATGATAAACTCCCTTCTTTGTGTAACCTTCATCAGGATCAATACTCCACAACCAATTATCGCAGATATTCACCTACAAAAAAGAATTTTTCAACACAAAACAACACTCCATCACAACTCCTCTTTTAAAGTAAAAAAGTAGATGTCTCCGCACTCTCCTCCCTCAACACCTAGTCCAACCTGCACATTTCAGCCAGCGAAACATTATTATTCACTGATAACTCAAAAAGCTAACACAAACCGGCTCTCCTTCCAACCACCGATCTTTTCAAAACAAAGAGTTATACCTATCATCCACCTTTCTTTTTGTTAGATAATAAAATAATAGGTTATGTTATTGGGCTTGTTAGTTTAGAGTCCATTAGGTATATATATATATATATATATATATATATATATATATATATATATATATATATATATATATATATATTCTCTAGTAACTCTTTTGTAATGTTAAGTTATTAGTATTCTATTGAAACTCTAGCCGTCTTTCTCTTTTCCTACTATTTGTGTATTTTGATTCTAACACTTTTAATATTGTCCTTCAACGAAAATTATCACTTCACCTTATAAAAATTGACATATGTTTTATGGAAATAAATTTTTACCGGGTGAGTTAGCATTTCGTCACGGCCAAAAGATAGTTGAGAGCTTGAAGCTAAAGAGAAAGAAAAAGAAAAGTTATTATTACTGAAAAGTCATCTCAACAGAATAAAATAAACAAAAAAGTTTAACACAACACACATTAAAGTAAATAGATAAATTAAAAAACAGAGAATGGAGAAAGTGATGAGGCAACAAGAGAAGCTTGAATTTTCATACATATATCAATGCAACCAACCAACAGCCACACTCCAGGGTCATTTTGGTAACTCCACTCCCACCTCCTTCACCAATCACCATCACTTATGCATGTATTCACTCTTTCAACACTCATTGTAGCTACTACTCTTTGTAATAAAATTGTCATCTTTATTCTTTCCAAAATATAAATGCGCTTGATTCTATCACTAACATTTTGTTCAAAAAAGGTGACAATGGAAACAGGGTCGAACTCAGAATCATTGAACAAAAAGGTTTTTGTTTCAAAAAGTGATCACAATCCAAGAAACTTGGGTTCATGGGCGGAGAAAACCGGTTTTGTTTGTGATTACTCGGGAGAAGCAGGGTCAAGTGGAAGTGAAAAGTTTGAACTTTTTCAAGAGAGAGGAAGAGGGTCTTCATCTTCTCCAGAGATAGAGATAGATCATGTTTCGGGGCGAAGGATGAGACGGAACAGGGATGCATGGTGTTGTTGTTGGTTTAAGTGTTTGGGAAATAGAAATGTCAAGCCTGAGTATCTGATAAATGAGAAATCATAAGATATGAGGTAAATCATCATAGCGTGACATTGTTTGTTTTGATTTTTTGTTTTAATGCAGTGTCCATTTGATTCAGACAAGACTTCGTCACGTTATAGACCCAGAGGCATTAGTATTATGGTCACTTGAATAATAATTATATGTGTAGGCTTATGTATACTTTAAATTTGTATTATATCGATATATTGTATCAATTCAAATGAATATTTAATTATTTAAGTTAAAAATAAAAAATTGTATTGTGCAAACTGCAAAGGAATATACTACTATGATTCAATAGTTTTGCTTAAATTTTGATAATATTTATTAAAAACCATTTAAAGATTTTTATATAAACTTAATATAATAACCAACACCTAACGACTCGTGCATATGCATCAGTATTTTATTATTTTGTGGATCCAATAGTTTTGTGATCTGACTTATACATTACATTTAGTGGTCATTTAAAATTTTTAGGGGTCTGTAACCAAAAAAAAAAAATATTAGGGGTCGCGGTTATAAGTTATTAAGTTTTGAAAGTTAAATTAAGAAACAAAACCAGTTGCTTGTAAAAAAAGAAAAAAAGAAACAAAACTGGTTTGAGTAAAATAGGGATTTGGATGCTCTCCAATTTTCCCACATGTTTTCTCTTCTTTTACTTAATTTAATGGTTGATTTTCTCTCCTTTTTATTTTTTGTAATTTATCAACGCTTAAATTAAGAAAAATGAGAGAAAACACACTACAAGAAAACATTCATTTACCGGCGAAAGTTACTGGCGGTTTTGGCCCTCTTTAGCTTACTGGCGGCCTAAGCCCCCAATAAGTATAAAAAACGCCAAAAACTAAACAAATATTATTTAAACAGCAAAATTTAAACTTACTGGCGGACCTGGCCGCCAGAAACTGGGTTTTCTATTAGTGGCGGTCCATGCCGCCATAAAAGTGTGCGGACGAGACATTTACTGGCGGTCCTGGCCGTCTGTAATTGTCTTTTCAATTACCGGCGGTCCAGGCTGCCACTACCTATGCAAGAATTAAAAAAAAAACAGTTGTACACGCCTTGAAAATCGCCCAGCCAGTACTGTCGGCCTTGGCCGCCGCAAACATGTTGGGAATTTAAAAAAAATAGTCGTTGGCCTGTCGTCCTTAGGCTTTGTGGCGGCTTTGACCGCCAATAATCTCCTTGAAATTTGCCCAGCCATTACTATCGGTCTGGGCCGCCGCAAAATTGTTGGGATTTTTTAAAAAAAAGACCGTTGGCTGTGTCCTTGGGCTTTGTGGCGGCTTTGACCGCCAATAAGCTTCAAGACCAGCTGATGACCTCTCGTCATACCTATTAATCTATGCTTATTTGAGGGACATTAGACTCTTTTTAAGTAGTTTTGTTATGAATAAACAAGAGAAATCAACCCGGATTTGAGATTACTTGGATCACAAGAAAAGTAGGAAAATTATGCAGAAGTTTGAAGTTTTGCACTATGCTGGGGGCGTGGCTGTTTCACGCGCAACGTGGTGCCTGTGCAAAGAAGAAGTTTTCCCCTGCTTTCACTACGCGCAGCGTGATGGCTATCACGCGCGGCGTAATACCCTGCCTGAAGATGGAGTTGTCTCTGACTTAGTCACACGCGGCGTGAGATCTATCACGCGCGGTGTGAAGGAGAAATTTGTACTACGCCGGTAGCGTGAGTCATTTGACGCGCGGCGTAATACCTGGATTGAAGATCTTCTCCTCTCTGACTTGACCACGCGCGGCGTGATGGGCAATTACACGCGGCGTAGCGTTAATTTCAGTAACCACGTGCAGCGTGGTAGATCTGGTGCGCGACGTGGTTGCGATCTGTTTTTAAAGAAACTTCATTTTCTGGAAAAGGATTCGAAACTTTGGAGCTGAAACCTGATTTTAAGAGTTCTAGTGCATAAATTGGGGTGAGATCCTGCGTTCCAGTGGCTAGATTCAAGGAGTTCAACAGCATGGGAGCAAATCTTGTGAAGTTGGAGGTTGGATCCTTGCTTGTCACCATGAGGAACTAAACCCTCATAATGGTTGGATCTAGAATATGAACTAAACTGATGTAATCTCATGTAATTCCTCATATTTGTAATGAAACTCTCTTGTATAAGTGTTATTCAATGAATGTCAGTTTTTAATGCTTTACAATTTCTGATCAACTTTGCAATGATTTTAGATTTTGATTATGTATGAGAATATGAGTTAAAATCCGACATGAATTCATTGAGCACTTAAGTGTTTCCGGTCGAGAGATTGAAACATAGAGTGTAACATAAGATCAACGCACTTTTAATTACTCCGTTACCGGTAGCTTCCATCCAAGAGATTGGAGAAGTATCGGTAAAGGATAGGGTGGATTTATCAAGAGATTGAGATTCATCATATTGTTGATCTAATTGTGACACTTGAGTGGTTCATTACGATATGATTGATTGCATGCGATTACCATAGTTTAGGGAGTTTCGATGATCCAACCTCACTCTTTTATCACTGATTACTCAAACCGTTTTCTTACCAAACAATTACTCAAACAAACCCCCAAACATGTGTTTTAAGTTTACTATGTTTATAGACACAATCATCTTGATTGAACAACACAATCCCTGTGGATCGATATCTTTTTATTACTAATTGACGACATTTGTACACTTGCAAAGAGTCAATCAAGTTTTTGGCGCCGTTGCCGGGGATTGTTGATTGATTCAACAAGGCAATTGTGTCTATTTTTCTGTGTTTTATTTACTTTTTCTGGTTATTATTTTTCTGTCAAGAGATTTCTACTTGTTTGCTTTATTGTGCATGCGGAAAACAGGTCCGAGTGAGCTGCAATTTGATCCTGAGATAGAGAAAACAGCTCGAGCAAATAGGAAGGCAGCAAAGGAAGCTCTACTAGCTTCTAGACTCGAAGCTACGTCAAGTGGTACTCAAATCTGTCAAGAGCAGAATTTTTCTAATATGGAGGAAGAGCAACCGGTTCATGAACAACCACCTCCTTCACCACCGAGAAGGACTTTAGGTGACTATGGAAGGAGAGACAACGGTGCATTGGCCAACCAAGGTTTTCAACCGGCCAATCCGGTCTCTTTTGATATCAAAAACACGGTGCTTTCGGCGTTAAAGGAGAATCTGTATTCTGGCTCTGAGTCACAATGTCCAAATATGCACTTATCTCATTTCTACAAGGCGTGTGATTACATGAACATGGTGGTTATACTGTTAGTGGCATTTCTACTGGACAACACTGTCCCGGGAAGTAAAGAAGAACGAGGCGTGTATATATGGTCGAGAGCTGAAGACGTTGCCGCAGATGCTTCACTGCAATCTGAATACTCGCTGCTAAAGAAAGTTGCATGGTGTTGCTGTTGGTTGAAGTGTTTAGGGGTCTAACTTCGGACATTAAGAAAAGGTGACAACTTCTCTACCCATTACATCAAAATGGGCAGAATTAGCCCATCCTAGTTGGCATTAATCAAGACCATTCATTTCATCTTCCATCATTTATGATATAAAAAACATGGAAATACTAAATTAAAATAGTATAATTGCAAAAATACCCACTAAATTTTAACATTCATTTTTCATCCCATCTTCTTCTTGAAGATTGCAAATAAACTTCATTTTCTTTTTCAACAAAACTAAAATATTCATTTTTTTTTATATGATTTTCGTTTTCTTATTTTTCAAATTTTCGAATTTTAATATGCAACAAGCTGAAGTGAAAAATTATAAGGCTTATGTAGACCATGATTGTACGAATCTAATGCCACAAATTTTGAGTTTTTTCAACAAACATGGAGGAAGAAATGAAAGAAAAACTATCTCTTTAACGGGGTTAATAGATTAACAAATTTCTCATTAGATCTCACGTTTTGATGTTTGATACTTTATAATTTTGTGTTAGAATCAATAGAAATCGTATCCTGATCAAAACGCACAAAAAATCGCGAAAAACAGAGCTGAAAAATGCAAGATACTGCGGCTGGAGCTTGACCCGCATTTGACCCATCACTGTTCATGGGTTGACCCGCTAGAGGTTGAAGACAACACTTTTTATGTGTAAACGAAACCTACTCGCGGTTAAAGAGAGTGAGGGAGAGTGTAACCTCTAGGAGCGTCCGTTTTTTATGCCGTTTTTTGCGTTGTACTCTGTTTAACGTGATTTATTTTTCTAACATTTTTTTTTGAATTTGTTTCCAACATTTAAGATTTTTTATAAATATAACATCTTATATTACTTAATTATATATTTTTTAAATTAAATTATTATAAAAAAATATGTTATAAATCTAATACTATATATTATGGATTGTATCTTAATATTCACTTTCCTTTGTAAAATATTATATGATCAAGTATGGTTAATTTTTTAGTCATTGTTTATCATATACTCACTCGATCTCTTATTTCGATTCTTTGTATAATTTTATTTTCAACTCAAACCTTTTGATTCTTTTAAAGAATTCAGGTATAATTTTATTTGTTGTTTGGCGAGCATAATGAATTATCTTATAACTTATAATTTCATATGACTAAATAACACCCATTTGAAAACTATAATTTTCTCGCGATCTAAATGTTATAGTTATTTTTAGGGTAAATGGGTTTATACCCTCAGCATAGTAGGCGAATTTCTTGGATTACAAATTATTTTTTTGGATTACCCCTGTTATGTGAAGATTATCTGCTTTACCCTCCGCATGAAAAATGTTGACCTAAGATTCCACAAAAATGATGATGTGGCATGGTCTGTCATTATAGGGGGCAAAAGCATAGTATCTTACGTCAACATTTTCCATGAGGGGGTAAACAAGATAATCTTCACATTAAAGGGGTAATAAAAAAAATATTGTAGGGAGTAAACCAAAACTCGCCTAATTTATGGGGGGTAAAAACCTATTTACCTTATTTTTATTAGTTAATAGTTGTTGTTTTTTATTATTATAAATTCCTTCAAGTAGTTTATAACTTATCATTTTTTCGGTAAATTTTACCTTTATTGTGTTTATTAAAAAAATATTAATTAGACATTTTTTTTTACGTCATTCAATATTCATAAAACATTCCCAACTATTAATTTTATCGAATTAAACTTTGATTGCTAATTTTTTTCAAGTCTTGTTATTTATTTATTCTTTACTGAAAATTGATACCTTGAAAAAAAAATGAAGAAAATAATATACCGAGATATATTAAAAAAACTATATTAAAATTTAAATGATATATTTTTTAATGAGTTTTAGAGATAATACATAACAAAAACCAAAAAAAGAAAGAAAAAATTTAATATATTTAGTTTGTTGAGATATTTATATAAAAAATAATTAATAAAATATATTGTAAATTGAAAAAAGAAAGAGTTCATCATAAATATCAAGAAAAAAATCATGTGCAGTGCAGGTGCATTCACAAATAGTTTTTATAAGCAACAAAAAAAATAGTTTTCATCGATAATAAATGAAGTTGAATAAATATTTGTCACTGTACCGGGCCATGGACCAGGGTGTGATTTGTTAAGGTCCAATACGAAAAAGCCCAATGGGAGCATCTAAAGGAGAAGCGTGAAAACAACAATGAAAAACACATGATAAGCATGATCCACCATGACTTGGAGAAGAAGGAAGAAACTTGGAGAAGAAGGAAGAAGCTTGGAGAAGAAGGAAAAGTAACCGCCCACTACCCATGAATTCCTCTCCAAGCAAGGCAGTTACTTAAGAAGCAAGGGAAGATTTTTTGCCTATAAATAGGGTCTGTTTCAAGAGAAGAGGGATAGAACTTTTTCACTGATTCTACATAGACTCACTCTCATCAGGAGAAACCACCATACTTCTATTCTTGTAAAGTTAATTAATTTTTTCTCTGATCATACTTGTATCAGTTATCAATCTTGAATAATACAAACCCCCTATGGGAAGATCGAATTCTGACGTATAAAACTCCCAGGGTTGTTGGGATTGAACTGAGTGTAATCACACCATTTAATCAATAATACAAACCCCCTTGTTTTTTACCAGAACATTTTGGCGCCCACCGTGGGGCTGCGGTAAAAACATTTGATCCCAGCCTACCACATCAAACTAGACAAAAATTAAACATCTCCACATGGCTGGAGAACATGCATCTGTTCGCACACCATCCAAGAACCGCCACGCCGCCACGAACACACGAAACTGCTAGCCAGTCCGCCCACTATCTTCTCTATCGCGACTCTGCTCGCAGTCCAGATGGTGTTTTGTTCCAAATCTCACGCGTCACGTTGTGTGTCACTAAAAGAGAAAGCTTTATCCATATGTGTTCGTTATGGGCGCTGTTGGCCAAGCTCCAGGCGGCAACAACGAAGCCGCCGCCGCCGTCGGTTGGGGAGAAAATGGCATCGCCACAGTCAGACTTGTGAAGGAACCGTCGCGTCGCCGTCGGATTTGTGAAGGAATCGCCGTGTCATAGTTTGATTCGTATAGGAAACACCACATCGTCGCCAGGTTTATGAGGAAATCACTCCTGCGAGCACATAGGGTTCTCAACTTAGAAGTCAATTTGAAAGGACCAACAAGCGACATGGAGAATACGAATGAAACGCTTGGAATAAGAAAAGGTCAAATACAACTTAGAAGATCGGATCCGTCACGTTTGAATTGAAATGATGTCGCCATAGTTGTTGTGAATCTAACTCGTCGAACTGTCGCCACCGAATTACCGTCCAACATCATCGCCTCACTGTCGATCATTTTGTTGCTAGGCACTCCCGATCCAGGTGTTAATGTTCTTTTCCTCTAACTTACCACTTAATCATATAGTTCTCGCTCTCTCTATTGTGATAATATATTTTTTGTGCGTATATACGTTATCGGTTTTATCAACATGGTTAATTTATAGTTCATGAATCACATTCTATCGCCATAATAATAATAATAATAATAATAACAATAATAATAATAATAATAATAATAATAATAATAATAATAATCCCATCAATGAGTAAAAGAAAAGAACATCGGTACTTATGTATTTCAAGGTTAATCACTAGAATGAGACTTGTTCTTCTCTTGGTGTGCCACTTTACAAGATCTAAATTCAAGAATCGCTGTTCTGTTTGGTTCAAAACTGTTTGTGCTTATTTGATATGTGATATCTTTAACCCTGCTGTAAATTATTCTAGCACACGATAAAATATTTTGTGTGATTGTATGAACTAACTTTCTTAAGACCTCATGTAAACATTTTAAACATGAAAGAACTTTTGCATGAAAGAACTTCAACTCTAATAAGTAGAATAAGTCAACACTTTAAATTAAAATGACCAAGACAAATATAACCAACAGAGGAAGTATAAAATTTTTCATATGTTTCTACATTTTTCCGGTTAAGAACTAAATTAGTATTCTTCTTACAAAGTATTTTGCTTTTTACTTATAACTAACATGAATATGCTTTCTCTACGTATCACATTTTTATTTGTTTCGTTTATCGATTAATTAAAATTAATCATACATGCAAAGTTTCAATAACTAATGGAGTATATGAGACTTATTATTAGCCGACCCGTTTTTAGTGCAGATACTTGAAGCACTTGCTATAATGTCACCTTCTTTGAAATTTATTCTTTTGAAATCTTGATTAGGAAATTTAGTTTATTCATCTATGATTTCTATTTTGATTCATTGATGTTAATCATAGTGCAGGACAACGAATAAATGTGGAAAATTAACATGAAAATTCAATAATTATCACTCGGCGAGATAGAATCCGCCAACTAATATTTCAGGTTGAAACATATTCCGCGATAACTACCGCAATGGAACTCAGTCTCGCCACGCCAAAACATAATTGTTTTTCTTGCTAGGCGAGGAGCGCCGCAACAAACCGCCCGTGGCGGTATCATTTTTGTTTGTCTTATTTCTCATATATTATTATTGTTGAACTTCTAATGTATCAAAGCTTATTTGCAGAAAATAAAGGAGCAATGGGATACTCTTTTCTCTCGAGAAAACAGGAGTTTTTATCGAGGCTCATTGAATTTCAAAATTCTAGTAGTTTTTATCTCCTTACACATGTCAAAATATTTGCGTCAATAAAGGTCAACCTGATTAAGTTACGGGCTCTGAACCAACAAAAAATGGTTATCTCAAACTTGAGCTCTGAATCTTTATTAAAGATCAACTCAGATGTGAGCGCTGAACCAAAAACAAGGTTGAAAGGCCTTGGCGTTACCTGTAAGTCTTACGAGTTGGGTACGTCAGAAAAAGAAAATAAAACAAGGTTGAAAGGCCTTGGCGTTACCTGTAAGTCTTACGAGTTGGGTACGTCAGAAAAAGAAAATAAAACAAGGTTGAAAGGCCTTGGCGTTACCTGTAAGTCTTACGAGTTGGGTACGTCAGAAAAAGAAAATAAAACAAGGTTGAAAGGCCTTGGCGTTACCTGTAAGTCTTACGAGTTGGGTACATCAGAAAAAGCAAAATAAAACAAGGTTGAAAGGCCTTGGCGTCACCCGTAAGTCTTACGAGTTGGGGGCGTCAGAAAAAGCAAAATAAAACAAGGTTGAAAGGCCTTGGCGTCACCTGTAAGTCTTACGAGTTGGGGGCGTCAGAAAAAGAAAAGAAAACAAGGTTGAAAGGCCTTGGCGTTACCTGTAAGTCTTACGAGTTGGGTACGTCAGAAAAAGAAAATAAAACAAGGTTGAAAGGCCTTGGCGTTACCTGTAAGTCTTACGAGTTGGGTACGTCAGAAAAAGAAAATAAAACAAGGTTGAAAGGCCTTGGCGTTACCTGTAAGTCTTACGAGTTGGGTACGTCAGAAAAAGCAAAATAAAACAAGGTTGAAAGGCCTTGGCGTCACCTGTAAGTCTTACGAGTTGGGGGCGTCAGAAAAAGCAAAATAAAACAAGGTTGAAAGGCCTTGGCGTCACCCGTAAGTCTTACGAGTTGGGGGCGTCAGAAAAAGCAAAATAAAACAAGGTTGAAAGGCCTTGGCGTCACCTGTAAGTCTTACGAGTTGGGGGCGTCAGAAAAAGAAAAGAAAACAAGGTTGAAAGGCCTTGGCGTTACCTGTAAATCTTACGAGTAGGGGGCGTCAGAAAAAGACAAGTTGAAATGCTTTGGCGCTACCTGTAAATCTTACGAGTAGGGGGTGTCAGGAAAAGATACAGCGAAGAAAGGCGAGATTATTGACGCCGCCAGAAAAAGCTTATACATAACCAAAGCAAGGCGATTCATCACAACGCCAAATCATTTGCAACCGCCAAAAGGCAACAGGTATAAAGTCATTCATAAATGATATATAATTATATTTAAAGTGCTAAAGACATTGCAGGTGCAAAGTTAAAAATTTCAAAGGCGAGATTATTTTCAACACCAAACACAAAGTACAGTGGAAGGGCGACTCCGAGCAGCGCCAATTCTTTCTAAATCTCCAAAGAAACAATAGTTACAAAATAAGGCGTGCAAGCCTGACAGTACGAAAATCAACTACAACGAGACAGATTACGCTAGACTACTTACAATCTTCAAATATAGAATGTCAAAAGAAAATAAGAAACTCATGTTGAATAGAAGAAGCAGAAGTACAGACCAACAAAGTTACTATCCTCAAAGTTTCAATTTGATTTCAAGAAGACAAGGAGGGACGAATCGCGAGAGATGAAGAGGCGAGATTGGTGACAACGCTAGCTTGAAAATGCAAATACAATGAAAAAAAGAGGAAGGGCGACTCGCCAACTTGCTCAAAGTCGCCAAGAAACAATGACAACAATATTCAAAGCCACAAATGGCGTACATCAAGATATTCAAAAGTCATAGAAGGGCGTACAAATTAGCTAAGAAATATCAACAACAAAAGGAAGGCAAAGGCGACAAGCAAACAAAGAATATGAGTCAGCAACAAATGGGCGACATAGAACAACATCGAGGCATAATAATTGCCAAGTGACTTCATTCAAAAGCACTTCGCCTTCTTGAAGCCTCGTGCTTGGGGGGCTGTGTACCGGGCCATGGACCAGGGTGTGATTTGTTAAGGCCCAATACGAAAAAGCCCAATGGGAGCATCTAAAGGAGAAGCGTGAAAACAACAATGAAAAACACATGATAAGCATGATCCACCATGACTTGGAGAAGAAGGAAGAAACTTGGAGAAGAAGGAAGAAGCTTGGAGAAGAAGGAAAAGTAACCGCCCACTACCCATGAATTCCTCTCCAAGCAAGGCAGTTACTTAAGAAGCAAGGGAAGATTTTTTGCCTATAAATAGGGTCTGTTTCAAGAGAAGAGGGATAGAACTTTTTCACTGATTCTACATAGACTCACTCTCATCAGGAGAAACCACCATACTTCTATTCTTGTAAAGTTAATTAATTTTTTCTCTGATCATACTTGTATCAGTTATCAATCTTGAATAATACAAACCCCCTATGGGAAGATCGAATTCTGACTTATAAAACTCCCAGGGTTGTTGGGATTGAACTGAGTGTAATCACACCATTTAATCAATAATACAAACCCCCTTGTTTTTTACCAGAACAGTCACTAATACATAAAATAAGTTGAATAAATATTATATTTGTCATTGGTAATTATAATTTATTACAAAAATCATATGCAAGACATATGTTTATCATAAATCAATAAGTTGGAGTGGATAGACTCATTGTTGCCAGCAGAGGTGGCTGAGGCTGAATCGCTCGAGGAGTTGCTAGTAGATGTTCAACTAATCATGGGAAAGGAAGATAGACAAAGATGGATTCACAAAACATACTCATTTCTTCAAAAGATGATTGTAACAACAATTATTGTGTAAAAAAAATCTATAATTTATTCTGCTACTGAATTTAGTCCCACCTGTTAATTTTACAAACAGGATGCTTATGTGGCAATTGTGGACCCCATTTTTCGTTAAAAAGAAATTAAAACTTAAAAAAAAAATAAAAATATTTATTAATTGAAATAAATATTTTTTTGTGCAAAGTCACAAGAAGATCCACCTTATCACCACCCTTCACTTCTTGTGTCATCACTGCCACCTCTTCCAGCAACAAGCTGCAACAATTCCTCTAACAATGCCACAATTGCAGAACGTCGAGCCAACATATGCGACCGTAAAAACACCGCGAATTATTTTTCATCAATCATGTACGTGCTAGCATACATAACATCTACATCATTAGGAGGGGGTGTACCTACACACACTACTTTAATTATAAAGTAGTTTTAAGATTAAAAGAGTCGGGACAATCACAACCTAATTTGTGTTAAGTGGCCAAAGTGACTTATGAGAACTGATAACAAATAATTGATAACCTAACTTACAACATATAAATTTATTAGAGCTGTAAAAAATGAAGCGGGCTAATGGGCTGGCCCATTAGGCCACGAGCTTGGGCGGATCGGATCTCAAAAAACCTAGCCCAAATGAAACCCGGCCTTTTAGACCCAAGCCCATTAGGCCAAATGAAAATTGGGTTGGGTCGGGCTAGCCCACCGGGATTCGGGCCGGACCATTAATGAAAAATTTATGTCATTTTTATAAAAATAATATCAATTAAAAACATAATAAATTATCATCTAATTGAAAAGTTATTAAGAAAAATATAGTTAAATGTGTAAGCATAATAAAAGGGTCATATTTACCTAAAACTTTTTAAAAATGTAAGTTTATAATTTATTAATTTGATTTAATTTCTTTCATAAGAATTAAACTTGAGTTTAATTAATATTTTGTGCTGATGTAAAAATTATTTACACTTGCATACCATCATATCTCAATAAAGTTGATAATTAGGAGGAACTTGAGTTTAATGACTGACCATGCCACATCATCATTTTTGTGGAATCTTAGATCAACATTTTTCATGAGGAGGGTAAAGCAGATAATCTTCACATTACATGGGGTAATCCAAAAAAAATAATTTGTAGTAGGTAAACAGAAATTCGCCTACTATGATGAGGGTAAAAACTATAACATTTAGCATGCGAGAAAATTATTGTTTTCAAATGGGTCTTATTTAGTCATATGAAATTATAAGTTATAAAATAATTCATTATGCTGGCCAAACAACAAATAAAATTATACCTTAATTCTTTAAAAGAATCAAAAGGTTTGAGTTGAAAATAAAATTATACAAAGAATCGAAATAAGAGATCGAGTGAGTATATGATAAACAATGACTAAAAAATTAACCATACTTGATCATATAATATTTTACAAAGGAAAGTGAATATTAAGATACAATCCATAATATATAGTATTATATTTATAACATATTTTTTTATAATAATTTAATTTAAAAAATATATAATTAAGTAATATAAGATGTTATATTTTATAAAAAATCTTAAATGTTGGAAAAAAATTCAAAAAAATGTTAGAAAAATAAATCACGTTAAATAGAGTAAAACGCAAAAAACGGCATAAAAAACCGACGCTCGTAGAGGTTACACTCTCCCTCACTCTCTTTAACCGCGAGTGGGTTTCGTTTACACATGAACAGTGTTGTCTTCAACCTCTAGCGGGTCAACCCATGAACAGTTATGGGTCAAACGTGGGTCAAGCTCCAGCCGCAATATCTTGCGTTTTTCAGCTTCGTTTTTCGTGATTTTTTGTGCGTTTTGATTAGGATACGATTTCTATTGATTCTAACACAAAATTATAAAGTATCAAACATCAAAACGTGAGATCTAATGAGAAATTCGTTAATCTATTAACCCCATTAAAGAGATGGTTTTTCTTTGATTTCTTCCTCCATGTATGTTGAAAAAACTCAAAATTTGTGGCATTAGATTCGTACAATCATGGTCTACATAAGCCTTATAATTTTTCACTTCAGCTTGTTGCATATTAAAATTCGAAAATTTGAAAAATAAGAAAACGAAAATCAAATAAAAAGATGAATATTTTAGTTTTGTTGAAAAAGAAAATGAAGTTTATTTGCAATCTTCAAGAAGAAGATGGGATGAAAAATGAATGTTAAAATTTAGTGAGTATTTTTGCAATTATACTATTTTAATTTAATATTTCCATGTTTTTTATATCATAAATGATGGAAGATGAAATGAATGGTCTTGATTAATGCCAACTAGGATGAGATAATTTTGCCCATTTTCATGCAATGGGTAGATAAGAATTTGCCTTAAGAAAAAGCTATTGATGATTATTAAGGAAAAGGTAAATGTACATTGTAATATGGCAGTTATTTATAGTAACATTAAATTGGCGAAAGGTTTGAAATATTCATCATGCTTGGAAAATTGTTTAATTACTTTCACATGTCAGTCACATTGTCTGTTGAAAGAAAACAATGTATTTAAGAGTTAGTACTAAAATATTTTTTTTTTATTATCAGTAAGTGTTTCTTTTTTTGAAGTTCACATAGAGTATGTATTGGATTGAGATTTCAAAAGACTATTTTGGAAAATTTTTTTTGAAGATTTTGAAAGACTCTGTGAGATCATATTGATTTTGTGAGATTTTGAAAGACTTTTTTAAAAGACTTTTTATAATCAAGATTCTTAACACAAGAATTTGTGAGATTTTATAACATAGACTTTTGAGATTTCAAAGTACTTTATGGATTTTTAAGATTTAAATGGCTCAATAAATTCGATACTGTTATAAACTAATGTAAATAAGAACAATAGTATAGATGAAGAAGAGAGAAAAGAATAGTGTATGTTATTCATCACTAGGATTAAGGTTACAATATAGTGATACATAGTATCTATATATAGGTAAATATATTGGGCCAATTACATGGGTCAGGACATCCACTAATAATATTCATAACACTCCCCCTTGGATGTCCATCGAGGATATGCCTCATTAAAACCTTTACTAGAAAAAACCCGGTGGGAAAAAAAATTCTAGTGAAGGAAAAAGAGTACAACATCCTTTGTGTTTGAACTGCCTCATTAAAAACCTTACCAGGAAAACCCAATGGGACAAAACCATGGTTAAGGGAAAAAGAGTGCAGAACACAATTATATCTCCCCCTCATGAAGACAATTATATATGAGACGAATAAGAGCAATTAATCTTCAATATAGTTGATCAGAAGCTTTACTTGATGATGACTTTGTAGAAAGACTTGATTCTTCTTCTTTAATATAATCTTCTCTGAATTAGCTGTTGATGTAGTATTATCTTCTTCAAATTTCTTGTATGTGTAGAATCACAAACTTCAACAAAACCACACTCTGAACTTTCTGAATGTAGTGTTAAAACTTCCACATAATCGGATGATATTGTTGTATCTCTAAGATACAAATTATATACTTGACTTTGCTCCAATATCTTTGAGTTTATTGATACCATCACATACATAATTAGCAAAATGCAATAGTGTTCTCAATTGAACTAAAATATGGTCCTTCAAGACCAATTCAAGTAAGTGATCATTTTCTTGAGACATGAAATGATCTTTGTTCACATCAAGTGACAATAAATTATATTTGTTAATATCAAATATATTTCATTTCAAACTTTTCTTTAATCAATAGATTTCAAGAACTCTTCGAGAGTTTATGTCATCATATAACAAATTCATTTCCAAAGTGACTTATTCATTTCATTAAGTCATCTCTTCGATAGTTTGAAATGTATGTCTCGTGGAAATTAAATTCTTCATGGAGTTTTATATAATCCACGCTAACAAGTGACATATAAACATAGCGTAACACATTTTTCAAATAAATTGAATCTTCCATGTGTTAACAACCTTAATCAAGTAAGAGAAGAATTTCGATTTCAGTTCAGGTGAATATTTCTCTTCACAATCAATAGCAAACTTTTACCAATATGCTTGAATAAAAAAATCAAGCTTTTAATGTTTGTATTGCAACATTTTCTATTCACAAGAAAATTAATTCATATATCTTCAGGTGTATGGACTGCTGGTCCAAAAGTCTTCACTTTGCAAAGTGACTTTAATTACATAGCAATTGCGTTTTCATTTAGACAATCATTGTCTATAATTCTCAATAGAATTTATTTCATGATCCTCATTAACTCATTTCACAAATAGCGCCATATTATATATAAAATATCGTCAACGTTGACTTCCTTTCGGTTCCATCATATTCCATTCGTGACATAATTTTCATTCATGACATAATTCGTCGAGATCTCTTTATTATCATAAATTTCAGGTACCTGAGAAGTTCTTCTGGAACTTATAACTCAATTATGTCAAATACTCTTTTGACAGTTTCATATCCTCACTTGGGTCATCTTTCTTTTTAGCTCATTTTCTTATTTGAGGATTTTTTTTTTTCTTTTCATTGGAACCGATTGATCTACCACGCTTCAGGGTGGTTAAAATTCATTTGCAATATAAGACTGTCCATCAGGGACATCCATTTTGATCGGAGCATTAGCAGCTGATAGTTGATTTCATAAACTTTGCAAATGATTTATCTTTTGAACTTCATGTTCAAACTATTTTATATGAGGATCAATGTGAGATAATAACATTAATTTATTTCGAGTGATTCATTTGAACTTCTGGTTCATATTTTTCAGCTGCTTATTCTCCCCCCTAATATTGGGAAAATTAATTCATCACTTGAAAATCAGCCTACATGGCTGTAAATAATTCTCCAATTTTTTTGGCTCAAGGTGATTTATAATAGATGGAGATTCATATCAAATACATTTTCCCAATATTCTTTAAGAACCGTTTAAATGCATTTTATTGGAGCAATTGCACATACACAACACATCCAAAAATGCTTATATGGGAATCATGTTTATAAACAAAGTTCAAATTGTAAATTAGGGGAGAACTTTATAATAACTAGTTGGCTTGATGCGAATTAGTATCTCAATATACATGTTTGAATGTTCCCAAAATATAAATTAGAAGTTATGATCTCATAAGTATCAGTCATGTGCTTACTTTAGACGTCTAAAGAATGGATCTTCTAGTCCATTTTTGTATGATCATATTCTATTCGATATCGATTTCAATTGACATACGATACTTATCAAATATTTTCTAAGAATTTAGAAAATGAGATCTTAGCAAAACTATTTGAGAAAACAAACTCACAAACTTCTGGTTGTGAGTAAACATGCATGTGACCAATTTAGTTGATGCATCAATTCAAGTCACAAAATATCTAAATGGTCAAAAATCTCAAATTATCAATTTCTTTTGGGAATTAGTAACCGATAAAAATTATTAGAATGAAGGAACTTCAGGCCCTTCACTATATATTTATAGTTTTTTTTTTCGCATCGTAATAAATCCGGGATGACCCAACCGGTATTGCCAACAATAAATTTAATATGATTTGTAAACTTCTGGTTTACAATAATTTGTGCTTCAATTGCATTATTATATATAAAAGTGTAGTATAAACTTCTGGTTTATAACTTTTTCATTACACTTAGTTTATCCAAAATATGTGTAGTAATATATAGAGATATTCAACATCTCTTCATTTCTTGTTTCCATATTGATATTCATATATGAATGACAAGAAGATTAATACTTATGCAATCAATTGTTCTGCAAATCAACATCTCCCTTATTATTGGGCTGAATTATTACTATTGTCATTTATGTCCGTTTAAAAACGTTTCATCATATTAGCGAGTGAATGCCCTTACCAATCATTTGTACATTTATATAAATGAGATCCAAGCAAACTTCAGGTTGCCACTCGAATTCTTCCTTGCAAATGGAGCCAATAAACTTTGATGACTTTACAAGTCATCTCAAATAGCCACAAACCAATATATAATAATAATAAAAAAAACTCTAATAATAAATCAATGCAAGGATAATTTAATACTCAATTATCTTAATAGTTCCTCAAAATAATAATTTCAATAACAACATGACAATATAAAATTTACAAAATATTTACAAATATTCACATAAATAACATTTGGTGTAATAATTATCGTAAAAAAAACATTTGGTGTAATAATTAACAAAATTGAGCCTAAAATAAATTTCCAAATAGAACACTTTAACAAAATAATTAACATTAGTGTTACACCTTTTAAAGTAAAAGAGAGTTTCTCATATAATATTTTAGGCTCAAATCGTGAGATTATATAGTTTAAAATTATATATGATTCTCAATTCTCACATTCAATCAACACCAAATATTTAAAAATTTCACAAAATAAATTCAAATCCCATAAACCAAGGATATGATATTAATATTAAACAAATATTCTTGAATTGAATATATATATATAAAAAATATTCCAGGTATAAATTATAATTAAATTTATTTCCAAAAGAAAAAAGATATGATTAAGGTATGAATTATAATTTTATTTTCAAAAGAAAAAAATATCAATTAAATTGATTTATTATGGAAGAAAAATATTTTCTTAATAAGTCACAATTCATACCTTAAGCATTGTAGTAGCTGAATTAATTCATAATAACATAGAGTACAAAGTTATCGTATAAAATAAAATGAATAAAGTATTAAGTCATGCACACCTTTTATTTTAGTAACATTCAAACTTAGTATATGAAAATAACAGGAAACATCACAATTGTCAAAAATAATTTAAATAAATAATCCCTTAATTCATGATTTAAAAGGTCAAGTTGATTTCATCTTGCAAAAATCCCAAAAGTAATAGGTAGTATCACAATTACAAAAATTTGGCTAATAGAAATCACAAAAGAAATTAAAGGATATGATATTTCAATTGATATTTGAAAATTTGTCAAATCAACTAGTTTTATTTTTAAAACAAATCATTTAATTTCAAATAAATCAATCATAATACTTCCTTAATCGATAATGTAATAAATTGAAAACAATAAAAGAAAGAAATAAAAGGCATTCAATTGTTTTCAATGAGATTGATTGACCAAATTAACATATGAATGACATTGTTTTTTTGACGGTACATATGAATGACATATGAATGTATTAGTATTGTACTAAATTATTGAATTCTTCTAGAATTCGCATGGAATAATCTTGAGTTCTTCATGAACTACTCTTTTGAATTCTTAGGAATTCATAGAGAATAATATGAGTTCTTCAGGAACTATGCTTTTGAATTCTTCAGGAATTGACATAGAATAATGTTGAGTTCTTCAAGAACTATGCTTTTGAATTCTTCGGGAATTCATAAATTAAATCTGTAAGGTCGTAAAAACGGTGCGATTCATGCTACTTGCTTTTGTGAAATTTACTTAGCAATTGAATTTTACAATTTTATCCATTGAGTTCTTCAGGAACTATATAATAAATCACTATCAATTTACAATCCTTCAAGGATGTATGAATATTGAATTCATCTAGAATTCATTGAAGAGAAAAAGAAGTTGTTTTATTAGTTCTTCAGGAACTATATAACACATAAAAATATTTTTGATGTGCAATCCATTAGGGATGCATGGTGATAAATGGTGATATTTCGTAAGTTCTTCAGGAACAAAATTAATTTTTTCTAAGTTCTTCGGGAACTAAGATTATGAATTCTTCGGGAATTCATGTATTAAATGTCTAAGTTCTTCAGGAACTAAGAATAGGTTCTTTAGGAACCAAGATTATGAATTCTTCGGGAATTCATGTATTAACTTTCTAGGTTCTTCAGGAACCAAGATTATGAATTCTTAAACATGTTTATGTTCTTTTGGATGATCGAAGTGTCGATGTTTCACCATACAGGTGTCGGTCACGAAGCATAATGATGTTTCACCAGACTATTGTCGGTCACGAAACTCAAACAATATCAAACATCCAAGATACATATTATAAATAAATAAATAGTTGATCAACATTTTATGTAATATTAATGATCAAAGTGTTATGCTTCACCATACAAATGTCGGATATCACGAAGCGTAAACAACATTGAATCAATTAAATACATAAAGAAATGATGCTTATTTATTTATTTAATTTTAATTATTATTATTTGATCTTTATAAGTATACAAGGTTCAAACGATTCATAATCATATAATAATCAAAAATAAAAACTACTTGTGATTTCATAGAATAAGAATTGCGTACCTCAGTTGGTAAGCTCGTGCTGATAACGTGTTATAAACTAATGTAAATAAGAACAATAGTATAGATGAAGAAGAGAGAAAAGAATAGTGTATGTTATTCATCACTAGGATTAAGGTTACAATATAGTGATACATAGTATCTATATATAGGTAAATATATTGGGCCAATTACATGGGTCAGGACATCCACTAATAATATTCATAACAGATACAAATTTCTTCTAAAAATATAATGAATCAATCAATAATTCCTTAAAAAAAATCAAGGGATCAATATAAACAAATAAAATCAATGAATCAATTTTAAAAAAAAAAAAAATTGATCAAGGGAAAATGAAAAAACACACCTTCATCAATGAATCCAAATATACACTATATGAACAAAACAAAAAATTCCAACCGTGAATGAAAAAAAAAATCAATATAACCATGAATCAAATGTCAAGAAAATAGAATACAATGAATAGTAAAAAAGTAGAATTCAAGAACTAATGATTGAGAAATCTAAATTTTAAGAAGGGCAAAAGGGCAAAATAAGGAATCATTAGAATCTCAATTGAGAAAAGTTTTTTTTTTCTCTGTTTGTGATGTTTCTTCCACTATGTGTTTTGGTCGTAAATTGCAAGTGTCATGGTGTTGCCTACAATGAGATTGTGCATACAGATTGAAATACAAAAATTGTGCATACAGACGATCGAAAATATATATAATAGTGAAAGAAGTCATGGATTATAACAATGTTGTTGAGAAAAGAAAAAAAAAATATTGACGCGTGCAATCAGTGTGTGTTTTGAAACAAAAAAAAAAATCTCATGAAATCTCATGAATTTTGGTGAGATTGTTGAATGAAGATTTTCTTTGTATTTTCAACTAAAAAGTCTCACAAAATCCTTTCCATAGAAGAATCCGTTGAAATCCATAGATTTTTGAATACCAAGAGACATTTTATAAGTCCATTAAAATCTCAATTGAATACCAACGGATTTGGTTGCCTTGAAAAAAAAATCTTGAATGTCTTAATTGAATACCACAAGATTTATTTAGATTTTATAAAAGTCTTGATTGAATACCATATGATTTTTTAATCATAAAAAAGTCTTTTAAAATCCATCAAAATCTCAATTGAATACACCCCCCTAAGAGTTGTCGCAAGTCACTGACAAAGAAGGAAAAAATGCGGAAATTGATTATCTCCACTATTTAGCAACTGTAGTCTATTTATGTAGATGGGTGAGAATGTTGGATTAAAAGAGAGATAGAGAGAAAGTTCACTAAGAAAGAGGATTGAAAGGTATAGAATCGAGATCCCTAAGTGCGTAAGTTGGTAGAAGTTTTGGCTCAAACCTACCCGCTATTTCAGCGGCGCTACTTTCCACCCCCACATGAATAAAAAAAACGTTACATATTTCTGACATAAATTGTTTAGAAATGTCATTTTAGATTGCACATAATTTGTTCTTTTTTTATATGTGTACTTTCATTATTGAACTCGTGTCGAGTGGCATGGAAGTTTTTTCCGCTATTTTTTCAGGCTAACAATTTTTCAAAAAGGAAAAATGTGACAGTAACAATTTAACAATTTCACTGTACAATGTACAAAATCCATTGAACCAAAATTATATTGGTATTAGGGGTGCTCGCGGTTCGGTTTGGATCGGTTATGAGGCAAAAAGTCATCCGATCCAAAGAAAAAATAGCATGCGGTTTGGTTCGGTTTTTGGATGAGCAAGAAAAATATCCGATCCAATCCAATCCAATTTTATGCGGTTTACTTCGGTTCGGTTAGTTCGGTTTTATTCGGTTTTTAAATAAACAATGCATAAATACTTGTAATATAAAAGAATATATTTTATCTGAAACTATTAGAAAAAAAAAATTAAGCAAACAACTAATTATATATATAGGATACTTGGTGGACGGTTTAGAAAGTCATATTTTCAAGATTGCAAGAGAAAATCAAAGAGTATTATTATGTAAAAGAAAAAGAACCAATAAAAAATTTAGGATTGTTGCCGTTATGACAATTGAGTTTTAACCATGGGATTTTATATGGATTTGGAGTAACTACAAGATATATAAAATAATTTAAAACCAATATATATATATTGGTTAATGTAATATATCATACTAATAAAAAGAAAAATAAGTATTAAAATATATGTATGCGGTTTGGTTCGGTTTGGATCGATTTTGAGAAATCAATCCAAAATCCGATCCGATCCAGCGGTTTTTACAAAAGGGCATCCAAATGCATCCAAAATTATTTGGTTTTTTGCGGTTTTTGGTTTTTTTGGATCGATTTTCGGTTTTTAATTGGATTGGTTTGGATTTGAGCACCCCTAATTGGTATTAGTTTGCAATTTGAGTTGATTGTTTGGTTTGCCATTCCTCAAGGAAGGAACGTAGTGTGTAATTTGGTGTAAGCAATGTGTGTTTCAGCCTTAAATTTTGATGTATCATGTCCTGAATGCAACCATTGTTCTATTGCTTGAAGCTCATAGGAAAATCCATCTGCTGCCACATGTGGATTTTTCATCACCTCCTTTAGAGCTTTTAGATTGAATTTTGATCAAATAAATAATATACTTTAATAAGATTGAATGGCTGAGATTAACCTGCAATCAAATAGTGACCACGGGGAATCAATTTCCTACTACCTACCATACTATCCATTACTCAAAAGACTCATGATGGATGTTAACCGGTTGGTAACTCTTTCACTGAATTTAGAATTAGCAAAATTTTCTAGTCCACTCATATATGATCTTTTTTGATATTCCACTCATATATGATCTATGTTCAGCAAAGACCAAGAAATTTACTTTACATTAGTACAACATAAATTAGATGCAATAGCATGTTATAACTCAAGAAAATTAAGATATTTGAAAAATTGAAAAATCAATGGAAACATAACAACCTAAGCAAAAATATTCACCACGTGTGTTCATCTTTCCTTGTCCAGCACAAGGCGGCCGTGTAAACCCAATGTTAAAGCTAGTTGAACTTCTTGCAATTCATAATCTCCACACAACTTTCCTCAATACAAAATACATCCGCAACCATCTCATTCAATTCAATTATGATATTTAAGCTCTTTTGGAATGTTATCCTAAGCTTCAATTCAAGACTATCTCTGATTTTCATGATGATGAGGAGGAACATCCTGGATTTGGAGAAAAGATAGGTGATGTAGTTGTGGCATTGACTTTGTATGGTAAACCTCTTTTGCGAGATATTGTTGTCTCTGAGAAAATAAGTTGTATGATTGTTGATGGAATCTTTAGAGACCTTGCTATTGATTTGGCTCATGATTTGTGATACAATTGATTACTTTTCGTACTGTTAGTGCTTGTTGCTTATGGGCTTATTTGTTCCTAAGCTCATTCAATGCAATGAACTATTAGATGTAACTATTGATTTGTTTTTATTTTAATTTTCTCTAATTTAAAACTATGTTGTTATATTTATGCAAATTTGCAAAGCACGAACATTCATCGAATTAGGCTATTCATTTTATTTTATAATTTACTTAATTTTAAATCATATTGTACGCACAACAATCACTTAAAGCAAATGCATTGATCCTCAACACATTTGAGGATCTAGAAACTCCAATCCTCTCTCAAATTCGTCTCCACTTCCTCAAACTCAACGTCTACCACTACAACATTTTGGCTCTATCGCAACGCTTAATACAAGACGCTTAATATAAGATGACCCAACCCAATAAAATACAAGACTTATTTAAAATAAATTTAGTTTTTTTTTCTTCTATTCATTCATACAATCGGTGCCAAATTTTGGATTACTTGTTGCCACTTTACTCTTTTATTGTCGTTCTTGCTTCTTTTTGTCTCTCCGGTCTTCATACTCGTTCTTCTTCTTCACTGAATTTCTAGTGTAACTTACTTTTTTATTTTATTACTTGAATCAACATCACATACGACGTGGTTTACATTTTTTCCCAGTTCATTACCTTAAACATATAGTCAAATATTTTCTTGATGATTAGAGTGACTACATACATGTTTATAAGTATATAATCAATGGACTTATGGCATACTTCCTTGATGATTTTATCTCATAAGTTACATACATGTTTTTCGTAACAACACAAGTGTCAACATAAAAAATAAAATAAAAAACAAACAAAAACTTTTTGTTTGACAGGCCGGCCCGCCAACTCGATTGTCCGCCATTAAACGGGTCGGTCTGTGATTTTAGACTCGGTCACCTAAGTTGGCTCGGCTCGTACCGCTTTTAGACGGGCTTAAGCGGGCTGAGCCTAAACGGGGCGGGCTTGCCCGCTTTGCCACCCCTAGTTGCGGTAGTATATTGATTTTTCGCCAGTTTTATATATAGGTGGAAAACCATTCTCAAATATAAAAAGAGAACAGTTTCCTATCTATCCTCTAAAAAACGATTAAAAACCGCTTTATAGAAATTTTTATTTTTATAATAAAATTATGAGTCGGAATCCATTAACACCGGATGTTAAATTTTATTTTGACACCAAATCTTGTACATTTATTCTATTTGATCTAATCGCCAAGTTTAATCTCATAACTAATAAAAAAATGGTGAGCACTCCGGTACACATCTTATGTGGACGTGTACCGGTACATTGTTAAGGTGTATAATTTTAATTGGTCCACATGTAATAATAATTTAACATGTCATTTCAAGACTTCTTTCAATAGAAATTTCCTAAATTACTCTTTTAATTTACAAAAATTTTAAAATGGAAATTAAAGAAATTTCCTAAATTGCCTTTTGTCAAAATAAAAAGAGATGTTAGATGAGATGAGATTTTTAATTTACAAAAATTTCAAAATGGTTTTTTTTTTTTTTTTTTTTGTGAAATTGACAACAGGGTTTTAATATGTATAATTTTTTGCTTTTCATCAATTTATATTATTTTTTATACTTATAGCACCACTCGTTTTGAAGCATTTCTTTCAATTTCTCGTAAAGTTCATATTTTTATTTCATATACGCAATTTCGAGATTTTTCAATTTCCGGCGGTTGGATTTTTTTTGTTTTAGGTTGTGGGTATCATTCTTCTCTTTCTTGCATCAAAAAATTCTTACTAAATACCCCCCCCCCCCGATCCTATATATAAGAAAAAGTTTATTTTTAAATTCAATGTAAAGTTGATGTATCTAGACTATAATGTTATCTAGATACATCAAATTTACAATGAATCTAAAAAATAAACGTTTTCTTATATATAGGATCGGATGGAGTAGCATTTTCCTTTAGAGTATGTTTGGTTCGACGTAGATGGAGGGAAGGGGAGGTGGGGAAATATTTGTAATAAAGGGTAATTTTGGTAGAAACTCTCAAATATCTCAAATGTTATATATTTTTTTAAAAACTCTCTCAAATATTATATATGCGGTACTTCTTTTTTTTTTTTTAAACTCTCTCAAATATATATATATTTTTTTGTAGAAACTCTCAAATATTTTTTTTGTACAATATTTGAGATATTTGAGAGTTTCTACCAAAATTACCCTTTACTAAAAATATTCCTTCAAATTATTTTATTGTTTAATCAAACAAACTTAACGCCTTTCATTAACTAGTAAATGTTCAATACATAAGGGAATAATCTCAAATCTACGAAAACTAGCCCAAGAATTGGCCGCTCGAGCAAGTGAATGAGCAATCATATTCGCTCGTCTCCTAACAAACTTCACTTCAAAGTTTATACACGATAACATAATTTGGATAATATCAGCAACAATTAAACTAAATTCCGAATTACCACTACGCCTCGTTCGAATAGCTTCAGTCAACACATGCGAGTCGCTTTCAAATTGAACCCTATCCAGACCTCTATTAGGTAAATGAATATTATATTAGATCATTAAATTATTAGGTAAATGAATATTTTTCCGAAAGAAATCATTTTTTATCATTTAAAATATTATAATAACTAAATACTATTTATCAAAATTATAAAAAAAATATAATTTTTATCACTCATGATAGTCAATATTGATTTTTTTTATGAAAAAATGTAAAAACGTTTGTGTATTGCTTATAAAACATTGAAATTGTGTCTTTTCTTATGAAATTATTATCTCTGTAATACAATAATCGGCAAATAATTTTTTGATTTAATAAATAATTATTAATTTATTAATTAGTTGATCTAATGTACCGGTAGATTGAATTTTTTCATATGTACCATAGAAACCCCCTAATAAGTTTGAGGACTTTTCTTACTTAATCCCTCAACAAGTTTTATTAGAAAATTGAGGTTTTCATGTAGTGTGTGATTCTTCAAAAAAAAAAAAAGATTAATTCTACCAATTATGATTAAGGGTGCGTTTGATCTGCTAAAATTTAAGGGACTTGACAGGACAACTTCAGTTGTATTGTACGTGTTTGATTTTAATTTTTTTCTCAAACAATTCAATACCACCTAATTAGAACGAGACACATGACATTTAAATTTTTAGCAATATAACATTTCTATGTCAACTAATTGGATTACCTGTGAATCAAAAACCTAGTTATCAGAAAAAAAAATTATTAAGTTGCTACCAATTCTACCGATAAGAACTAAAGAAATAAATTGACCAAATTGAAATGTAAAACACTTAAGAATTTAAATGTTGACAATGTAACAGTTCAACATCAACTAGTTAGATTAACTATGACTCAAGAAACGTAATCTTTTATATTATAAGTTTGTATACACAAGCAAACTCTAAACCCTAATTTGTTTTCTCTGTTTTCCCTCTATTTTATCTTGCAATTTTTATTAAAAAATAATACAATTTTGTCTTTACTAGGATTCGAACTCACACCCCTTCAATGCAAGACAATATTTCCAACCATTATGACAAGTATACCGATTGTGATTAAAATTATGTGCAATAATTGATAAGCACCATCAATTTTAAAAGTATATCATATCAAAATTATTGTTGACTCTATATTATTCATCACGAAATATTTGTATGTCTTTCCTGATCAATGATTTTTTTTCCACCGGATCATAAATTTAGAGAATAATTATCATGTGGGATTTGGAAAGTTATTATCACGTGTAATTTGGAAAGTTATTATCAAACTCAATTCTGCTAAATCAATTTTTTTTGCAATACAACCAAACACAACCATAGTCATGTCACTAATCACATTCATTATTTTGTTTTTAATATTGCATATTTAATATTAACCGATGATCAATTGATATAAGGGAGATTCTATGGTACATTCCCTTTTTGGACTGTTTTGGTGCAGTCCTTTTTTTTAACCAATAGAATTCATTTTAATTCTTACATCAGCGCAAGTCTATGGTAAGTCCTTTTTTTTAACAAACTTTTATTTATTGCATATGAGTCCCCCATCAAGTAAATATTCATTTACAAATTACAAAAAAAAAATTTATTTCAATTAAAAAAAATCATGCCTAAAAAAACCCATCAATATTTCAATTAAAAAAAAGTCATACTTAAATCCCTAAATAATATATGTGATAACATCCATTTTCTTTCTAACATCAAGAAAACCCTAAATCCCAAATTGAAAAACCATCTCAATATCTGTATCACAAATTTAAGCTCAAATTCCATGTTCTTGTCAAATTCCATCTATGCTATCACTTCGTACCAAAATCAGTGTTTTTTTTTGTGGTAGAAACAGTGTTTTTATATTTTATTTTATAAAAAGGTGAAGTTATTTATTTTATAATAACCGAACTATACATCTAGTTTGTTAAAAAAAAAAAAGAATAATGTGAAAATTGTTGAGTGATTATAGCAGATAATCACTCAACTATTAAATATACAGATAATCACAACAAAAAATTAATATTAAACATTTGGGGCTTGATTTACATTAAATTATTATCATTATTATTAATTATTACTTAAAGCCTAAAATGAAACAACAGATTTCAAACGAAATAAGGGGCACCAACAACTTTCTCATTGATGACCAGCTATTAATATTCATTTCTCTTTTGTAACAAAAAATAAAAAACCATTCAGATTAAAAATAAAAAAACTATTAATATTATTAAAAGATTAATATTAAAAAAAATTGATTTTACCAATCCACTAAGAATATTTTATTTTACCAATTCATTAAGCATATCATCTCGCAATACAAGTTGTAACTAATGAGACAAATTTTTAAAAATAAACTACAAAGTTCAACTAAATAATTTGCATGAAATAAGCCTGCAAAATTTAATCACGATGTAACAGACCATAGCAGATTTCATCTGAAATACTCAACGTTGATTAGCAGATTTCATCACTTGTTGTAACAGACCATAGCATGAATTTGAATTTTCCCCAACACTCATTCCATATATTGGGTATACGGATGGTACATGCATTGGTTGAAGTTCATACATTGGAGAGAATTGTCTGGTTGTGCTTGTAACATCCACAAGTGATTTTGAGAACTGAGAATTTTCAATTTTAGTGATTTTGAGACTTAGAGATGAAAGGAGGTGGTGATGAAGAGAGGTTTCAATTTCTTTTCTTTTTTCTTTATATCGTAGAAAGCCAAAGTAACTGACTTTGTTTCTTTTTTTTTTTAATCACAATTAAAATAAAAAACAATTTAAATATTGGGGTAGTTTTATAACTTTTAATATGATAGGGACTTAGTTGAAATATTATTTGATATAAAGATACATGGTAGGTACTATATAAGTGGTTTGTACCATATAATTTAAAATTAGTCAATACTTCATTTTCATTGGTCAGATTAAAACTGCACCAAAACAGTCCAAATAAGGGGCTGCACCATAGAATTTTCCTTGATATAATATGCACTAGCAGACCAATTGTGATTTAAATTATGTCCACAAAGTGTTAAGCTCCATCAACTTTCATAGGAAAGATTTCATACGACAATTAAGCACCATCAATTTTCATTGCACAATTTAAACAATTAAAAACCGATAATCTCTTATATTATAAGCTTGCTAACATAAGCTAACCCTAAACCAATTTTTCCCCCTCTCATTTTCTCTTTATTTTTATTGCAGCTTTATATTAAAAATATACAGATTTGTCATCGAACCTGCATCCCTTACTTACAATAAAACCTTTCAACCGCTAAAACATGTGCTTCAATTATGAAAGAATTTAGGAATCCTAATATGTTAACCCTGTTTTCAATAAATTTGAACGGCGAAATTAATCACAATTTTTATTTATTTATGGATGTCTACGTAAGTTTATGTTCTTGATTATGTCTTTAATTTTTTTTTAACCTTTAATTATCATCAATTTTTTAACCTTTAGTTATCAGCAATTTTTTTTAATAAGTAAACAAAACGATGGGGTTCCAAAATTATTTAAAAAATATATAAAATATAAAATAAGCACATAAATAAATATAGAATAATTAGTCCATGAAATTTCCTATACTACTCTTATTGAAAATGCTCTTAGAATTTTTGTATTTTATTTTTTATTGTTACATATTACATCTAATTAGACCCATGCACCGCATGGGTCAAAGTTCTAGTTCATATGAAATGAGTGTTAAGTCTCAACTAATTTTCTCAACTGTGAGGGAATCAATTCATCTCAATTAATTTATTCAACTTGACCTAATTGAAATGATAAACACTTAAAAAGTTGAATTTCAACATTCTAGCTAACAGTTCAGTCTCATATTGTTGGACGAATTATTACACCAAAAACCTAGTTATTATGAAAGGATTGTTAAGTCACAACCAATTAGACTGAAAGGAACTAAGGAGATCAAACATTCTCAATCTCACTATTCAACTTGACCAAGTGGGAATGAGAAACACTTAAGAATTCAAATTCTAAAATCAAACAATTCAACATCAACTAGTTAGATTAACTATGACTTAAAA
This sequence comes from Trifolium pratense, assembly GCF_020283565.1. Taxonomy (NCBI): domain Eukaryota; kingdom Viridiplantae; phylum Streptophyta; class Magnoliopsida; order Fabales; family Fabaceae; genus Trifolium; species Trifolium pratense. The sequence continues at coordinate 18,508,206 of NC_060060.1, read as the reverse complement.
AAACTTAGTTCAAATGAAATGACTATTAAGTCTCAACTAATAATGTCAATTGTGTCAACAGAAATAAAAAATTTTAGATCAAACCCTTCAACTTAAAACATAGTTCATAAGCAAACTTAACTAATTATACTTACTTTATTAAGTAATTCAATTTTTCTCATTCAAGTCGTTTAATATCACTTGATTGACAATAACTTATGAATTTAAATTTCGACAACCAAGCATGTCGAACAATATCAAAAGTTCATTTACAAAACTTTAGTATTTTTTAATATGAGACGAATTAAATATGAATTTTCTAAATCAAAATATCAAGATAAAAGTAACGGATATTTTGACCTAGAAATCAAATTTTGTGCTCCTTACTTTTGGACAAACTTTTTATAATGCGCTATACATATTTGCAAAATCATCAGAAATATACATTAACTTTACAACATGACCAAAATTGCATGCATAAACATTTTGTGGGGATCAAAACATGACATTTTCTTATGAAGATAAAAAATAAATTTAGTAATTTTGTATCGATAACAAACTTATTTAACCCGGTAAAATATAACGAATCACTAAAAATTAAAAATATTACAATAAAATATATAAACATATTAAAAAATTAAAGGTTTTTTTACTAAAAAATAAATATTTTTTAATAATTATATGCACTAATGATTAGGTGGTAAATGAATATTTATCTTTATAAACTAATAATATTAAAAAAAATGAAATATTAAAATCGTAGTTGGATCAATCATATTAATAATTTTAAAAGTTTTTTTTTTGTTTGAATAATTAAAAAAGTTATTAAAATTATATTTTAATTTTTAAGAAAATACAAAATACTAAATTAATATTATTTATAAGATATTAGAATAATATTAAAATATTTGAACTTGTTGAAAATCATATATAAGTTGAAAGATATGATGCATGATTTGATTTATTGTGGAAGGATACATTTGCCAATATTAAAAAGTAGTGTTTAATATAAAAAACTTAATAAAGAAACAAAATCTGCATTAATTTTTTTTTTGTTGACAAATCTGCATTAATTACTATATTACTTGTTAACCACATCAGCAGTGTACCGGTACACATCCACATAATATGTGTACCGAAGAATTCACCTAAAAGAATATCAACTCTAGACAATTAAATTCCTTCTTTTTTTTTTGTAGAGAAATTAAATTCCCTCTTTATAATCCCCCCAAAAAAAAAATCCCCCCTTTATGGAAGGTATTTTTTTGGTAGAGATTTATGGAAGGTTTCTATTATTTTTTTTTTTACGGAAATAAAGGGGAATTTAATTAATTGTCTATGATTTGAATTTTTTTTTATAAGTTATGAGATTAAATTTTAGATCAAATAGAATAAATGACAGAATTTGATGTTAAAATAAAATTTGACACCTAGTGTCAACGAATTCTAACTTTAAAATTATACAAGTAATTCGTTCTTTTAAATTGGATGAAATACAAATAGAACCGTTCTCATTGGTTACAAGCTTATTTTTTGGTGAAATTTTGAAAATAAAATTCTAATTTCCGTAAAAAAACAAATAACTAGAGAGGACTTAAATTTCATTCTCCAAAAGCACGAACACTTTAGTCATAAGTCATAACCCAAATTTCATCCTGAAATCAATTTATGCCCCAAATTTCTTCTTCTTCTTCTTCTTCTTCTTCTTCTTCTTCTTCTTCTTCTTCTTCTTCTTCTTCTTCTTCTTCTTCTTCTTCTTCTCAAAATCGATTCTCCTCAAACGAATCCCTTCATCCCCAACTCTGAGATTGATTCTCATAAATTTAGGGATGGCAATGGGTAGGATACTATAGTACCCATCCCCATACCCGCAGTTTGAAAAAATACATGTACCCATCCTCATACCCGCGTGGGTAACAACCTTTGTACCCGTGCCCATACCCTATGGGTACCTAGGTACCCATACCCGTACCCGTTACCCGCAATTTTACTAAAAATAAATCGATCAATTATAAAATATCATATTGTTTTAATATAATTAATTATTTTTTTAAAGATTTTAATGTTGATTCATCAAAATTATAAACAAAAATTTTACTAACTTCATGTTAAAGTTCATTTCTTTGTTGACATATTCACGTTGTGTTTGTATTATGTTATAAATAAAAAAAATTATTAAAAATGTGTAATAATTTAATAGTGTTGTATTTTTTAAAATTGATATACATATGTAATTATATAATAATATATATAAAATAAATAAATATATATTATGCGGGTATGGGGTGGGTACTAAGGTACTCGCACCCGCACCCATATCTGTTCATTTTTGCGGGTAATTACTCATGTCCGTGCCCGTACCCAAAATGCGAGTTTTTACCCTATTCGTTATGGGTATTTTTTGCGGTTGCACATTGGGTATGAGTCAAATTGCCATCCCTATCCAAAGAAACATGAACTATGCGTCTTGTCAAAACGCACGCTAGGCTCACTCAAAGAGAACAGGATTCTCGCAAGGTACTCACTCTTCATTATTTGTTTTCATTTTTCTCTCTGTTTTTTTTTTCTTCTTCTTTTGCTTCTTCCATATGAGTCGTGTGTATTATGTTTTTTTACACCAGAATGTATATAAACTAAAACGAGAAGACTTTGTACCGTGAAAACCAGAAGCGGGAAATTATAATCTTTTAAAATCTTCAAGATATAATCCCACAAAATCAATTAAAATCTTCAAGATAATCTCACAAAATCTTTTAAAATCTTTAAAAAAAATTTTTTTGTTAAAATTGTCTTTAGAAATCACCAATCCAATACATCCACTTATATTCCAAAAACAAAAACTCCTAAAAAAAAACATAGCAGCACTGCTTTTGCTTTTAACCTTCATCCTTCGAAAGCAAACCGCCGTCTGCCAAACCGCCGTCGCCGCCTTCTGCTTTTGCTTCTTCGCCTTGTTCCGTCTTCTCCGCCTTCTATTTCTGTTTCAATCGGTGAGTGTCTTCTTCTCTGTTTCAACCGATGTTTCAATCGGTGAAAAGATATTTATTTTCTGCTTCTAACCTGATTCATGGTTTCTGTTTCTTCAACTCCTAATTTCAGCTTCTCTTTCTTCAAATTTGAACTTCTGTTTCTATAAATTTTTATTTATCAAAATAATATAATATAATTTCTGCTTATAATTTCTTCAAATTTGATTCATCATATGTGTCTGTTTTCATGTTTGAATATAGTATTGATGAATCATGAACTTGTGTTCTCTGTACGCCATTAGTATTTTTCACAAAAACTGTCTCGACGAGGGATCGATGAGTTGTTGATGAGTTGACTGTGTTTGTGTTTGATTATGCAGAGTTGTAAGTTATGGATTTAGATAAGTACATTAATAAATATCCTAATGTTTCAAGAGGAGAGCTCGAGAAGTTGAGCGCTTGTCATTTTAATAGGGTGAGCGGCGAGTCACTGAGCGAGTCAATGTTTGAGTGTTTTGTTAGGCGACGCCATGAGGAAAGGCAAAGAGAGAAGGAAAATGGGAGAGCAGCTCTTCGAACGCGGCCTTTAGTACAAGTGTTATCGGTGACTGTGCAACCAAAAAGGAGTCCGCTTCTTATTTACGGGGAGATTTGTGGTGAAGTTTATGATTCTGGAGCGAAGCAGGTCCATGAACTTTATAAACGTCAGCCTGATGCTGCTGAAATAGTTGGGACGAACACCGAGTTAAGTTTAATCGGTCAAGATTTCTCAAGTTTCCCTCCACGTACACTTACACCATTAAGTTGGATAAATGTGGAGTTGTACGATGGAAATAATCATACATTTGCAAAGCAGCGCTTTTGTTTGGATGAGGACCAATTTGAAAATGATTATGAAGAGGTCAAATGTAGGGAAATTTCTTGTATTCAAGGCAATATTACTTTTAAGTACATCATAATTCCATTTGGTGTTCAGTGCCGCATAAGTTTCAAGATTCTTGATAGACACTTAGTAAATGACCACATTGATGTCAACGGAAAAATTGTCGTTCGCTATGGCAATACATATGGAAATTGTATTGACGAAGAGTGTGTCATATTTGATAAGCAAAATTTTGATTTTGAACGAGTCGGATTTGAAAGTAAGGCAAGATTTTTAAAGATCCCTAGATGTTGGTTGGCTACACCTGCATACGCTCCTTTTATTGTCACTCTAGATTTATCAGAATTTGGAACAAGTAGAAAGATTCTTAATGAGACCATAGAGTTACTAGAGGGATCAACGTCTGCAGATTCATTCTTTCAAGAAGAGATGGGTCTCCTTATTATGGTTGAGGCCGAATGGTTTGAACCTGACCCTTATGGGGTATGTAAGGTATTTAATTTAGTTTTTTAGTCGTCATTGTAGTTTTGTTCTATTTGTTACTATTCCATTCGTTTCAAGTCACATCAGTCACAAGTTTTATGTTATATTGTCTTTTAACAGTCACCTAGCTTACTAGAAATCTCCGCAAAAGACATGGAAGAGTTGGATACCGATGGAGAAGATGAGGTTTATTCTCTTCTTTTTTTTTTTGTACTTTTCTTTCTAATTTATTTTTCTGTCATGTTTTTGGAGCTCATATGGGTTCTTTTTACTTATTTCAGTCTTCTGATGAAGAATCTGATGATGATTTGCCATCCAACTTTGTGCTTTCAGGGTATGTAACTCTTGTGTATGTATATATATATATATTTGCCTAAAAGTTTTTAAATGCTCTTTGTTGTTCGATCAAAGTGTGTTGTCTTAGTTTTTCTTAGGTTGAGTCTTTTGCAATTTTAGAGATCCATCTTGTGAGAAAAGTCTATTGGTTTATAAGAATTTCAGAAAAATTGTTAGTCTTTTAGTGTATGTATTTAATTATGGTATAAAAAATTAATTAAGCAAAATAGACAAACAGATTCATGCTTTTACAACAACTTCTATACTCCGTATTGTGTTAAGCTTGAGCTTGTTTTTATTGTAGATTTGTGGTGGATTTGATTGAGTTTAGATCATTTATTTTTGAGATTGGTATATTTTAAGTTAATTTTTGCTCGAAAATTCTTATTAGGAATCTAAAACCTCATTGCACATGGCCATCTCCTGCTGTGGAGATATTCTCAGTCTTCATTGGTCGTGAAAAGTCCAAGGCTATACAAATCCATGGTTCTTTTGAAGTTTTAATCGATGATGAAGTAAAGTATTACATATTCAAAAGAGAGGAAAGAGATGCTCTAAGGTTACAAGAACATGTGAATACCACACCTATCCTAGATGGCTCTCGACTTTTTGAGAATTTCAGTTCTTTAGGAATGAAATTTGATATAAAGGACGTTGATGGTCGTTTAGCCATCAAAGGGTTTGTTGATTTTGATGCTAGGGTTCTTAGTTCTAATTTTTATCACGAGAAACAGCTATGTTCTTCTATTCTTGGTCAAAATGGATTCGCAGCTGTGCATTATTCCATCTTCTCTGAAGCTGTTTTGGCTAACATTAAGGTTTACTTAAACCTCAAAAGGGGAGGTGTTGATGTGTATCCTGAGGTGGTCTCTGGGAGTCTCATAACCCAATATAGTTGTTATGACTATTCAACACGATATAACAAAGATTACTATCGGATCGTGTTGTTTAAGAGTGATGAAGATTCGGTTCAAATAAGTTCTAATGGGACAATACCACTTTCTAGGAGCATGGTTGTTGTGCCAACATATTCCTCTCTTGTTGTCGATGTGAACCTTTCATTTGGAGACTCCTCCGGCCAGATGCTATCATGTGCTGAAATCATGAGATTTAAGATTAATGAAGGTAGAAAAACCATAGAAACAACTGATTATTCTCTTTGCATGGAGTTAGGTTGGTGTGAGATTAAGTAATATGGCAATGACATGAGACATTAGGGCGATGAATATTAGCGTGGATAGTCCTTCATGATAGAGTGCCAACTAGAGAGAATTTAATCCGGCATGGTGTTATCCGAGTAGATGAAGAACATCGCTGTGTTTTCTATGGTGAAGGGGCAGAGACTGTGACACATTTGTTGAATTTTTTTTAATACATACTGCATTACTGCACTTGTAAAAATCCATAAGTAGTTACAAAAAATATGATGTTCAATTAGCTCTTAATCCATTTAAGAGATAACACTTTAATACAGTTAAAGTGAGCTTATTAACAAAAATGTATGTAAATATTGATTCAAATTGCAATGAAAGGATTCTCATTTCTCAATCCTCCCCATTCTTTCTTTGTTTGCACCAAATGTACCTTATATGCTTGCTGTCTTATCTTTTGTGGGCCACTGTTATTGTCATTTATATCACAGAATGTAGGGATGGATGTAAAGTATAACTGAACTGAAGTTGTATTTTGACTTACTATCTGGCATATATATGAATGTGATAACATTTCAAAGTAAAACTCTCCAGCGGTGGATCCCTGTGTCATCCCAACAAAGGTATGGTAGCTCAATTGTTGGAGTCTACAGAATAGTTGAGGAGGTAAGCGTATCTTTTCACATGTCATGAACTCCATGCCCAATATAGAATATAGATGCATACATCATCTGTGGACCATGTTTTAATCTTTCTTGATGGATCCATGTTTGAAGCACCAGATGTCTTGAAATTGAAGAATTTCTTTGGGTGGTCCTGTTCTACATCAGGGTGAAGAACTCTGGGTCTATTTACATTAACTTAGCTTGATTATTTAAGTTTAGTCTAAAAGGTCAGACGGTGCGAATTGCTATGCAGTTATTACCAGAAGGAAAACATTCAATCGAATCTACTTAAACCTGTAGGCCCCCTTCAGGGATGATTATTTCACTTGTTTTAGTCACAAATTGATTGTTTCACAAGTTACCACTATCTTTTGTTAGGTAGGCACTGCAGCTGCAGTGTTCACGTAACACACTTCTATAGTGTGTCAATAATGGGTTTGATATCCTTAAATGAATTAATTCGATGCTAATAGATTCTTCATACCCTATAATGCATTTTCTTGCTAGATTCTTTAATAGAATTACCTAGTGAGGATATTGAATTTGTTATGTTCATCTTGTAGCTAGCAAGGACGATATAGTACCATCTTTACCTATTCTTACTCGATACTCAAAGGAGATTGGCATTAAGACATTTGTAAAGAAGGAGTTTAGAGATTCAATGAGGGATTCACTTAAGGATCCAAGGCTTTCTGAAGTTCGAAAGTCAACAGATATCAATGTTTTGGAAACTCCAACACTTTGCGTTCAATTAAATACCCTTTATGTGAGTACAATTAAATACCCTTTATGTGAGTACAATTAAATACCCTTTATGTGAGTACAAGCTCTAATTTACCACATATTATCTCAGGCTTTTGTCGATTCTCCATTTTTTTCATTACTTTACTTCCTTTACCTCCTTTAAACTAAAACTTATATTAAGTTTTATTGAAATAAACTTCAACTATACTCATTGTGCATGATGCTTGCTTGTTTAATTAACTCTGGCAATAAATTCTTCTTCTTTTCTGCTTTGGCTTTCGTCTTCATACTTTGCTGGTTTAGCTTATGAATTTATTGCTTTTAAATTGATTTCTATTAACTAATCATAATGAATTATTTTTTCCCATCGACAGTACGCTATCAGTCATCTAAGCAAGTTGGAAGACAGTATTTGGGAGCGTTGGACGAGGAGAATACATCATGGTAATGTTATAGTCAACAATGGTTTTTATTTGCTAGCCAAAAAAAAATGGTTTTTATTTGTTTTTGCAAAACAAATAACATGACCCAAGGTCCTAGATGCATCTGTATACATATATCATATAAAGACGTAGGCGAGCTTCCAATTATATTTCTTACCATATTCTGTATGACATTGATTTTTAGAGTTATGATTCTTCTTTGTCTAAAGAAAATGAATCCGTATATATTTGAGGACTCGGTTAATATGGAAAGACCCAAAGACATCTGCTTCATAGGATATTGAGATCTTCAGAACAGATCTGAACTGTCTAAGACATCACCATGGGATAATTTCTGATCATTGTTGCATCACTTACATGTGGTGGGTGTTGTTAGCTATCAGCAATTGTTTATGTTAGTCTTGTGCTGTTGAGTGTAATCCCCTCGTTTACTTGTACTTAATAATAGAAGGATAACTTTCAATAGAAAAAGGCTGGAAAACAGCCAAACACAATACAATTAGAAGCAGAATTTTCTGCATAATTTGACATAACAGAAGCCTTGGGAGCTGCCCCTACCCAAGTTCTATTTCCCACTAATCTAGCCAAAGAAGCTAAGTTATGAGCATCAATATTTTGATCTCTTCTAACAAACAAGACACTAACATTAGGCAAACTAGACAACAATTCCCTACAATCTTGAGCTACCATCTCAATGGCATCAATCTTCACCTTCTTAGCTATGCAGTTAACCACATTTTCTGCATCAGAAAAAATACAAACAGAGTGCAAACCTTGCTCTCGGACAAACTGGATTGCCCAGCGAACACCCAACGCTTCAGCCATAATTGGATCCACTGCAATGTCATCACACTTGCATGCACTGAAAGTTGTAATTCTGTCAAAAAAAAAAAACTTAAACAGGTTCAATCCAAAGAATTCACCTTATATATACCATAAATTTTTCGACAAAGATTACTCACTCCACTTATAAAAGTTGACACATGTTTTATGAAAATTAATTTTTACTAGGCGAGTTAACATTTCGTCAAAAATAGTTGAAGGCTTGAAGGTAAAGAAAGGGAAAAAAAACCAACAATATTGTTACCAAAAAGTTATCTCAGCAAAATAAAATAAACAAAAAAGTTTAACACAACACACATTAAAGTAAAGAGATAAATTAAAGAGAAAGTGATGAGGCAACAAGAGAAGCTTGAATTTTCACACATCACTGCAACCAACAGCCATACTACGAGGTCATTTTGGTAAATCCACTCCCACCTCCTTCACCAATCACTATCACTTATGTATGTATTCACTCTTTCAACACTCCTTGTGGCTACTACTCTTTGTAATAAAATTGACATCTATATTATCCTATTTCCAAAATATAAATGGGCTTGATTTCTAACATTTTGTTCAAAAAAGGTAACCATGGAAATTGGGTCTAACTCAGGATCATTGAACAAAAGAGTTTGAAGTTTTCTCTCCCTACTCCTCGCATTTCTTTTCTACCACCTGAATTTCTGTTTTGTCCTTGGGGGTACTGCGGTTTATACGAACCGAATTTTTTTATCATGCTAAAAAATTTCGGTTAATATAAACCGAAATATTGTGTTCCAAATTTTTTTCCAGATTTTCTGCTTAAATTCTGCATGAGACCCTCAACTTCCCCAATTTATTTGAAATACTAAACGATGTCCGATTTGAGTAAAAGACCATTCGTTGGAAAGCTTAGGGTGTCAAGAGTACAAATATAATTTTTGTTTTGAGGGTTAACTATCCAATTGGTTCAGTTTGACCAAATAATGGGTACTGGTACAGAAACAGAGCAAAAAATTTTCTCAAACTTGTAGGTAGATTTTCTCATACTATACTTAATGAAATTTAACAATTCCGGTGTCAATCCTGTAGTAAATTTTGTATTCTTTACACTAGATTAAAAATCATTAGCATACGACTTATATTCAGAGAGTTATGCTAAATTTACCACAGGTATCTCTACAACATTTTGCAGAAACTTTTCTCAAACTTGTAGGTAGATTTTCTCATACTATACTTAATGAAATATAACAATTCCAGTGTCAATCTTGTAGTAAATTTTATCTTCTTTATACTAGATTAAAAATCATTAGCATACGACTTATATTCAGAAAGATATGCTAAATTTATCATAGGTATCTCTGCACCAATTTTCACATAAATCTTTATTCTTTTCTTAACATTTATGTTATTTCGGTTTATATAAACCGAATTTTTTTTCCATGTTTAAAATTTTCGGTTCGTAGAAACCGAAATCAGTTGGCCAAATTTTTTCAAACCGCAAGGGACAAAATGAAATTTTTGGGCGTATAAACGAAAGGCGGAGGGTCGGGAGAGAAAACTTCAAAGTGGTTCCAGCCCTCTCCCAATCGCAGTTGCAGGGGATCAAACCGCGATCCTCCCTACTAAGTTCAGCATCAATCACCGTTAAACCAAATTGGTTAAGGAATATACTACTCTGATTTCAATAGTTTTGCTTAAATTTTAATAATATTAAATTTAAAGATTTTTATATTTAGTGGCATTTAAAGGTAGATATGCAACTATGATAGGGATATGGCCTAATATAAAATCCGCATTCGTGGGTATCCATTGTCATCACTACATGAAATCGGGTAAACTAATAGAAATCATATGTTCCGTACTAAATTTTGGTTATATGCATACTTTGGCAGGAGATAGTAGCTATTATTATGGATTCAGATTTGCCCTTAAATTCAACAGATTTTATAGCTATTGGTTTAGTTATTGAAAGTATTTGAATGAACCAAAAATTAACGAAAAGAAAAAAAAACTACCCTTTTTTTTGGTTATAAATAAAAAATTACTTTTTAAATGTAGAATGACAAAGTATTTCTATGCTAAAATGACAAATATTTTTGAACAAAAAATCATGACTAGAATAACAAGTACAAATGAAATATTTAATTAAATTTGGTTTCCATTTTGACAAATTGTTCGAGTACAAAAGTAAATATATTTTTATCGTCTTCATAGGGATTGATGCGATATCGATATCGTTCAACAATTAATATTGTTTTAAGTATAAAGAAAGTCTTTGTTTGTTAATCATCCAAACTCACAACATATATAAATTCAGGGAGAAATAACAAAGAGATGGAATTGTTAGAATTAGACTGCATTAACTCATTCATATATACTTCCCTGATCAGTTATATAAATTCTAATTATTTCCCAATATTATCACGTATTGCTCATCGTGCGTTTCCGTCCCTAGAGAACGACGAGGAATCTATTAAACCTATCAAACCCCGATCCCTCGGGTGCTTAATCGATATAATAGCATTAAGTTCCAATACTTTGAGTGAATGTTAAACCTAAATCTATTCCTAGAGTTTAGCATCTAACAGACCATTATCCTAGTTCTAGATTCAAAAAGTATATTCCTATATCATTTCAAATCAAAGATTCAAACATTGAAAACAAGGATAAGATCAATATTGATAAATAACTAAAACCATATATAACGCCATGAACAAAAGAAATACATACTAATAGAGTCAATTACATCTAATACCAACAAAAGTGTCTTTAGCTACTCATTACCATGGTAGCTTTACACAAGTGAGAAGAAAAGAGATGAAATAACAACACCGGTTGATTCCTCAAACAGTTGGCGTGCATCCACCGTCGCTTCCTCCGTCGTTCCGTGCTCAAACTCTCTGCCTTTCTCCTCTGTTTCGTGATGTTCTCTGATGGTGTCCGAGAGTGAATGAATTGAATGATTTTCACAATGGGTGATGCAATGCTTATACAGGCTTGAAAAGTAACTATGGATGGTAAGCCACTTGTAGAAGGAAGGCGGTTTGATGATGTCTTTTTTACTGATTAAGTTAAGCCAACTTTAGTAGCTAAGAATCAAAGAGTCAAACATTGCAGCATATGGTCCAATAAAAACTCCTCATCACTTTATACAATTGGACAAATTGTGCCTGATTTTGGTCTAATGATAATTTTTCTTAGCATCCAAGTATGTAGTTCTACTTGCTTCCATTTTTCCATTAAGCTCATGAAACCTATAAAAGTGAGGGAAAATAGGTGAGAGTAGCTAAAATACTAATATCTATATATATAAATCCTAGATAGTTGTGAAATTGCTTATTTAAACCTTAATCCACAAACCAATGAAAACCTTTCATTTAGCCACATCATCCACTTACATCTATTTAATGTGGGATACTAATTGTAATTATTATTATTATTATTATTATTAATATTGTTTTGGGTTATTATTCATTTTAATTTTTTTTTTGTTCATTTTATTATTTTGTGTATTTTATTGTTTTTTTTTCAAAAAAGTTAATGTTTTTGCTAATAATCTTTTGTCCAATCTTTGTAAATATAAGGAGTTGGCCGATTGTCAGGACCACTTTCTAATGTTTAATAAAAAAAAAAGATAAAATAAAATTTACTAATGGTTGTTATGCCCTGTATGATTTTTATCATATTCAATATTTGAGTATGAGTTAGGTTGGTTTATCTTTGCTCTAATAAATTTCAAATTAATATAAATGTCAAATTCGATAATACAGTAGTTTTTTTGTAAGAGATAATGAAGTAGTTTATCCAACTCAGAATCCTCCAATGAGATTTATAATATAAATAAAAATTTATGTTTCAACATCGATTGTTTTTCATTGTCAATTATATGTTGTCATTTCCATAGTTATTTTGAAGAATGAGTTAAAGATATTGCTAATCAATGTTAATGAAGAAGATACCAAAGTAACTTCAAATGTGATGTATAAATAAGTTTTTTAAATGTATAAACGTCTATATATATAATTCTTAGATAGTTGTGCAACTACTAATCTCTCTAATCCACGTCAGCCACTTATATCCAATTAAACCACCCAATAATGCCACATCACTTCTACTTACATCATTGTCATTTCTATACACTTTTTCATATGCCTACATTTATATACCTATAACTTTTCATTATACACCCACTCAACTAATAATAATAGTGTTTTTACTAAATTATACGCACTAATTAATCTTTTATACTATATATTGAATTATAGTGTCCAATTAAGAATCAAATGCACAGTGTATGAGTATGACCACAAACCGTTTTCATAGCGACATGACAATTTATGAATTACCAACTTATTTTGATAGATGCAATAGGATCTATTGTAATCTTTTTGAAATGTATAAACACATCTTTAATATGTACCTTATATTTACATAACTTTTTTAATTATTATTATTATTTTGTTGTTGTTGATGTTATTATTATAATTTTCATAATACTTATTGTTTCAATTTATACGAATGATTTTTCAACATTATAATATAAAATACCGCATAACACCCGTGCATCGCACGGGTGTGGGACTAGTTTACTAGTAAAGATTAATATTTACAAATAGTTGAGGTTTTTACTTTAAATAACTTTATAAAACAAGTCAATAAATGCTTAAAATGTATAAGTAAAATTACTGCTTTTTGGCACTTATCACAAATACGTGTTAAAATAAATTATGTATAGAAGTGAAATTCTAAAAAAAAAAAAGTGAAATTCTTATACGGTCATGTGATTAAATATAATTTTCTCAATCATATTCACAAATTTTTAATTTTATTCTTTTAATTATTTTATAAATCATTAAAAAATTATACTAGTGTGTTTATATGATCACATGACCGTCTAGGTTTCACTTAACAATATTAACTACAAAAAGTATCCGAAGCATATGTGAGCCATAAAACCATGATACAATTTCACTGGCCACAAAACATATTTTTCTGGATGCACACAAACTTTTTTTTGAAACTACAAGGCCAGGGGGAGCACTTACCGAAGAAACATATGTCGTCGTTGCATTCGGATATCCAACATTAGTGACAACTCTAGTAACTTAAGCGTTTTTTCTGTTGGCCGGTTAAAAAATGTTAATTTGGATACTGTCACATTAGCGCTTTTCATGTCAGATGGTTAGAAAACGCTGATATGAATGTTGTTCTTTGTTACGTGGATACTACCACATTAGTGTTTTTCCTGTCAATTGATTAAAAAATGGAGAAAATAAAATAAAGTGGCAAAAATGTTTGATTTTAGAATAGGGGATCAAAAGTGCAATTAAGCTAAGAAACAAAGAGAAAAGAGAAAATTGATATTGGACTTTATAGGAAAGATCACGGTTCGATCTCCAGAACTGTGATCGGAAGGGAACTGAAACTATTGATGTCAGAATTCACCCTTGAAACCAAATTAAGCGATCGAGCGGGCTTGATATCAATGGTGAAAAAAATAATAAAAAAAAATGACAATCTTCACATATGATTGCAACCAACGGCCATACTACAAGGTCATTTTGGTAAATCCACTCCCACCTCCTTCACCAATCACCCTCACTTGCTAAAAAAAGCTCTCTTCACGTGTATTGTATGTATTCAGGAAATGTATTCACACTCTCAACATTCACTACTCACTACAGCTTCTACTCTGTTTTCCATACATGAAATAAAAATCCAATCTTTACTCTTTCTGGGTCAATTTCATCACTACCATTTTCTTCAGAAAAAGTGTAAATGGCAACTGGGTCGAACTCATCAGTGAACAACAAAAGGGGTGGTGGCACTATTGAACCTAAAGTTCCACCTTTTGTTCCAAAAACTGGTTACAATCCAAGAGATTTACGTTCATGGGCCAAAAGAACTGGTTTTGTTTCTGATTATTCAGGTGAAGCAGGGACAAGTGGAAGTGAAAAGTTTGAACCTTTTCAGCAGAGGGGAAGAGGGTCTTCATCTTCTCCTAAGATAGAGATAGATCCAGTTGTTGGGAGTTTGAGAGACAATAGAGGTATTGAGATCCAACCTGCTTCACATGGTGGGGTTGGTTTGGAGGAGAATGTGAGAAAAGAGAATGAGCCTGTTTTGGCTTTGAATCCTGGCGAGAGGAAAGTTGGTATGAGAGGGAATGGTAATAGTAATAATGGTAATGGAAGTAATGGTAATGGTAGTAATGGTCATGGAGTATCTGCAGTTGCTCCTATGCAAGATGAAAAGGGTGAAGAGGAGAATGTGGTACAAGATGAAGTTAAGGTTGATTTGTTTCCAGAAGGAGTGGAGCCTTTTGATGGTGGATGGAAAGGACCGTCAGAATTGAAGTGTGGACTTGAAGAAAATCCGGGTTTTGGTTAGTTTATGTTTCATTGTTTTTCTGTTGTTATTCTTAGAATTTGGGTTGGGCCTAATTCTGCAAAATTATCTTGTAAGATGATGACCGCCTTTGCTTATAACTCAGTTCATGCCATCCCGCATCCAATGTGCGTGCGACAACACCCCTCACGCCCAACGGGCTTGGTGCGTGGATATAAATGATCGGTGGCCCGATAGCAGAAACCTAATAGTAGGTGGCCCAATAGATCTCGGAGAGGCTCCGATACCATGTTAGATTCTGGGTTGAGCCTAACTCAATCCTACAAAACCAGATTGTTAGGTGAGGACTATTGTCTCTACTTATAAACCCATGTTTAGGTCATATTGCATCCAATGTGCGACTCTCTCTTAACAGTTATGATTGTTAATTATCTCTCATATGGTTTATTTGACTCATTAGTTATAGTAGTTTATGTTTTAGAAAATGCTGATTTTGGATTGTTTGAAAGTAGTTTTGTTTAACTTGAATACATGTGGAACAAATTTGATGTCTTAACTCTTATGATGAATATTTGTGTAATACTGTGTAACTGTGTTTTAAGCAATGATTATTGAATGTAGCTAAATCCATGTGTTTGGATGATGTGTATTATCTTAAGAATAGATTAGGAAGAAAGATAATTTAGCATAATCATGTTCCTTTCTTTAATTTGGCCAAAAATCAATAACTCATTTTTACTTGCACTTTTATATCTTCAACTGCAGTATCTCTTATCTATTATGGCCTACAACACTATCTATCATTGGCTGGTTCACTTGTATTGATCCCATTAGTCATGGTACCAGTTATGGGTGGAACTGATGTAAGCATGCCGTTATTTACCATTTATTACTCTCTACGACAATCAATAGTTCTTCGGATTTTACTTTTTTATGTTAACATTAACCACTGATGACAGAAGGATACCGCTACCGTAATTTCGACAATGTTGTTTATTTCTGGCATCACAACTGTACTGCACTCCTACTTTGGTACCAGACTGCCTTTAGTTCAAGGGAGCTCATTTGTGTATTTAGCACCGGCGTTAGTCATTATAGATGCTCAAGATTATCGCAATCTTACAGAACATGTAAATTCCTATTTCATTAACATGCACATAATCTTAATTTGTCAAATACTCAAGGTTCTTAATCCTGGTTATTTCAATTGCAGAAATTTAGGCACATAATGAGGGAACTTCAAGGTGCTATAATTGTTGGTTCAATCTTCCAATGTATCTTGGGATTTAGTGGCTTGATGTCTATCCTACTCAGGTAACAAATTTTTTTCTGTCATGTCTTTGTTCTATTCACCATAAATATCTTTGTTTGTTTTTTCAATTTAGTAAATTTATATATTTTATTAGTATGATGTTCTGCTACCTCATTGAAAATTTATGATGCATGTGCATTAATGTGCGAGATAAAGAGGTGCATGATATTGGTCAATGAAGGGATAAGTAATACTGAACTTTTATCAACTGAGAGTTGTCACGATTTCGGTCTCGCATGTCAATTCTTTACAATATTACAATTTGTTTTAGGTTAATCAACCCAGTTGTGGTTGCCCCAACTGTTGCTGCCGTAGGATTAGCATTCTTTAGTTACGGTTTTTCACAAGCCGGCATTTGCTTGGAAATTACTGTTCCACAAATTGCACTGGTTCTATTATTTACTCTGGTGAGTCATGCAGCACCAATCACTGGTTCCAAAGTAATTGCTTGATTTATAAACAGGTCACGGGATTTGGAATTTTGTTAAATTAGATTTTTATGTTCAGATATTCATTATTTCTTTATTTTGTCTTCTTTGAAGCATCTCCGAGGAGTATCTATCTTTGGACGCCACTTATTTCGAATTTATGCCGTAAGTATCTAAAATTAAGACATTCTTTCTTCATTTTATATTGAGAATATGTGGCTATAATAACAAACTCTTACAAATTACTTTTTTCATATATGTAGGTTCCGTTGAGCGTATCATTAATTTGGATATTTGCATCCTTTTTAACAGCAGGGGGTGTGTATAATTACAAAGGATGCAATCCCGATATACCGAGTTCAAACATTCTTACAGACGCATGTAGACAGCATGCATATACCATGAAGCATTGCAGGGTTGATTCCGATGCATTGTCTACTGCTGCATGGGTCAGAATCCCTTACCCTTTACAGTGGGGCATCCCTATTTTCCACTTCAGGACTTCCATAGTCATGGTTATAGTGTCACTCGTTGCCTCTGTCGATTCAGTAAGTATCACATTTAAAATTTTAGATGTATTTTTGTTTTGAAAGTAAGGATTACATATAGCGGCGTATCCAGGACTCTGAGTCACTAGTTTATCCTTTTCCAGGTTGGAACTTACCGTATTACGTCCCTTCAAGTTAATACAAGGCCTCCAACTCGAGGAGTTGTTAGCCGAGGTATTGCACTGGAGGGTTTGTGTAGTATATTGGCTGGTCTTTGGGGCTCAGGTACCGGTTCAACGACTTTGACAGAAAACGTGCACACAATTAACACCACAAAGGTGGCAAGTAGGATGGTAGTGGAACTTGGAGCAGTTTTTTTGATCATATTCTCATTTATAGGTAAAGCAACAACCCTTCGTGTCAAAATCCATAATTGTAGATTAATAGCAGCATTATATATTAACTAAAATTTTGATGCATTACACCTAAATTAAAGTTTAGATGTTTCTATAGACAGACTGAACATACACTTAAATTGTATTTTTTTTGTTGTTGTAGGGAAAGTAGGTGCCCTCCTTGCTTCCATTCCACAGGCTTTGGCTGCTGCTGTACTGTGTTTCATGTGGGCTCTTACCGTGACATTGGGCCTATCGACTTTACAGTATGCTCAATCAGCCAGCTTCAGGAACATGACGATCGTTGGCGTTGCCTTGTTCCTTGGTATGTCCATTCCATCTTATTTTCAACAATACCAACCTGTGTCGAGTCTTATACTTCCCAGTTATCTGCTTCCTTATGCGGCGGCATCAAGTGGGCCATTTCATTCAGGCCTCAAACAAGTAAGTCGCTTCTGTATGCAGAAACATTTCGCCACCAATATATAATGACTAAGAAAATAACAAATAATAAGAAGCACTAGTTTTGTACATTCGATGGTTATTTTTACTCTCATTGACACATCACAGTATAAACTTGTTTGAAATTGTTTACGCTGGTTTTTCCGTAAACAACCGCTAGTTTAAATTAATTACTTGCAGGACCAACTAGTAAATCCCAGGACATGTTTTGTGCATTGATTTTAATGTTCATCATTGAAATAAACATTTAGTAAACCAGTTTGAACGAATAACTTACAAAAGAAAATGTAAATTAAACAAAGATTCACTCGAATGAGATCTATTTAAGAACTTCAAAAGATAAATTGCAATGGAATGATAAAAATTGCATTAAAATGTAAAAGTTTTACAAAGAAAAGAAATGGTTCACGAATTCATACATTTTCTTCACTGCACCCTTTTCTCTCGAACGCATGGATACTTTAGGTTTTGTGAATTTTTGTATTTGAATTGTGACCCTTATTCCAACTAAAGGAACTACTATTTATAATCATAAGAATGAACAACTGCCTATGAAAACGTGTTTCGCCAACTCTCCAAACCCATGAACCCACAATCTCTTGATCAAGCTTGAAAAGAGTAACCGCTTCTTTAGCTCTAACTGTCGCTCGAATCCAGCCATCGAATCCCTTGTTATATCGTGCTAAAAATGAAAATAATTCTAAGTCCAGAAACTTACACATTCGAATGCTAGGATTCGAAACCCCATTCGATTCGAAGGCAATTTTGCCTTTTTGTTAATAAAACATTTTATGAAATTAAGACTTTAAATAAGCTTAATTAGGTAATTTAATCACCTTTTCATATCTTTTATTAACTTAATTAATGCATTCATTTTGGACCTTCATGGATACATTCCATTTATTATTTCCATTAATTTTATTTAGTCGCGTATTTAAGATGACGCACCAATTTAGCATTAAATGCATATGGTCAAAAATTTGAGATAACAGAAATATGGTTAGATAGTGAAATATAATTAGACGGCTCTGTAAAACTTATTGTCTTATTGTTAATGTATAGTTATCAAACTCCTGTATTTTTTTTATATAATGATGAGCTAAGTGGTCATTTTCTTTGTCCAAAACTTACCAGCTTGATTTTGCTATCAATGCTCTTATGTCCATGAACATGGTGGTTACACTGTTGGTGGCATTTCTACTGGACAACACTGTCCCGGGAAGTAAAGAAGAACGAGGCGTGTATATATGGTCGAGAGCTGAAGACGTTGCTGCAGATGCTTCACTGCAATCTGAATACTCACTGCCAAAGAAAGTTGCATGGTGTTGCTGTAGGTTGAAGTGTTTAGGGGTCTAACTTCGGACATTAAGAAAAAGGTATTGAACATCATGAAGGAAAAGGTAAATGTACATTGTAATATAGTTATTTATAGCAACATTAAATTGGAGAAAGGTTTGAAATATTCATTTTGCTTGAAAAATTGCTTAGTTATTTTCACATGTCTGTCAAATTGTCTATTGAAAGAAAACAATGTATTTAAGAGTTAAGAGTTAGTAAAATATTTATTTATTTGTTATCAATAAGTGTTTGTTTTTTTAAAGTTCACATCGAGTATTTAAAGAGTTGTTGCAAGTCACTGACAAAGGGGGAAAAATGCGGACATTGATTATCTACACTATTTAGTAACTATAGTATATTTAGGAGAGAAAGTTTACTAAGAAAGAGTTGGTAGAAGTTTTTCCTCGAACCTACCCGCTATTTTAGTTGCGCTACTTTCCGCCTCCACGTTACTAAAACAAAACTTTACATATTTCTGAAAGTGTAGTTTTGAACAACATAAATTATAATTTGTTCTTATTTTAGAGGTGTATTTTCATTATTGAACTCGTATTGAGGGGCGTGGAATTTTTTCCGCCATTTTTTCAGGCTAACAATTGTTCAAAAATGGTAAGAGAAGGAAGAATGTGACTATTAGAATATAGGCCTTGTAAACAAAGTGTAACAAACTAAATGAGCTGGCACTAGGTTGTTAGCAATTAGTTAGGCCTTGCTTAGCTGGCACCCAGTCAGTTAGAGAGTGCTGATGTGGCATTGCCACTTGTATCTGTATATACAGCTCTATTTAAAGAGCCTATTGTAACTGTTCAACATATGATGAATTGATACAATTGAAATGAAAAGTCTTCACAAATATCACTCTCTATCGTTTTCTATTATGGTATCATGAGCCTCTAAGGGTTCAAGAAACACGATTCCGCAACAACAACAACACCTCAAGATCTTCATCTTCTTCATCATCAATGGCGACTGATCCTCTATCAGAACCGATTCCGGTGAACAACGCCGCCGCAGATCTACCAAATACAAACAAAGAATCGACGAAATCGGGCTTGACTCACTCACTCACCATCAAATTAGACGAGAAAAACTTTCTTCTATGGAGTCAGCAGGTAAATGGTGTCATTACTGCACATAACCTTCACCGTTTCGTAGTTAATCCGGAAATCCCTCTCCAATTCGCCTCCGTCACCGATCGATTGGACGGTAAGAACTCCGACGAGTACCAGAAGTGGTTATTCAAAGATCAATCGCTCTTCACTTGGCTTCTTTCAACAATTTCCGATGGTGTTCTTCCTCGCGTCTTAAGCTGCAAACACTCTTATGAGGTTTGGGAAAAGATTCACACCTACTTCAATTCCGTACTCAAATCACGAGCGCGTCAACTCAGGTCTGAATTGAAAAACACAAAGAAACACTCAAGAACGGTAAATGAATATCTCTTACGCATTAAATCCATCGTGAATTCCTTGATAGCTATCGGTGATGTTGTATCTGAACGAGAACAAGTAGATGCTATTCTTGAAGGATTGTCTGAGGAATTCAATCCCTTCGTGATGATGGTCTACAGTAGATCAGATACACCAAAAGTGGAGGACGTTGAGGCGTTGCTCCTCCTTCAAGAATCACAGTTCGAAAAGTTTCGACAAGAATTAGCTAATCCAAGTGTATCAGCTAATGTTGCTCAAATTGAATCCAAGGATAGCAACCACAACTCTGATTCAGAAGGCCAAGACTCAGGAACTGAACATTACAATGTCAAGACTCATCGCGGAAGAGGACGCAACAAAGGCAGAGGTCGAAGCCGTGGCAAAACGCCCAATACTGGTAGAGTTCAATGTCAAATCTGCTCCAGGAAAAATCATGATGCGTCAATCTGTTGGTACAGGTATGATCCCTCGTCTTCTAGACCGAATGCACGTGGTTCCAATGCTGGTAACAACCCTAGACCATCACATTACAATCCCTACCCTCGCCCCTCTGCACACTTAGCTTTGCCTCAATACTACAACTCTATTCCAGATATAGACACTATTTCTGCAGCATCTTGGTATCCTGACTCAGGTGCATCACACCACCTCACTTTCAATCCCAACAATCTGGCCTATCGTGTACCTTATCAAGGGCATGATCAAGTTACCATGGGAAATGGCCAAGGTGTGTCAATCAAGTCTTTAGGTCAATCAAGTTTTTGCTCACCTTATGATCATAGTGTTCATTTAAAACTTAATGACTTACTTCATGTTCCTAATATATCTAAAAATCTGTTATCTGTTAGTAAGTTTGCTAAAGATAATAATGTCTTCTTTGAATTCCACCCTCATAACTGCTATGTTAAATCACAGGGTTCTAATACCATCCTACTGGAGGGCTCTGTTGGACCAGATGGATTATACAAGTTCATGCCCTTTGAATTCAACCCTACTGCTCAGTCTAGTCCCTCTTTGCATTTGAATGAAACTCCTAGTTTGTTTTCTAGTCATTTGTCTGCTTTGAATAAAAATATCCAATGTAACAATGCTTTAACCATTGGACATGTAGATAATACTTTACATACTTGGCACCTAAGGTTAGGCCATGCCCATCATAAGGCTGTTCAAACTGTACTAAAGTGGTGTAAAATTCCTTTTTCTAATAAAGCTACTACTTTCACTTGCATTGCTTGTTGTGTTGGTAAATCTCATAGATTGCATGCACCCTTATCTACCACTATCTATACTAAACCCTTTGAAGTCATTCATTGTGACCTATGGGGCCCTGCTCCCTTTAAATCTTACTATGGGTATAACTACTACATCACCTTTGTAGATACTTACACCAAATACACATGGTTTTATCTTCTTAACCAAAAGTCAGATGCTTTAAAAGCCTTTACTCAGTTTCTAAAGTTAATTCAAAATCAATACCAAACATCTGTTAAAGCTGTGCAATCTGATTGGGGGGGAGAGTTTCGACCCTTCACTGCAATGCTAAATACCTTGGGAATCCAACATAGATTGACTTGCCCTCATACATCTCACCAAAATGGGACAGTTGAAAGAAAACACAGGCAAATAGTTGAAATGGGACTTACTTTATTGTCACAAGCTTCTTTACCTCTTCATTTTTGGGACCACAGCTTCACTCATGCTGTTCATTTAATCAATAAACTCCCCTCCAGTGCTCTATCATCTTTTAAGTCTCCTCATCATGCATTATTTGATTCCTGTCCTGACTACACTCAACTGCGTGTATTTGGCTGTCTCTGTTTTCCCCACTTAAGACCATATAACAAAAATAAATTACAGCAAAGGTCTAGTCCTTGTGTGTATCTTGGTATATCACCCCAACACAAAGGTCACAAATGTCTTGATGCCAATGGCAGAATCTACATATCCAAAGATGTGATTTTTCATGAGTCTCAGTTTCCATACACAACTCTATTCCCTACAAACTCTAGTAGTGACAGCAGTCCTAACAACTACACACCTGAACCAAATTCTTTCCCTACAATCAACCTCAATAACCCACCCTTAACAATAAATCAAATCAACTCACTAATATCACAGCCCATCCCTTCATCTCCAAATACTCAGCCCTCCAACAGTGCTTCTTCAATGACTGACTCTATCAAACCATCCCCACCTACTGTCTCTTCACACAATGATCATCCAATGGTAACAAGGGGCAAAACTGGTAATTTAAAGCCTAAGACTTTTACAGCCAGCATTGAACCATCCACTGTTAGAAATGCATTAGCTGATCCTCAATGGCTTAAAGCTATGCAGAGTGAGTACCAGGCTCTGATTGACAATAAAACTTGGTCTTTAGTCCCTCTCCCACCTCACAGAAAGGCCATTGGCTGTAAATGGATATTCAAAATAAAAGAAAATCCTGATGGGACTGTCAACAAGTATAAAGCTCGCTTAGTAGCCAAAGGCTTTCTCCAAAAACCTGGATTTGACTTTACTGAGACCTTCTCCCCGGTAATTAAGCCTGTCACTGTAAGAATTATTCTTACACTAGCTGTCACCTACAAATGGGCAGTCCAACAAATTGACATTAACAATGCCTTCCTAAATGGTATTCTACAAGAGGAGGTATATATGACCCAACCCACTGGTTTTGAGGTTTCTGATAAGTCACTAGTGTGTAAGCTACATAAATCTTTATATGGCTTAAAGCAAGCCCCACGTGCCTGGTATGACAAACTTACACAAACATTGCTTCAAATGGGGTTTGTAAAAAGTAAGTGTGACCCATCTCTTCTAGTACATCATCAACAAGGAGCCTGCACCTATGTCCTTATATATGTAGATGACATCCTCATCACAGGGTCAGCTCCTCATCTTATCAAAGATCTAATTGACAAACTCAATGTCAAATTTGCTCTCAAACAACTAGGAGAAGTTGACTACTTTTTGGGTATACAAGTTCATCATAAGCCTTCAGGTAGCTTATTACTGCATCAGTCCAAATACATCAATGATCTTCTAAATAAAACAAAGATGGAAAATTGCAAACCCATTGGTTCACCAATGGTCAATAGCTGCAGACTAAGTAAATTTGGCACTGATTCTATGCAAGATCCCTCCTTATACCGGTCCACAGTAGGAGCTCTACAATATGCAACCATCACAAGACCTGACATTGCATATAGTGTAAACAAAGTGTGTCAATTTATGGCACATCCTCTGGAGTCACATTGGAAGGCAGTCAAAAGAATTCTAAGATATCTTAAAGGGACAGTTCATTATGGACTACTATTACAGCCTTCATCCTCAAGTCCTCCATTC
Source organism: Trifolium pratense (assembly GCF_020283565.1). Lineage (NCBI taxonomy): Eukaryota > Viridiplantae > Streptophyta > Magnoliopsida > Fabales > Fabaceae > Trifolium > Trifolium pratense. The sequence continues at coordinate 18,484,203 of NC_060060.1, read as the reverse complement.
TCTCTTAGGGCTTATAGTGATGCTGATTGGGCCACTGATCAGGATGATAGAAGGTCAACATCAGGATCATGCATCTTCTTTGGCCAGAATCTGGTGTCTTGGGGTTCAAAGAAACAGCAGTTAGTAGCCAGGTCTAGCACAGAAGCTGAATATAGAAGTATGGCAAATACAACTGCAGAACTACTATGGATCCAATCACTTCTCCAAGAGCTACAAGTTCCCTTTCATACTCCTACTCTTCTATGTGATAACATCAGTGCAGTATCTCTTGCACACAATCCAATACTTCATTCAAGGACCAAACACATTGAGTTAGATATTCATTTTGTTCGAGAAAAGGTCCTGTCAAAACATCTTCATGTACTTCACGTGCCTGCAAGTGACCAGCTAGCTGATCCTCTGACCAAGCCATTATCTCCCTCCAACTATGCAACAATAAGAGTCAAACTTAAGGTGTTTCCCTGTTTTGAAACCCCTTAGGTTTGAGGGGGGAATATTAGAATATAGGCCTTGTAAACAAAGTGTAACAAACTAAATGAGCTGGCACTAGGTTGTTAGCAATTAGTTAGGCCTTGCTTAGCTGGCACCCAGTCAGTTAGAGAGTGCTGATGTGGCATTGCCACTTGTATCTGTATATACAGCTCTATTTAAAGAGCCTATTGTAACTGTTCAACATATGATGAATTGATACAATTGAAATGAAAAGTCTTCACAAATATCACTCTCTATCGTTTTCTATTAGTGACAGTCACAATTTATGAATTTAACTGTACAATGTAGAAAATCCAATGAACCACAATTTTTGAGTTGATTGTTTGGTTTGCCATTCCTCAACGAAGGAACGGAGTGTGTAATTTGGTGCAAGTAATGTGTGTTTTAGCCTTAAATTGGTCTAGTTATATTCTATCATGTTATCACAATGCAAGTATTTTTTTAAAAAAAATATCATTATAATGTAATAAGATAGTAAAATATGATTACATATAAAATTTGGATGAGATTTTCGAGTGTTTTTCAGTTTAACCATAACTTGAGTTTGAATGTAGTCCTTGAAATGCAACGTTAAAACTCTTGAGTTCACTTAGACTATTGTAATCCTAATAAAGGTTAATTATTGTACTTTTCACCAAAACCAAGCTTACTTTTCACCAATTCACACTCCATAAAAAATGACCAATCACTTCAACCCAATTTTTCTTCCAAAACACACTTTTATCCAGTTCTTAGAATTATTCAATGGACAACCAAACCCTAATCTTTGTCTATAAATTGAACCACAAAAAACAGGACAACAACACAGCAGCGCAGCTGCATCCTCTCCATTCATCACTACCAACAGCAACTTCATCATAATCTCTACAAAACGCCACAACCTTCAACCTTTCATCGATCAAAAACCTTCCCTAACATCATCATCAAAAACTACCAAATCACCAAAAACATAACCAAGCAAATAAAAGTGAAACAAATCTGAAAAAAGAGAAAATCAAACACCTACGAGTACTTCATCTTCCTCATATTACAACCATCAACGCCATCATTTTTATCAAAACACTCATAACTAAAAAGAAGAACAGAACAAGAAAGAAACGTGTTGAGGTTGTTAAACATATAAGTTGCTTGGAGTTTACTTGCTCAACAAGCTAATGGTGTATGGTAGCTATAGTAAGGATACTGTAGGTTAGTAGTGACACTTGCTTAGCTGGCAAGTTTGTTAGAATTAGTTCTATGTATATAAGCAAACTTCATGTATCATTACATTCATTCAATTCAATAATAAAGAAGTTTTTCCTTCTTTTCTCTCTATTATGTTTCCATCATGAGTTTGTTACTCATCTTCTTCAAGAACTTCATGATGGTATCAGAGCTCTTCTGAGCTATGCTGCGCATCCCTTTCGTCTTCTTTGTTTCCGTTGTGGCACGCGGTGGTCACAGCAACACCGCTGGTGGTAGTTCAACCATGACTTACACCGAACCTTCAAACAATCCTAGCGATATCTACTATGTGCATCCTTCCGATGGTCCTAGCACGGTTGTGGTGAAACCGTTGCTCAACTATTCGAATTATCAAGTTTGGGCGCGTTCTATGCGCATAGCACTTGGAGGTAAGAACAAATTCGAGTTTGTTGATGGTTTCATTCCTGTTCCTACTGATTTTGATCCAAACTTTAAGGCTTGGAATCATTGTAACATGTTAATTCATTCATGGATTCTCAATTTCGTGGATGAATCAATTGCTTCGAGTCTCGTTTTCCTTGAGAACGCTATTGATGTTTGGAATGAACTCAAGAAACGATTCAATCAAGGAGATTATGTTCGTATTTCTGAATTGCAGTGTGAAATTTTTGCTCTTAAGCAAGATTCACGTTCTGCTTCTGAATTTTTCACTTCACTCAAAGTTCTATGGGAAGAACTTGAGGCCTACATGCCTACACCTGTGTGTTCATGTCCTATGAGATGCATTTGCAATTCTGGTATTCGCAATGCAAAGGAGCAACATGAAATCACGCATTCTATTCGGTTTTTGACTGGCTTGAATGAGCATTTCGATCCTGTGCGTGCTCAGATTTTGGTGATGAATCCGTTACCTTCTCTTAACAAGATTTTTTCTCTGGTATTGCAATTTGAAAGACAGTATAATTCCAAACATCTAGATGAATCTAAGGTACTCATCAATGCAAGTGATTCACGTTGAGGCCAAGGCAGAGGTCGTAGCGCTGGTAGTTACTCTCCAAACAACGGAGGCAATAGGTCGAACACCTTTGGTGCAAAGAATAAAGAGTGTTCTTTCTGTGGAAAAACTAATCATGTTGTTGAGAATTGTTATAGGAAACATGGTTTTCCTCCTCATTATGGACGCAATTCAGCTGCAAACAATGCTTCTTTATAAGCCTCAGAAGAAAGGGAGGACAATGATGATACAAAGAGTACTCGAGACAGTAACAATGATTCTTCTTTTGGCTTTACAAGAGAAGAGTATAATCAGTTGGTTAACCTGCTTCATGCTTCAAAATCAAACAATTCCAATGCCTCCTCTAGCAAAGTGAACATAGCTAGTGGCCATGTCACCTCAGGTATAACCAATCTTGCTTATTCACTCACTAGTTCCACATGTGCACAATGGATTGTTGACTCCGGTGCAACAGATCATATTTGTTCTTCTCTGAAAAAATTTAGTTCATATCAATCCATACCTCCTATTCATATCAAGTTGCCTAATGGTAATGCATCTATAGCAAAATATGCTGGCACTGTTTGTTTTTCACCAGAATTCCTTGTGCAGCAAGTTTTGTATGTGCCAGACTTTAATTTGAATATGATTTATGTGCCTAAACTTTGCCTTGATAATTAGCACATAGTTAGTTTTGATAATGAAAAATGTTTGATACATGTAAGGAAGAATTTGAAGATGATTGGTTTGGCTAAACTTGTGGAGGGATTGTATCACTTGACCATACCTGATCAAAACATACCCTTCACAGCCTCAACTTCCATCAATGCCTCATCTTAGCTTCCTTCACCTCATCACATACCTTCTGCAGCTCTTTGGCATTTCAGGCTTGGCCATCTTTCGCACAATAGATTGTTAGAGTTACATAAAACTTTCCCTTTTGTAATCACTAATAATAATTCAGTTTGTGACATATGCCATTATGCTAGGCATAGAAAGTCAAAATTTACTCTTAGTAACACTAAAGCAAATAAATGATACGAATTGTTTCATTTTGATATTTGGGGTCCCATTTCTACTACTTATGTAAATGGTCATAAATACTTTCTTACAGCCCTTGATGAATATAGTAAATTCACCTGGATAATATTGTGCAAAACAAAATCTGAAATACCTCAACTTGTCCAATCTTTTATAAACATGATTGAAAATCAATTTGAATGTCATGTTAAAATCATAAGAACAGACAATGGACCAGAATTCTTAATGACTGCTTTCTTTGCTTCCAAAGGCATTATACATCAGACTACTTGTGTGGAAACACCACAACAGAATGGACGTGTTGAACGTAAGCATCAACACATCTTGAATATTGGTAGAGTCCTTCTTTTCCAATCCAAACTCCCTAAACAATTTTGGTCATATGCAGTTTTACAAGCCACATATATAATCAACAGAATCCCCAGCCCTTTGTTAAATAACAAATCTCCATATTTCCTTCGTTTTAATAAACATCCTGATATGAATGAATTGAAAGTTTTTGGATCATTATGTTATGCTTCCACCATCCAAAATCATAGAACAAAACTTGATCCTAGAGCTAGAAAGTCTGTTTACTTAGGGCACAAGCAAGGTGTGAAAAGTGCTCTTCTGCTTGACCTTAACACTAAAGCTATTTTTCTCTCTAGAAATGTCACTCACCATGAACATATTCTACCATACCAAAACCCTAATCCTATATTTCATTGGGAATATCACTCAGATTCTACACAATCTGATGAGACTCAAACAACACCATTTATTGATGTTGTTGAACCTTCACACATTACACCTGTCACTCCATCCATTCCTCCCATCATTGACCCACCTTCACCATCACTTACTAACCCTGACACTGCCACCAATGATCATGTTACAGATCATGGTGACACTGACCCTATACCTAACAATGATCATCTCAGAAGATCCACTAGACCTACACATAGACCAACACACCTGTCTGACTATATTTGCAATCTCTCTACAGCTTCAGTACTGCCATCATCTCCAGGTATTTCTTATCCTATCTCTCATTTTCATTCTTGTGCTAACTTGTCTGCTACTCATAGCAAGTTTGCATTGTCCCTGACCACTGATGATGAGCCAGTCAGTTATCACCAAGCTAGTATGCAAGAATGTTGGGTTGAAGCTATGAATGCTGAACTTCAAGCTTTACAACAGAACAAAACATGGATATTTGTTGATGCACCCCCCAACATTAAGCCCATAGGGAGCAAATGGGTTTACAAAATCAAGCACAAAGTTGATGGGACAATAGAGAGGTACAAGGCACGTTTAGTAGCAAAAGGGTACAATCAGGTGGAAGGGATTGACTTCTTTGAGAGATTCAGCCTTGTTGCTAAGATTACTACAGTAAGAACCCTTATTGCATTAGCTGCTATAAAATCTTGGAATTTGCATCAATTAGATGTAAATAATGCTTTCTTGCATGGAGATTTGCAAGAGGATGTATATATGTCCATTCCACAGGGTGTTCATCATTCTAAGCCCAATCAAGTTTGCAAATTGCTCAAGTCACTTTATGGATTAAAACAGGCCAGCAGGAAATAGTATGAAAAGTTGACAGGAGTATTACTTGATCAAGGATATGTGCAATCCATCTCTGATCATTCACTTTTCACTCTTCATCATGGAGATAAATTTACTGCTCTACTAGTATATGTTGATGACATAATACTAGCAGGTAATTCACTTGAAGAGTTTAGCAGGGTCAAACATTTGTTGGATATGCAGTTCAAAATTAAGGATCTTGGTCAGTTGAAATATTTTCTAAGGATTGAGATAGCTCATTCTAAGGTTGGAATTACTATCTGTCAAAGAAAATATTGCCTAGATTTACTTCATGACACAGGGTTACTTGGAGCAAAACCAGCTAAAACACCACTTGACAATTCACTCAAGCTTCATCAAGATACAGCAAAACCTTATGAAGATATAGCTGGATACAGAAGATTGGTTGGCAAACTGTTGTATCTTACAACCACTAGTCATGACATAGCATTTGTAGCACAACAGCTTAGTCAATTCCTTTCATCTCCTACTCAAACACATTTTGATACAACTTGTAGAGTGGTGAGATATCTCAAAGGGTCACCAGGAAGAGGTCTTTTTTTTCCGCAGAGATGCTACATTACAGTTGCTTGGTTTCACTGATGCAGATTGGGCAGGATGTTTAGACACTAGAAGATCTACTTCAGGATATTGCTTCTTTCTTGGATCTTCATTGATTTCCTGGCGAGCTAAGAAGCAACACACTGTTTCTAGAAGTTCTTCTGAAGCAGAATATAGAGCCTCATCTTTTGCCTCATGTGAGCTACAATGGCTGGTGTATTTACTTGTTGATCTCAATGTCAAGTGCATCAAACCTCTTGTTCTCTATTGTGATAATCAGAGTGCCTTGCACATTGCAGTCAATCCTGTCTTCCATGAACGAACGAAGCATCTAGAGATTGACTGTCACTTTGTTCGTGACAAACTACAACAAGGTATCTTCAAATTGCTTCCAATTCATACTTCATGTCAACTGGCTGACTTCTTCACCAAACCACTGCCTCCAAAGTCTTTTCTGTCTTTCATATCCAAGCTAAACATGCTAGACATTTACCATGCTTAGCTTGAGGGAGGGTGTTAAACATATAAGTTGCTTGGAGTTTACTTGCTGAACAAGCTAATGGTGTATGATAGCTATAGTAAGGATATTGTAGGTTAGTAGTGACACTTGCTTAGCTGACAAGTTTGTTACAAGTTTGTTCTATGTATATAAGCAAACTTCATGTATCATTACATTCATTCAATTCAATAATCAAGAAGCTTTTCCTTCTTTTCTCTCTATTTTGTTTCCATCATGAGTTTGTTACTCATCTTCTTCAAGAACTTCATGAGAGGTAAAAACTTGATCTTAACAACCTTGAGTTTTAAACTTATTACGGTCTGTTTGGTGCGCAGATAGGATATAGATATGATAGGATTAGAAAGATAATAACATTGTTTTATCGTGTTTGGTGCACACTTGATATTGACATGATAAAATACATGTTTATTTAAATGAAAAAATTATTCTTGTAAAACAAAATACATTTTTTGTATAAAAAAATAACTTTATATTTTCAATTAACATAAAATAAAATAAGTAAGGACAAAATTATTATTGTGAAATAATTTTATGTAATTGTAAAAAAACAAGTATAAGAAAAACACAAATTTTTCAAATTTCAACTAGATAACAAGCAAAACCAGGAAAAACGAAAAAGTTCAGCTGGGCATTGAATTCTCTTTGAAATTCACCAACGATATATAATAGCAATTTTAATGGGGCTTTAAATATGTTGTGCTGAGCAGCCCTCCCTTGTTTCCAGCTTTCTTCTTCTTGTACTTTTCACCAAAACCAAGCTTAATTTTTACCAATTCACACTCCATCAAAAAACACCAATCACTTCAACCCAGTTTTTCTTCCAAAATCCATTAGTTTTTGTTGTAAATAAATAGTAAATATTCTATTATTAGGAGTAATCTTCTATTAGTAATTTGTATTTGGCCCATGAGCCCATTAGGTTAGAATAGCCTATATAAACACATTAGTGATTGTAAATTATTCATAACTTGAAATATAATAATATATTCAGTTTTCACATGGTATCAGAGCTCTCGTTCTTTGAGGTCCTTGCTTCCGCATAAACCCTAGCCGCCTTCATTGCGGTCATAAACCCTAACTGCCTTCATTGCAGGATTAGGATTTGTTACTACTGCCTTTATTGCAGTTTCAGCAAACAGTTGCGAAATCACTGTTCACGTGGTACTGTTCATCCACGACACTGTTCACGTGCGTACTGTTCATAGCAGTACTGTGCGTCACTGTTCATTAAAAAAAAAAACTTGGATTTTTTGCTATTTTGTTCTCCTTATTAAGACAATCACATGACATCGGTCAATATGTCAAAAAAAGGATTTGTTCCACTCAACCATGATGAAATAAAGAGGTTGAAATCTTTTCTTAGTGAATTGGAGACACCAACAACGGTTACAACTTCTCTGGCATATTCAGGTATGTTTCCGTTTCCACTTTCTCTTGTTAAGTCTCAATTTTCTGTTGGATTTAATGCTTCGGATAAACCCTATAACCAATATTGGATACTGGATTCTGGTGTTGATGTGAGATATGGGAGGAAAAAGAGTAGAGATGTAGAGGCAAGGATTAGGGTTTGCCACCACACAAGGGCTAGGGTTTTAGAGAGGAAAAAAGGTTTTCTCTTGGTACAACTCTAGGGTGGAAGAATACCCTATAAAGACACACTTTAAGGCTCTAGGATCAAGTTTCCCTCTACCATCACTATGGATTCTGGAGCCACTGACCACATGACACCCTTACCCACACAATTTTCCACTTATTCACCTTGTCTCAGTAACAAGAAAATATCCACAGCAGATGGTACCCTTTTAACTGTAGCAGGTCAAGGAGATATCCAAATAAGTCCATCTATAATCCTACGAAATGTCCTTCACATTCCCAAATTGTCTACTAACCTAATTTCCATACAAAAACTCACCAAAAACCTATCATGTAATGCTATTTTTTATGACAATGCTTGTGTTTTTCAAGATAAGCATTCGGGGAGGACAATTGGAAATGCGAAAGAATTGAATGGTCTTTATTACTTGGATAACCAAAATCCCCCCCCAAATCCACTCAACAACAACTCACTTTTTTCGGAATCAATTAAGACCAACAGGGAGAAAGTCTTTCTATACCACCGTCGCCTTGGTCATCCTTCATTTAGAGTCATGAAACAAATATTTCCTTCCTTTTTTTAAAAATTTAGATGTTGAGAGTCTTTGTTGTGAGGTGTGTGAACTTGCTAAACACAAACGTGCCTCTTTCCCGGTCAGTAACAAAGTGAGTACTTCTCCATTTTATTTAATTCATACTGATGTGTGGGGTCCTTCTAATGTTCCAAATATATCGGGTGCTCGATGGTTTGTAACCTTCATCGATGATTGCACTCGGGTTACATGGGTCTACTTACTAAGACAAAAGTCCGAGGTTACCTCTGTGTTTCTACATTTTTTCTCATTGGTAAAAAACCAGTTTGGAGTGAGTATTAAGAGGGTCAGGTCTGATAATGCCAAAGATTACTTCAATCAAGGACTTAATTCCTTTTGTCAAAAAGAGGGTATTATTCATGAGTCCTCTTGTGTCAAAACACCCCAACAAAATGGGATTGCTGAGAGAAAAAACAGGCATTTGTTAGATCAAACACGTGCTATATTATTCCAAAATAAGGTTCCCAAGAAGTATTGGGGAGAGGCGGTTTTAACCGCATCGTATCTCATAAATCGTTTACCTTCTAGTGTCCTTGCCTCTAAAACTCCTATGGAGGTTCTATCCTCATTTTATCCTGATGTGTCCACCTCTTGTAATCTCATTCCTAGAATATTTGGGTGTAAGTCGTTCGTCCATATCCATAGTGATGGTAGAGGGAAACTTGATCCTAGAGCCTTAAAGTGTGTCTTTATAGGGTATTCTTCCACCCAAAAGGGTTACAAATGTTATCATCCACCGTCTCATAAATTCTTTGTCTCCCGAGATGTCACCTTCCATGAACATGAAAGTTACTTCATTCAAACTCATCTTCAGGGGGAGAGCACAAGTAAGGAAGATGAGTCTCTTATACTCCCTGACCTTAATTTCGGGCCAGAAGTTGAGGCTGAAACTAGAGGTGACAATGTTGAGACTGAAATTGATCTTGAAAATATTGAAACTAAAGTTGACAATGTTGAGACTGAAATTGATTCTGAGAAAGATGAAAATGTTGGTGTTGATGTGAGATATGGGAAGAATTTAGTATACACAAGAAAAAAGACCATTCCTGAATCTATTCATATCCATGAGTCCGATCCAACATTACATGAGGTAACTTTCCTTGACCCTTCAAACTCTAGTGATTCAATTTCAGAATTTTCTCATACCCAGGAACCAGAATCTAGCTCAACCATACAAAGGGAACCAGAATCCATTCTGATAAAACATAAAAACCCAAAATCCAGAGAAATAACACCAGTAGACTCTAAAGATTTACATCTCCCAATTGCCCATAGGAAAAATACTAGAACCTGCACCAACAAGCCACTTTACCCTCTATCCAATTACTTATGCTTTGAACAATTATCAACTACCCATAAAGCCTTCCTCACAAGTCTAAACACTACCACAATACCTACTTCCTTGTCTGAGGCATTGTCTGACAGGAAATGGAAACAAGCCATGGATTTGGAAATGGAGGCACTTGATAAGAACAATACTTGGGAATTGGTGTCTCTACCAAATGGAAAGAAACCTGTAGGGTGCAAATGGGTATACACTGTAAAATACAAGGCTGATGGATCTATTGAGAGGTACAAGGCAAGATTGGTAGCCAAAGGGTTCACTCAGACTTATGGAATAGATTACTCTGAGACATTTGCTCCAGTTGCAAAAATGAACACTGTTAGGGTGATATTATCTTTAGCAGCTAATTACAATTGGAACTTGCAGCAATTTGATGTAAAAAATGCTTTCCTTCATGGAGAACTTGAAGAAGAGATCTACATGGATGTACCCCCTGGATATCGTGAAGATATTGCTGCCAACACCGTGTGTAAGTTAAAAAAGGCTTTATATGGACTAAAGCAATCACCACGAGCTTGGTTTGGAAGATTCACCAAAGTTATGGTTGGTTTGGGCTTCAAACAAAGTCAAGGAGACCATACTTTATTTGTTAAACACTCTAAGTCAGGGGGAGTCACAGTGTTATTGGTGTATGTGGACGACATTATCGTAACAGGCGATAATGAAGAGGAGCAGCAAATGTTAAGTCAACACTTAGCCAAGGAATTTGAGATTAAGACCTTGGGAAAATTGAAGTATTTTTTGGGAATAGAAGTGGCTCACTCTAAGAAAGGAATTTTCATATCCCAACAAAAATACATTACCGACCTTTTGCAAGAGACTGGCAAGACAGCATGCAAGCCTGCATGTACACCAATTGATCCAAATATAAAGTTGGGGAATGCAGAAGAAGATGTTGCGGTTAATAAGGAAAGGTATCAAAGATTGGTCGGCAAACTAATATATTTATCACATACTAGACCTGATGTTGCTTTTGCTGTAAGCTTGGTCAGCCAATTCATGCACCAACCAAAGGAGATTCATCTACAAGCTGCACTCCGAATTGTTCAATATTTGAAAGGAACTCCAGGTAGAGGAATTTTGTTCGAACGAAATGGAAGTGTGGGACTTGAAGCATATACTGATGCTGACTATGCAGGGTCAATTGTGTATAGGAGATCAACTACAGGATATTGCACTTTTTTAGGTGGAAATCTCGTGACTTGGAAGAGTAAAAAACAAAGTGTGGTATCCAGATCTAGTGCTGAAGCAGAGTTCAGGGCAATGGCACAAGGTATATGTGAATTACTATGGCTGAAAAGCATCTTGGAAGACTTGAGGATAAAGAGTGATGAACCAATGAAACTCTATTGTGATAATAAATCTGCTATTAGCATAGCTCATAATCCAGTGCAACATGATAGGACCAAACATATTGAAGTTGACTGACACTTCATCAAAGAAAAATTAGATAGTGGTCTAATTTGCACTCCATATGTCTCTTCCCAAGGCAACCTTGCAGATCTTCTAACTAAGGGGCTGAACGGCAATAACTTTGAAAGAATTGTTTCCAAGTTGGGAATGATAAATATTCATTCACCAGCTTGAGGGGGAGTGTTGTAAATAAATAGTAAATATTCTATTATTAGGAGTAATCTTCTATTAGTAATTTGTATTTGGCCCATGAGCCCATTAGGTTAGAATAGCCTATATAAACACATTAGTGATTGTAAATTATTCATAACTTGAAATATAATAATATATTCAATTTTCACAGTTTTGACATATTAGCATTTATCAATTATTTTTATGTATTTAAGTATTTCTATTATCCAGGACGGATTACTTCGCGTCCTGTTGTATGGAGGTCACCCTGACTGTTTTTGCCAAGTGATACTAAAGTAATGGAAGAGGATTTGGAGGTTTTAAAGGTACTCCCTCTGTTCATTTTTACTTGTTTTAGCCTTAATTTTTATTCAAATATTAGTCTCTTACATTATTTACCTCTTGCAGGAATTTTTCATTTCTGGTGGAGATGGCCTTCCCCGGGGATTGGTAGAAAATCAAGTTACACGTGTTCGCCAAGTGATAATGTTGCACCACTGTGAGGTCAGTATGATATTTCACATTCCTAATCCTACATATTTTCCAAACTAATACCTTTATCTGTGTTGGAGTAAATAAATAAAAAACTTTATACTATTTTAATGTTCAAAATGAGAAAGAAAAACGTGGCAGTCACAATTTAACTGTACAATGTAGAAAATCCAATGAACCAAAATTATATTGGTATTAGTTTGCAATTTGAGTTGATTGTTTGGTTTGCCATTCCTCTAGGAAGGAACGGAGTGTGTAATTTGGTGTAAGTAATGTGTGTTTCAGCCTTAAATTTGTCATTGGTGATGTATCATGTCCTGAATGCAACCACTGTTCTATTGCTTCCAGCTCATAGGAAAATCCATCTGCTGCCACATGTGGATTTTTCATTACCTCCTGTCCACCCAACATCGTAAAAAAGTTAATTCTTTGAGTGAGAGTGTTGTCGCCTATTATAGTCCTACTCAGTTCGAAAGGTTAATTTCTACAAGTGCATGCTGAGTATACATAGTTTACATGAAAAAAATACATAGACACTTGTAGTGTACTCCCTCGGTCCCGAAATATAAGGGAAAATGAGTCAATGAAAGTTGATGTATTTGGTTAAAAATTTGGACTAAATACATCAATTTCCGTTGATCAATTTTGCCTTATATTTCGATACGGAGAGAGTATGAATTTAGTCACAATTTTGCGCATCTCCTTTAAACTCATAATAGTAATGCTTAATCATAAGTTTAGTATGAAATATCTAAATAAAATTAAAAGATCAAGAGACTAACCTGAAGTATAGGGCAAAGGAAAACACTAGGAACATCACTAGAGCCCTCTCTATCTATGCATCCACCAATAATTACCTTTCTATCCTCCTTTGCAACTATTTCATCACCCTTTCTTCTAATCTTATTGAGTTCCTCTAAGACCCTTGCAATGCTTAAATTTAGGTTGGGCTTGCTTTTCACAGACATGCAAATCATAGCCAGGCTCACAATCTCTTTTGCTAGATCCAATGGCCACTGTCCAGCCATGTCATCAAGAACATTAACCAATGTTTCTCTATCCATATCCATTGTCATGGGCTCTTCAATGGGCCCGGCCCAATTTCTTCCGGTCAAAAGCTGCATCAACAAAATCCCTACGCTCCGTAAATCCGACTCAACGTTGCATTCCTTGTCGTCGCAGTCTTGAAGCCCAAAGCCCGTGATTTTTGCGACTAAATTGCGGTCGAGAAGAATGTGGGCTGGGTTTACATGACAATGAAGAATGGGCCTTTGTTGAGATGAGTTAAGAAAGCCCAAGCCCGAGCAAACTTCTGTCGCTATTCGTATTCGATCGTGCCACCGTAAACCCCGATTTCTTCGCCTAGAAAATAGCATGTCTTGTAAGCTTCCGTTGCCCATGTATTCAAAAATTATGCATTTGGGCTCAGAGCAGAAGCCCACCATGGCTACTAGATGTGGTTGCCTAATATCACCAAGAAACCTCATCTAAAATGCAGTAATATTTACTAAATTAGTACTAAATCCAAAATAATAGAAAAGGTGGGAAAATAAAAAATAAACTTTATCTTTTTTCTTTTTTTTGTGTTGACAATAAATAAACATCTCAAAACAAGTAAATTAAAAAATAAAAATAAACATGACATCAAATAATTGAATTGAATAGAACATAAGAAACAACTTCATATTTTTAAGAATTACCTTGGATTGAAAATCCTCTCGAGACAAAGAAGCAAAAGAAGGTAACAACTTAATTGCAACACTGGAATGGTTGAAGCGTCCTCTATATACATTACTCCAATCCCCACCAGACTTCAACCTCAACCGCTCCGAAAAGTTATCGGTCGCCAACCTCAACTCCACCTCACTATACTCCCTCATCTCAAAACTCGCTCCATTGTCGCTTAGTCTCGCGGCCATACCTATTATTAGATATAAAGTAAGTTAATTAATAGTTAGTTAAGACTTAAGATCAGTTACTTATATTAGTTATCCTTACCTATGGCATCCTTTTGCTTGCAAAACTCGATCCTTCTATTCAACACATCTCTTTGCTTCCTTAACTCTTCTATCTCTCTCACCATTTCGGCCCTCTCCCTCACTGCTCTCTCTACTTGTGTCTCTGCTCTTGATCTTGCTATTGTTGAAATTTGAAGCTTGTTTGATAGTTCTGATTGAAGCTCTACCAATGAACTCATTCTTCGTTTCCTCTCTTCAATCTCGATTGTCATTTCTTCTCTTTGATCTTTCTCCAATTGCAATTCCTTCTTTATGCCCTCTTTTGTACTTACTTCTTCCCTTATTCTACCTTCAATTTCTTCGGCCTAAAAATGTACCATAATTAACTAATTATGATAAACATGTGTCTCCAACTTAGTTTGATTTAAATAAAATGTATGGACTCAAGTATTTAAAGACTTTCAAGTCGAATCATTTGTGAGAATCCGAACACTTTACAAGTCAACACAGGATAGGTTGACTCGTTTTGTGATCGACCTAATTTGCGATACACTTTCATTAATATATTATTAAATCACAAACCAAATTGAATATTAATTTGTTTTGAACATTACCCTGCTGTTGCATAAGCTAATTGCCCATTCAGCTTTTGTGCGTCTCTCTATATTTTCCTTAGTCTCTTTCCTCTTCAACTCGATGGTTTTGTGAGCTTCGTTTAGCTTATTTTTCATGATCTCAATTTTTCCTGTAGTATTCTGTATGTGAGAAAAATCAAGCAATATTATGATCAACAAATGCATAATGTGGAATTAACTCTAAATAATAACATAATATAAAAGTGAACCAAATCAAAATAAAAAATTAAGTAGTAATATTCACACTTCTATTTTTTTTGTTTACAATAAGCTGAGGACGGTATCTGGAACCTATAACATACTACTTAAATCCCTCATTACTAGACCAAATCTAGTGACTTACTGCTACAAATAGTTAATCATGTTATAATATATAGTTAATTCAATTGAATAGATGATTAATTTAATTCATAATTAAATTTGTAGTTATTTCAGCTACATAATTAGTTACAATTTTATAATTTTAAATGTGATCTAAATTAACCATCTATTCACCTGAGTTAACTATAATTTCATATGTGATTAAACAGGAATCTCGAATGTAAGAAAATTGAGTGTCCATGAAATATTTTTTGTAAAAGATTATGAATGTGTATGAAATGTCAAGTGTTTGGTATTGAAGAACTTTTGGTACCCTAAAAGCAAAAATAAAGAGGAAATCACGGATTAAGGACAAGATAGAGATTTGAAAAGGGGTTCCATACTTTGTGAGTTATCATTTTTTATATGCATATCAAATGCTGTTGATTAAAGTCACAGTGTTGGATTCTTAAAAAAAAACACATAAAATTCACTTGAATGTGATGGCTAATTTAGACTTTTACAAACAAGGGCCTTGTTTTTCAATATATATACAGGGAAAATATATTACCAAATAAAAAATTTAGGAGAAAACTTAGGTGAATTTTATTGTATTTATTAGAATTTGTGAGGTCTATACTCAACCACAAAAGCTAGCTTAAGAGTTCTACACTTATAAAGGCTATCTTTACCATATCTCTAGCCAATGTGAGACTTCTAACAGTATTTTTTATTTCTTAATTACAATTCGACACAATAACTGTGGGTGTGTTTAATTCGCAAAATAGGAAGTACTTAACAAAACAATACATAATAGAACAAAATAATACATGACAGAACAAAATTGTATCGAAGAAAAATAGAGAGATGATATTTTTTATATTCTCAAATAAAATCGAGTATTTTAATATTTTTTATAGTTGTACAATGAAAAAAAAAATATGAAGTGGTTTAGTGAGAGACAAAAATTTTGTTTTTATCTTATCCCTTAATACTCATTTTATCGAGTTCCATAATTAGTTTCTAAATTAAATAAGTTACAACAAAAGTTATTTTAACATATATATATCAAAGGTACGTACCCTGTATGTCTAATACCATAAATAAAATTATTTTAAATCCAAATTTAGTTAAAAAAAATTAATCTACCAGACATATTGCAAAAAAACAACGTACAGAAACAAACACCTATAAACTTACCAAAAAAAACAAACACCTATAACACTACACCAAAATTTATCCAAATTTTCATTATTGTATAGTGAAACCAAGTAGTATCTTAACAACTCCAAGAACAAACAAACAAAACAACAAAGAACATAACAGATAAATATTAACATTAATCAAAGGCCACATATTTTGTTGAAAATATCCACAGTTTTACCTTATTAGAATTGTTCAATTCAGTGACATGTGGCTCAATTGGACTAATGTGTGAGTTATCATTGTCTTGCACATAGCTTCCTTCTTCCAAATTTGATGATAATAATTCTTGATAATAATTTTCTATGTCTTGAAGATAAAATTCCCATTGATTTTGGACCAAATTAATTGTTGAAGGAGATGCACTTAATCTATTCTGAGAATAATCATTGGTTTTGTCACTGAACATTTTGTCTAGCCAATCTTTAAAAGTTACCTTATCTCTCATTTTAGCAACCATGACTCCACTATCATCTTCCATGATTTTCTCATCATTGTTTCCCCTTAGAAAAACTTGCTTGCCACCACATATAATGAATAATTCACATAAACTAGGCTTGTGTTGATGAACATAGAATAGTCCACTAATAGCACCTTTTGATTTCCTAATTAAAAATTAATGGAATATTCAATGAAAATCAAAGAATTTGGAAATTTTCAAGATTAGAAGAGCAAGTAATGAAGATTTACATACAAGGAAGGCTTCATGAATGAAATTCCCATGACTAATTTGGTAATTCCTAGCCCAATTATTAAGTCTATGATGCGCTTTTGCGTAGGCTCGTCAAGTTTCTCAAGTTCATGGATTTCTGCTGACACCTACAATACACAATTTAACTTCATTTTCGACCATTTGATTTGAGAAAATATTTTCTATTTTCATTTGTTGTTTAACACAAAATTATTACCATATTATCACTTTATTTCCATATTTCAAAGTTATGCAAAAAATATATTTCTTTTCTTCTTTTGATATGATATGAGAAATTGAACTCTTTTTTTGGTACAAAACAATTGAACTTTGTTATTAAAATAGTAAGATGAACATACCTTGCCACAAAAAGCAATATATTTGGAAAACAACTTCTTGATCCTCTCTTTCTCATCTTTTCTTAGAGCTTCAAGTTTCTCATCATTCAAAGATCTTGCTGGAAGTTTTCCAACTGCAAAAGAATCACAAAACTAAGCTAAACCCAATTTAATTTCAATACAAACAAAGGAACAAAAAAACTTATCCACAATCCAAACTTACATGGTGTATACACATAATCCTTAGAAATATTATGAGTCACATGAAGAATAACAATGGAAATTGGATGAGAATTCCATTTCTTGAGAGCCCAATTCAAAGTATTAAATCCATCTTGTGCATCATCACCAACAGCAACATAGATTTTCTCTTTTTGTGTTGCATCCATTTTTTTTCCTATAAAAATTGTGTTGACAAAGGTCTAGTGAAAAAACAACCTTAGAAAATGAAAAGCTTGGTATGTTATCATCTATTTCCAAGCATTCTTTTGTCAATTTTATTAACGTGTTTGGTTTGAAACTCTATAATATACTATATAATATTATAATTATAATATAATGTATTCATCATGATTTGTAAGAGAAGTGTCCGAATGAAACGGCAACTTTGGACTTTTGTGTATGGCATGTCATGATTTGCCAATGGAAATGGGGTCATATGTTATCTATTTGGAATTTCTATGTAATACTAAGAATTTACTTTTGTCTTCTCTTGGATTAAATAAATAAGCCGTGGGAAATTACTAGCTAATTAACAAAGATACAATGATTATAATTTTTGAACTACTTCACTAATCACTAGCATAAATTGTACACTACCTAGAGGAGAGTGAGGTATGCACTTTCTCAAGAAGAATTTGCATTGCCTGCAGTAGCAGAATACACAATTTACGCTGTAGTAAATTTTAGCTATTGATTATAGGTTGGACAGTTCAAATTAAATATAATAAAATTTAGCTATTGATTATACGTTGTAACAATGGAAAATCCAAACCTTCTCAAAAATGACTTCAACAAGAATATAAAGTACGTAAATTGTGAAACTACTTTTCACCTTAAAAAGTAAGTCCTTTATTTCACATATACTATTTAATACTATTATTATTTGAACATGTTCCAAGAGAATATCACATGATACTTTCTGTAAAACAAACTTAATACGAATATAGAATT
Organism: Trifolium pratense; assembly: GCF_020283565.1. Lineage (NCBI taxonomy): Eukaryota > Viridiplantae > Streptophyta > Magnoliopsida > Fabales > Fabaceae > Trifolium > Trifolium pratense. The sequence goes on along the minus strand of NC_060060.1, from coordinate 18,465,936 downwards.
GTGATTTTTTTCCTCCTGTACCCCCACTTTTTAATTTTATTTCCGTAATACCCCCATTCTAAAAATAATTATGGTAATACCCCTGTTTGGGGACAAAACTGCTGCGCAGCAGGCACCTGCACATGGCGGAATTGAGAGTCCCGCCATGTCAGTCTGTATGGCGGAAATGGCAGGCTAGCCATTGACTAAGGATGGCGGAATTGGCAGGCTAGCCATTGTCAAAGGATGGCGGAATTGGGAGCAATGCCATTGACTGGCATCGATTTCAGTGTCTGTGTTTGTCTTTCTTTTTTTTTTTTCACGTTTTTTACGCCCAAAAATGGGCTTTTTTGTTTTTTTTTTTTTAAAAATATAATTAATAAATTTGAACATTATTAATAAAAATTAAAATAAATATAATAATTGCGAAATATATTTTATTCGAATAGTAGTAATAATACACACTAATACTACATGTGTCCACCGGTGCCACAAGGGGGACGATTACGAGGACGAAGTCCAAGTCCAAATTGTTCTTCATCATCGGCGTCATTATCCTCCTGCACTCCAAAAAAATTTCTAGCTAAAGCTGTTGTTGCTGGAGAGGGGGGTTCAACCGGAATCGATGCAGAACCTTGACCTTGAGCCCACGTCGAGTTTAAATACTCGCCCGAAAATTGTGTCCACGTATCCTGATGGTGAGGGGGTTGTTGGGTTTGTTGGGGTTGTGTAGAATCACCGGATTGGTATAGATTTCTGAAATTATCATTGAAACGTTGTGTTCCTGGTGATTCGAAGGTGTCGTGGTCGAAGGTGAAGAAATTCCGTGTTTGTGGGATTGGGGTCACAAAATCGGAATCACTAATTGACATCGACATCGGATGTTGGGTGAATGGTTGTTGTTGTGGGGTAGAGTTATGTTGTTGTTGTTGGCTAAAGGTAAATGATGGTGGGTCTGAGATATATGTATGTTGTTGTTGTTGGGTGAATAATGGTGGATCTGGGATATAGGTATGTTGTTGTTGGGTAAATGGTTGTGTGAAGATGGTTTGTTGTTCTTGTTGTTGGGTAAATGTGTGTGGGATATTTGTGTATTGTGGTGGCATCTCAGGACGTGGACGTGGGTCATTCAAATAACAATCCTCGGAGAAATATGGCATGTAGTCTCTTCGGTATTTGATAACAACAATGATGACAACAATGACGATGACGACGCCGATGCATACAATCCTCCAGGGCACATTCAAAACTTAGATAATACTCTTATTGATCAACCCTCTCAAGTTTTGCTCCACGACAATCGCACCCTTCCAGTGAATACCGGGATACATAAAGGGATGGTATTTTACACAAAAAAGGAATGTGTCGAAGCAATCAAAACATGGCACATCAAACAATCACGTCATTATAGTATTGATAAATCTGATACATCCAGGTATGTCATCAAATGTGATAAACCACCATGTGATTTTTTCTTGAGAGCGGCTTTAAGTAAGAAAACCGATCTTTGGGGGATTGCCACTATCGGTAACAGCCACACTTGTGTATCTGCTGGTATGTCGCAAGATCATCGCAGGCTTGACACCGATCTGATATGCTCAAACATTTTGCCAATGCTGCGAGATAACCTAGCTCTTTCGGTCAAGTTTATAATTGGTCACATTAGAGACAAATTCAACTACACCATCACGTATCGAAAGGCTTGGAATGCAAAAAATAAGGCGATCGAACAAATTTATGGAAACTGGGTGCAGTCCTATCGCGATCTTCCACAGTGGTTGCTAGTAATGGAAAAATGGATTCCTGGAACCATTATCAGGTTCGAGACAAGTCCAACACCCATTCAGGGGCAAGTGTTTTTTGAGCGTTTGTTTTGGGCTTTCAAACCGTGCATCCAAGCATTTGCACATTGCAAGCCAATTGTGCAAGTTGATGGAACGTTTTTATATGGGAAGTATAAGGGGACGTTGTTGTTGGCCGTCGTCCAAGATGGAAACGCTCATATTTTTCCTGTGGCATTCGCGATTGTTGAAGGGGAAACGAAAGATGCATGGAACTTCTTTCTTAAACATTTGAGAGAGAATGTTACTCCACAAGAAAATATATGCATGATTTCAGATAGGCACGCATCTATTAAAAGTGCTTATGAAAACCCTTCAAATGGATGGAATGGTACTTCCTCTCATGTGTATTGCCTTCGACACGTCGCACAGAATTTTGTGAGGGCAATAAAAAACAGAAAACTACGGAAATATGCTGTTAATATGGGTAAATATCTAAAATTATCAAAAAAAATTCTACAATTTAAGTTGTCGATAGCATATTAAACTAAACACTTTTTTTTCTTCTTTTCAATATAGGGTATGCACCAAGCGAGGCTACATTCCTGTACTGGCGGCATAGGATTTTGAAGAAAAATACAGCGGCTTTAGAGTGGGTTGATAATCTCCCAAAAGAAAAATGGACGCAAGCATACGATGGAGGTATTCGGTGGGGTCACATGACAAGTAATCTTGCCGAGGCAATGAACTCAGTTTTTAAGGATATCCGCGGCCTACCGATCACAGCTTTGGTCCAAGCAACCTACTATAGGCTGGCGAAACTTTTTGCAAAACGAGGAAAACAGTCGGCCGCTGTATTAGCTTCTGGTCAGCAATATACTGAAGCTTGCCAAGAAAAGATTTTAGATGCACTCGGTAAGTCAAACTCATGTATCGTCACTGAGTTTGATCGGCGAAATTATAGTTTCTCAGTGGAGGAAACTGAAGATCCCCATGAAGGCCGACCAAAGGATCATTTCTGGGTACACTTGAGAGAAAAGATGTGCGACTGTGGAAAGTTTCAGGCGTTACACTTGCCATGTTCGCATGTTATTGCTGCATGTAATCATGCTAACATTTCATATGAAGCATTCATTGACGACGTGTACCGAGTTACCACTGTAAATGCTGTGTATGACGAGGCCTTCCCGGTAGTTCGAAGCAAGAGTTTATGGCCCATTTATGAAGGTGACGTTGTTTGTCCTCGCGCCGATATGAAAAGAACCAAGAGAGGACGTCCCAAAAAGACACGCATCCACACTGAAATGGACGATTTTGAAAAAAGAGAGTTCCGATGTGGCTTATGTCGAGTGCCGGGTCATAACTATCGAGAATGTCCTAATGCAGCCGGACCCTCTAATTAATCGTAGTTAATTTTATTTTTTATGTAATTTCTATGTGTTTTTCTATCTATTATCAATATATTATATTTTAATATTTCACAACAAAACACACATATATTATTTTCCACATTCATACGAAATCAGTAAATAAAATTAAATTGCTAAATTTAGGATTACATCGTTAATAAAATTACACAAACATAATACATAAAATAATGACATAATATAAAAAATAAACTACATACAACAACAACTTAACCAATTTTTTTCAAGGTCGCGTACAAACGATGTGGTTCTTTTTCATTTTCAACAAAGGAAAACATCAATTGCACTTCCAAATCACCCTTCAATTTGTACCAATATTTTGTCGTTGTAGCTTCGAGTGAGTCACTTGTGATGTCTGTGCATGAATTTAAATAGGCCATATGCTCGATTTCTATATGTTCATTGTTTTTCAACAAAAACATTTCTTGAATCTTACTCTTTAAAGCCGAAAGAGAACTCAATTTGTCAATCATTAATTTAAAATGTTTTTGGCGGCCTTCAAATTTCACAGAAAATAGAGGTGTTGATGATAAATAGTTGTCACAAACATTGGAAGAAGATGTCATCTTTTGTATAATAAAAAGTGAATGAGGAAAAATTCAAATGAAGAAGATGAAGTTAGTGTGTGAAAAATGAAAGTGTAAAGTGTGTATTTATATAAAATGGTATGAGAGTGTGTGGAAAATGGAAAAAAAAAAAACAAAACTGGTATGCTGAGGAGTGTTGGAATGCGTAGTCAATGGCGTGCTTTTGCAGGTCGCCATCTCCTGCACATGGCAAGTGTGGCAGTTCCGCCATTCTGAGCACATGGCGTTCTTCCCAATTCCGCCATCCTTAGTCAATGGCTAGCCTGCCATTTCCGCCATACAGACTGACATGGCGGGACTCTCAATTCCGCCATGTGCAGGTGCCTGCTGCGCAGCAGTTTTGTCCCCAAACAGGGGTATTACCATAATTATTTTTAGAATGGGGGTATTACGGAAATAAAATTAAAAAGTGGGGGTACAGGAGGAAAAAAATCTAGAATTGTCTAGTTAAGGTCATTTTGATCTGATTCAAAGTTCTTCTCATCATAATAGACATTTCTTCAACTTCTTGCAGACTCGACTAATTTTTTTTAGATTGACTCAGTTGGACTCAAAATGACAATAAAAGAGCACTAAAAATACTATAATTGGATAATGTGATTGAGAGTCATCATTATTCGATTCTTAAGAGGAACAATTTTTTATTAAACTTTACGAGCTTTTAATCTGTAATATCAAAGACTCGTTCCTTTAAAAATTAAAGAGTTAACACACAAATAAAGAAAAGCATAGTTGAAGTATATCTATACAATACTACATGTTTTTTAATGTCTTTATACTTAACAATCATCACCTTAGCAAATAGATACACATCAAGATCAAATTTTCTAAGAAAATTTAGATAAGATAAAGCAAGTCTCTTTAATCTTAACAAAATTTTGGATTTGATATCTATTTTGAGTATGCAATAATATTAAATTACAGAGAATTTATCATCAATTTTAAATTCCATAAAACTCGAAAAATAAATCTATAAAATTGCGAACGGAGAACATCCAATATAAATAAACAAAAAATAAAAAGATATAGATATAGTTTTTTTTTTACAAAAGAAAAAGATATAGAATTCTTAACCATAACTACTTATTTGAGACATTCATTTCCATTTTTCATAACTGTTCTTAACATGTACGTCAAACTTGATGCTTAATGTTCTGAGTCTAAAATAATCTAGATTTATATGGTTGACTAAATTAAAGAACATGTCTCAATGCCTAAATAAAAATAAAAATTAAAGAACAAGCTAGCACTACTCTGGTTTTTAATTGACTTGACCTGGGTTTTTAAAAAACACTAGTTAGTTAAAAAATGCTTTGACTTTAACTATAGTAATATTATATGAATGATTAATAGGGAAACAAATAATATATAGTGCATTATGTAATTTTTACTTATAATTAGGTATATTATATATGGAAAATTTTAAAATGGATAACTTCTACAAGTAGTTTCATCGCAGACCAGTCTTTAAAAAACATTTGAAATTTCAACGTCGACATATGTTATTGTTTAGAAATATAACTTTATGGTCATCCTTTTACGACTGAAATATTGATTTAATTGATAAACAACAGAAAATATATAAAAATGTAAATTGTGTTGATCAAATTGACGTCAATCGTGTCATTATTTTAACCGTGAATACTTGAAAAGTCGTAATTTTTTACTTTAAAAAATATTCTCGACAATTATTAAAATTTTCAATAATTTTACTAGCAGGACACCCGTGCGTCCGCACGGGAGTCGCGGCGTTGCCGCTCCTCACTTGATAAGATGAAATTTATTGGAAATTAGATTAAAAGATAAAAAAAATAGAAATGATATAATATTTGATAAAAAAAATAGAAAAAGAACAATGGTAAAACCATCACCAAAAAAATTTAGGTCTCCGTATTAATATAGGAATATAAATATAAATATAAATAATTATAGAAATTATGAAGAAAAAAAATAGGCTACCTTATTAATATATTAGTAAAAACATAGGTGTTGAAAAATCACAAAAAAACTTATGTCCATGTATTAATATATGAGTATAAATATAGTCCCGTAAAAATTATTTAAAAATGGGCAATCGTATTAATATGTTAGTGAAAATATAAGTCTTGCAACAATCATCAAAATAATTATGTCATCGTATTAAATATGAGTATAACCAGTAAAATCGTAAAAAAAAATAGACAACTTAATTTTTATTTTATTTTTGTTACAAACAACTTAATTATACGAGTTTAAATATAGGTCCCGCAGATGTTATAAAAGAACGGGCAAGTTTATTAATATGAGTAAAACACATAGGCCCCCATGTACCCAAAAAAAAACACACAGGTTCCCAGAAATCACACAAAAGATTAGGTTCTCGCATAAATATATAATTATAAATATAGGTCTAAAAAAATAGTAAAAAATTGAAAACTTTATTAATAAGAGTAAAAACATAGGTCCCGCAGAAATTACACAAAAGATTAGATCTTTGTATTAATATATGATCATAAATATATCTAATGCAAAAACTATGAAAGAATGACAACTTTATTAATATATGATTAAAAATATAAGTTGCGTAAAAATCAGAAAAAAATATAGGTTCTCGCATTAATATCCGAGTATAAATTTAGGTCATACATAAATTATTAAAGATCAGGAAACTTTATTAATAAGAGAAAAATCATAGGTCCCGCAGAATTCACACAAAAAATTATGTCCCCATATAAATATAATGTATAATACGTAAAACTATAAAAAAAAATAAACAACTTTATTAATATATGATTAAAAATATAATGTTCGTAGATATAACAAAAAAAAGGTTCCCGTATTAATATGAATATAACCCATAAAATTATTTAAAAAAATAGATAACATAATATATTATTAAAAACACAAGTTCCGCGAGAGTCACAAAAAATAGTAGATTTTCGTATTAATATATAAGGTAAACATAGATTTTGCTGATGGTATTGATGGTCAGTCTATTCCAAAAAATGGCCAATGTATTGATTACACCAAATATTACTCCCTCGTTTTTTTTTTTTGGTACATACTCCCCCGTTTTTTTATAAGTGTCAAGTTTCATCAAATTTAGCGTTTCTAATTAACTGTCCAATTTGTATTTTAAGGATATGATTTGTCAATTATACCTCTTGTCGATTATTATTATTATTATTATTATTATTATTATCTTTTTCAATAATTATATATATATATATATATATATATATATATATATATATATATATATATATATATATATATATATATATTTGAAAAACTAAAGTTTTTTTTAAAAAAAAAAATCTTATTCCTTTTTTTTTACGATAGAAAGTTTGTTTCTTCCTTGTTATATTCATATTTAAACAGAATTTGTTACCAATTTATTTTTGTATAAAAATAAATTTATTTGAAAGAGTGCAAAAAATAGAATTTATTGGTGAATTAAGATGAAGGTATAATAGGAAGATAATGTGCAAAAATTCACTTTCTTAATTTAGTGTTATGATTCTAACTGAACACTTATAAAAAACGGAAGGAGTAAAATATTAAAATGGAATTAATCACCTCAAGAAAAATTTTAAAATATTGAAATTATTTACTAACTTTCAAATATGACACAAAATACCCATGAAAGCGATGATGTGTCAAATTATTAAGTAGGGGTAACATGAGATTTTCACGTGCATCTTATTTTCTTATGTCCCTGTATTAAATATAATGTATAATACGTAAAACTATAAAAAAAATAAACAACTTTATTAATATATGATTAAAAATATAATGTCCGTAGATATAACAAAAAAAAGGTTCTCGTATTAATATGAATATAACCCATAAAATTATTTAAAAAAATAGATAACATAATATATTATTAAAAACACAAGTTCCGTGAGAGTCACAAAAAATAGTAGATTTTCGTATTAAGTTTCATCAAATTTAGCGTTTCTAATTAACTGTCCAATTTGTATTTTAAGGATATGATTTGTCAATTATACATTTATACCTCTTGTCAATTATTATTATTATTATTATTATTATTATTATTATTATTACTATTACTATTATTATTATATTTTTCAATAATTTTTATATATATATATATATATATATATATATATTTGAAAAACTAAAGTTTTTTTTTAAAAAGAAATCCTATTCCTTTTTTTTACGATAGAAAGTTTGTTTCTTCCTTGTTATATTCATATTTAAACAGAATTTGTTACCAATTTATTTTTGTATAAAAAAAAATTTATTTGAAAGAGTGCAAAAAATAGAATTTATTGGTGAATTAAGATGAGGGTATAATAGGAAGATAATGTGCAAAAATTCACTTTCTTAATTTAGTGTTATGATTCTAACTGAACACTTATAAAAAACGGAAGGAGTAAAATATTAAAATGGAATTAATCACCTCAAGAAAAATTTTAAAATATTGAAATTTTTTACTAACTTTCAAATATGACACAAAATACCCATGAAAGCGATGATGTGTCAAATTATTAAGTAGAGGTAACATGAGATTTTCACGTGCATGTATTTTATTTTCTTATGTCCCTGTATTAAATATATATATGAGTATGAATATAGTCCCGTAATTATTTTTTCTTCATATATGAGTATAAATATAGGTCCCGCAGATGTTATAAAATAACGGACAAACTTATTAATTTGAGTAAAACACATAGGTCATGCATAAATCACACAAAAATTACGCTATCGTATTAACATATGAGTATAAATATATGACACAAAATACCCTTGAAAATGATGGTGTATAGGATATATCGATGTCCAGTTAATAATTGATTTTTATTTAATAAAAAAATTGAATTTTTATAAAGTGACGTAATTTGAATTTGGGTTACATACAAAAAAATTAGATTTTCAGATAAAAAGAAAAAAAGCGTGGGAGAAGTAACAAATAAAGTGGAGTTTTGTGGTTACAATTGGACATTTAACTCATATTGATTATATGTTGATTCCAAAAATATAACAAATTAATTCATATGGCTTAGTGGTAAATTCAATTAGTAGTGTAATTAAAAGGTTAAGGGTTCAAATTCTGCTCACTAAGAATTTTTTTTAGCATTTTTCTACTAACTTTTTTTGATAAAGACACAAAATAACTCTGAATTAATTATGTGTCAAAAAATGAAATAGGGGTAAATTGGAAATTTCACACGTATCTTCTTTTCTTATATTGTAGAAGCGCCAATCTACTGTATCACTAGCCATATGGTCAACTAAAACGCATTGACAATGTCATTGTCGCTCTTGCAAAATTAGATCCTCTACACCAATGCCATCGTAATTTCAAAAGAATACACAAGAAAATGGAGGTAAAGCACAAGGCTCTCAACTCAATAATTTGTTGGCTTTATATTTTTATGTAAATGTAAAAGCTATATTTTTTTTTGGTACATTCTATATGTTGTTTTGTTTTTTAATCCTTGGAAAATGGATCATTGTAATTTAGAACTTTTATTGGTTCTCTTTTTTTTTTTTTTGACATTTAGAACTTTTATTGGTTCTCAACTTTAAGTATACTTCGCTAATAATTTAAGACAACACTTTGAATCGTGTTGTGAAATTTAAACTAGGCTAAATTACAGTTTTGGCCCCCACATTTTATAATTGTGCGATTTTGGCCCCCCACGTTTCACATGTGCGATTTTGGCCCCCACGTTTCATAATTGTGCGATTTTGGCCCCCCACGTTTGCCCACTTTTGCATTTCTTGGTCCCCGTTGACTATTTTGACCAAAAATTGCTGATATAGAATATTTTTGACACGTGTCTTAATTGTATTGGCCAACCAAAATTTATTATTACTTTTTTTAAAAAAAAATAAAAAATTTAAGAAAGGTCACGTGACTTTTTTTTGGGGGGGTTAATTATTATTTTATGCTGACAACGGAGGTCAAGAAATCAAAGTTTCAGAGGGTATTTCACACAATCCAAACCCAAATTTATGGAAAGAAAATCGGATGGTAATTCTGGGTTTGTCGGTGAACGGAAGAACGCACCGCCGATGAGTGATATGAGGCAATTTGCAAGGCGTCATAAGGCTTTTTCGAATTTTGTTTGGAAAGCTGTGATATAATCTGAAGAAATTGATCAAAGAGATTGTTTTACTGATGGAGAAGAAGATGAGATCTTGGTTCCATTGTTTGCACCTATTTTGTCAAAAAAATAATAATTAACCCCCCAAAAAAAAAAGTCATGTGACCTTTCTTAATTTTTTTTTTTTAAAAAATAATAATAAAAAATTTTGGTTGGCCAATACAATTAAGACACGTGTCAAAAATATTTCATGTCAGCAATTTTTGGTCAAAATAGTCAACGGAGACAAAGAAATGCAAAAGGGGCAAACGTGGGGGGCCAAAATCGCACAATTATGAAATGTGGGGGCCAAAATCGCACATGTGAAATGTGGGGGGTCAAAATCGCACAATTATGAAACGTGAGGGGCAAAAACTGTAATTTAGCCTTTAAATTAAGGTATAACATTGACATCAATGTTTTTTAACCAGCTAATAAGAAAAATGTTGATGTGGAAGTATCCACGACGCAAAGAACTATATCCACATCATCGTTTTTTAACCAGTTTGCAAGAAAAACACTGATATGGCAAGAAAAATGCTTATATTTTTTATTAAAAATAATACATTTATTCATATGTACTTGTTCTTTGCCACGTAGACACTGTCACGTCAGCACTTTTCTTGACAGTTGGTTAAAAATTGGGTGAAGGATCAAAAGTGCAAAAAATCAAAATAGAGCCAAGAATGTTTGATTTTAAAACAGGGGAACCAAAATCATGGATCTTGTAAAATTAGGGACCAAAATGCTATTAAACCTAAAAAGTAAACGATATAAGGCAAAAATATTTACTTTTGCCATCCTACCGGTTTTCAGACGCGTCCTACGAAATTACCAAACTACCCCTGTCCGATACTTAAGTATTAGATTTTTCATGGCGGGAGGATGTTTTTTTCTCAAAAATCTCATTTTTATAACGTTCGTTACTTAAGTAAAGGACATAATCCGCTACTTAAAGTAGAGAACTGGTAAAATTTCATGTAGGATGTTTTTTCCTCAAAATTTTTCATTTTTATAACGCCCGCTACTTAAGTAGCGGAAGGGCAAAATAAAAAAGGCGTAGAACGCACGAGTAATCAGTAGGATGGTAAAAGTAAATCTCCAAGACAAGATGGTAATTGGGCCATGGGCTGGATTTAGACTTTACAGATGAGTTCTTAGACCAACACAAAGAGTTGGTGTTATTTGAAGCAAGTTAAGAAAAGAAAAAAGAAAGACCATTAGTTAGTAGAATCTACTTGGGATCTCTACACTTATCTCCATACCCCCGCAAACTATATGAAAATCAAAAAATTCTTTTAAGTAATTCAATAAAAATAGGTTTCGAATTTTATATTTAATTAAAAATTCAGAAACTTTGTAATTTTTAAATATTAAAAAAAACTCACAACTTATTTATGCTTCGAATTTTTCAAAAATGAAAAGTAGTTTAGCAACTTTCCAATCATGGCTATAATTTTGAATTTGAATAAAATTCAAATAGGTTCCAATTTTGTAAAAAATTCAAAATTTGAGATGAAAAATGGAGGAAATGGTTAAACTTTACGGGTGAGTTCAATTTTTTTTCTTTCTTTACTTTTTTAGACACAAAAAAAATGAAAAGTTAAACTAAACTTCCTTTGTGTTGTTTTCATTTCCAATCCAATCTCATAGCTAAAAATCATTCATTGAACTAAATAAGTAGAAAATACTGAATTTAAATCCTAACTTTTACATATATAATGAGATATCTTTAGCACATGAATTATGCTTACATGGATAATAATATAAATTAATTCATTTCAAATATTTTTGTTGAGGAGGAACTCTTAGATAGGCACAAACCCAAATGAAATACATTTAGACACATATACATGAATGAGAAAAAATAAAAGTAAAATAAAATAGTCACATCAATTAATATGAATTATTTCTTTTATCTTTTAATTTTTTGAGGTGATGTGAGTGTGCATAAAAAAAATTGTAGTTTACAAAAGTATTTCTCTTTGTTGAGGAGATATACCAAGTAAATTCATTGATTAGGACTGATTGGGGCGGTCCAAATAAATTTTCCTATTAGTTATAGTGTGTAATATACTACTATATTGTTTTCTTATAGTATAATTTATAGCGTGTTATGTTGAAAGAGGTGTTAACAAGCAATGACTATGATACATTGATCCTTATTGGTTGTCCACTTGTCCCAATAAATTATTTCATCTCAAAATATTTAACCTTAAAGCTAGAAGGTTTGGTATAGTGCTAAGGGGTTTGGGGAAATGGATTCTCTCAAGTGTGATTTATACTTGAGAAAATAAAGTGTAATATAATGTCATCTAAATTCATTTTTTTCTAAATTTTTATATGTTTTTCTCTCTTGATAATTGGCAATAAACCACACTTTATTCTCTCAAGTGTAAATTACACTTGAGAGGATTCATTCCCGGGGTTTGGGTAGTTAGTTATAGGTCTTGTGTTTCATTCTCAACTCATTGTAAAAATTTTAAAAAAAATTAACTTTATTTTTGTTATTATACCTTTAACTACTTATTATTATATATTTTATCAATTTTTTATATGATCTTTCTCATACCATTAATGAAGAATAATTTTATAAAAGAATTCATAATTTCTGAAAAAGAAAAAAAAAACTTATAATTTGAAATAGACGAAGTACAATTGTAATAGTTATATCATTTTTTGTGTGTACGTAAATCAGATATTCTCTACACGCAACTAAAAATATTGTAGTCCTTCGAATCAAGGTTTTCAGTAGGTGAATAATGCGTACCTGACTCCACTGCAAGAATGGAGTATATATAGTCCCCTGTGCTGGGCCAAGACCCTTGATGGTAATTAATGTCATCAAGTGACTTCCGGAAAACAACTGAAAAACTATGATGAGCAATTATTGTTCATCATTCCGATAGTCGATCATTACAATATGCAGACGTATTGTGACCGTTGACTTGTCACATGTTCTTCGCGGACTGCTCTTTGTTGGGTCTTGCTTGAAGACCCGGTTAACAATTCCTCAACTATTGAATTTCTAGACCCAATCCAAAACATTTAGTTAAACTAAAATAGAATTATTTCATCTCAAGATTCTCAAGGACTTCTTTGTTGGCCTGCTACTTCGATTATGGTTAAAAAAATAAGCTTTACTTTCAACTTCAACAAGTTAGTTTAGGCATGTCACGTGCATTGTGGGTACCACTTGAATTACTAAAAATATCATATCATCAACGTGACTTTACACTAAAAAAATAACAGCGGGATTAATTTAAGGGAGAATGGGGATATATTCAAAGCAAATTAAAATAGTAATGAATGAGCACTAATAAACAAACATTTAAGTTAAACAGTTTAGGCATGATTATGTTAGTACATGTCGGGACAAGGGAGTGCACGTGTATCGCCGAAATCATCGTTGTGTAATTTTGAAAGAAAAAATAAAGATGTGAGCACGTGCCTTTCAGTCAACGGTCAAAAGCTAGGGTTTAATTAAGTTTTACAGAAAGAAGATGAGAACGATGATTAGGAGGCGAAGGCTAGCATGAGAGAGCAAATCATGTCTCTCACCGGTAGAAACTTACTTTCAACCATAGGATGTGCTGAAAATTAGTAAACGGCTTAGATGAAGTACAGTAAACTTATTTCTACAGTACAATAGCAAATTTAATTTTTTACTTTTACTTAAATCATCTATTTCACTTAAATTAAATAATAGTTTTTATAAAAAATTTAAAATAAAGAAATATATGATATGTTTTTACATTTACCAACTGAAAATACTTAAATGATTCGTTATTGTTTTTTTAAATCTGCCAAAAAACAAAAATCAGGGAAACAGGAAGAAGATGAACTCAGTAAACCCAGATCTCATCATCATCTCTATGAAGTCCAACTTTGAAAAAGCTTAATTCCAAATTTCAAAAAGCTTCAGAAACGTTTTTTTTTTCTTTTTCTTTTTCTCTACAAGACAAATAAAACACTTCATGGATTATTATTTTTTGACAAATAAAACACTTCATGAATTTAATTTAAGGAGAAATTGATTTTGCGCCTTCTGCAATTTGCCCCTTCACACTTGGCTGCAACAAGGCTTCACATAGAAAAGTGATTTTGCTGCGATGATGATGATATATGAGATTTGGGTTTACAGAGAAAGTGATGTTGGATTTGGATTTTGCTGAAAGTGATTTTGGATAATAAGACTCAAAGATGATGATGTCAAAAAAAAAAAAAAAAAAAAGAAGATGATGATGAAAAAAAATAATTACTTAAAAAAAAAACAGGAGCAACCTGTAATACCCGGTAAAAATAACTCTTCACCAGTGGGAGACATGTTGCAGTGACCCACACTAGAATCCGCCTGATTTAGGATCCCTTGTTGCAAAGTCTCATTTTAAGAATCTATTTCCTCATCATCACCGTTCAATAATTTTAATCACATACCTATAATGATCAGGGGATTAACTAATCAAATTACGCCAACATTATACTGTTTGAAGTTAAATACTACTATATATACAAGCTTCCGTTTTTTATTTTTACGCAACCAAACTTAAATTTTTCCACTAAAAATAATATAAGTAATACAAGAAAAAATTACATCAAAGTATTGCAAAAAACATGGATAGAGCTGCTCGTGCAAGAGCATGAGCGCTACCGTTTGATTGCTGCCTAGCAAAGACAATTGCATAGTCTTAATAATTTGAAAGTAAGCTTCGACACATGTTAATAATACAACAATCGATCGATTAGGCTTATAATGTTTCACATCATTCACAATCATTTTGCAATTCATCACAATAATAACTTTACTATGACCCAATATCGAGAGCCATTCGAGACCTTGAAGCAAACCCGATATAAGCTTCCGTTGGATTTAGTATTTAGTATTTCTTCCATTCCAAAGTTTAGAAGAAAAAAGTTTATTTGTCATGTTTCAAATTATAAGTGAAAAAAAATAAATATTTGTCTTTTTTAAAAAAGTTTTTACTTATTCTAATAATGAATTTAATTTACTCTTACATATTTTTTTTAATAAGTGTACTTTTTTTTTAACCTTTTAATTTAAGAGGGAGGGACTGCAGAATTTAGATTAATGTTTGAATTTTCACTAAGAAATATTCACATTTAGTATTTGATGTGTTTTAAATAATATTATTTGCATTTACACTACTAGAAAAATCAAAATTAGAGAGGGAGCAAATCCGTCACAAAATCAACAAAATCCGTCACAAACCAGTTTAGCGACGGATTTAGCGAGTCCCCAAAATCCGTAAAGAAAACGAGCGTCGCAAAATATTTGTGAGGGAATTTTATACCCGTCACAGTTTGCGACGGTTTTTGTCTGTCACAAGCATAATATCCGTCACTAATGGTAGACCAAAATTTAATTTCAGAGCCAATTTCCGTCACTAATTGTGAGGGATTTTATGACGGATATATTTGTGAGGAAATGTTTCCGTCACTAATTTCAAAGAATCTATTTTTTGTGAGGAATTGTTTCCCTCACTAATGTGGATTTTTTTTAAAAAAAAATTAAATAAATTTAGTTGTATCCAAAAGCATCTCATATTAATAAACAAAAATACAGCTTATAAAAAATAAAAAAAAATTTGATAATCAACAAAATACAAAAATTTGATTCATATACACCATAAGTGGTTTTAGTACATATACTACGTTCTTGAAACATTTACATCCAAATTCTCAAAACAAAAATATCTCACAAATCTAAATAGTGAACATACAATAGTTGAAGACTTGAAGGATAATAAAACTTGAACTCTTACAACAACTATACAAGGAATGCTCCCACAACCTTACACATTCAACTCAAACCATAAAAATTGAACTTTTTACAATGCTGGTTCCTAGAAATTTAGCTTTGTCTCAATTTATTCCTAGAAACCTCCATCTTTTAGGTTCTTAATCCATTATCGAACCCCAACATATTAGCTTCCCTATATTAATTTTCATTAGCTGATATGCATGTTGAAAGTAAAGAATAATATAAAAGTCAAAGGCATACATGAAAAAATTAGTAGGATTATACAAAGAACCATCCAAGTTCTTAACCTCCAAAGGCATATATAAAGAGACTTGAGCTTCCATGTATTCATATTCTTCAACCTGCACATTGCAAGAAAGGTTTAATTGTCATAGAGGATAATTCATGAACAATATTACTACGTACACATGGCTTCTCAATAATCAATTAAGACTTGCAACACAAAACTGAAAACACCAAAGTTCTTAAGAAGCATGCTTACTCTACCTCTATTTTTATAGCAGTTAAGAGAAGGAAAAATAACAACTTTTAGATTCAATAGTATAAGGTTTGTTTGTAAAGGAAAATAATTACCTCTTCTTTGCATTGCCTTTGCTAGTTTTTGCTTTCAATATCTCAACCAAATTTGAATCGGTGTGTTGGTCATGGGATTTGATTCATGCATTGCTTCCAAATTGAATGTAAGTCATAGTTGTTACCAAGCAAGGGATCAATAAAGTTTGGATCCCTCATGAGTTAGTTTATCCATTACATAAAATTGGCTTATGGTGACCATCCATCCAAATTACTCAAAAACATGCATATAATTCCAATAGTATTAGATAGTTTACATATAATTGCAATTCAAAATACAAAATGAACAAAACAAACTTAAAGATTAGCATTGGTTAATAAAGCTTTGAAGAGACTTCTGCAAAACAATAAGCTACGCTTATCAAGGAACTTTTGTAACTTGTCAAACTAGGTTGATTCACTTCCAGTAGACCCTGAGTATATGGTTGAGTTTAAAAATTCAAACACCAACATAACCTACAAATAATTGTCAGTAAAATCTCCATCCTGGAGTCTCTTAATTCCACCTACTCTAATAAAGTCGGGCACATTATCCTATAGCACAAAGTAAGATACTATTAAATTTGGTTTTCAGTAATAAATTTTCTATCACATAATATCTTTATCATTAGAGTTCTTATAGTTCATCTTACCTGATTCTCAGCAAGGCCATAAAGAGCAAAAGCAGCATGATGTTGCAAAGACCCGTTTTTTGAGTCAAGAAGATTCAGCAATGGCATTAAGCCGCCAGTGTGTGCAATACCAGCTTGGTTATGTGTGTCCTGACATATAAAATTTAATATCTTCAGGTCAAAGAAAATAGTTATGGTGTTAAAAGGATTTTGGGATTCAGCTTACAAATGGAAATAGTACATGATATTTGAATTATTAATTTTTTGTTGCATAAAATTTGAATTTTAAAAGCTGCAATATAAATAAAATTAATAAGACAGCTTAGGTGCTCAAATCTAAGCTCACTTAATTCAATGCTTAAAAGTTTCAGCTTCAAAAACAACATAGCAAAAAATAAGAGCTAATAGTTTTAGTTTTCATGAATATAGAGATGAAATTAACATCTGGAGTTGCACACACAAGTACAATAACATGGAAAAAACATAATCAAATCAAGAACCAGTCCTTTCATACTGAAATAACCAGTCCAAAAACTCAATGAATGTGCACAATAAGAGAAGTGTAAAGACCAAACACAACATTATTGCAAATTAAGAATCTATAATTAAGGTTACACTAGTAATACCGCTTCATAATGAATAGCATTATATACATGTAAAATAAAAGTGCGATATATTTATTTGTTCAACATCTATATAGAGCATTTAACTCACATGTACATCCAATAGTTCTCACAGAAATATAGGGATGAATTGATATCAATCTGGAGCCTGAAAGTCATGGATCAAACCATACTGTGAATATCTCTTAAGTTTGCTAAAACTAACAAATCATAACTTCCAAAAGTGAACATAAATATTTACATAAGATAGTCTATCAGTTTATGTTATGCTGCATGTTCACATATGAAATATGAACTTAGAGAATTCAGAGAAATAAAATAACAATGAATTCATATTTGAAATGAATACAATTTCTACATAAATTTAAACAGTTCATTATTGAACATTTGCAAACATGTACACTTATATAACTTAAAAACTAATTGAAACATACACTTTTATTGCACTAAAATCAATTCAACACCACAATCAAAATTCCATGCAAGTTTTTTGAGGTGAAGCAGAGCTAGAAAATTATCCACCTTACCGTCCTTACAGTGCTGATGAGCTATCCATCCACTTCCAAACTCAATTTCCATCTTCTTCACAACTTCTTCAACCTATCATAACAACAATTTCATAAAAACATGTTCAACGCTTCAAATCATAATAAATAACTAAAACACATTACCTTGTTGCTATGAGAAGATTGATCAGTATCCAACAAGAAAATAACTCTACCACTCTCATGAGAAGAAATAATCCTTTCGTTACTCCAACCCTAAAACAACATAATCAAATCAAGAACATGAATAAAGAAGAAATTGACATTCCTAGTGATCTCACAATGTTTAGAAAACATTCAAAACTAGCTAAACACTCTGAATTCGAACCCCTTCCTTCTCCAACCAGATCCGTTCCATATCAATTCAACACTTCCACAGCCTAACACAATCAACATCATCATAACCATAACCATAACCATAACCATCATCATAATCATTATCATCATCATCATCATAATAATAATAATCATCATCATCATCTTCGAGAAAACATCACAAAATTAGATATTCAAAATTAGAAGCAAACAAAATACAAGATGAAAAATGAAATGAGAAAAGAACCTGAGTAATGATGATTGATTGTTGCAATGAAGAAAAATCCGATTAAATTGAATGAAGCGCGAATCAAGCTATATAACAATGAATTTGTATCCATAAGCGCATGAATCGGAACACGAAACACGTAAATACTAAAAATTCAAACCAAATTGGGGAAAATTACAAGAATGGAAAAAGCCTAATCAGAGATTATCGATCCAGCGTTGATTGTGAAATGAAGGAAGCGAAAATTTCGATTGAGTTGAAGAAAGAATTATTGTTGTTGAGGTAAACTCGGCGAGCAGAGAGAAGCGCTACTGTTACGAGTGGTTTCGTCACCGATGAGTGGTGCGTTTTTTATATTAAGATTAAGAAACAACTTTGAAATACTTGAAAATTAATAGAGCAATTTGTGACGGAATATTTAAAGAGAATTTTGTTCTCCAAATCCCTCACTAGCAATTACTTGTTAGGTTTTGTGAGGAAATTTTATGACGGATTGTTAGTGAGGGATTTATTTCGTCACTAATTCTGTCGCTAAATCTTAATTACTTTAATTTATTAAAAAATATAAGATTCCGTCACTATTTCCGTTACAAATCGTGAGGGATATATTTCCCTCACAAATTTCCGTCACTAAAATGTGTTTTTCTAGTAGTGTTAGTTTATATGAAAACTAAATAATATGTAATTTTTTGTGTAAACTCGATCCAATCAAGAACCGACTATAATATCATAGACACCAATTTCACCGTCTAATTGCAAGGGAGTCAATTTAAAGTCAGAGTTCACCGTATATAAACTGGTCCAACACATAAATATAAATAAACTAAAGAACATAAAATTAATCTTTATTATGTTTTTTTTTTGGTAAACCGATGTATCATCTACATGCGATTGAAAAGACTGATCCATCGTAATAATTGAGATCTATTTCAAGGGTTGTCATTTTCCCAACAAATATTTTTTTCATGCCATTGTTATTATGTATTAGTTCTTAATTATTTTCATAAATGTATAAATAAAATATAAGGACTTTAAATCTGTGCATATAATATTATTTAGAAGTATAATTGAAAAAAGTCACATTAAAAACAAGAAAAATAAAACTTATTGTAACTATTTTTTAGATGCTAATACAACACTTATTATAGAAGTGACAGTATGAAAAGAAACTTGAGATTTTGAAATATAAGTAAACTTTTGTAGTCTTTGACCATTTTATTTAGAGGTAACATAATATAAATATAAATTTCAATGGTAATCTCATAAAATAATTATTTATTTTTACTTCGACAAATGTTACAAATTTCTATACTTTTATAATTTTAATTAATTATGTATAACATTCAAAATAAGTTAATTATATTACTATATACATTCTCTTGAATTTTTAAATTTCTTTTTTATCATATTCCTTTCTTAGTTAACTTCCAAAGATAGGATCAAACATCAAGTTGCACGTACTTAATTATTGTTAAGAAAGATTACATATTGTATTAGATTTGGTTTGGTTTAGCTTAATTAAAGACGTGGACTTCAATCTTTAAAGCATGCTTCTATTAAAGACTAAAACAAAAATCTAAATCAAGCTATATCCATTTTAAATTTGATCTTTATGAAACCAAAAAGAAGAAAAATGTGGAATGTAAGACGAAGCGAAGATTTTGACACGAAGTAGCAATAAAAATTGGTCATATAATGAAGCATAGCCACGTTTTAATTTTAATATTAAAAGTGACATATAGTATATGATTAAATTAGGTTTAACTAACCAAATTGTATTATAGTACGTATAGAGGCAGTTTGCACATTCCTTTTGTCTGGGTGGTACCACGTGTGATGTCACATGTGAAAGGGCATAGCTAGACAAGAACAAAGCAAAACTAGCTATAGTAACCTAATTTGCAACTTGATGCTTCAAGGGAATCAATGTAGACATTACTCAAAGCTAGCAAAGGTGTTGTGAATGTAAGCAAGTTGTATACCTCCAACCAAATATCCTATGGGAAATGGATTTGGTGTAGAAACTGTGTAATGTAGTTACTCATATATGGACCGTCTGATTTAGAATTGGTGGATATGATAATTTTATTTGGTTTTGATGATATGGGATTTAATCGTTTGGTTGTTGATCAATAGCTCAAATAGCTACGGTGAAAAACTGTGAAAAAAAATTATTACTAAGAATATTTGGGTCCATATTCTATGGTGTTGTTAATTTGTATGAGCTGATCGGAGGATACGTACTTGTTGATTTAATATGCCTGAAATATAGTTAAAGTAGAAGAATTTGAATTGAGTGCATTCATTTTTCTATGCAGTTATGCATTCAATATAATATCTGCCACACATAATCTAAAGGCTTATACAGCACCCATCTCCGTGAAAATAATTGAAAATACAAACCACATTAAGTTGACTGCATGACTGTATAATAATATAAATAAAATAAAAATAATAATACATATTATGCGGGTATGAAGTGTGATGGGTACTAAGAAATTCGTTCATATCCGCTCGGATAATTATTCATACATGTGTGATGTGTCTGTACCTAAAATACGAATTTTCATCCCTCAAAAGTTAGCTTAAATGGTGAAGGTGTCAAACATATTCATACACTCAACAACTTGAGAACCTGAGCAATATGAGACTTCAAACATGAGTCTAGGTCCAATTCTCACATTACGATCATTAACCCGACTCTAATACAATTTTAAAATTAAAAATTAAATATAATTTCATCCTCCAAAATCGACTTGTAAGACTATGATTAATTAGCCTCAATCTTGTAACAAATGTGGGACTACCTAAATAGTTGCGGATAGCCCCTCAGCATGATTCTAATTACCATTTGAAACTCAACTTTGTTGAAGATGTTGTAGCACCCTGTTACAAGCCCACTAGTTTATGGCTTTATGTTTAGATCATAACGTGTATATTGTTTTTAATGTTGCATGTTCATAATTAATAGAAACCGAGACATAGAAACACTAATGAAAATCATGATGAAATGCTGAAAAACATCCCATATTTTTTCTAACTTAAATTTTTTATTTTTTTTTTTATAAATTTCTAACTTAAATTTTTGTAGCATCGTGTAACATCCTAAGAAATTTTCTTAAAGTTAATTTGATTTTTTCAAATATTTCACTTGCATACTCCCTCCGACCATAATTATAAGCAAATATCACTTTTTGATACATTGAATAATTAATGTATCTAGTCTAAAAAATGGACTAAATCCATTAGTTATTCAATGTATTTAAAAAGTGACATATTTATAATTGTTTTTTTTGTTAAACTTCTGATTCTAAAAAAATTGAGATTCTGATAATTTAGAATTTAACCGTTAAATAAGTATATACTCTGAGCAAAAAATTAACTTACCCTAAAGTTAAATTCAGTTAACTCAAACTATTTATCTTTTAAGGTGCATTTAATCTGCTAAAAAAATAAGGAATTAGATAGGATAATTTTAGTTGTACTGTGTTTGATTTTAAAACTGCTTTTTGGGAGTGGACAAATTGAGGATCAAGAGACTCGACAATAAATGAAATTCTTGTTCCCTACTGAACCACAGTACAACTTTTTGTCATCTGCGCAACTTATCTAAAATATCAAAATAACATTTTATCCATCAATCATCGTACAAGACAAAATTTATTCAATACCTTAATCTTGATCCTGTCATATACTAATCTGTCAAGTACTTGCATTTTGCAAATCAAACAAACCTTTAGTGAAACTTACTCGCCATTTGAATAAAATATCTTGGATATATATTTAATGAGTTGTGCTAATAGCCCAAAGCATTTGTTAAACATACCAACAAAAAAATTAAAAACAAAATTAATGATAAAAAGGTACTACATCATTTTATATTTCTTAAAAAATTTCTTATTAATATTTAACATTTCTCATATTAAATTTATTATTTAATAAACTCACTTGAGTTGGTCTAGTGGTATTAGCTTGAGACCTGAAAGTATGCTCCTTCTTTAGGTCTCATGTTCGATTCCATCTGGTGTCGATTTCGGTGGACTAATTTATTAGCTTATTCAAAAAAATATATTATTTAATGGGATATTAATGAAGAAAACATAAGTTGAATTGAATAAACATTGAATACTTGAAAGGGATAGAGAATAGAGAGGAAGCGTAGGTACTGCCGGTATAGATGTATGCAGAGGATGATGCGTATTCGTCGGCACTGCTTTATGCATTCATGTTTCCCGGCCCGTCGATTTATAACTTAAAAGTGCCACATGACCAAATCCAAAAAAAACTTATAGCTTATTATTATTAAACTCTACTATGAGGGGTGATGAATGAATCAATTAAGCATTTTACTGCTCATGTTTCCCGTTTTCCTGGCTTGTGGTCTAGTTGTATTTTGCGCAGTTTACGTTGCACTTTTCTTTTTAATTTTGTGTGAATAGAAACTTTGATGTTGCTATTTCTTAGGAACCAAGAGGCAAAAAGGAGTACTAAAGTTGTAACTACTATGTTATGTTATGGACACAATACCTTTTCTATAATTAAATTATTATAACACGTAGTATGTTAATTTAGTTAGTTGCATGTCACTATGCTGAAAATAATTTTTTAACCAAATATTTAATTTATTTTTAATTATATTAAGTGATGACTAATATCTGTCGGAGAGTCTGTGAATTATATAAGGTGAATTATCTATTTTCAATCAAATTTTCTTCACTAGTAAGAGTTATGATTTGAACTTTAGACCACTTATTTAAGTGACACAAATATCTTACTACTTGAACAAATTTGTAGTAACTGTGGTTTTCTATTTACTTGTCGTTTACAAAATTCAATATGAAATATTTTTTGAAAATTTGGTGTTTGGTCTAATTAAGGAGCGACTAATTTTGAGATTAATCACATCGTCTACTAATGAAACAGATGACCCAATTGAAGATAAAAAAAAAAATCACCTGTATAGACTTCTCCAAGCCTCCAAGTTCCAACACAAAAGTGACATCGATAAAAATTAAACCTAAAACTTTAAGAAGAACGCACACTCTTAATCCTAAAGCTCTCACGAGCGAACCAACTGGTCGTGGTTATTCAATATGCAATATTAATTATTGATTTGTCAATAATATTCTTAATTATTAGTTATACGGAGATAAATATAAGATGATATATAATTGCTTATATAAAAAATAATAAATAATTAAAAATATTATAAAAATAAACTAATTATATAAAAAATAGAAATAAAATTAATAATTATTTTAGTATGTGTAAAATTTCAAAAAACATAATTTAATTTTCATAAATATAATAACTTAATTAATATATATCACAATGTAAAGATCAGAGTTCCAACCATAGTACATCCATTTTTACATCTTTAAATAAATAAAATTGTTAGTACCTCTAAAATTTGCTTGAAAAAAATATCTCCATCATTTTAATAAGGGTCATGTTAACATGTGCACCAATGGCACATGTTAAGATTCTAAATATAGAAAATTGCATTTAATGTTAGAAAAAAATTTAATGTTTAAAAAGTTAAATGCACAAATTTCAATATATTATTTCTACTTTTACTTCCTTAACATGTGCCTTTGGTGCACATGTTAACATTTTCCTTTTAATAATAATACTAGATGAGAGTAACTCCCATCATTTTTAAAATATCTCCAAATACTAGACGCTTCTCCTTTCATTGGTTACTGCAATGCTAGCTATTAAGTTTGACTACAGTGACTATTAATTATTCTTGTTTTCTAGGTGCGTTTGATTTGCTAAAAAACAGGGGACTGGACATGACAACTTTTGTTGTACTCTGTTTGATTTGAAATTTGTTATGAGACTGGACAAATAAGATAGCAAGGGACAGGACAAAAACAAGATTTTTTGTCCCTCACTAAACCACGGGACAACTTTTTGTCCACAGTACAAATATAAAAAATACGAAAATACCCATTTTATTTTCGAATATAAAAATATTGTCGTCCTATATCTTTCCGGTACAGGTTTGTCCTGTCATGTATTATCTTGTTCTGTTCTGTACTGTTCTGTCCAGTCTTTGCTGTTTTACGAATCAAACGCACCCTCTATTTTCTTTTTGGCAAATGTTAACATAAGGCACATGTTAACAATACAAATATAGAAATATTCTCTCGAAACATGTATATTATATCTTTTAAGCATTAAATTTGTTTGTAATATTAAATGCAAATTTCTAATTATAGATACTTTAATATGTGTCATATATGCACATGTTAATAACACCCTTTCTTTTTTAAAAAATTCATAAGTATTATATTTAATTTAATTTTTTTCACAAAAGGTACTGGCATAATTTTTATTTTTGGACCCAGTGGTATAAATACTTAGTTCCTAGTGTTGTTGAACTTAACTCCGTTGGTTGATACATTATATTTTATACACAGACGTCGAAATTCGAACTTCAAACATTCTACTTATCCACCTCATTAAGAGTAAAAATTTTAACCACTATACTATTTGACAAAAAAAATACTTAGTTCCTATTGCGCTAGCTGGGAGGGTCGAATCAAAGATCAAATAATTCAGGTTAGTGTTTTAGGCTAGGTCACAAAATTTATAACAAAAAATATTTTCAAGAGATTCAATTAAGTTATAAATATATATAATATCACAAATTCCTTATATGACAAAATTAGTCAAAATGAATACCTCATATCCTTTCTAACGTATGTTCATATTGTGGACTCATTGGCACAGCTTAATTTTATTTCATTTTTATAAACATTATATGGTATTTTTTTATCTTAAATTGTTTTACTATACAATTCGTTTTAAGTCTCTAAATATGTTAGGTGGACTCATTGCATTTTATTTTTTATGAACCTATTGCATATCTATCTATTCAATTCTAAAATGTATATGGAGTATTTTTAATAAAACTTACTGAATAATATATTTTTATAAAAAATAGTAATCATATACTCCCTACGGTCAATTTTATAAGAAATAAAAGTAAAAATAAAAAAAAATTGATTCTTTTTATAAGAAACTTTGACAAATTTTAAAATGTTTTAAATATTTAATTTCATTTATGCTCTTATTTATTATGAGAAAGATCCTGTTTGACAAAAATAGTTTTTGGCTGATAAGCTAGCTGATAGTTTATGGCTGATAGCTTCTAGCTGAAAAGCTGATTGAAGTGTTTGGTAAAATTAATTAGCGGTTCAACTAACTGATAAATGTAAAATGACATAAAAGGACATCTTCAATTCAATAATTTATTTTTTTTATCAAATTAATACTATTTAAGATATTTAGAATTTAATATTTTAAGTTTATTTTATTTTTTTGTACAATATTTTAAGTTTATTAATTCAATAAATATATCTTTCAAATATTATTATTAAACTAATTTTTATATGCTGACTATTTTTAAAAAAATATTATTTTCATTTCGGTTGATATGCTTTATGAAAAAATAATAACAAAATATATTCACAATATAGTATAATGGTTAATTATAGTAAGGTACGTTCTTTTATGTTTTATATTAAAGGACAAAGATAGAAATATGAGATCAAGGAGTTAACTTTTTTTTTTCTTTTATATTGTAGATGGCTTAAAGCCCGAAAAAGAGAGATTACACAAGGGGATCACCCGAGGGGTACTAACCCCCAAACCTCCAGACAAAAACAAATGTCTTATTCTACTAGGACAAACATTAAAATTAACAATATTATTCTTCAATTCACACCCTATGTTAGCCAAATCATCTGCTCACTGATTGCCTTCCCGATAAGAATTAGAAATATGTGCTTCTTAATCCATCTCCAATAGCCTATTAATCTTCCCCAAGGAATGCCCTATGCCGATCCTTGTTTTATCAGTTTTAATCACACTAACAACTAGTTGTGGAATCAATATTAAGTTCAACCTCTCTAAACCCCAACGTCCTCGCATACTTCAAACCTTCCAAAACTCCCCAAAACTCCGCCACAAAATCACTACAACTACCTACATATATACTTTGCAAAACCACCACACCACCTACCATTACTATCTCTAAACAACACAATCACAATCTGCCGTGATACGTTACTTGGAAGCTACATCAGTATTAAGCTTCACTTTTTTATTCGCTGGAAGATTCCTACTAATCATATGAACTCCACGAGGACAAGGAGTTAACATTTTGGAAATAATGTTTAGACACCAATTTCGACCGTCGACATTAATGTACAAATTAACTACAATTTTGATACACTTTTAATTTTTTATTAATTTTTATTTTTTATTACTTCCTTTTTTCACCATATCTATATATATTACAATGTTGCAGTTCCGCGTCTAAATATATGAACTTGATATAAATCTAAATATGTTATTTGAACATCTAAAAATTGAAAATGTATTTGACAAATATATATATTTAATTATCTCTCATACATTTTATTTTATAAAGTTTACGCACCATTCAAAACTAGGCACAAACAATAATTAACAACAAATTTTTTATGTTCTAATATCATTTCTTGAATAAACAGGTAAACCTTATCTTCTTTTTTGCTTTCTACAAAAGCACAACTTTCTCATTGACCAAATCGGAAGTTCAAGTATCACATAAAAATAGACGCATAAAATACTTGACATGTTCTTTATGTTCAAATAACATTTCTTGTATAAACCAATAATTTTTTATTTATTTTCCATTCTACGTAAGTACGAGTTTCTCTTTGACCAAAAATATATGAGTTTTATTTTATGGTGATTAATATGAAAAATGGAAAGAAAAAAAAAAGGATCAAAATTAACAACAGTAAGAAAAGTTCGAAAATACAAGAGAGGAAAATGATTTATATTTTTCATGATAAATTAAATAACGTCATTTTTGTAAAGAAATATTATTAAAACATGTGTAAATTTAAAAATGGTCTCATATTCAGAGATGAAAAAAAAAAAGTATAAAAAAAATCTTATAATTAAAGAGGAAGATATAATAATATATTATGGTGTTAAATACAATGTTATAATTTTGTGTCTAAGTATATGAACTCAGTATATAAACTGAAGTATATGTTATTTAAACATAAAAAAATGATAATGTATTTGACAATATGTAAGTTTATCTCTATCTTTTTCTATTTTTACTTTATACAGTTTACAAACATTTCAAAAGTAGATATAAAAAATACTTGACAACAAAATTTTTTGTTCAAATTTTAAACCAATAAATATTCTTATCTTCTTTTTTCTACACAAACATGAGTACATGTTTCTCTTTGACAAAAACAAAAGTATGGGTTACGCCCTATTCATGGTGATTACTATGAAAAATGACAAAGAAAAAGGAATCAAAATTAACAGGAGTAAGAAAAGTTTGAAAAGGCAAGAGAGGGGAACAAATTTTTATTTTTTATGGTTAATTAAATAAGGACATTTTTATAAATAAATTAATAACACTTGTGAAATTTTAAAAATGATCTTATATTCAGAAATAAAAAAATAGAAAATATTTTTATAATTATAGATGAAGAACATATTATTTTTATAGGTTTATTTTTTTCAAAATAACGACGGGACAAAAGTGTTAAAATTTGAAAAATGATGTTGATGTTGGAATATTTTATATTATTCAATTATTATATTCCAATAATTATTATGTGGGCATATATATTTATATTAATTATATTAGCTATTTATCAATTAAGAGCCTAAATTGATTAAGTGATCAAATAAAGTTAAAAGGCTATTAGATTTCTATTTAGAATTAATTAATTAATTATTTAATTAGTTAGATATGGACTCAAATGGGTGGATGTCAGGATGGCCCATTTCGGGATAATGGGAACCCTAATGGGCCATCACCCTATATAAGGCTATGGTCCCCAATACACCGTACGTAAGCAAACACTCTCTTCTCCCCATCTGAAGAGAATCAAGGCATCAGGGTACCGGTTGAGGAAGAACCAATCTAGCCACCATTTCTTTGTGTTTCAGGATCACTGCTGCTGAAAAGACTCATCACCATGGATCCAGGTATTCCTAAAGATCATCTTGTCGATCCTATGATTGTATACATGCTAATGACTATTTCGTTTCCGCACTAAAGTATATGTCATAATATGTTGAGCATGTATATCAGTATATGTGTTTAATCCTAATTTAGTGATTTAAATCTAACAATTGGTATCAGAGCAGGACATGCTTGATCTTTAAGAATATATAAAATTGTTTCTCGATCGTATTTGGTTTGTTGTTACTTCGGTCGATATGGTTATGTTTACATGATATGATGATTTGCCTTCGTGTACTGTCTCATATGATTCTGCAAAATTGAAATATAATTGAGGCCGGTTATTTATTTAATTTTATATTTTATTTTGCGGTTCTTTCTTTTTGGCGTGGCACATGCCAGTGTTCTAATAACAAGATTCAGCAGTTGGAATATGTATATGCTTTCATTGTATTTTCCATAAGTTTCATGATAAGATGATATGAATTGCAATTTTTTTATGATCATGGCATGACCGTCTTTGTTTTTTTTGGTTTATATGGTTATATATGGCATTCATATCTATAATTTTGGTTTTTGGTTCTGTATGTGGCCTTTGTATATCATATCCTTCATATTACATGTTTAATTTGAATTATTTTATTCAACTTATGGTTCAAAGTATATGTACAAGTATGTATATTCTTGTTTTGGTTCTCTCTGGATGACTGGATACGGTTTTTTTTCTACTACTATATGACCATCTGTTTAATTCAAGGTTACATTTCAAAACAATCAGTTGTTGAAGTTTAAAGTTATATCATATATATGTTGATATGGTAATTTGGTTTTCTTTTTCAAATCAAGCAATATAGAAATGTGACAATTTTTTTTTTTTTTTTTTTTCTGGTCAATCGGCAATAATGTATATTTCTCATTCTTTAATTTTCATCGAGTGCTGAACTTTTGCGGCTGATTGGTTTTTTCGAAAAAAAAAAAAAAAAAAAAAAAAAAAATTGATAAATTGCCATAAGTCCGATTTGTTTCTTTTGGTTTTAATTTTGAAACAAATTGACATATTTGATTTGGTTTCCAAATATGGATATCAGTTATTATTTATCTATAATTTATTTCCTTAAAGATTCATATGATCACTTTTCTATTTTTTGGCTTTATTTTCATATACGGTTGTCATGATCAATTATCTTTAATTGCCGTGCTTAATTCTACAAATCAATTTGTTACAATTAATGTAAATTATTATTAATTATGATCTTTTAATTGTCAAAATCGGATCAGCTTAATTTTTGTTTATTGATTCATTGGTGGCTATTTATTTTCATTCCATAACTGTCCTATATGAATCATTTTCTGTCCATTTAATTAGCTTTGACCGATTATGTTTCTCTCATTTAATTAAAATCAACTTAAGTGGCCAATTTTTTGATTTATCGATACTTATTATTTTGAGAAATCATGGTTCCAGTGGCTATTTTGGACTCAATTAAATTTTATTGTGAACAATGACTAGTAACGTGTACATTTATTTTTGTTACCATGTAGCAGTACACTTTGAGCACAATTGGTGTGCTCGGTTCACTTTAATAAGTAATAATTTTCTTGTCATCGTCATTCATATTTAAATATGTAAATGGCTATTTTTGGATTTATTTTAACTTTGATATAAATGAAAAATAAATTGAATATGTATGTACAGTACGTTTCCCTTGTTACGGCCCCCGTATGTACATTTGAGCACAATTGAATGTGCTTAATTCATACTTACTGATTTCATACCCCATAGTGCAACCAGTGTCTGCTGGTCTGTACTTGCCATAAACACAATTATGTGTTAAAGTTCTTAGTTTAATAGTCATGTGATTATTAAGCGATCAGATAACATACAATTTTGACATTACATTTGTAGGTAATGTTATGTGAATTTTAAGACCTTCCCATTTAATTTATTAAATTAAAATGTCTAATAATTTTGGTTGAGTTGGTTGAAACAACATGTTGCAAAAGTAATCTCTGTTGCGTAAATTTGATTCAATTGAAATTATAAAAGATGTAGTGTGTAATTGTTCATGCGAGCTGTTTTAGTCGGCCAAAAGGAAGACACAGTTTGGCCGAATAATTGCATACCTGCGATGGTAAATATGTGGTAATTATCAAGTTTTTTTTTCCATGTGGGTAATGGTTGGTGTCAAAGACGCACATTATCTGACCGGACTTATTACCAATGTTTGATCGTTGCATGAGAGTACCGCTTACAGTTAATTCTTGCAATCAAAGATTGGGAATTAATGGTGTGCTTGGTATCTTGTTTGGGTCTTACTTAATTTGCATATAAAGAATATTGTGCATGTCCATATGGTTATTTGATGACATGCCTACTAATGTTATTGTATGTCTATTGTTCTCTCTTCGATCCAGTTGCTGCTGCCACCGCTCCTAATTTCACTGCTCAAATCAACTCTATCTCTGTGCTAAGTGGGACTAACTTTAAGAGGCTAAAGAAAACTGCGGGAAATTTTTTCCATAACAAGAAAACAAGGGAACAACCTAAGGAGTCCACATGTTTCTTCTGCAAGAAGGCTGGACACATGAAGAAAGATTGTTCCAAGTACGCCTCATGGCGTGAAAAGAAGGGTAATTTTCTCACTTTTGTTTGTTCTGAAATTAATTTAGTTTTTGTACCTAAGGATACTTGGTGGGTAGATTCTGGTGCTACTACTCACATTAGTATGTCCATGCAAGGCTGCCTGTGGAGCCGTCCGCCAAGTGATGCTGAAAGATTCATCTATGTGGGCGATGGCAATAAAGTTGCAGTTGAGGCTATTGGGACTTTTAGATTATTGTTAAAGACCGGTTTTCATTTGGATTTGGTTGAGACTTTTGTTGCTCCATCTATTAGACGGAACTTAATTTCTATTTCTATTTTGGACAAATCTGGTTATACTTGTTCATTTGGAAATAATAAATTTAGTCTCTCATATGATTCAAATGTTGTTGGTTACGGTTCTTTGAATGATAATCTTTATATGCTTGATATTGAATGTCCTTATAACAAAATAATGCAAGTAGAGTCACATGGTACGAAACGAAAATTAAATGAGAATTCTGCCACTTTATGGCATAAGCGATTAGGTCATATCTCTAAACAGAGAATTCAGCGGCTTATGTCAGACGGTATTCTTGGATCCCTTGACTTGTCGGACTTTCAAGTCTGCATTCAGTGTATCAAGGGTAAGCAAACAAACAAAAGGAATTTTCATGCCGAAAGAGCTAAGGATGTCTTAGAACTAATTCATACTGATATATGTGGTCCTTTCCCTTCAGGTTCTTGGAATGGACAACGGTATTTTATTACGTTCATAGACGATTACTCGAGGTACGGCTACCTTTATTTGATTCATGAGAAATCTCAATCTCTGGACGTGTTCAAGTCATTCAAAGCTGAAGTCGAACTTCAACTTGGAAAGAAAATTAAGGCTATCAAGTCTGACCGTGGTGGTGAATACTATGGTCGGTATGATGGATCAGGGGAACAACGTCCAGGGCCCTTTGCGCTTTTCCTCGATGAGTGTGGAATTGTTCCGCAATACACAATGCCGGGAAAACCCAGCATGAATGGAGTTGCAGAACGACGAAACCGGACTCTTAAGGATATGGTAAGGAGTATGATTAGTCATTCTTCTCTACCAGAGTCATTTTGGGGAGAGGCATTAAAGACCGCAGTTTATATCCTTAATAGAGTACCTAGTAAAGCAGTAGCTAAGACCCCTTATGAGCTATGGACTGGGAAAAAGCCCAGCATTAGGCACTTGCACATTTGGGGATGTCTAGCTGAAGCGAGACCTTATAGGCCTCATGAAGGTAAGTTGGACGCAAAGACAATTAGCTGCTATTTTATAGGGTACGCCGAACGCTCTTACGGGTATAAGTTTTATAACCCCATCACTAGAACCATTTTTGAAACGGGAAATGCAAGATTCCTTGAGGATGTAGAGTTTGGAGGGGAAGGAAACATAAGGAGTGTTGTCTTTGATGAAGAAACTGTTACTGACAATGATCAAGTCTTTGTACCTATTGTTGTTCCAGAAACAGATCCAGAGATTAACAATGATGTTATTCCTAACATCCCTCAAGAACAAGACAACGCTGAGTTTCTTCCTCAAGCACCACCTATAGTTCAAACTCAACAACCTCAAGGGCTGCCATTAAGAAGATCCACTAGAGAGAGGAAGTGTCCAATTTCGGATGATTATGTTATATTTCTTCAAGAACATGAGGATGGCATTGGTTTGACTGAGGATGATCCCATTAACTTTAGTCAAGCTATGCGAAGTTCAAACTCTCTTAAGTGGATTGATGCCATGAAGGATGAGATGAAATCGATGACTGACAATGATGTTTGGGATCTCGTTAAATTACCCGAAGGAAAGAAACCCATTGGTTGTAAATGGATATTTAAAACCAAAAGGGATTCAAAGGGTAACATTGAGAGATATAAAGCTCGTCTTGTCGCCAAAGGTTTTACTCAGAAGGAAGGCATTGATTATAAAGAGACTTTCTCTCCGGTTTCTTCGAAAGACTCTCTTAGGATTATAATGGCATTAGTAGCTCATTTTGATTTAGAGCTGCATCAGATGGATGTAAAGACTGCGTTTCTAAATGGAAACATTGATGAAACAATATATATGGTGCAGCCAGAAAATTTTGTGTCAGGAGACCCAAAGTCTATGGTTTGCAAACTTAAGAAATCCATCTATGGCCTTAAACAGGCTTCCCGTCAATGGTATTACAAATTTCATCAAGTTATATCCTCCTTTGGTTTTGAGGCTAATCCAGTTGATGATTGCATATACCAAAAGTTCAGTGGGAGTAAATTCGTTTTCTTGGTATTATATGTAGATGATATCCTTTTGGCAAGCAACAATATAGGCTTATTGCATGAAACCAAGAGATTTCTCACAAAGAATTTTGAGATGAAAGATCTTGGGGACGCCTCCTTTGTCTTAGGAATTCGAATACTTAGAGATCGCTCTCAAGGTATTTTGGGATTGTCACAAAGGAGCTATATTGATACAGTTTTGGATAGATTCTCCATGAAAGACAGTAAACCAGGAGACACACCCGTTGCTAGAGGAGACAAATTTAGTCTTAATCAGTGCCCCACTACGGATTTTGAAAAGAAAGAGATGCATAAAGTTCCTTACGCTTCGGCTGTGGGGAGTCTTATGTATGCTCAAGTTTGTACTCGTCCCGACTTAGCATTCATTGTAGGAGTTCTTGGCAGATATTTGAGCAACCCTGGTATGCAGCACTGGATAGCAGTAAAGCGTGTAATGCGCTACCTGAAGAGAACTAGAGACTTCGTACTCACTTATCGGAAGTCAGATAATTTGGAGATCATTGGGTATTCTGACTCTGATTATGCGGGATGCCCCGATAGTAAACGTTCCACATCTGGTTACATCTTCCTCTTGGCTGGAGGAGCAGTTTCTTGGAAGTCTGCCAAACAGTCTTTAGTGGCTCCCTCTACCATGGCGGCAGAGTTTGTGGCTTGCTTTGAGGCATCGAATCATGCGAATTGGCTGCGGAACTTTGTCACAGGCCTACGCATCATTGAGAGCATCGAGAGGCCATTGAAGATTTATTGTGACAATAGTGCAGCTGTGCTCTACTCCAACAACAATATGAGTTCCACAAAGTCGAAATTTATCGACATCAAGTATCTTGTTGTGAAAGAGAGAGTTCAGGAGAAACAACTTTTGATAGAACATATAGGGACAGACTTGATGCTAGCTGACCCACTAACCAAAGGTTTAACGCCTAAGGCTTTTCATGGGCATGTTGCTCGTATGGGTCTAGGTTTTGAGATTGCCTTAGATTAGTGGGAGTCTTTTCCTTATTTGTATTATGTTCTATATATTTTGGTTTCAATTTTGGTACAAACATTATGTTATGTTTGATTTTCTGCAGAAATAAAACTTATTATAAGATATTATTGTTATAACAATATTAAGTTTTTTTTTTTAGGTTATGTGCAAATATTTTTATTTTTGAATTGCACCTAAGGAACTTCAGTTTGATCTCAATAAAGACTTCAGTTGGACCAGTTGGAAATAGGCATGATTTAGAGATCACATTGCATGAAATTTCCATGCCACTCATCCATATCGATCTATGTCATCAAATACATTGATGTGGTGGTCATCGGGGTTCCGTCACGTTATACGTCAGTGACGACAGCCGCGGTGGTCCCATTGTTGATGTATGAGGTGGACCAGATTGTAAAGTTGAAATCTAAAGATAAATAGCATTCGGATGCGCGCCTAAAGAACTATGATATAATTATTAACATATATTGCCCAAGTGGGAGATTGTTGGAATATTTTATATTATTCAATTATTATATTCCAATAATTATTATGTGGGCATATATATTTATATTAATTATATTAGCTATTTATCAATTAAGAGCCTAAATTGATTAAGTGATCAAATAAAGTTAAAAGGCTATTAGATTTCTATTTAGAATTAATTAATTAATTATTTAATTAGTTAGATATGGACTCAAATGGGTGGATGTCAGGATGGCCCATTTCGGGATAATGGGAACCCTAATGGGCCATCACCCTATATAAGGCTATGGTCCCCAATACACCGTACGTAAGCAAACACTCTCTTCTCCCCATCTGAAGAGAATCAAGGCATCAGGGTACCGGTTGAGGAAGAACCAATCTAGCCACCATTTCTTTGTGTTTCAGGATCACTGCTGCTGAAAAGACTCATCACCATGGATCCAGGTATTCCTAAAGATCATCTTGTCGATCCTATGATTGTATACATGCTAATGACTATTTCGTTTCCGCACTAAAGTATATGTCATAATATGTTGAGCATGTATATCAGTATATGTGTTTAATCCTAATTTAGTGATTTAAATCTAACAGTTGAGGCTCGAATTTGGATACTTAACATTGTATTAACACTTTTAGATGTAACAAATTTGATCATTAGATTAAATAGTACTTAATTAGTAAAATAGTTCCTTAAAGATATTTTTGGTTTTACATTGATCCCTAAAAAAAAATGTCCAAATAGGAAAAGACAAAAATATCCGAATAGGTCCCTTAAAGACATTTCCGTTAATTAATTTGGTCCTTTCCGTCCATTTTTTGGAGGACCAAACTGATTAGCGGAGATGTTTTTAAGGGACCTATTCAGACCTTTTTTTTCTTTCAGAGACCTATTCGGTCCTTTTTTTTCTTTAAGGGACCAATATAAAACAAAAAATGTCTTTAAAGACAATTTGAATAATTAAGCCATTAAATAAAATGTGATGTGACAGAATGATCTATCAATAATTCATAATCTAATGTTAAAATAAACTTTTATAGAATAAATGATTTATATCAATTTAAGTTATAGATACTAGTGGTTCCGTGCTCGTTTGTGTGATCCGTATTTTCTATGTTGCTAACGTATATAAATTATAAACGGAGATTTATTATAAAAGAATATTGGAACAAATGAAGAGAAAATGATAATGTATAGTTGATTTTTGGAAGTTAAAGTACAATACAATTTGTTTTTAGAAGTTGTTATTAAAGAAGAGTGTTAATTTTTAAAAAATTGTCGAGGATAGTTTTAGATTTCTTTTAAAAAACTACACCAAAACACAATATTTTGCCTTTATTATAAGTAATAGATTACACAAAACCATGAAAGTAACGAGAGTAAGAAAAGTGTTGAAAAACATTTGAACCCAAAAAAAAGAAAAGGAGCCAACCCAAACTAGTTGTTACAAGAAGAGATGCATATCTCATGCATTGCATGTAAGACAAGTGTGTGAAACGCCAAAACACTTTTAATATATTTTTAATTAAAAAAGTAAAGTAAAAATAGAAGGGCATTTTAGTCAAGAATGAACAATCTCCTAAACTAAGTACCCTATCAAACAAATCCTTCAATTTTCCTCTACCCCGGATCTTTCGCAACCGTGTTTCAGACCATTTTTCTTCCCCACAGAGCCAAAAGTCACTTCTCTTCATTTTTTAATGGCATTAACATTTTTTAAATATTTTAAATTTTTAATCCAATAATAATAATATTATTTTATTTTCTTGGCTTTCTAGCTTCCACTCCCTATAACTCGAATCAAACTCTCTGCTTTTACGCTGAAACTCTTGCTGTTCTAATTATATCTCTCTTTTCTCTCTCAAACAAGCAAACAAACAAACAAACCCTTCTTCTTCGTTCCTATCCTATCCTATCCTATCCTCACTTGCATGCATTTTCATTTTCATCTTCACATTCTTCATCACTTCATTTTTCTCTCCCATTAATTAAAAAGCAAACATTAACTCAACTACACTACACTGCAGTCAAAAAGTTGTAGTAGTGAGTAGTATAATAACGCCATAAGGGTGTGTATAATTTTTCAACTCTTTTTGTTTTTTTGTTAAGATGATGGTGTAAAAAACGTTGTATCCGTTCATAAACGTTGCTAAGTATTAATTAATCTCAAAATATTTTCATCTATATATTTCATCAACCAAACACAATGGCTCGTGCAAGCACTACTAGCAACTCTAGTATTAATCATAACTGGTTATCATTTTCACTCTCACCAATGGAAATGTCTCATCTTGATTCATACGACGTCGCTTCATCCGTTACTAACAACAACACCTCTCATCAAAATCATCATCACTATTTCCTTGACAACATGTTTCACACTGGTAAGTTAGTTAGTTAGTTGTACTTACTTAATTAACACCGTTTATCATCCGTTAAAATAACCGCATCGTCCACGAGTGAATTTCATTTCACTCATTTTAGTTTAGTTTAAATCGTGTAAACTCGTTTTGACTTATTTAAATTTACAGGTTGGGGAAAGAGTACTGAAGTAGTGGCAACTGCACAAGCGCTGGAACAACCGATTTGGTTTATGGATTCAACAACGCAATCACAGAGCGTTGTTAACCACGCGCCGTCACCTAAGCTGAATGATTTTCTCGGTGACAGTCAAGCAGAGACGCAAGATGATTCTTCTTTAACAAACATGTATGATCACCACCATTACTTCGGTGGGGACCACCACCAGCATCAGCAACAGAATCATCAGGATCTTGTTGTTACTGGTTTTCAAGCTTTTTCAAACAACTCTGGTGGTGGTTCTGAAGTTGATGATTCTGGTTCTATTGGAAAATCATCAC
This sequence comes from Trifolium pratense, assembly GCF_020283565.1. Lineage (NCBI taxonomy): Eukaryota > Viridiplantae > Streptophyta > Magnoliopsida > Fabales > Fabaceae > Trifolium > Trifolium pratense. The sequence goes on along the minus strand of NC_060060.1, from coordinate 18,428,186 downwards.
AAGCTGCATGTGGAAATGAGTTTGGAACTCATTGTGTTGAGTCTGGGAATGAGTTTGCTTACTCAGCTGCGGCTGTTACGGCGGTTAACGGTGCTTTGTCTCTCGCCGTTGCTCGGAGCTCCGAGGATAATGCTATTGTGGTTGCTGATTCTGATAGCTCCAAGAAAATCGCTGATACTTTTGGTCAGCGAACTTCAATTTACCGTGGTGTTACTAGGTATAATAAATCAAATTTTTTTATTATTTTTAATTGTTTTTTATTTATATGTTATGTGTATGAAATGAAAAATAAAAAATAAAAAAGAAGAAGAAAGAAATCTTGTTTTTGAATCCAAAGGATCTTTTGTTGTTTTCAGTTTTTTCACTATTTGGTACTTTGAGAAAAAAGGTAAGTAGGTGTATAGCTATTGATTTACTTGTTGTCAATCATGGAAATATTGTGATAGTGATTTTAGTTAGATTTTATTTATTTATTGACTATGGTGTGTGAATGAAGTCAAGTTCATAGATTTGATTTGGCATCTTTTCTCAGTGATATTTCATTTTCATCTTAGATTATTATTGTATTTTTATATTAATTTTTTTTGTCTATTTATAAAAAAAAATTGGGTGATTTTGCAGGCATAGATGGACTGGAAGATATGAAGCGCATCTTTGGGATAACAGCTGTAGAAGGGAGGGTCAAGCTAGGAAAGGGCGTCAAGGTTATTTTCTCTCTCTGCATATTTTTGTGACAAATTAAAAATAGTAGTACCATTAAAAAGAGAAATAAATTAATTAAATAGTGTTTGTTTCTGGGAAGAGTGAAAAGTGTCTTGCATGCATTGAAGGTGCATTAATGGTTTAGAGTAGTAGGACACCTGGGTTACTTATTAGTACTGTGATTGATTTGATGGTATGGTGCATATTATGGTATATTATATTACTTTATCATATGATTTTTAATATTATATATGATGATATGATATGCTAGTATATGCTTTTTCATGTGGTACTTTGTTACACTGTTGTTCTGAAAATTTTCTTTCAATTTCATTTGATTTGATAAAATGTGCCGCCATTTTGTGCCTTTGTTTTCTTGTCTGTCCAGATAGTTGAGAAGGGACTAGTCTCTCAAAATCTGAATAATCTGAAATTTCTCTGTTCTTCTTCTTTTCCCAAGTGCTTAATTCCGTACTCATAATATAACACTCAATACTAGCACAGTGATCATAAATTTGTGATGAAATTAAAAGTTTTATTTTATAATTTATTTTATTTTTTATCTTTTGCTTTTTTGCTTTGAATGAGCAGAGAAAAAGCTGCGTTTGACCACATCACCTATCACACATCACTATTGAAATTTGTACTTTTTTACTTACACTTATGAGGTAGTGAAGCGTTCACTGTTGGATGAAAGGTTTTGTCACATTGCCTCACTCAGAACAAACTCACGGGACTTGTAATTAGATCTCATTTTGCAGATAGATACGAATGACATCAACATATGTATTATGTTTGTTTGATGTGTCAAAATAAAACCAGAAATAAAGTTTTCTCAATGTTTATAATTTATCCAATGAGAAAGTGACAATTTCTTGTTTCAAATGTTTTTTTTACTATGTACTAATAATCCATCTTAGTATTTTTTTTTCACCATCAGTATTCAACCTACTGAACTGTTTAATCTGGATCGGGGGTCAGAACCTTTTTGACTATCGACATTAGTATTTTTTTAACCACAGTATCTGGTCCACTGAACTGTCTAAGACTGGTTCAGGAGTCCGTTCTTGCTTTTAATGTTGAATTTAAGTTGTTCATAGTTTGAACTTTTTAGTGCAAAGTAAAATTTGATGAGTCCTCGTAGAAAAAAGGGAATTAGGTTGATAGATAGAGTTCATGATTCTCATCCAATGTACAGTAGTTTTCTATCCTACGTAGCAGCTATAAAGGGTGAGAGAGGGAAAATTAAAGAAAAAAAAGTTATAATACGCATGCACTATGTGATTGGCAATCTTACTTTTATTTTGGTCATTTTACATTTTTAGATTATAAAGTAATTTTTGGCAGATAAATTTGACTATATTCCATAACTTGTTATTTGATTTTGTTGGCTTTTCCTTTGCATGGAACGTTACTTGGTGCATTGTTGCCTGTCATTGATCTCTTTTTGACTCCTCTACAGTCTATTTGGGTAAGCAGTGTTTTTATTTAATTCTTTTTTTTTTTTAATAATAATGCTTAAGCTATCATAATCTTATAATTTATTCATTGTTATATTGTTTTACAGAAATTGTTTTGTAACATTGTATATTGTCTTGGTTTGTAGGTGGATATGACAAGGAGGAAAAGGCCGCAAGATCCTATGATTTGGCTGCCCTAAAGTATTGGGGACCCACTGCTACTACCAACTTCCCTGTAAGAGTCACTTTGTTTAATTTCCAATGTACATTGAATAAAATCATTTTTAATTCATATTACTTTGTCTAACATGCACAAATAAAATGGTCTTGCATATGTGTCTATTTCACCGTTGAATTAATAAGTCACATCATATTTTATTTAATTTGTTTATGATGTAAGAGTTATCTCAATTGTGCACTATATATAGAATTGACTTATATTCAAATTTTTAGTATGCGCGAGCATGTACATATATAATTGTTTGTTTAAAAGAATTTGGTTGGTGTGAAAGAAATATGCTTTACATGGTACACAAAAGATTTTAGGCTATGGTGCCAAAGTGAATTTGGTATCTTAAAAAGAGGACTTGAAAATCTTTTATAGTTTACTTTTACTGTGCAGCTAATTGTATACTGTTAGATTAAGAGATACAATTTTCTCTCTCTTGATCTAAAGGTGTATAGCCAGCTGCACCGCATAGTTGCACCGTATGTTGTATTGCACCTTTCATGGCTAATCTTATTTTGTTATTGTCATATATCTTAGGTTTCCAGTTATGTAAAGGAATTGGAAGAAATGAAAGAAGTAACTAAGCAAGAATTTATTGCGTCACTGCGGAGGTTTGTCCGATTTGGCCTTATTAATGAAATTGAGATTAAAATGGTAACACATAAACAACTACTAAAAATTGGATTTTCTCTTCTTGCAGGAAGAGTAGTGGCTTTTCAAGAGGAGCTTCAATCTACAGGGGTGTTACAAGGTTAGGAATTTTAATTGATATAACATGTTGAAGTGTTTTAATTGTATTACAATGTTTTTTGTTAACACTTCTTGGGTTTCTGCAGGCATCACCAACAGGGTAGGTGGCAAGCGAGAATTGGCCGTGTTGCCGGAAACAAAGACCTGTACTTGGGAACATTTGGTAAATATTTTAACTTATTACACATGATTGAATTGTCTATTATATTATTTGTTTATGATCGAGTTTTGCGCATAGCGATCGTTTAATTTGAGCACGCACGCCTTTTTAAATAACATCTGTTGATTGTAGGCTTAACTTGAAAAAAAGTCCAGTTTGTCCTTTATTGAAATACTAATCTGTTCATTAAACATGTTAACAGCAACTGAAGAGGAAGCGGCAGAGGCGTACGACATTGCAGCAATAAAATTCCGAGGTGCAAATGCAGTCACAAACTTTGAGATGAACAGATATGATGTGGATGCCATAATGCAGAGTTCTCTTCCGGTTGGTAGTACAGCGAAGCGCGTGAAGCGATCACTTGGGTCTGAACAGAAAGCTTCTGTAACCAGCAATATTCAGCAGCAGAACAACGCGGAACAGTATGCAGCATGCATGATCAATAGCAACAAAAGCAGCAACATTAATTTCTCAACCATTCCGCATCAGCTGCCAGCTGCACTGAGTACAGTCCCTTATGGAATGGTCCCCTATGATTCGAATCCTTCGGCTTATTATCATCACACCCTCTTCCAACATTTCAATTCTGAATCCAATGATGGCGCTGCAGAATCTGTTGTGAATTCCACCAATGCAACAAATGGTGGACTCAATGCCATGCCACCAACATCAGCAGCTGAGTTCTATTTATGGCCTAATCAGTCTTATTGACTATAATTAGTGTTATCAATTAGTTTTATCTTTTGCTATTCTCTTGCTTTCCTAACTAATCAAAAGGCTTAAGTTAATTATTATCGGTCTCTGGCGCAGTTTCAGCCGATTCTCTTTTATGAACTCCTCTATATGATTAACATTTAGGTACTAAGAAAGAATTATATGTGGTTTTTTTGAGTATGCTAATCTTAGTTACAGTGGTATGCTGGATTATGTAACTAGTTAATTGCTCAGAAAATGAGGATTATTTTTAGTGGTGCATATTATAGTTTTGCTCAAGAATTATTCCTAAATGCTTCTCTTAATTTGCAGTATTAGTGTGATGATGGTAGATTATTTGATTCACTATAAAATTTTCTCATCTTATCTTACAATTGTTGAATGATTATTAATATTATTGGATACATGTTTAGTATTTTTTTAATGGTTTTTACAAAAAAAATTATTTTCTCTACAATAACATAATAATGATTTTCTAATAAAAGACTGAGGCATCAAATTTGATTTTTCTGAAAATAATACTTCAAAAGTCAGTTCAATAAAAAAAAATGCCTTGAGGGAAATGTCAATGAAATTGTGTTGCAAGGTTCTTTGTTCAACACTTCAAAGAAAATGCTTAAGTGTCCAATAAGTTAGTTATTTATTGTACCAACAAATACACAACTTTTGTTTCTATTGGTTGTGTATCTTATGATTTCCATCAAACATGGAGTAAACAGTCTCTTGGTTCTCTAAAAAAATTGTCTCTTGCTTCTTTAAAAAATAATGCCAGGTTAGTTTTTGCAAAAGATTTGGTTATATACTTCAATAAATATTGGACTACTATAATAAGTCATCTAATTCTTGTTTTGCTACTTGCACTTGATCTAATTAAGAGTTGCTTCTACTTAGAGCAAAGCCATTAGATTAGATTATGCACACGATACATAACCCTGTCTAAAAATATTGTATTGATTATTCATTCATCCAAGGTTAAATTTGAATTTAAAAACATATACTATTCAAACTTTCAAGTAGTACACCACCTAGCACAGGTAAACCTTCTTGAGAATTTTTTTTTCTCACCTTATTCATTTTCTCGCGCTTCCTATAAAATTATCAAATTGTGCCCACTATTTAAGTAACGGATAGATCGGATTCTATCCACTACTTAAGTAGCTGACGTTTAAAATTTGAAAATTTCATGTTAGGAGGGTGTTTTTTTTAACCTCCGCTGGTGTTTTTTTTCCTTCTAAAACCCGTTTGACGCGTGAGAAACTGACACAGAGACAAAAAAAACTCAACCTTCTGGTCTGGGGGACTTGGGGGGGGGGGGGGGGGGGGGGAGGGGGGGACGTGTATTCTTCCTTAAGCGTAGCCTAAAATTTGAAAATTTCATGTTAGGAGGGTGTTTTTTTTAACCTCCGCTACTTAAGTAGTTGGTGTTTAAAATCTTAAATTTTCATGTTAGGGTTCTTTTTTTTCCTTCTAAAACCCGTATGACGCGTGAGAAACTGACACGGAGACAAAAAAAACTCAACCTTCTAGTCTGGGGGGACTGGGGGGGGGGGGGGGGGGGGGGGGGGGACGTGTATTCTTCCTTAAGCGTAGCCTAGGGGATGTAAGTAGCAAACATCATCTACTTGGGTGGACTAGTGAAAGTAAGATTGCCAACTTGCTGCTTACACCCCACTTAAGCTATGATGACTTAATATTAGCACCTCCTAAGGAAAAAAATTTAAAAAATTGAGGCCCCAAATATTTGGAGGTCCAGCTCTGTAGAGTTGTTATATTTTAAAATTAAATTAAATTTTGAATTTTAGATAAATTGCACATAATTAGTTTTCTCACATTTTCATGAAATAAATATGAACGAAGTCATGAATTTCGATCATAAAGAGCACCAACAACTATACACAATATCGTCATCAATATATATATTGTAAAGACTTTATATCTCTCTCATTTCTTTAAAGTATTAAATATGATTTTTTGGAAATGGTTGTAAATTTTAACCCATATTAATATTAATTCTTCATTTTAGGAAATAACTTATTTCACCCTCTAATTTTTATTATAAGAAAAAAAATGTTTTTAAGGGTCATTGAATTATTAATGTATATAGCTTATATTATAGGCCACATACATAAATCATTAAATCATTAAATGAACCTAAAAAGCAAACATTTTATTGTAATATAAGGACTAGAGGAGTAAATCTAGTTAATTGCATAAAATTGTGTAAGCTCCTATTATATTATAAAAATCCAATTAGTTTTTTTTTTTGTCTCTCGCTTGTTTAGAAAAGCTATTCCTCTTTTATTTTATAGACGCTGAATGAAACATGATTTTTAAAGGCTTAATTAGTAAAATGGTCTCTTAAAGACATTTTTGATTTCAGATTGGTCCCTTAAAGAAAAAAAATGTCTGAATAGGTCTCTTAAATACATCTCCGTTAATCAGTTTGGTCCCAAAAAAAGTCCATACAACTTATAAATGACATGGCGAAAGGTAACGTTGCCGCAAATTAGTATACTTACACTATCATTATTGAGACCTTGTTTGTAGTATCCAAAGTCATGCAAAGCTGAGTCCTATCTTGGTAAAATGTTGGACATTAATCCCACGACAACGGATAACAACGTACTGAAGTCTTATTGCCGTTTGAACCATGTCAATAGAAGCAATTAATAATGTGTTTGCCATGATCATACCGGATACCGTGAGTTGCACGGTGATGTTACGTGCTTTTTTTAGATGGAACTTCATAGGAAATGTATACGGTATGATTGCTTTTATGCATTCTAACTCTATAAAGTTGGATAATGTATAAAATGCACACCAACTTTGTCAATTACTAATTTCCATCAACTATGAAAACATCCTTAAAAATCTATGTCTAGTTTCACTTAGATCCAAAGTTTAGAAAATGTCCACCAACTCAGTCTATAAATGTATTTTCAAGTAATTCCAAAAAGTCAAAAGCCATGGGAGATTTCTAAGTGGGGAAACAAAAGTGAAAAGTAACAACCAAATAAAGAAAACAAAAATAGTAACTTCATTGACCAAAGTTGTCCCATACAACAATACCATAATTTATAATCACTAAAGCAATGGAAACAAGATGCATGCAATTGATTAAGACTGATTAAGTTGGGATGTTGGGATGGAAACAATGGCAATGCAGAGTCAAAAAGAAGTAAAAAAACACTCTGCTAGCATCATTTCTACATAACATTGTTGATGTTTTCCCTACAGGTTCATGCTAATTTACAAGCCTACTAAGCTTGAACAAAAACACAAGCCTGTGACTTCAGATTCAGCCACACATAAACCGCTACAACACTCATTCCATAGCCTTCACAACACATATACAAAGGGAGGAGGAACAAGATATCTTAAAATGCAGTACACAACACATAGGACTAATAGAGATTTACTCCATGAGTAGTTCCCTATGGCGGTTGAGGTCCTTCAAGTAGTTAGAACAAGTGTAATCTTCTAGGTCACAAGCCTCTAACATATGTGATTTTGAGGTAGCTGAAATTCGCTTGGAATCTATAGTTGCTTCCTCGCCCTTTAGTAGTTGTACAACCTGTTAGTTCCAGACACAGACACGTGTGATTACATTCAATCACTTATGTTTTCTTCAACTATTAATTATATTATCAGTGTCTACATGTCAGTATCGTGTTAAGTGTTTGTGTTTGTGCTTTGTAGAAAAGGATGCTTATTATTTTCTTACTTGTTTCATGAATGGCCTCTTGGAAGATGAATGGTGGACGCACAAGGAAGCTATCTCCATGGCACGTTTCATTTCAATAGGATCATATTTCCCTTGTAATCTTGGATCTACTAGCTCTTTGACATTGTTTGAGTCAAGAAGTGGCTTGGCCTGAAAATAGTAGATCATGTTCATATCTTGTCACACTCAAATTAACTTAAATAGTATATAAACTTAAGCAGAACATTGCAACCTATAATATCAACATCTAAAGTATGTTTGGATTCGACTAGATCGATCAGTAGTTCACTCCACCTTATACCACAAATCTAAACATCATTGATCAGTGTTCTCATAGAAGCCTATTACATTCACCTAGATGATAAATTGACTTTGGATATTCCATGAGATATATATAAGGTTATGAAAACTTACCCAAATGACAATGCTTTGTCTACTATCTGAATCAACTGCACGGCGACCGGTTATGAGTTCAAGTAGCAAAACGCCGAACGCGAATATGTCAGTCTTTTCATCCACAATACCATGCATAAAGTACTCTGGAGCCAAATACCTGCAGCCAAACAATGATGCATTCAATGTTTTAGAAAATAGATAAACACCCTATCTGGATAAACAATTTAATTAAGTACTTATAACATAAACACTTATCAAAGAAATGCTTATTTATAAGCTATTTTATTCAAGCTTTAAGCTGTTTTCAGACGTTATCATGGACTGGAAAGCTTATACTAACCCAAATGTGCCTTCTATAGGGAAAACAACATGCTGTGCCCAATTATTTGGAAGCCATTTTGCGAGTCCGAAATCTGATATCTGAAATTTGTTGCACAAGTAAATTAGAAATGTACATTATAGTAAGGTACTATGAATACAGATAATAACTAACATTTATCATTTCAAAAACAAAAAAAAACCTAAAGTGCTACCAATAGTACCTCAGCTTCATAATTCTCATTGAGTAATATGTTTGAGGCTTTGATGTCCCTATGAATGATTCGTCTCGGGCAATCTTCATGAAGATAATGCAATCCTTCTGCTACTTCAATAGCTACCTTGTACCTTATCTTCCACTCTAAGCATTCAGAACCTGACATGTTGAACAAAATTGTGTCAGCAATAGAAAGCAAAATAGAATAAAAGGTGCTAGAAAACAATGAAATAAGTGACAGAAGCAGCGCTGCGCACCGAATAGCAAAGAAGAAAGGCTTCCGTGTTGAGCTAATTGTAGGACGAAGAAGAGCCCTTTATCGATACCGAATCCAACAAGACGTGTAGCGTTTGGATGGTTTATGTGTGCAATGATTCCTAGCTCTGTCAAGAAATCGCCAGCTCTATCGGCAAACTCTTTGTCGTCATTCATTAGTCTCTTGACTGCTACAACTTGACCATTTGATAACTTTCCTTTGTATACTTCAGCATGACCACCTTTTCCAACCAAATTATCTATGTAGCAAAAATATCAAAAGATTAAAACAAATGAAATGTTAAGTTTTTGACCAACTGTTATTGATGATGGATCTAAATTCAAACACATAAAGACTAAAAGTGAATTGTTTTGTTTACATCAATTGGTCCAACCTTGTTCGGATAAACACTTTAACTAATCGCGCTTATTGCATAAATGTATTTTATAAATTATTTCTAAAACAAAAGATAAAATAAAGTCAAACTATTTGTATATAAGCTATATGCTTAAGCTGAAAATAACTTATGATTGTGTGATAAGATGTTTTCATAAACTCTTCCAATCAGTCTCGCAAGTGCTTATGTTTAGAACATGGCGGGCCAAATCTTACTCGGCTAAATGAATCTGCCCCCATAATGGAAACAAACATACACCATCATAATGTATCTTGATTACAATAGGTACTAGCCAAATAATTCAACAGTGGTGTGTACAGACACAACAGTGATTGAAACCAATGACTCATACCAACCATTTTTCACACCATTTAATAAACTTTTGAATCAACAAAACTTAATACATGTGGTCCAACTTATAATAAGAGAAAATTGGTTCATAAAATTTGATGTATATGATCCAAATTGAGCCACATAAATCAAATTTTGGTGAACCAATTTTGTCAAAGTGGCACAGGGATATGGTCACCGTGTCAGTCGGGCGATACCATGAGGTTGAAAGTGCGGTGTAAAAAATAACTGAAGTAGTTTTTTTTAGTCTAATGTATTGATTCAATTCAATAAAACTCTACGTCAATGGTTCAACAAAAATTACACTACAGAACTTCAACAAAATCATAGTAGACAGTACTAGTGCTTTGATTTCATTAATACAAAACATTGAGATAAGGTTTGCTTGGCACATTGATAGGACCATGTCCTTAATTTACTCGATGTGCCTCTTTTTAATGAACACACTACCCAAACCTCATAAAGGCCAATGTGGGACATCTTTCAATGTCGTTGTTATGTTTAGTAGACAAACCAAAAGCATTAGCAAACACCACGCTTGTGCATTTTTTTATTTTACAAAACTCCCCTAAACTTTGTTTTTTTGTCATTATTATTGTTTTTCTAATCTTATATACTACTAGATTATTATGTTGAACTATAAAATTATGTACTCTCTACATAGTACATACAAACAAACTAATCTTATTAATTTATAAAAAAATATTGAAAAACTAATGTTATTTATTTGTTTGATGGTTTGAGAGTGTAGCTACCACCATGAGGCAGGTGCAGATACCGCCGATAAAGAAGGGGGCTGTGGGGTCCAAATAAGTTACATGTCCTTATCTGTGGACATAGAGAAGCCCTATTATGTTTTGGTCAAAAAGGTCGTCTGCTTGTTCTACTACTCTCTGTCTCTATCTCTATCATTTTTTTCCCAACACAACAAATATATTTGCCGCTAAAACCAACTCCCAAGTTGACCACCGAGTCATCGTCACAACCCACTAAATTATAATACTACATTATATACTACTCCATTTTACTAAAACTTACATGTATGGGTTCCGGTAATCCCAGGTTGTCGAAAACACGTCTGAAGAGGAGGTGGGCGCCTCTAAGTTGACCACCCTGCCCACTAATGGACTATGAGTGGGACCAATAAGTTCGGCTGCGAGGTAATTAAAATTTGGCTAAAAATTGTTTCTATTAAGAATTGAATTCGGATTTTTCCGAACAATCCATCTTAAAAAAAACTCATTAACTGCCTGAGCTCGATATCTTAGTTAATAATTTATATATTTAATCTTTACGTTTGAGGCAATGACATAGTTAACGAGGCTCTAAACGAAATAAGATCAAATTATTTGGATATAAGTTGTTTTTCATAACCTGTTTTAAAGAGCTTTTGGATAATTTATGAAAATAAGCACAAAAAAAGTTTTGTGACAAAACATGATTCCATAAATTCTTCAAATAGTAACAAATTATCTATGGTAATATATATACTCATATAAATCAATTCAATAAAAATCCTAAATTGATTAAAAAACAGAGAGAAGGTAAAGAGTAGTAGTTAATACCAGGATTGAAATCATTTGTAGCAGCAGCAAGTTCTGCATAATCAAAATTCCTCCATGAAGGTTTGGTAGGAATAGAACCAATATCAATACATTCTTCAGCACTTCGAATTCGAGCCAATTTCTTAGTCAATCCTGCTGTCTTAGTAAGTTCATGGCTAGCAGCAACAAGAATTGGAATTGCTGTTAATTTTTTCACTCCTTTGAATTTGAAAACACCCATCATTGATTTCAATTGCTGTTGCATCTGATTATCTTTTCCACCTGATTTTACTACCGCCGCCACAAGCTCCGGCGGGGGTGAGTTTCCTGATGAGGAGTCAGAAATGAAACTGCTACTTCCACTGTTGTCTGACTCTGTTTCAGAAACAAGGGATGCTAGTATTGTTCTTGGTGATAATTCATCGTCGCTTGAAAAATCTTTTTTGTTATCAAATTTGGATTCCATTTTTGTGGTTTTCTTCTCTTCCTTTTTCCCTCTCTTTTCAAAATCTGAAACAATCACTAAACAACGCCACATTTTACAGAGTTAACCGGGGAAAACAGAGCAAAACAAAGGAATGGAAAATACTAATAAATACTCTACGTCCCAAGATAAAGAATTTTTCTCTTCCATCCGGTGTTCCTTTTCTATCCAGTTTTTTCATTTTTGTCCTTGTATAAAAACTCTGGAACGTGTTTCAAAAAACGTGTTCTGAAATAATTATTCAAGGACAAAAATGGAAAAATGAGGTGTAAAAAAGAAACACGTGGATGGAGAAAGAAATCTTCCAAAATAAATGATATGGTTCACCACTTCACGTTTGATCATTAATATATTTAATGAGTTTAATTGTTGTGCACCGTCGGTGTAATTTTTTTTACATATACATCCAATGACGTGTTGCCACATCATTTAATGAATGTGACACATCATGTGTTTTTAATTACCATACATGATGTGTCAGTATATTATTGGACGCATGTGCAAAATAACTTTAAACTGACGGTGCATATAAATTAAATTCATATTTAATTATGTATTAGTAAATATTTTAAAAATTTGATATTTTGAAAATTCTTATCGGAATAAATATAATATCATATATGTAAGTACTACTTCCGGTCCTTTCTATAAGAAAGGGTTAATATTTTAAATTCATTGAAATGTTAAATGCACAAATTTCAATATATTATTTCTACTTTTACTTCCTTAACATGTGTATTTGATGCACTATTAATATTTTCCAAAGAAAATAGTATATCTGATCAAAACCAGGGCATTTAAAATCGGATGAAGGAATTACCTTATATAATTATGTATTTATGTTAAAATTAAAACCATATGCACATAATAAATAAAATAAATTTCAACAATAAGATATACAAATCAATGTGATTTTCTTGATTTAATACATATTTTCTATATTGAATGTTCTGTTTTTAAAGAATTGTGTAACAAAAACAGAGGAAAATATTGAATATGATAATAAAATCATACCTTAAACAGAGATAGATGATTTTTGTTATGTTGTGTTTACTTTCCCATAGATTTCAACAAGAGATATCTCGTTCCCGCACCTGAAAAATGTTAGAAGGATCTTTTGTGTAACAAAAAAGCCTTCTTTACATTAGGCGTAGGGAACGAGAAAAACAGAGGAGGAATAAGGAAGAAAAGACAGAAAGAATGAGAAAGAGAAAGAGAGAAGATGGAGAATGAAAAGAGAAGGAATGATAAAGAAGAAGGATTTTCTATGATTCTAATTATAAGCGGATTATGAGCGGTGCTTATTTGGGCGTGTAAATTCTTGCTTTGGAGGGAGTGTTGGAGATTTTGCTATATTTATACACCATCAAAGTTTTTTTTTTTTTTTTAATGGCCACCAAAGTGTGTTTCTAATTTGCTACTTTTCATTCTATAGTTATTTTTTTATTTGGTTTGTCATGGACATTTTAGATTTGTACTGTATTTGATTTTAAAATCTAAAAGAAAAGGCTTAAATACAGTTTTACCCCCCCTATTTTGAAAAATGCGGAATTTTACCCCCCCTATTTTAAAATGCGGAATTTTACCCCCCCTATTTTATAATTTGTTGGATTTTGCCCCCCCACCAAAATTTTGCACAAAATCTGCTTCTGAGCCTCAAGTTCAAAGCTACGCACAGAACTCAATTTGGATCAATAATTTACCAAACTGGTACCGAAACGACCGCAATCGAGTTAGTTTTCCACAGAATCAAACTCCACTAAATTTGGAGTTACAGAGAGAGATTAATTACTGTTTTAGTGAAGGTCTGTTCAAATTAATTATCGTATGAAACTACTACTGGTATTCTCGTCATTCCTCTCACCCTGTAGCTCATTTTTTAATACTATTTACATGTATGGAAATCTAACGAAATTACCCTTGTTGGCATTTCAATTTCTTCGAATTTGGAGTTACGATGTGTTCGGTAGACGATGTTGAATTTGAAGATCACAAGTAGATTTCTGCAGAATTAGTAATTGGACAGACCTTCACTAAAACGATAATTAATCTCTCTCTGTAACTCCAAATTTAGTGGGGTTTGATTCTGTGGAAAGCTAACTCGATTACGGTCATTTCGGTAGCCATTTGGTGAATTATGGATCCAAATTGAGTTGTATGCGAAGCTTTGAAGTTGTGACTCGAAAGCAGATTTTTTGCAGAATTTTGGGGGACATACCTTCACTAAAACGGTAATTAATCTCTCTTTGTAACTCCAAATTCAGTGGGGTTTGATTATGTGGAAAGATAACTCGATTACGGTCATTTCGGTATCCTTTTGGTAAATTATTGATCAAAATTGAGTTGTGTGCGAAGCTTTAAAGTTGTGACTCAAAAGCAGAATTTTAGGGGGGGCAAAATCCAAAAAATTATAAAACAGGGGGGTAAAAGTCCGCGTTTTAAAACAGGGGGGTAAAATTCCGATTTAATCAAAACAGGGGGGGCAAAACTGCATTTAAGCCAAAAGAAAAATTGGTATTTGGTATGTACCAAAAATAAAATAAAATAGGTATTTGGTTTAATTGTCTCATAAATGAAAAAAGAAAAATTGGCGCTGAAATTAATTGTACTAGTAATAATATTAATTTATGGGACAATTAATTTCTAAACAAAATCTTTTTTTACGTAACAGGACATGCACCTTAATGGCAAATGATGAAGTGTGGTTTATGACATCTGCCGTAACAAACGCACCAAAAAGTGGAAACTTGCGTGGCATATAATAACCAAATCATCAAATTAGTTGGTTTAGTGATAATCGACGCTAAACTGGGTAGGGAGGATCATTGTTCGATCCACAACTGCATTTGGAAAGAAACTTGAACTATTTGATGCCAGAATTCACCCCAAACTCTGAACTACTAGGCCCCCCTTCCCATAAGAACCAGAGGTAAAAATAAATATAAAAAAAATAAGCAAGTACAATATGACCACATTTTTTACTTCTTGAATTTTATTTTCATCACTAACAATTACATTATGCAACAATAGTACTAAAAAAAAGAATGGTAGTTTTGTTCACAAAAGCAAAATTAAGCAATTTTTATCAATAATATATCATATGTGCAATCCACGTTGAAGCTTCATCAATATTTTAGAGACTACCACTTACCATTGTGCTTTCATCAATGCTATTTCTATTATTATTACATGGAGTTCGTTTAGGACACTAATAAGATTGTTTACGTAAGTTTAACTTAGTCGGTAGAGATAGCGCATATATTTTGAAGTAGTTATATTCGAATATCAGATTCTCTATTTATTCATTTTTAAGGTAAAATTTTTAGTCATTAAACTACATGACAAAAAATAAATTAAGTTTGTTACCACTTACCATTGTGCTTTCACCATTGACTAGTATCATCATCGTAACTTGGTGGGTGAAGGCGCCTCCATCTCCATGTGGTTGATATTTTCACTTTAGTTAGTGAAAATCATTAAGTAGCATATGTATGCATACATGCATTGAACTAGGTAAAAAAAATGTTTCGAGTAGTTTAGTCAGTGGTTAGAATTTTATTACTTAAAAGTAAATAAATGGAGAATTAAAAATTTAGGGTAGTCTAGGCAACCATATGTTTCGCCCCGCATTGAGTGCCGGACTATTCATTGAAAATAAAAGTACATCGAACCCATATGAAGTTTTCCCATGAGCAGATTGTATCCGTTGGGCAAATATAGGTGCTATATATAGCGACACTACTTGATCACGAATCTCGGGAACTAAGCGTGTTTCATTTTTATAGATTGATCAAATTTTCAATTTCGTAAGTTAATGGAAATCATGGAGAATATTGGTGAAATTGGCCGATGGTACATCTTCGTTATGTTTTCGCGAAGTAATTGTTCGCTATAAAGAGCATTCTCCTAAGATTAATTTAAATCTTGACTCTTACATATTACGATGTCCCTACATTAAACTATGTTCATGTGGACGAACTAAGTAATTTGATTTTTTTTATCAAGTAGTCTAGTCGTTAGAATTATACCCTTAAAGTGAATAAGAGTGTCTGGAGTTCGAGTCGACTCCATCATATAAAATGTGATTTTTCTACCAACTGAGTTAAGCTAACGAGAACAATATAATTTAATTTATAGACTTAAATATGTATTAGGTCCCTACAAAATGAGGATCTTCTATGTTTAATTTTTGAGTTTAATTGATATAAAATAGTTTTACACGATCGTCCAATAAATAATCATCATTTTGCCATGTCATGTCAATAAAGTGGGGTGATGTGGCGGAAAACATGATTGATATTGGTTGACAGTGTAAAATTATTTTACACTGTCGGTGCATATCAATTAAATCCTTACTTTTTATAGTATTTTTACCTAAAAAATAGTTTCTAAATGCAATTTTTAGTCCTGTTAAAATAAAAATTGTTGAAATAGTCTTAAACTCTTCAATTTTTGAATGAATTTTTGGATGTATGTTTAATACTTTATAAAATGTTCATTTACTAAAATTTAGAATTTTTTCAACATGTGATAAATTAAATATCAATTTTTTTAAAACCAAAATTTAAAGATTAAAGTAACGTAATTTTTGAGCTTATTTTATGCGAAACAACTTATATAAAGTTCGAAATATGAATGCAAAAAAAAAAAATATATATATATATATATATATATATATATATATATATATATATATATATATATACATATTGACTTAACAATTGGAACTAAAAATAAGTGCATGATAATTATATAAAAATAAACTTAGAAGATATTCATTTTATAGAGACGAAACACATATTTAATTTTAATTTATATTTATATGAGCGTACAAACTTGAGTTTCTTATTCAAGATTGGATAATATTACGTACATTGGCATGCCTGTACTGTTAGTGCAACTTAAAAGAACACCTTCAAAGTTTTTCTTTTCCATTTCCTCATAGCTATATTGAGTTTTTTTTTTTTTTATAGTTTGTATTATTATATTACAAGTAAGAAGTTTTTACCACACAATGAGGGTGAGTTCACTTTTAATTAAATTTTCTTCGTATACAAAGTTCAATGATCGAACCCCATATCACTTATTTAAAAGGTTAAAATATTTTCTATTTGAACTAATTCATCGTGGATGTAGTAGTCGTATATATAAGGTGTATTGTGACATGTTTGTTTTTACCTTTAAATTTAATTTGATATTTATTTATGGATTTAATTTATATACACAATTGATGTAAAATTATTTTATACATGCGTCCAGTAATATACTAACACATCATGTATTGTGTTTAAAAATAGATAATATGTCATATTCATTAAATGATATGACAATACATTATTAAGCGAGTGTGTAAAAAAACTTTACACCGACAGTGCATACAAATTAAACTTTTTATTTATAGGGATTTTGTTTGTCTTGTTGAACTAAGGTCCTGCTCCTTGTTGAATTGTGTACCCGCAAACTCCGCGCCAAAAAACAAAAGGAAAAATAAAAACTCATTATCAAAGTCAGCATTTAGAAAATTAATTAAGGAGTTAAGACCCAATAGAGAAAATGAAAAATGAAGCTGATATGTTATGTTATGTCACCATCGCACGCAAGAAATTAAGAGCTTAAATTAAGGGCATCATCACCCTTCGTTAATTAATTTGGTGAACCAAACCCGTTCGTGTTGATTTTTAATTTTTTTTTAAGTTTAAAATTTACAAGTGCTTTTATTTAATAATAATAATAATAATATATATGAATTCTATCCCACCACCACTATACATACCAACCTCACCAAGTCACCCATGTCACTTTGGTTAGAGAAGTGGGCTTAACTAAATTCTATTGATGTAATTTAAATTAGTATTAGTATAAAGTCAATTAGTAGCATAACATAAATACATAATGATATATGGGGGGACCATGAATTTTATAATTGAGTTAAACAAAAGTTTAACTTCAAACTGAACCAACAAATATATCCAATTATCCACCCCAATATTTGTATTATAGAATGCTTATTTTTGTATATATTTTGATAATCAAAATTCAAAGTGGGGCTACCAACTTAACGAGATAGACACAAATCATATAGAAGATCTTTAGGGGATGACACCAATGAGGGTTAGTTGGTTATGCAACTGCAGTGGATTTGTTCCATCGTTATATGATCTAATGAGTTAGGCAAGGCAACCACGTGATCATAAGTAATGAGAGAATATGATAAAGCAATTGAAAGTTTGTCAAATATTAAAAATTATGAAGATATCATGCAGTAGTATTTCAATTGCATTTTAGAAAAGTCTCACATCTATTATTATATTATTTAGGAGCCTTTGATAGAATGTCCTCTCCTCACAGCAATTTGACAATTAATGCAATTAATTTTTTTTTTTTCGAACAAGTGTTATATTTTATCAATGCAATTAATCCTTTTTTTTTCAGCAAGTGTTATATTTTATCAATGCAATCAATGCAATTTTTTGTATTAGTGGCTAATAATTAGACATTCTTATCTTATCTCATTAAATATGACATTCTCATTCTTATCTCATTATTCATTCTTATCTCATTACGTGACAAATAAATGAATTTTATTTTCACCGATCAAAATAAGATGTTTATATTGGACCGATGTTGAGCCATACTGTATGCTATTATTTGCCGTAATTCATTGCCAAAAATAAACCACAAACATGCAATAATTACATCCCGTAAAAAGAATGCTATAATCATATTTAATTATTTTACATTATTACTTTTAATTACTCTATTAGGCAGCAGGCTTTGAATATGGACTCTATTTGTTCGCATAATTTGATCTCCAGCCCACTATTTTGCCTTAATTTAAGCACATGTTTCTTTTTAAAATGGCTATGCCAAAATGCAGTTTATTGCAAATAAATTATTAAGCATAGCAAGTCATGAGTAATCATCCTTGCATCTTCTCCCTCTCAGGCCATTGTAAACCGAAAGTGACATTGTCACTGACCTTAGTCTATTAAACAAGTGACTATATTTTATTTATTCATTTATTATTGTTGGGTTTATTGTTCTTTGATATCGTTTTGTTGATATATGCGTTTGATATTTTGGTTCATCTTTTGATTGTTTCTTGCCTTTTTTTCATTCATGCTATTGCAATTTTTTCGTTCTTGCCATTATAATTTCGATTTTACCTTTTACATGACCTAATTTACGTCTTAATTTTTTAGTTTATGTTGCTACCGTAGAAAAGCATTTTTTTTGGGGTAAGCAACATATAAAAGTGTGTTTAAATCATACTATTATAATTTCTCCTATTCTTTTATGTATCGTAAATCCTGATTTATTTATAAATAAGAGTTGATCTACTCTTCTTTTTAATTGAGTGCCCTCTTTTTTATTTTTGCAGATATTGTGACTATTAATTGGATTGTTCTACAATTTCTTTTCTCTTTACGTTTCTCAAACTTTTTCTTCTTTATTCTATTCTTATTTTCTCTTCTATTTTTCAGGTATGTAATCATAAATAAAATTACGGATAGAAGATTTAAATGTGCAATTTCAATCTCAAAAACACTTTGAGATATGTCACGGAGTTGTGAAAACAATTATTGATGTAGATTTTTGTGTTATTTTATATTTTTTAGAATTTTCTTTTCTATATCATCCATCAAATATATCTAATAGCATGTGTATATGGTTGATATGTAGAGACATTGGAAGGAGATGATCCGAATCCATTAAATTCGTACTAAAATTGGACCAAAAAATAATTTGTATGTGATTCTTTCAAAAAATTTACGTGACTTATTTCTATTTATTGCAATTTTTGTCGGTACATATATTTTGTACTCATAAATTAACACGAGGCTATTTTTTGATTTGTTTTTTTTAAATACG
The DNA here is from genome assembly GCF_020283565.1 of Trifolium pratense. Lineage (NCBI taxonomy): Eukaryota > Viridiplantae > Streptophyta > Magnoliopsida > Fabales > Fabaceae > Trifolium > Trifolium pratense. The sequence continues at coordinate 18,408,612 of NC_060060.1, read as the reverse complement.
GGAACATATGAGTACAAAATTAATAAAAAATTAATGTTACTCATATTTTTTTGATACGGGAACATATTAATATATTATTAATATATTAATATTATTAATTTTTTAGATACGTATATAAATAGTATTAATACTATCGAGTTATTAAGCGGAGTAAGTCAATGAAGACTTACTCCTGGAGTCAACGGATCCCTCCTCTTCTTTCAAAATATATTAATACTCATATTAGTACATATATGAGTACAAAATATATTAATACGGGAAACATATATATCTAAGAAGAAATTATTAAAAAAATATATAGTATTAATATGTGTTAATACGGATGATTTTTTTCTTTTTTATTAATAGGAAGCTTTTTTTTTAATAGGTAGCTATTGTTTTTTTTAATTTCAACGGGAACCTGTATTTCTGCTTAAAGAAATTAATTTCCATCAACTTTATAATTTTTTTAGTGGAGAATAATAGAAACAACAACTATGATACATTTTTAATTTGATAAAAAAAAATTTGAACTATAGGAATCTTCCTTAAAAAAATCTGTGACACCAATCATAAATTTTTAGTTATTTTTTTATCACATAGTGTTATTTTAATTATTAAATTATTAAATTATATAAGATTGTAAATATTTATGTAGTTGTCATTAATTATTTGCAATTAAAATTTTAATTTTTTAATTAAAAGTAAAATATATTAAGATGTATTATTTATAAGTCAATTATTTATAAATCATTAAATCTACAAAAACGCATTTTTACCCGTGCATGGCACGAGTCTGGATGCTAGTTGATTATAAAAATGAAGGTTGATAAGTGTGAGGATATATAAGTAAAGGGAATATATCCGTATAATTTGAGCTTAGGTTAAGATATTTATACTTCTTTACAAACAAAAACAAATTTTGTTTCGTTAAAAAAAAAAAAAAACTTCTAAACACTAATAAAAAAGTATATAAGGAAGGCCCAAAATGAAGAAAGTAACGTGACACTAATGAGTTTCAAAACCCCATAACATAGCCCAAAATTCCACTTGAAAATTGCTCTTTATTCCCCTCACGGTGCCCTAGGCCCCCCAAAAACATGGAAATACTCTTGAATTTGATTTCAGTTTGCTTTGGATCATACATTTCAAAATAGGTATATATATTCGGATCCTACGTTTTAAAAACGCTTAAATTTGGAACCTACGTTTCAAAATGGTGAATTATAATTGATAATACGAATGCTAACATTAAAACAACTGCAGATTTGCACATATCGGTCCAGTTTGGAACCTTACGTTCCGAAATTAAAAAAAGCTATTATTTCGAAATCCACGTTACAAAATTATGCGCGTTTGGAATCTACATTCCGAAATGACCTTAGGGGTAATTTCGTAAGTTTGAGGGGCCTAGAGGTATTATAGATGGACATAAGAGCAGTTTTCATTTAATTTGAGCAACTAGTACCCAAATTCCCGAAAGAGTATTTATTTTCGGGCCCATCTGAGTTTCTCCAACAACCCCTAAACTTTCAATTTTACCCTCTCACAAGTTAGATAGTGAGTGTGTAAAATAGAACAAACTGAAAAATAAAACAATTTGCTACATAAGTAGCAAACTCAGTTCACTACTTAAGTAGCGAACCTTATAAAAATAAAATAAAAATTTCTCATCACCCTTTCCTCACATCCCATGTAACAAATTTGAATGAAATACCTTTCAAGAAAATATTTTAAACGAAATACTGTACGAAACGAGTGATTAAAGAGGTTTCATTTTATAGAATTCAACAGGGTGTGTGTGTGAGATTGGTCGATACTGTCACAGCCGCTCCAGTTGCCAATCAAAATATGTCTTGGACGGTGGCCAAAGTTTTATAAGGTTCACTAGTTAAAGTGCAAACTAAGTTCGCACTCTAAGTAATGAATCAATATTTTTTATAATATTTTCATTCGTGAGGGGCGTGAAGGGTGCAGACATTAGAGTTGAGTAAAAAAAAAATGTTACTTGCTACGTAGGATGTGAATTAAGTTCGCTACCAAAATAATGAGAGAAATATTTTGATATTTTAAATGACGTGTGACAAATTTTAAGTGGCATGAAAAGAAGAACTCTTGCCAAAATTTAATTTGGGCGGCTACTACCTAGAGGTGTCAATTTAGGGGCCCAACAAATTTGGGCCCAGCCCCAATATAAAAGGGAGCCTAAATATGACAAGCATAAATGGTCCCCTATTAAATAGGCCCCAAAAAACATAGGCCCCCAAATAAAAACATAGGCCCCCGAGGCACAACAACTTTTTCCTCTCTTTCAATTTTCAATTTGAAGTCATCCTGGTTATACTTTGCCATTTGCAATATGTGAAGATATTTTGATTGTATTTTTTTTTTTTTTGCAAACCACTATTTTCACATATTTTCTTAGATATATTAAAATTGCAAATATATTTTTAATGCTTTTTTATAAGTAATTTATGGATTAAATTGACCAACGAAAAACACATTGAATGACCAAATTGAAAGTGGTTTCTAGGTAAAAATCCTGACTCCCCATGTTCCTTTTATGAGTGGGGTATCCACCCTACTTTATGCTGGAACCAATAGAGTTTTTGAGATGTCATGTTGGGTTTCGATGTTGCTTTGGCTTACCTATAATTGATCCTTGTCTCTCTCTTTCTGAGGGGTATTCTTGTTCTCGTGGTGGTGCCTTTGAGAGACTCTAGTTTGGTGGTGGTGTGCCTCCATGTTTCTTTGTAATTTTATTTGCCTTGTTTTCGTATTTTACATTAGAGATTGTTATGTTTCGGTGGAGTGTACTTCTGGTGCCTCTTTATTTTCCTGGACTTTCTCTTGTACCGTTTTCGTTTCTATATTTATATATAATATATTTGTCTTTCAAAAGAAAAAATTAATCACCAAATTGACTATGTAAAAATAAATTTGAGGACTAAAATGACTAACAATAGAGACATTAGAAGACAAAATGTGACTTCGAGTTACACTTTCAAGAACCAAACAATAGTTTGCTCTTTTTTCAATTCTATTTTGATTGTATTTTTATTAAATAGATGAATTTTATTAAATAAATAATCTTTTATCTTTTACTAGTAAAAGGAAGGTTGAGTTGCTCCTAAGCCTCCATTGTGCCTATGTGGCACATTTAAATGAACTCAATTCTCCAATTTTTTTTTAACATTTCTTATGCTCCACTAAATAAATAATCTTTTATCTTTTACTAGTAAAAGGAAGGTTGAGTTGCTCCTAAGCCTCCATTGTGCCTATGTGGCACATTTAAATGAACTCAATTCTCCAATTTTTTTTTAACATTTCTTATGCTCCACTAAATAAATAAATGTAAGTAAAATAGATGAAAGTTATATCCCACAATTTATTTTGTGTGTCCATTCATCCCCCAAAGTAATTATCTATATGTTACAATAACTAGTGTCCGAAACCCGTGCCAAGCACGGGTAAAAATGAGACTACAAAATTAAACATTTTAATGTTAAATTTTTCATAATTATCAATTTTATTAAATAAATAATAGTACATAAATTGTGGGTTTAGAACCTAAAAAAATGCAGCAGCAAAGTTTCGATGTGTGCATATTTCCGCTCGTGAGAATTTCGTGATGAGCACTTTCGCTTTATATAGCACTACTGTTCACCTAAACAGGCAAACTGGACTCAAATGTATAACCAAAAAATACATAAAAGACAGACCAATACTCAAATTATTTTATGGTGCTACATTCATGAACCCTCAACATCATTTTATAAATATGCATTTGAAAAACTAATCAAATTTTGCACATTAGAAAATGCATGCTTATGAGTAATTTCTATACTCCAAATACACACCTTTAAAAAGTAAATATGAAAAGTTTTTCATAGTAAGAAGAAAACAATGAACCTCAAAACCCAAAAATATAAAGAAGTTGAGCCCTTACTTTAAGTGCTAGTAGACCTTATAAACTGAATCAAATCATGGAAGCTATTATAGGAAGAACCACCCGGACTCACACTCTTACAAGCCAACTCAGCCATTTCCTTAGCAGATCTTAAAAACTCTTCCTTTCTATTCACCATAACATCATTCACCATATTCTCCACAACCTTTCTATCACAAACATCTTTCATATCCAACCCAATTTTCCAAACCTCACTCACAAACCTACTATTAATTTGTTGATCAGCAAAATAAGGCCAACAAATCATAGGTACACCACAAACCACACTTTCCAAAGTAGAATTCCATCCACTATGTGTCAAAAAAGCACCAATTGCCTTATGAGACAATACTTCCTCTTGTGAGACCCACTCAACAATCAAACCCTTTTCCTTATTTGTCCCTTCCTTAAGCTCATTTAATAGTCCTTTTTCTTGTACCATGTTTGGCCTAATCACCCACAAAAATTGTTTTTTACTATTCAATAAACCATGCCACATTTCAATGAGTTCTTCTTTCTTCATTGGTGTGGTGCTACCAAAGCTAACATATATAACTGATTTTAACTGTTGAGAATCAAGCCATGCCATGCATTCTTTATCCACTTTGAAAAAATTGCTTTTGAAGGATGATGCTGATGATGTTTTTTTGGTGGTATTGAGGTGGTGGTGAAGAGGGCCAAGAGTGTAGAGTTTAGGGAAGTGAAGACGGATTTGGGAGAGGATTGGAGAGTCTAGATCCTCAAATGTGTTGAGTATAAGCGCGTTTGCATTAAGTGATTGTTTGGTTCGAAGAACAACCTCGTCTAAAAGGATATGATCTTCATTGTTTTGTCGACAGAAACTTGGAAGATCTCTACACCGAAGCAAGTTTTCCATGCCGGGCATGTTTCTTATGATACGATCCATGTCCTCTTCTCCTATAAATTAATTAAATAGGTAGTGTTACATATTCAATATGAATATAGCAATGTGTATGCATCAAAATAAGTTGTACACAATTTATGGAAAAACAAAATAAAATTGATCATCATTTTGTGTTAGTACAATACAAAACAATACAGAATAAAGGTCTACCTACAAGTATATACTTAATAAAATTGCACTCATGATGATTCTTGAAACAATATTCAATAATCAAAGAAAAGTAAAATTTTCTATCTAGCTATTAACTATTAAGTCATATGATTAAATACATTTTTGGATTTTATCATAATAGCTAGATAGCTCTTAGGGAGAGCTTACTGCCTATTTGGATTCCACAAAACTCAAAGAATTAATCTTTACAATTGCGTCCAAAGAATAACTAATTTGCACAAAAAAAGAAATAATACATCTCTGAATTTTCAAGTATCGCAATTATGCGATTTTGGTAGTCAGGACGTGGATTCAACATTAAATAAACAGGCCAATTAAATAACAATCTACAGCTATATTCCCTCATGGTAGTTTTCCTTGAAACACAGTAATCAAGTAAGTGAGTGAGTTATCATAAAAAAAAAAGTAAGTGAGTGAGTGCATATGTATAATTAAATAAAGAGAAAGTTATGGAATTCTTTTAAAAAAAATCTGATATATCAAGCTAAGTATAAGGAATTTATGTTCTGTTTTTTTTTTTTCATGTCAGAACCAAGGTTGGTAAATGGTACATGAGAATATTACTAAATGGAATTGAATTGAATATTCTAGTTGGAATTTATAAATAGATATTATCTCGTATTCCATTCCACTTAGTATATCTTTGGTATCACGATAGATATACCAGAATCATGATGACCTAACGTGATTTTTCAAAATTACAGAGTGCAGCTTTTGCAAAATCACTATATATCATTGTGATTTTGAAAAATCCACCGTAATACAAAACATAGGTTTAATATATCATTAATCCAAACATACTCTAAAGTTAGCAATTAGCATAATTAGAGAGAGGAATCACTGATCCGTTAGTTAGTTTAGTGGTGATTGTCGTTAAACTTGGTAGGGAGGACCGCGATTCGATCCCCCACAACTGCGATCGGGAGGGGCTGGAACCACTTGATGCCAGAACTGACCCCGAATCACATTAAACTAGTGGTGAAAGCAAAAAAAAAAAATAATAATAATTAGAGAGAGGAATCTGATATTTACCTCTAATTGGTAATTCATTACACTCCAAGAGCTTAGGAACACATAAATAAGCCCAAAAGCAACAAGGACTAATAGTACGAAAATGAATCAATTGTATCCCAAACTCATGAGCCAAATCAGTAGCAAGGTCACCAAAAATTCCATCCAAAACAATACAACTTATTTTCTCAGAAACAATAATCTCTCTCAAAAAAGGTTTACTATACAAACTCAATGACACAATTGCATCTCCAATCTTTACTCCAAATCCAGGATGATTCTCCTCATCAAGAAAATCAGGAATAGTCTTGAATTGAAGCTTAGGATAACATTCTAAAAGAGCTTGAATATCATCATTGAATTGAATGAGTCTGTTGTGGATGTATTGTGTGTTGAGGAAAGTTATGTGGAGATTTTGAATTGCAAGAAGTTCAGCTAGTTTTAGCATTGAGTTTACATGGCCTTGTGCTGGACAAGGAAAGATTAGCACATGAGGTGAAGATTCGTCCATTGATTTTTCCATTTTTCAAATATCTTAGTTGCTATTGCATCTAATTTGTGATGATTAATTTTGAGCGGTGTAGGATGAGTCGTGCACTAGTGGTACTAGAAATGACTGACATATGTTGGTGTCTTTATATATTCAACACAATCATGGTATATAACATCAAATTCATCTTTGTTTTTGACGATTAGGTCTATTATAATTTATCACGTTGGCCTGCCATTTTTTACATCTATTCCTCTTTTTTTTTTTTAATTTTATTTGGGCTTTTCTTTTTTCTTCACAATTATGTCACTTGAACAGTAACTCACATGTTACGTCAGCATATATGACAAGATATATTAACGTATCATGTGAGTTATTGTTCACGTGTGTTGATCAAAATCAGTAGAGTGTGTTCACGTGTGTTGGTCAAAATTAGTAGAGTGTCAGCCTTTTATTAAAAGGACTAAAGTTATGAGCCAAAATTATAAATTTGTGAAAGTTAGGAAACCAAAAATATAACTTAATTCAAAAATAAATAAAATTGAGGCTCTAATTTTTGGAGATTATGGCTGTCAGTCTGGTTGCCCTGACCCAAAATCGACCCTAAATCATTAGGCCTAGTTTGGATTGATATTTTTTTTGAACAAGAGTTTAGATTGATATTTGAATTTAAAGTTTAAGGAACACAAGTATTCTTTTTGATATTTTAATTCATTTAATTTGAGATATCAAATCAAATTGAATGGAATTATTTGTGAATTTTAATGAGCCGAATTTGAGTTTATGATAAACTCAAATCGAAATTCTATCTGACCCTTCCACCCTTACTGAGTTACTGGTGCAAATTATTTTAATGTGGTGAAAATGAACTATCACACATTATAAATTTATAATTATATGAGTGGACCGAAACTTTTACCAATTCAGTGCACTCCGTGAAAGAAGTTCCAAACTGTCAACATCTCACGACTCATCCTGTCATGTACGTCTTTGCTTTTTTTGTTTGGGCCATAAAGAAATCGAGTTGAATTAATATATATTAGATTAAGAATAGTTATACAAGTGATTTTGACACTATATTTTTTATCTAAAATATTTATGTATTAAGTTTATGAATTATCTTATTTATACGTTGTTCGATTTTTACTCTTCCAACTGATATGGATTTAACACGTAGTAGCTGTTTTTAGATTTAACACAATTACCGCGTGGACGTAGTATCTATTTTTGACCGTTAGATAAAAAACGGTGGAGATTAAATAAAGTAAAATCTAATTGTTTTCATAGATACCAGCTAGCTATACAACCCGATCAATATTCTATGGTCAAAATCTTTTAATGCATGAAACAGTTACAACAGTGGATCCAGGTCCATATACAAAACATGTGAATGTGTGCACAATTTTAATTTTCGTAAAGAGTTGTGCGCACCTTAGTGACATTTTCCTAAAATAATGAGGTGGATTATTTATTATCTGTTGTTAGTAATTAAGAATGTGGAGTTTGCGCATGTTAATAGAGAAACAAATGATTTAGCAGATGCTTTGGGAAAAAGGGGCTCAAGCTCGGGTGATAGATGGATTCACTGGTTTTGAGTTTCTGGTGTGGCTTTGTGTTAGTGTTCCTTTGGTTTCTTGCTTTTGGGTTTGTATGGTGTACTTTGCAGGCTTAGTAGTAGCTTTAGGGAAATGGATATGCTGCAGTTGAGTTTTAACTGCAGGGATATGCTGTAGAGCGGTGTTTTTATAATTTATTTAAATAATAATAGGACAATTTACTTCACTCTGTGGTCCTGCACTTGAGTTCAACCGCAGGTGATCTTGATCCCCCGCTCGTTTTTTTTTGAAATTTTTTATGATGTTTTAAACATACTTGAAAAAAATAATTCAAAAATACATATTGACTTAACAGTAGGGTCAAAATTGAGTCTAGAATAATTTTTATGAAACTAAAAATATAATAAATTTAAGTAAATACTAAACTTAAAAAGTCATAATTTTGTAGGGACTAAAATCATATTTAACCCCCAAAAAAATTAAATCATATTTAACCCCCAAAAAATTATATTGTAATCAAATGTTAAATATGTTTTTAGTCCTCAAAATATATTAAATTTCATTTTTAATCCTCTAAAAATTTATTTCAAACTTTGATCCTCTAAATATTCCGTTTTCAATTTTAGTCCGTAGATTTTTACAAAAGTTCATGTATATATAGCATGTTTCAAATGACTTTTTAATGACATATCATTATTAAAACTTTTATTTTGACAAAAATCATTATTAAAACTTTAAAATGTTATTAATTTAATAATATCACTAATTAATTTTTAGTTTAAGAATTTAATCTTTAATTTGAATTGATAGGTAAATTATTAAAGATCAAATATTTAAACTAATAATACTTTAAGATCTTAACGATAATAAGTCGTAAAAAAAAAGTCGTTTGAAACATGTTACGTGAATTTTTTAAAAAAACTAAGGACTAAAATTAAAAAGCAATATTTAGAGAAAGTCAAAGTTTAAAGAAATTTTTTAAGAGAACTAACAATAAATTTTAATACATATAGAGGGAATAAAAATATAATTAACCATATAATCTCTAAGTGAAATCCCAAAATGAAAAAAAAAGCAATATGCCATTTCTAAGCTATAAAACTACATATACAATGAAATTTAATTAGGTCTGGACTACTCCAATTTACCTAAACAAACAAATTTTACACGAATGAAATGTTGAAGATAAAAATATACAAAAGACAAGACAATAATCAAATTATTTTATGAAGCTACTTTCTCCATCTCCATATTATTAATGGAATCTCATCATCCATACATAATGAAAATGAATTAGTGTTGTTCCCTCAATAATTTGACAAGTATGTATTTGAAAAGATCATAAACTTTTTTGGTTTTTTAGTGATATAAAACCATCATCAAATTTTACACTTCAAATACATATATACTTCTTTTAGTGATCTTGTTATACACTTATAAAAAAAATGAGTTTTTTTCTTTGACAGAAAATATGAGAAGTTTTTAGCAGGAGAATTATAAGGAAAATCCCATATTTTATGGGCTAGAGGACCTTATATATTCAATCAAATCTTGGAAGTTGGTGTAGGAAGAACCATCACAACTCACACTCTTGGTAGCCAACTTAGCAATTTCCAAGCTGATTTTAGAAACTCTTACTTCCTATTCACCATAACATCATTCACCATATTCTCCGCAACCTTCCTATCACAAACATCTTTCATATCCAACCCAATTTTCCAAACCTCACTCACAAACCTACTATTAATTTGTTGATCTGAAAAATAAGGCCAACAAATCATAGGCACACCACAAACCAAACTCTCCAAAGTGGAGTTCCATCCACTATGTGTCAAAAAAGCACCAATTGCCTTATGCGACAATACTTCTTCTTGTGGAACCCAACCCACAATCAACCCTTGTTCCTTATTAGTCCCTTTCTCAAGCTCCTTTAATAGTCCTTTTTCTTGTACCATGTTTGGCCTAATCACCCACAAAAACTGTTTTTTACTATTCAATAAACCATGCCATATCTCAATGATTTCTTCTCCTTTCATTGATGCGATGCTACCAAAGTTAACATATACAACTGATTTCAACGGTTGAGATTCGAGCCAGGTCATGCATGTTCTATCCGCTTTGAAGAATGATAATGATGATGATGTTTTTTTTGTGGTATAGAGGTGGTGGCGAAGAGGGCCAAGAGTGTAGATAATGAGTTTGGGGAAGTGGAGACGAATTTGGGAGAGGATTGGAGCTTCTAGATCCTCAAATGTGTTGAGTATCAACGCATTTGCTTTAAGTGATTGTTGGGTTTGAAATACAAAATGGTCTAAAGCAATATGATCGTTTTCTTTGGATATTCTTTTGAAACTTGGAAGATCTCTACATCGAAGCAAGTTTTCCATACTTGGCACGTTTCTTATCATACGATCCATGTCCTCATCTCCTATAAATTAAACAAGTAGAACACTCATATAACTCATTATTTGCATCTATGAAGCACATACACAAGACATCAGATACGATACAAACACACCAATAATACCTGACACGTTTTCTATGCTCTGATACTCTCTGATACTTTGTGGTACTTTGTATTCTGCTCCTATTCTATGGTACTGACTTTATTTGTCAGAATTTATGGCTAAAAAGTGGGAGTAATATTTCTTATGTGCATGATGTGATGAAGAATGCTATAACATCTAGTATATCATCTATGTGTGATATGCATGTGTGATATGCATGTTTTGAGGGGGAGTGAAGTTTATGCACGTATTGAGGGGGAGTAGGTAGAATTTATTTTTCTACTATATATGATGTGCATGTCTGACTATGTGGCATTGCTTTACTATGAAGGAGTTTATTTCTCTTATCTTGAATCCACTTTGTGAGAGTTTATTTCTCTCTGACTGTACTCTATGAGGCTAGATGTGTTATGTTCCGCTGTTGCATGCCTTTGATGTTACTTGCTAGCTATTTGTCATCTGATGATCTATTTTATATAGCTTAGCAATGTTCTACTTTCTTTCCTAGTTGTGTGCTTGTGTTGATTCGAAGGAAAGTTTAGACTATATCTCTCTATGCACTGGCCTAAGGTTGTTTTAGCCAAAATTTGTCAAAGGGGGAGATTGTTGGGTTTTTGTGATTAGCTACATTTTGCAAAAACCAACTCTAGCCAGATGCTGGACAAGATGTTGTAGCATGTGAGTACAACATTGTCTGCTCTGTTTTGCGCAGGAATTTTTATATCATATTTTTGTTAGATTTGTTTCAGAAATAATTTCATGCTTATCCAACAAGCCAAGACGTGCCTTGTCCCACAAGTCTCTAAAGGCGGTTGTTTATTTTATTTTCTCCAAAAATATGACTCAATATTTTTGGAATGCATCAAATATTGTTTTGGAGTAAATCTTTATTGAAGAATTATTTTGAAGTAAATCTTGTGAGCTGGCCAATGAAGATTCCAGCTGTTTATTTGAAGTCTTGCTGCTCAAGCTTCTGAAAGGCAGTTTGCATGCTTTATGTAAAACAAAAATATAACATAATATATTTTTGCGTTAAATCAAACATGGTTTTATTTTTAAAAATAATTTAGGGTTGGCCGCAATACTTACAGCTGTGTGGGTCTGAAAACCTAGCTTGCACATCAAGACAATTGAAGACTATAAATACGAGAAGACTCATGCCTATTCTACTCATGTAATCTAAACCGTGTTTTACTAAAAGTGTGAGTTTTAGGGTTTAGAGTGTGTTGTTAATTGTGAGCCTTTCTTGTGTCACTTTGATGCAAGTTTAGGACTGTGTCTTGGGTTTTAATTGTAAACTACTCCTAAGCTTTGAAGCACAGAGTTAGTGTGTGTGTGTTTCACTCGAGAACTTTTAAGCGAGAGTGAAGTCTAGTTTCTAGGAGAGTGTCTCCATCTCTTGATCGTTTTAAAGTTTACAGCAACACAATACGTGTTGTTAGAAGGGATTGAGACGGGGTCTCATATCTAGGAGGTTCCTAGGTAGGATTGCACGGGTAGTGTCTAGGCGATAAGTCAAGTACCGGGTGTTGGTCGAGGGCTTTGAACTAGAGCTATTATAGTGGATTCATTCCTGGATTGGTATCCCCCAGAGTAGGTGACGTTGAACTGAACTGGGTTAACAAAAGATCTATGTTATTTACTTTATTGTTGTTTATTGTCTTTATTATCCCCAGCTTTTATATTGCTACGACAGTTGCTGTAGCATCTTGCGTAGCATCTGTCCACTGCGTGCTGGAATTTCAGTTGCCAATGTCTCTACACCTTGAGTTTAGCCAAATTACAATACTCAAACACAAGAATGCACTCAACACTGGCATCACTAACTATATACCAGTTTGGAACCAAGCATACAGAGCCTAAAGGACCAAAATCTTTCCAAGTTAACATCCAGGAAAATGCTCTAAAGTGCAACCTGTAGAGACAAAGTTGATGTGATCAATTGACTCCCCATTAATCTTCTTTCTTATGTTCATGAGAAACATCAACAGGCTTGATAACAGCCCCACCCTCCTCATCTTCCTTGACAGCAACAACAACCTCATCATCGGGATAGCAAACAACAATAACAGGACAGACACAATGATGCATTGCACACAGTAATCACTAACACTTCCAAGCTTCCCATCACTACCACGAATCTTCTCAAGATAAATCTCAACCAACCCAGAATTCAACTTATCCACTGTCACAAGATTTGTCTCTCAGTCACCAATACACCGAATCAATTCCATAGTTTGAAGCATTTTAAAACAAATTATTAACATCGCAAATGTGTGGCCGTTAACAAGATCCTTCAAACAAATTGATCAATTTCAATGAAAATGACCCATTACCAGAAAATGATTTAGCACTATCTTCATCGTTAACTATACGAAACCTCTTAACAGAAACTTTATTGATAATGATGTTGTAATCTACGACGGCATGAACACCCTTAACACCGAATAATTACGACATAACTGAAATCTTCTTCAAATTCTTACAATTCTTTACAAGAATAAACACGAGCACATCAAAGAATTAAACATTTTTTACCTCAACATTCAGAATCACTTCATCATCAAGACTCACTTTCTAAAAATCTCTCTCTGTGTGTTGTGCCTGATACCACTTTTGTAAGCAATTCACTTTCCTCTTTGCCAAGCACCTTTCTTCTTTGGCTCCACTGTGAGATTTGTTTGAATCTTTTGACGCTTTTGCACATTTGGTAGAAGAACTCCTCTGAAAATTCACTCTTTTCTCGGTTTCTTGCAGGAAGCACTATCTTCCTCTTCTTGGATACCTCTTTGCACCATTTCCAGCACTCTCCAGAAACCAAAGATTTCTTGCATCCTCACCACCCACTTCTCATATCTTTGATTGAAAAGTAATCTCTTTTGCGGAAGCCATTATTGAAACCCCATGGATCAATTGTCAATGGCTCTGATGCCACTGTTGGAACTTAATTAAAGCAAGAACATACACACATAATTGAGAGAGAATTAAGAGAGAAAGAAATTATTGTTATTGATCACACTTACTCACTTTACACCACTATTTATTATGCGTTACTTGTGGGTTAAGTTACTAACAAACTAGTAACTACCCCTAACTACCTCCTTAAGATCAAATAACTAACATGACAGAAAAACTAACAAACACACACAACTCATCACATAAAATCACCTAACTAACTCTATTACTTGTTTTACAAGTAACCAACATTGGTTACAATGAAGTACCCTCAACAGGTTTTGATTTCTGATATGATTTCAGATTTTCAAGTCAATTTCAAAAATCAATTGTTGAGCTATGTACTTTCTTAGGATCCCTCTGAATTCCTCTGAATCTCACGAATTTGTGGTATGTAGTTCGCATCTATTTTAACCTAGCTTAGGATTTGATATTTCAAAAATTTCTTGTAAAATCTGTTATTGGAAACTGCATTTAGTTGCTTCATTAGTTTGGAAGATTGAAGATCTGAAAATTTAATTGGCTGATTTATTTTTTAGATATGAAGTTTGTTTTGAAACATAGGCTTAATTTCTACATTGTTGTGTTTTAGATTTGCATTTTTAACATGAATGAAATTGGCAATTTGTAGTTTTGTAGTAGAGTGGAAGAACAGAAATTGAATTACAAAATAGAAATTGACAATTCCAGTGATAGTAGCATTTGTTTTCATTGTTTTGAAGGATTTGTAGTATTGTAGTAGAGTGGAAGAACAAAAATTGAATGGTGGAACAATGCATTGTTATGGTCATAGATTTAGCAACATCAAACAAGATTTCTGTAGTGAATGTTTTAGCATTATTTGGTGGCTTGATAAGGTAGTGAAGGCTCGGTGTGTACTTCTAAACTTTGTTTGGCCATTTTTTATTTATATTTTGTTTTTAACTCACTGTTCTTGCAAGCTTTTTAATGGGCAGAGAGAGGATATGGTAATGATAGAAGTATTATATTGTAGTAATCAACATAGCAATGAACTGGTTGTGAAAGGTGTTGGGTGATCTTACTCAAACTATTGAGATTAATGGTTGAGGTCTATTGTTTTTTAATGTCATTGTACATTCTACTGTTGTTTATTTTACTCTTCTGCAGTTGTGTGCAAATTTTACTTGAGTTTAATGTTGTTGCACTATTTATTGAGGATTTTTTTGTTTCCATTTTTGGTTTCAATTGTAGGTAACTGGGTACTTGAGTGAAGAAAAGCTTGGAAAAGCTCTGGAGGGTGCTGATGTTGTTAAAATTCTTTCTGGTGTAAAGTCATTGGCCACTGCTATTGGTAACTACTACTGCCCCTGTGTGAGTGTCTGCTTTTAAGTGTAATAATAGGTGAAAAGTGGGCTATTAATTTATGTCTGTGATATGAAAATGTGGCTGGAAGTTGACTACTAATTTATGTCTGTGATATGTTGCAGGGCTGAGGTGGAAAACAAAAAAGATCGATACTCCGCGATGCAATAATAGGTGAGATGGGGCTATTAATTTGTAGTGTGAGATTTATCAACATTGTGTGGTTTCTTATGAATTTGATGACTTTATGAATTGGATTTGTTTATAACATTATATAAGCTACCTATTGACACAGTCCTGTAGCAACTGACACATTTGTTTATAAGTTATGTTAGTCTTATTAGATGAAAATTGGTCGTTTTTCCATTAAGACTGATAAAAGCACATTCTGCAGATTACTACCGCAAGAAACGTCGACCGTTCTCAATCCATTTACCTGTACTATCATGATAGTGAATGTTAATTCCTTATTGATTGATACTTGAATTTTTTTTAGCATGATTGGTCTCTTTTGTAAAACATTCGTCTAGAGATTCATCTAATTCTACATATTGTTGACAGGACCTGTCACATTGTACTGAAACAAGTTTCAAAACTCTTGAAAACAAGCACAAACCACTTGTTTTGAAGGATTTAAGGAAAATTTGGGACAAGTATAATCCTAATCTTCCTTGAGAGAATGGATATTACAATGAGTCAAGCACATTTCTGGCAGTGTAAGAAGTTATCCTTCAAGCCTTCATTAAACAATCTCTCTGATGTCTATTGCTTAACCGTGCTTTCCCTAGTTACACTATTTGCCTGTTTTTACACTTCATGCTGATTACTCCAAATTCTATTTGTTAATCATAAGTTTTTTATTTCTTTTGTGCAGAGTTTCTCCCATAAGTGTTATGTTTTCTTTTGTGTTTATTTGTGAAATAAAGATTTACTGTATGAGGTGAAATGATGCTGTGTACAGTAAAGGAAATCATTGTATAGGATACTGATTTATGTTTTAGGATTTTGGTTTTGAGCATGAGTGGTTTTGTTTACCATAAAATTACCAACTATTATGGAATGATTTGATTGTATAAGACTTTGAGTTCCAACTAGTTAGTCTAGTGTTCTTATCATTAGACTAGTTACTCTACTCTAGTCTAGATTACATGAGGTGTTTGTGTAAATGTTTATTGGTAGATGATGTCAAATTCGATTTGTGTTGGAATTGACAAGGGAAAGAATGAATTCAAGTTTTTACTCTTTAGCTGAACATGTCTATGTCTATGGCTATGCTTTTTTTTTCTTTTTCTGTCAAGTATTTATCCTAGCAGAGCTAAGTTAAGAAAAAATAAAAAATTGTCCAATAACTTAAAAGTTTGTCTTATATTTTTCTGTCAAGTATTTATCCTGTGCAAATCAAATTGGCCTTTAGTGGCTAATATGTAAAGGACATTTTAGTTTGCAATACCTCAAAAATTAATACACAAAGCCTGAAAAAATTACCCTATTCATAAGGATGAGTACAAGATCACTTTAAGAAGGCGAATAGCAACTATCTTAACACTCTCCCCATTGTATAGTGCCACATTGCCCTCCTTTTCATTTTTTTTTTTATAAACATTAATTCCCAAAGTTTAATTTGCTGCCAATTTGAGGTTTTGATTATGCTATGAAATCAAATGAAATGAATTAGGCTCACTAATGGCCATAAAATATTTTCTGAAAATATGACACAAAACTCTTTGCATGGCAGTTGCTATGGAAACCCTGTTTGAGTTGCAGAGTTAAAACACACAACAAAACATTTCAATTTTACAAAATGATTAGGCTTAGATATTTATGGAACACACCAGTCTGCATTTTATTTCTTTTTAGTATATCTAATGGAAGATTTAGAGTGAATTTTTGGGGTCGAAACTCGAAATACAAGATGAAAAAAAAAAAACTACAGGACAACAATATTCCTCATTTCTCGATACATCAACGTCTGAATTTTCCTTCAAGCTCTCCTCTCCTCGTACCATATCATCACAGCTACATCATTTCCGGTTGATGTATGCGGATATTCAAGTTCCTGTATCGAATGCTTTCCTAGACGGTCACAGAGAGAGCCATATATGAATCATATAACAAAACAAAATATAGCAATACTCAAATTTACCCAATAAAAAAATTATTGAAATAATTGAAAGTAGTAAGCATACGATATGAATAAAATAATACCTCTTGGTATTGGCTCTCAGAAAAAAATAGTGTTGGGCGCATGTCAAGAGTCTCTGAGTCTGCATGTTTGGTCACATATTCCATTATGAGCGCGTCCTTTCCTTGAACTCGAGCATATGCGAGGGAAGCAACTCTTTCGCTTTGTAACTTGTCCCAAATCTTGCCATTAAAAGCCTGCATAAATTTTCATGTACGTGTTTCAGTTAAGCGTATACATACTTCTCCTAGGACAAATTTAATACTAGTTAAACAGATTACACTACCAAATATTAAGAAAAGACAGAATAATTCAATGTATTTAAGCATATAAATACTTCTCTATAAGAAATTTATCAGATAAATGACAAACTATGCACATAGTTTATAGGTAATTATTTACAAGACAAGCTATGCTCATGAAAATTTTAATACAAACAGATAAATGACAAGAAAAAAATCTGAACTGAAACAAATAACAAGAAAATTTATAAAATAAAAAACCTGATAAAAGCTAATGATTTTTGAAGGTGAGACCATATTGATGAAAGCATAGCCTACATTCCTATTTCTATCCTGCAAGAAGAAAAAAAAAACATTACTAAATAAATCATCCTAGAAAGACAGAAGAAAAATCTAACATTACTAATAATAAAATGTATATCATACTTGCTTGAGACGTGGAAGGTAGATGAAATCAAAAGTCCCTGGTTGAGTCTCATTGATTTCAGATATAAGCATTTCTGAAGTATACCTTAAAAGAATTCACAATAGGCAAAAATCATAAGAAACTAAAAAATTTAAAAATATTTCTACACTGCTATCTTTTGAATATACCTAATAAATCATCATTTTCTTACCTCTTAGGAATGTTCTTAACAATTAACGAACTCCTAGTATCTTCTCCACTAGATATCTTTTGAACATCAATCTGGTAGATTGAATTTGGCTGCTTCTCTTTTTCATCATCCGTTTTCAAGAAACTCCGGCCAAGATTCTCCACTAGAACCGTAATGCCCTTTGCAACAATTTTAGAAATTTGATTTATTGGAATATCTTGGGAATCTACTATGATACCATTTCCTAATTTGCATTGCTTCAACTGTATACCTAATAATAAAGAAAAACAAATCCTTAGATAAGGTAAATATAAACTATTGAATAGTTCAAGAAAAAGAACTGTACCTAAATCTGTTTTAGGAGATGCAACATAAAGGATTCCACTGTAAACATCACCATTCTTGGTGTGAAGGTTGACTTCTGGACCAACAATGGTGAGCAAAGTGTAAAGAGTCTCTTCACTGAGAGATGGTAATGGTTCTTCATTCTTTTTGTGCTTAAGAATCAGCTCGTTGATCAGCTCCATGGCCTTGCTAACTCCGACTATCAAATTTCCCGGTCCTCCATCCATGTTCTTCGATGCACCCAGAATATCTTCAATCTTGAGCCCTAGTTCTTCTTCAGACATGGGAACTTCCATTGAAAACTTTGTTAGAAAGAAAACTAAACTTATTGTGATTAGAAAGGTAGATATGTAAAAGTATCATACACTAGGCCTAGTCTGTTATATTTATAGGAGAATGAAACAGAAACTAACTGAAAAAAACTGTCAAATAACAGAAATAATAACTAACAGCTACTAACTAACTAACCAAGTGACTAAACAGAACTAACTAACAGGCTAACTATATTACCATTACTAATATGAAGGACTCTGAGACAGGCACTGACACTACACCGAAACCAACACGTCAACACTGATAATAATTTAAAAAACATAGGATACCGACACATATTTCTTATAATTAAATAAAATAATAATATTATTTATAAAAGATCTTAATTGTTTAATTTATTTAGTTAAAAAAATTCAAAATTGAGATATGATTGTATTTTTCGACCTTTATTTATCCATCTATATTAAATAAGTTAAAAATATTGTAATTAAAATTTAATGCCTTTAACTCCCTCATTGATACTTTTCCAAAACCACATCATTGGTCAACATTGTTACCACACATGTTCAATGGTGTGTTGAAGGAAAAAAAAATATTGTTTTTGAACTTGTTTGAATTTCCCGCGCACGTGTTATACGATTATTATACATTTATCGGACACAGAATCAAAGAGTGTCGAAACAAAGGAAAACATATTTTTTTTATGTTGTGAATTTGTTAGTCACACCAATAAATAACCTTGATGTGCGAAGCAAATAAATTGAACCAGCCAAATAGAGCGCGAACGACAATAAATTACAATCAAAAGATAAAACGGCGAAAGAAAAAAGAGCACAGAATATTGTTCACCCAGTTCGGTCAAAATGACCTACTCTGGGAGATAGAGCAGCTCTCCGTTCCACTATCAAATGAAGTATTTGATTACAAAGAAACTCTCCAAAGAGATTACAAGAATTAGCCTTGATCTTAATTATACCCTTTGCCCGAATTTACTCCCGTGGCCAAGAAATTCAATATGAAAAGTGTTTCCCAAGTTGATGAATCAATCCCCAAGGCTAGTGTTTACCCAAGAGAATTATCTTATAAACCTTAGTCTTCTGTTGGCTTCAGAAACCATAAAATCCCCTTAAAAAAAGTCAGAAAACGCACAACATATATAAGTGCCCGTTTGGCCCTCCTTATTTTAGCCTTAAAAGTTGCTTTAAGAATAAAGTTGAAAATAAAAACTTTAAACTTAAAGTTAAAGTTGTTTGATATTTATTAATATTATTTTTTTGAACTTAATTATCACTTTTAAATTAAATCTGTTTAATAAAATAAATTAATAACTAACTTATCATAAATTTGTGATCATCTAAATTTAAAAGATAATTATCCTAATAATATAACAAACTTAGAAAATAATAATAATAATAATAATAATAATAATAAATAATAATAATAATAATAATAATAATAATAATAACAACAACAACTTAAAAAGATAATTATCATAAATTCTTTTTTTTTATGAAAATAAATTCTTTTTTTAAGTCATTTATATTGTGCTTTTTCATTAAAAAAAGACACTTCTTATTTAATAATTTTATCAAAATTGTGTTTGGCCCTACTTCTCCTTAAAAGAAGTAGAAAAGTAAAAAATAAGGAGGGCCAAACAGACACTAAGCCCGCAACGTTGTGCCTAGCGTTGCCCTCGATGTGCCTAATGTGAGGAGGCAACAACTTAACCTGTTTTCACGAATTGACCAACTGAAACCCACTTTCTGAACATAAATTTCAAGGCAATTACAACAATTCTCCACCATGCCTTTAAATTGATTGTTATAACACCCCTGCTAATTTGTCTAAAATATTAGCCGAGACGTAAATAAAAGAATCAAGATACGTTAAAATTACTGAATTAAACTCGTTGTATATACTCATAACGCATAAAAGCCTTGTCATTATAAGTATTGACTAAACTGAATGATAACATTTATGTCATAATGTAACTTAAAACTTACATCAGAGCCATAAATAAACAGTCAATACAATATACTATGACACTAACTTATACAACAACTTAATAGAATATCCAGATAAACAATGACAATAACATCTCATGCCACTTCATTTCTTCCGGTCCATAGCTCTCTACATTGCAACCTGTTTATCTGTATCAAAAGGGAGTGGGGTGAGACAGTCACTTCGTCTCAATGGATTCCTTGCTACCCATCTAGGTACAACTATATCTTACGAACCATTTTGGAATCAATCGTTAATTCATTACATTCATAAAAATGGCTTAAACATAATAATAATTCTCTTTATAGAAACTAAAGATGTATCACACAATAGTTATCTTGATTCATTTTACAGGAAGCTTCCGAGGTGAGTATATCTCGAAAGATCACTAGGGATGTTCTCCCCTTAGGATGTCCTTCACTTAGGATGTTCTCCACTACCCGTTGTGACATAGCTATGCCACGTTGGTCATTACTCACATAATTTATTTAACTTAACGGATTCCTACTAATACACGGGAATCAATCATAACATGAATTGTGGTGCAACACATCCACGACATAACTGATCAACTAACATAATAACAATCATAAGTTGTTCTTTTTTCCTAACCATCATAACCCAATCCCCGGGAACCTATTAACTCATATTCTCATAATAAAGACCTTGCTAAAATTACATATAATCAGTTGGGAGGCATTACCTACGTTACGTTAATTCCTCAAGAGTTCGGAATGGTTTTAGATAAAAATGTGTTTGTCTAACTCCGAGCTATTGCCATAATATAGAACCAAGATTAAACGTAACCTTAGCGTATCTTTTGTTATCAAGTCTAGAAACTCCAAGCTCACAAATAATCGTCGATATGCATTATGATGACGTGTTAAGGTTTGGAAATTTAATTATAAGAGTTTATGACATCCTTATTTCGTCATCACAACGTACAATGACAATTAATCGTGACCTCGAGGTACCTAAGAATCATATCCCAAACTCGGGGAACTTACATGCTTAGTTTCTAAGTTCAATTTAATGATAATCTTTATTCCTTAATTGAAACATATTCCATGAGGTTATGTGTAGCTAAAATCATGTTTAATAAATTATAGATTGATGTCTTATGAATTAGGAATCATACATGCCTTAAAAATGAGAGTTATCTGTGTACAGGGCTTGTTAAAACTGCGTTTTTCCTTTACAAGGTGCAGGTAAATCGACTTACCTGAGCGATAAATCGATTTACCCTGTCAAAATATGCATTTTCCACTCCCAGAGTGCAGGTAAATCGATTTACCTTGTTAAAAAATTGAGTTTTTCTTTAAAACAAGTTTTCCAAACCAGAGGTTAACATGGCCAAATCATTCCCAATCCACCACATTCAATAACAACCCTTAATCATGCTTTTAGCAGAGTGATAAGCATTTGGGGCAAAGGGAAATAGCTTATTCAACATAACCAACGATTCATCTACTTAAACTTTATTTGTCTTAGCATAAGTTCTAAAATCACAAATTAAAATCCTATTCATTGGTCTTATGGTTGCCAAGACTACTTAAAAGGGAACCCGCTGCTTAAGTGTGTAGTCTCAATCCAAGTTTCTTGTTGTGTAATTTAACATCCTTTAAATTAACTACTATGTGCAATATTTAGAGTGGGATGTTACAATGGTTATGCCAACTTTCAACCAACCATCGTGTTGTTCTCTCCAACCTTCGTCTACTCTTCAACGAAGCTAATCAAGTCCAAGCAATGCTTGAACTTTGCTCTAGGTAGTGATTTGGTGAACATGTCATCCGGATACTCAATCATGTGTCTGACAAAGTGCAACATGATGTCGATGTGCTTCGTCCTCTCATGATACACCTGGTGATTTGCCAAATGAATGACACTCTGGTTGTCGCAATGTATCTTCTCACACCCTTGACTAGTCCCCATCTCTCCAATCATAGTCTTCAACCATATGACTTCCTTAACTCCTTCAACAAGAGCGATGTTAATATAAAATGCACAAGTTACAATATAAACTTACTATGTTAAATTTTTTAACCTATGCAAATTTGCACATAATAGATAAACCCTTTATTTATTTCTAACCTGTGCAATATTGCACAGGATAAGAAAGAGTAATTAATGTCTTCTTTTCTCTCTCTCCCTTATTTTTCTCATAATTAACTAACAACCGTTAATACCTATTTTTTTTTTCTTTTCTTTCTCTCTCTCTTCACTTACTCCAATATTGCACAGGCTCTTTTTTCTTCTTTCTCTCAAATTTGGTTAAGAAACACAATAAAAAACAAAACAGTAAATAGAAGAGAGGAAAAAAAAAAAACCAGAAGAACAAAAAGAAATTTAAAAAGAAACAAGAGGTAATAGAACAAAATTATTTTTTTGGGTTTTGATATGTTTGTTTCGATTTCGTTGTTTGAGATTTGATTTGTGTTTAAAAATGGTAAATAAGTGTTTAAAAGGGATTTGGTTAATTTGGGTGTTTTTGTGGTTTGTTTTGGGTTCCTGTCGGTTTGTGCGGCGATTTGTGAGACCCCGCCGGAATCTAGTCCAGATGGTGGTTCGCCGCCGGTGTTCTTGCTATTCATGATGAACACATGAATGTGTTCTTGAGTGGAAAAAAGAAAAAAAAGAGCGTGAGATTATTAGAGAGAGTGGAGAGAGAAAGAAAGAAAAGAAGAAAAAAAATAGAC
This sequence comes from Trifolium pratense, assembly GCF_020283565.1. Lineage (NCBI taxonomy): Eukaryota > Viridiplantae > Streptophyta > Magnoliopsida > Fabales > Fabaceae > Trifolium > Trifolium pratense. The sequence goes on along the minus strand of NC_060060.1, from coordinate 18,385,405 downwards.
ATTAATTGTAACTTAATAAATTAGGAGAAAAATAAGGAAGAGAGAAAAAAAAATGCATTAATTTCTCCTTTCTTATCCTGGGCAATGTTGCACAGGTTAGAAAAACCCATATTTATTTATATATATATATATATATATATATATATATATATATATATAGGGGTTTTCTAACTTAGACCCTAGTTAGGTCTAAGTTAGCAAGGTGCACCTTTTGAGTTGGACCAAAATACCCATTCTTTTAATTTTTGAAAGAATAGAGCAACAGGGGCATTTCTGTAATTTTACATAAAAAAAAAAAAATAACACCACGCGCCCCACCTTCTTAAACAATTAATAGACGTGGATCCAGTGTCGCGCGCGTACGGAAGGACCATGGTTACAGACCGTTGATTTCCATCAGACAGCCAAGATGTGATCTCATTAAGACTGTCTGATCAATCAGACAGCCCAGATCATCCTGATCTATCAGATCATCTTGTCTGCGCCACACTAGATTATATGCTGGAGAGAGAAATTTTGCTTTTGAAAAAGGCAGCCACGTGTCAGCATATGAATGGGTCTGCGTGATTTTTTTCATTTTATACTTTAAACTCGATTATTTCGTCGTAAATTAATTTTTTATTTTTTATTTTTTATACCAAAATTCATAATTTTTTTTTCTCTACAAATAGAGACTTGGTTCGTTTGATTTGGACACCGAAAAAAAAACGCAATTTTTCACTACTTTAAACTCGATTATTTCGTCGTAAATTAATTTTTTATTTTTTATTTTTTATACCAAAATTCATAATTTTTTTTTCTCTACAAATAGAGACTTGGTTCGTTTGATTTGGACACCGAAAAAAAAACGCAATTTTTCACTACTTTAAACTCGATTATTTCGTCGTAAATTAATTTTTTATTTTTTATTTTTTATACCAAAATTCATAATTTTTTTTTCCTACAAATAGAGACTTGGTTCGTTTGATTTGGACACCGAAATCCTTCTGAAACCATTTATCTGGTAGAATGGTTTCAGAGAGTTGTAATCTGAAACCATTTTGCTGGTAGAATGGTTTCAGTAAGTTGATTATTAGTTATTTGCTTCTGAAACCATTTAGTTTGTAGAATGGTTGCACATAGTTGTATTCTGAAACCATTTTACTGGTAGAATGGTTTCAGTGAGTAATTTATTAATTGTGTTTGCTTCTGAAACCATTTATCTGGTACAATGGTTTCAGAGAGTTGTAATCTGAAACCATTTTGCTGGTAGAATGGTTTCAGTAAGTTGATTATTAGTTATTTGCTTCTGAAACCATTTAACTTGTAGAATGGTTGCACATAGTTGTATTCTGAAACCATTTTACTGGTAGAATGGTTTCAGTGAGTAATTTATTAATTGTGTTTGCTTCTGAAACCATTTATCTGGTAGAATGGTTTCAGAGAGTTGTAATCTGAAACCATTTTCCTGGTAAAATGGTTTCAGTAAGTTGATTATTAGTTATTTGCTTCTGAAACCATTTAGCTTGTAGAATGGTTGCACATAGTTGTATTCTGAAACCATTTTACTGGTAGAATGGTTTCAGTGAGTAATTTATTAATTGTGTTTGCTTCTGAAACCATTTATCTGGTAGAATGGTTTCAGAGAGTTGTAATCTGAAACCATTTTCCTGGTAAAATGGTTTCAGTAAGTTGATTATTAGTTATTTGCTTCTGAAACCATTTAGCTTGTAGAATGGTTGCACATAGTTGTATTCTGAAACCATTTTACTGGTAGAATGGTTTCAGTGAGTAATTTATTAATTGTGTTTGCTTCTGAAACCATTTATCTGGTAGAATGGTTTCAGAGAGTTGTAAACTGAAACCATTTTCTGGTAAAATGGTTTCAGTAAGTTGATTATTAGTTATTTGATGAGATTAAGGTAGTGAAAAATTGGGTTTTTTTTTTCTGTGTCCAAATCAAACGAACCAAGTCTCTATTTGTAGAGAAAAAAAAATTATGAATTTTGGTATAAAAAATAAAAAATTAATTTACGACGAAATAATCGAGTTTAAAGTAGTGAAAAATTGCGTTTTTTTTTCGGTGTCCAAATCAAACAAACCAAGTCTCTATTTGTAGAGAAAAAAAAATTATGAATTTTGGTATAAAAATTAAAAAATAAAAAATTAATTTACGACGAAATAATCGAGTTTAAAGTATAAAATGGAAAAAATCACGCAGACCCAATAATAGCGTGACACGTGGCTGCCTTTTTCAAAAGCAAAGTTTCTCTCTCCTCCCATCCTTCCACCCACGCGCGCCTGTCGGCGCGTGTGGTGCACGCGCGTGAATTTTGTCCTGTAATCGCGTGACACGTGTCCTGGGGGGGAAAAAGAAGTGGGGGGCGCGTGTAAAATTGCAGAAAATTACAGAAATGCCCCTATTGCTCTATTCTTCCAAAAAATTAAAAAATGGGTATTTTTGTCCAACTCAAAAGGTGCACCTTGCTAATTTAGACCCAACTGGGTCTAAATTAGCAGCCCCCATATATATATATATATATATATATATATATATATATATATATATATATATATATATATATATGATGTTTATTAGTTATTACTGTCGGAATCAATAATATTTGGATTTTTTTGTATAATTATTAAAGTTTATTATCTTTTTTAGGACTAGTTTGATTGAAAATAATATAAATGTTATACTTTTTTAAGATTGATGGATCTCCACAGGAACTATGTGAATCCGCGAGGATGTGGATGGAGGTAAAATACTCCTCAAAACATGGAATAGAGCCGGAGATGAGAAACATTTTAAATATTGGATCAATGAGTAATAAAGTATGATCAGCTCAATCTCGCTCCGTTCCCTATTTAAATCATTCCACTCAAAATTCAGTTTAGAACTTACATTTGGGGTGTAATTGGACCGGTTTGGTTCGATTTTGAGTGAATCCGATGTCCGAACCAATGAACTCTCAATTGGTTCGGTTTGATTCGGTTTTTACTGTTTTTCAAAAATGAATCCGAACCAAATTCGTTGGTTTGGTTCGGTTTGGTTCGGATACTTTGATCGGTTTTACATCGTATTTTTTTCCGATGTGTTCCATGCTATTTTTTTTTTTGTAATGGTAAAATTTATTCAAGCTATCTCCAAACAAGTACAAGAGAAGCAAAAACAAACTAAGGAAAAACAATAAAAAGCACCAAGTGATTAGGTGAGATAGATCTTAGATGAGAGCAGCTTGTCTGTTTCTCTCGTACACGACTGTGACGTGAGTATATGTGTTTCTAAGTTAGGGTTTCAATGAAGGCAGATATAATTGTGAGGCGAGATTTTTTTTAAAGGTAGTTGAGCCAAATGTAGTTGAGTTGGGCTGCCTAAAAAACAAATGAACATATTATATATATATATATATATATATATATATATATATATATATATATATATATATATATATATATATATATATATATATATATATCAGTTTGGTTCGGTTCGATCCAATGGATTTGAAAATGGAACCGAGAACCGAACCAAACCACATTGGTTTTCTATTAGTTTGGTTCGGTTTTTGATCCGAACCAAACAAATCGGTTTTTTTTCGGTTTGTATTGGATTGGATCATCGGTTTAATTGAATTTTTCTGATCCACTTACACCCCTACTTACATTGCGAAGTCAATCAACTAAGAGTAAACATAGGCTTAATTGGAGGAACGGCTTTTCCAAGAAAATCCAGATTAGTCGGTAATAGTAGGCGAGATACGAATTTTAAAAATAAAAAAAAAAGTTTCATCTCTAAGTTTTATAAATACTCATTCTTTGCATAGGTACCTAATTAACAATGGAGAATAAGATGGAAAACAAAGTTAGCACCATTGAGAAGATAATAGAGTTGAAAGCCAAGGTGGATCGCTTCGAAAAACTAGTTAAACTCAACAAGACCAACACAACTCGATCTAAAATATGTGTTGCTATTTATAGAGAGAATGAAAAAGAAGAGAAGCTACCTTCACCACCACTGAGTACAACATTGGTCTTCACTATCATGAGCATTGTTGGTGGTCCAGTTACTGTTCACGTTAAAGATGGTTCTGTTTATTCGGGAATCTTCTTATGTGCTAATCATGTTGAAGGCCATTTCAGTATTTTTTTTTTCTTTGTTTCTCTTGTTATCTACTAAGATCTTAGGAGTATATAACTATTTCAATCATTAAAATTTATGTTTATATGGGTTCTTTATTTTTTTCCTTTTGATAGATTTCATTTATCTAATTAGGTATTGTTTTGAAGCAAGCAATTATCACCCAGAAGGGAAAGCATCACAACAATGTTGGAAAAGAAGCACGTGTTGATTCAATTCAGATTCCATCGTATAATCTCCTGAAAGTTGTTGCCAAGGCAAGTCATTTTTGCAGGATGTTATCATTTATCTTTCACATGACAATGGATGATAGGGTAATATAGTACCCATTTGAAAAAAATATCCATCGACGGTATAAAATATCCATACTATGGTACCGGTTACCTGTATGTTTGCTAAAAATATATAAATCAATTATAAAATATCATGTTATTTTGGAGTTTAATTAATATGCATCGACGGTATAAAATAGTTTTACACCATCCTTCAATAAATAATCATTATTTTGTCATGTATCTTATATAAAATTATTTTATACCGTCTGTGCATATCAATTAAATCCATTGTTTTAGTATAATTAAAAGAATTTCAAAGATTTTAATGTTGTTTAATAATAATATCATGTTGTTTAATAATAATGTTGTATTTTTTATATTGAGTTACAAATATTATTATATTATGGAAAATGCTAAACAGTGCCCCCGGGGCACTGGTTAAACATGTTAAAATAGAAATTCTGTTTCGAAATACGTGCATTCAATGCCTGAAAAGTAGAAAAAGTTGTCTTTTCAAAATAAATTTTATTTTTTATTTCCTTTTTAGGTATGCTTAACAAGTGTCCCGGAGGCACTGTTTAGCATGACCCTTACATTATTATATAATTAAAATAAATAAATACTCCCTCCGTCCCAAAAAGAATGACACAGTTGACTGTTTCACGTATGCCGATGCATAACTTTGACGATTAATATTTTTAATTGTATAATAGTAAAAATTATAAAAATTAGATATTTTGAAAATACTCATCGAGACGAATCCAACAACATCTTATATGCTAATATTTATTTTTATTTATTAGTAGAAAACTATGGTCAAACCAAGATATATGAATAGTGTACATTTTCAAAATGGGTCATTCTTTTTGGGACGGAGGGAGTATATAGTATGTGGGTATGGGGTGAAGCGGATACTAAGGGTACATGTACCCGCACACCCGCTCGATTTTGCGGTAATTACTCATACCCGCTCCACAAGAATACACATCTCAAAGTTGATTATATAATAAATGTATTTGGACTATAATAAAGTTAAAATACATTAATTATATAATTAATTTAAAAATATAAAATTTATTTCTAAAGTAATGTCTCCGTCCCAAATTATAAGAGAAACAAATAAAAAACAAACTTATTAAAAAAAACTAAAATATAATAATTTGAAATATGTTTTTTTTTTTTGTATTTTTCTTGGAATATTTTTCTTGGAATATTACTATTAGTATCTTATATAAATTTGTCCATAGGAAGTGGTGCTCATCTGGAACGAACACAAAGAAGCCATTATACACGAGGATTATTCCGATAATGAATGAAAAAGAGGACAACCACCGCCACATTCTTTAATTATACGGTGCAGATGAATGTGGTTCGTGGAATGGATTACTATCTCCAATGAAACTCTCTGTCTTTTTTTTTTTTTTACTATAATTCTGTCTTCTTTTTTTTTTTAATTGTTACTATCTTAAGTCTTAACCATTAAACTCAATCTCTTATTTTTTTATTATTAGTTTTATTTTATCTACCTCTTTTTCTCTTTAATCGTGGAGATGTAATAATTGAAAAGAGAGATTGAGAGAATTACAATGTAGAAATTCCATATAGGCATGGCAATGGGGTGGACTGGGATAAATTTTGCCCTCCCCAAACTCAAATCCATAAAGTTTGAGTTTTTTCAAATTCATCCCAAATTCGAGCGGGGATAAAAAGTATAACCCTAAACCCATATCTAATAGGGATCGGGTATTTCCAACGGGTTTCGGGTATATGTTACGCCTCTTTTCACATAAATTTAGATTGTATTTTAGTATTTTTTATTTTAAAAAAAAGTTAAATGTCCAAAATTATTTTCTCTCAACAATATTTTTTTAAATAAAGAAAAGATATAGAGGAAATAGTTTGTTTAATACTCAAATTAAAAATAAAAAATAAATATATAAATGTAATTTAAGAGATTGTTTAAGCGTTTCTAATTTAAAAGAGGTTATATCTAATTTTTAGTATAAGCGGGACGGGTTCGGGATGGTATCAATGTATCAATTACCCGCCCCAACCCCATCTTTTGAAATCGTGGAAAATCCGAACTCAAACTCAGTCAACACAAGTTTTCCCCATCAAAGCGGGTATGATTTGGATGGATACTCACGGATATGAGTTTTATTGTCATGCCTAATTCCACACCTTTTAAACGTAAGTACAATACACAGAACTTTTAAACGTAAGTCCAATATTGAGATGCTCCAAATAAAACTCAGAGCAATTCCAAACCACATAAACTACCCCACCCATCTAGGGATGGCAAAACGAGTTAATCATCTTAATTTTTTTTTTCAACAGAGTTAATCATCTTCCTTATAGGTTTGTACTTTGTACACATCACAAGTGGTCACCACCAGAATTTTGTTGTTTTCATGCGGAATTTCTTGCGGATTTTGCCAAAAATCCATAAGAAATTTGCCTGCAAAATTTGCTGCCCAAAATAACCAAAATTCCGCATAAAACTTTTCGCAGATAATACTTGTAATAAATTCCTCGGGAAACATGTTTCCGCAGGAGATTTTTTATTTTTTTTTTGTAAATATTTTTTTTTTGCTTTTATTAAAAGACATTTTTACCCAAAATATTTGAACTAGTTGAATAGTTCAAATAATTCTATACACAACTTGTTAATTTACACATGACGGAGGTTCCGCAAATGTACAAAATCGCACAAAGTAATAAAGTGATAAGTTTGTGTCAAAGTTACTAGTGTCTTTTAGGAATTTAGATAGTTTGCATTCGTTTTGTTTGTTTTGAAAGGTTTGCAGCTGAAATAAATAACAATAAATTAAAGTGCTGGAAAGACCTTCTCGGATAAGACCTTCTCGGATTAATTTCTATGAAAGTAAGGTTGGAACTGAGTTCCCTATTTCTATTAATTATGTCTAGTGCCTAGGTTACAAGTCACCTATCTTGCTTATATATATATCCTCGCATGTAAGTTCAATTGTTTCACAAATGTCACATGAACTTATTCTAGCATATTACTCCTAGACATGCAGAATTTAATTAAATGCAATTCTTAATCCGAGGTTCTGGATTAGGGTTAGCTCGTAGTACGAGGGACTGGATATCTTCCATAAGCTTCGTATCCTTAATTTTCGATATCCACTAATAACCTATGAGTTTGTTCTAATGTGATCAATATTAAAACAAATAATTAAAGCAAGACAAATAGAAGTAATTGAATATCAATTGAATATAAACTTGTTCGAACCGTGATTACATGTTTCAAGCATTCATAAGGGAGATCATCTACTTCACATAACCTAGGAAAATAAAAGACAAGAACAGAAAAATAAAAGAAACCTTAAAGCCTCGGGGTTTCTTGGGCGGAGGCTCTATTTATAGCTTTTTTGCTGGATTTGAACTTTTTATGTGCTCCATCGTACGGCCATCGTGGCGCGATGTTATGTGTTTTGCACTATCGTGGCCACGATGAAAATTTACTCCAGATTTTCTGTTTTTATTTGACCGCCTTCATCGTGGCACGATGAATTTGTCATTGTGGCACGATGAGAAAGATTTTCTTCAGATTTTCTTTATTTTAACTGCCTTTCCATGTGGGAAGCCTTGTTCCATCGTGGCTTCATCGTAGGCACGATAATGCATCATTTTCTTGACGTTTTTGCCTTTTTCCACTTTTTCTTATTTCTTGGTCTTGTAACTTCGTTTTTCCTGATTTTTACTTGTTGTTGGTCTTCAATTACTATAAAAACTACTCAAAATAGTATTCTAAATCGCTAATAATTGACTGTCATCAACACCAAATATTTTTTCAAAGTATATTAGAATCAATCTATCGAAAGAACCACATAGTCCATATCACATATACAAAAACAGAGAAAATATAACCAAAAGTATATAGTTATTACACACTAACACAACCCAATTACAAATAAAAATACAAAACAATAACTCAAATAAACCTAATCTCATTAAGCAGGGCTCTGACGGTAAGTCCCGTTAAACACATTTAGTTCTTGTAGTTTCTCTACGAAATCAAATAAATAAATAAAATGTCAAGACATGGTCAATGTACCCGATGTAAAAGCAAAAAACTAATTAAAAATAGGTAACAAACTAATTAAAACTAAATACGATGCATTTGTTAGTTACTCTAGTTTGTTGCTTCAAAAAAAAAAGTTACTCTATTTTGTGACCAATGTAAATTAAACGGTGGCTTCTAGGGTGAGGGCTCTATCAAGTCCCTCACCAGTGTACCATTCAATTTTACCATTAGATTAAATTAGACTACTTGATCTAATATTTAATCGCCATACTGGATCCAATTTTTTTTTCTCTCCCTTGGCAGTTCTCTTTCTCCCTTGCGTGCAGTTTTTGTTCTATCTCTCTATCGCCTGCCCTGCACATAATCTACCATGATAGTTTGAAAATGGAGAAAACTTATTTTTGCATCAAACACATGAGGTAAATGCATCGATCACAAAATTTGATTGAACCTTCAACTAAAAAAACCATATGATCAACATTATTGATAATCCTTTGATGTGTAGTAAGTTGGGAGTAACATTATAAACTCTGTCAATTGAATATGAATACCTACGAAAGCAATTTAATTGGTCATGTATAGGCACAAAATCCCAATTTTACAGGGTCGAAAGAACAAAAACTGCACGCAATGGAGAAAGAGAACTGCCAAGGGAGAGAAAAAAAATTGGATCCGATGTGGTGATGAAATATTAGATCAAGTAGACAGATTTAATCTAACGGTGAAATTGAGTGGTACACCGGTGAGGAACTTGATAGAGCCCTCACCCTAAAATCCACCAAATTAAACATGTACCGGTATACTTGCCTAGCATCTTGGTTCAGCAAAAATTCAAAGTAAATGAGATCTAAAGTATACATAACTAGACATTAAAGGAAATAGCTATGCTATTTAATCATAGTGAGTTTTCTACACCTATTTTTCGGGATCTAATCACACCTATAATGGTTTTAAAGCTTAAAAATTAGGGGTGTACGTGGGCCGGATTGGGTTGGGTTTGGCCAAAACCAAAACCCGAACCACATAGGGTTGGGTTTAGTAAAATAACCACCCGTTATAACGTTGGGCCAGGTTGGGTAAATCCACTAAATTCCGGGTTGGATTGGGTTGGGTAGTGGGTTACCCAAATTATTTTTCTATTTTTTTATATTAAATATCTAAATGTCGAATTATTATATTTTTTCATAAAAATAACTCAACCATTCTATTTTCTTAAAAAATAGTGTAACTTTTTTTCACTATAAAAAATAATCACTCATTTTTTGTGTAAATCCACTAATTTACGGATTGGATAGTGTGTTATCCAAATGATTTTTTTTTTTTTTTTACTTTTTTTAATATCAAATGACTAAACAATGAATAGTGCGATTAATTATCATATCTGTTTATAAAAATTATTCAATCTTTTTATTTTCATAAAAAATAGTATAACTTATTTTCAATATAAAATTATTTAATTATCAGATGACAAAATCTTTAGTATTTTCATAAAAATTATTTCAAAATACATAGCACTAGTGGGTCAGTGGGTTTTTTGGGTTGAGTCCGGTTTTACCCGAAACCCGATTTTCTTTATGGGTTTTCCATTTTTAAAATCCATATCCACCCACTAACCCGACCCGACCCATTTTTTTGGGTTGGATTGGGTGGGTTTGACTGGGTCGACCGGATTTGCCCAATCCATGTACACCCCTATTAAAAATTTAAGTGTTCAACAATTTACAAAGCATCAAATACTTATATACCCATTATTTATTTGTTCTTCATTCTTAGTATAAATGGTACCAATTCTCAAAATAATAAAGTTTTATAAGATACGTAAAAAAGCAAGCACACAGTCTAAATCTAGTGGTCAAATTTATTAGTTTGGGTAAAAAAAATGAGAGTTTGTTCATATGGATTATTTGGTGTGGTGTGGGCGATACTAGGAATGGGGTGTAGTGGTGTACTGTACCGTGAAAATGTTGGAGAAGTTGAGGAGAATAATGGTGGATTGTGGAAGATAGCGTGAGGGGGAAAATTTAGTGTTGAGAGACTACCAAGGGCACATGTTAAACTATCTAAAAGTAGAAATATACTACTCCCTCCGGTCACATTTATAAGAAAAAAAACACTTCAAATTTTGGTCACTAATATAAGCAAAAGTTAACAACTTTTAAACTAATTAATACTACTATTCCTTATATACCCTTATTTAATTTTACCTTTTTCTATGCACTTATTTCACTTTTACAAAAGCATGTGATTTCCAAGGAGAATGAAAAGGGCAATATAGTAAACTTAACAATGTTTTACACTAAATCAAGAAAATTAACTGCACTTAACTAAATTTCTTAAATACCGTGTAAACGGTTATTTTTTCTTATATATGTGACCGGAGGGAGTAACATTTAATGATACAAAATATTTAATGTTTAAATAGTTGAATTTACGGATTTGGATTCTCTAAAGTCATTGCTTCCTAAATTTCCTACATTTAGACAAAACTCTGGGGTATTTTGGTCTTTACAACACACATAAATACACCTAGATATGCAATATTTTCTCTCTCTTGCTTCACTTTTACTTGAATGCAGGTGTATTTAGGGAAAAAATTTTAGAGAATCCAAATCCGTTACAAACTTAACATTTAATATTTACCACATTTATCTTTTTAACATGTGTCTAACCTTCTCCTAAAACAAAAGCTACAGCCCCACGGATTTGGATTCTCTACATTCAAAAATCTTAAATTCACCTACATTCAAGCAAATTTTAACTAAGAAAGAGAAAATGTGACATATTTAAATGTATTTATGTGTGTTGTAAAGTCTAAAATACCCTCAAATTTTGCCTAAATGTAGGAAATTGTGACTTTAGAGAATCCAAATCCACAGCCCCACTATAAAACAAATTAATCACATACCGAAACCAAAAGACTAAGACATTAAATAAACAAGTTAACAAACATATAAGTACATTTTTGAGGTTTTATGTTCCTATAAGACACTTCAACACAGTTATGAAGGTAAGCTAGTGTTTTACATATCTAAAATAAAGAAACAGAAGGAATGAGAAACAATAAAATGATCATACCATAATATCTCTACAATTAATTTATAAGAAAAGTATTTGACGAAATACATAGAAACATAGCTGGTAAGAATATGATGCACCTTTTAGAATACATTCAGATTATGGCTTTAAAAAAATTGTATAGCTAAACCCGAACAATAACAAATTAATAAAACTCTCAGTTTAACATATAATTAAGCACAATAATACAATCATTCATTTTCTTCAACACAAACAATGGTACAAGAAAATCACATAATAAGATAGTTATTTGAATAACGGTGGATGGGATTCTAACTTAATTATAGTTATAACACTGGATATAACATAAGTTGAATATTTGTAAATATTTCTATGTAGTCCAGAAGTTGAATATTTTATAAAAGATTGACCGGTCGACTTAGTGCACAACCATATATAGCTATCATTTGGATTGTTGTCTGGTCTAAAAAAATCAACATTTGATGAAATTTATGAAAAATAAAAAATAAAAAATAAAAAAAAAATCAGTATTTGGGATTAATGTATAGTTCTAAGGTTTTAATTGTTATTATACCCATAAACGTCAGTTTATGAAGAGGTGAGGTGATCCATATTGTAACCTTGCAGGCAATCGGTGGCGGAACTAGAGGAGGACTGAGGTGGGCCGCGACCCTCCCCTAAAAAATAGGAAATTACTAATATACCCTTGGTATTATCATAAAATTACATATTTCTATTACTATATATTTATGAAGGTAAATAAGAATAGAAGCGTAGTGTTAGCCTAGCTGGTAGAAGTTTCAACGCCTAATGCATTGGAGGTGAAGGTCATTGGTTTGAACCATGCCTTCTTTTTTTTTATTTTTTATAAAAGAACCATATGCCTTTTTTGGTTTTGCTTTCTGTTTGGTTTTGCTTTCTGTTTCTTTTTTTTCTTTTAAAAATCAACTTTAACACACACCCTTGAGGGTAAATAATTGTCTTAAATATGTAAAGACATAATTTTGAGATTAATGTTTTTCTTATAATATATCAATTCACAATTTTTATTTTTACCAAAAACACAAAACACAACTATTTTCAATTTAATTAAATTGATAATTTAATAATTTAATTATTATCTTATATTTATTAATGAATAAATTTCAATCTAATTTTTTTTATTGTTTAATTAAGCAAGCATTAGTTCAAAGTTAATTATTGATGATTTCAAGTCACTTGACATACGCAGTGTATTATTTTCAGGTATGTAATTTAATTTTTTAATTATCAAATTATTGCTTATTATGACTTAAATTTTTATACGTAATATAATTTTTTTTATTTAATTTATATATTATAAATTTTTTTAACGGCCCACCCAAGAAAAAATTCCTGGTTCCGCCACTGCAGGCAATGTGAATCAATTTGAGGTGCAGTGAAACGACGATAATTATTCGAAAAGAAAGATTAAGGGCCTGTTTGTTTGAGATTTTAAAAAAATGATTTTTTTTTTTTAAAAAAATTATTTTCAAGAAAATTATCATTTTCAAGAAAATAGATTTTCTTGAAGAAAATCTCAAGCTATTTTCCGTTTGTTTACAATTACAAAAATCTATTTTTTCAGAAAATGGTTTTCAAAAAAATAGATTTTGAAGAAAGATAATGAAAATAGCTTTTCATTTTGAAGAAAAAATGATTTTTTTACTAAAATGATTTTTGAAAAAATCTGAAACAAGCACAAATAAAATTAAAAAAATGATTATTTTTTTAAAAAAATAGATTTTTTTGAAAAAAAATCTGAAATAAATTGACCCTAAATTAATGATAATAAAATAGAGAACCCCTATTTTCTTATTGTTGGCAGGTAGCAAGGGAATGAGAAAGAAAAATAGTAATTACGTGGAATGAATTTATAACTAATTACGGCCATTAGATTAAATGAAATGGAAGGCGGAGAAATAAAATGAACCCCTATTTTCCTGTATATATATGTGTGTCATTCAACTGTCTTATTTCTATCTTCATCTTTATATACTTTGTCATGTTTTTCATTTGTCTAAATTAACTTCATTTTCTTTTTTATTTTGCAGAAAAGTTTGATAAAGAAGTAGCATGTCAAGGTTTAATTAGCAAATTAGCAAATGAGTGCACAATAAATTTAATAAATTGAGGATTAGTTAAATAAATTTTATTAAATATTGTGGACACCCATTTGCTATACTTTATGTATCTATATTGTTCATGAAGCTGAAGATAAATAGATAATAGAGGAAACACAATAAAACATTATATAAAAATGAAAAATAGAAATAAGTATAGATAAAATGAGTTTATTATTCATCTTCATACCTTGCCCGAGGTACTTATTTAAGGACAAGTACACCATGCATGATCCTATAAATCTTAAAATTTAAGTTAACTAGTATATATTTTTTTAACCACATATATGATATATCCTCTAAACTTTTCCTTTGTTGAACAAATTCTATATAAGTTAAACAAGTTTTTTTTTTTAAACCAAAGCTATTCTCGATACGCACCGGCAGCAGGGGATCGTACCCAGGATCAAATGGTTAAGGGATTCAAGTATCTACCACTTGTGGTACACTATATATGAGTCCGTCTGGCCTGACTTTTTAGCTCTTTTTTAGAGCTTATGCAAATAGCTTATGCAATTTTTATATATTATTATAAGTTTGTGAAGGTAGTTTATGATAAAATAGCTTATAAAATTATAATTTTCACTAGTATGAACTTATAAAATAGCATAAAACCTAATTTATATTGCATAAGCTCTAAAAAAAATTAGGCAAAACGAGTCCTATGCTGGTTAAGTTAAACTAGGGATGGCAATGGGTGCCCATGGGTGCGGGTTTGATACTACCCAAACCCACACTCATATATTCGAGTGCCACCCACACCCGTTGGGTTCGGGTTTTTTCAACCAAACCCGAAACCCATAACAATAACACGCATAATTGATTATATGCTAAAACCCGACCCGAACTATATTTGATAAAATGCAAAATGTAGTTGATAATATAATTTATAAATTTCAAAATAGTTTTTTTTTGTTTTTACTAAACAATACATCAAATGTTATCATCACTACAACATGCACTACTACAACATTCAAAAGCTTAAAAGGGAGCAAAATACAATGCAAAAAAAAAAAGCAAAATACATAGGGTAAATAGGTAATTTAATATATAAATGGGTGGGTGAATGAGTTTCGGGTGTGAGTTTGACACTATTCAAACCCACATCCATATATTCGGGTGTCACCTGAACCCAAACTCAAACTTAGTCAACTCAGGTTTCGCCCATTAACTTGGGTTTGAATTCAGATATGTCTGAGTTTTCGTGTAATCCCTAAGTTAAACAAGTTTAAACTAATTTCCTACGTTACTTTCTATAACTAATTTATAACAAACTTTATCATGATTATGAACACTATTTAAAAAAGAAAAGAAAACAAAAGCTGCTTTTTTTTTTCTCTGAATTTCAACTTTCTCGGAAACCAAAAATGCTTTCTTTACCATTGTCGTCGTCGTCTTCTTCTTCTTCTTCTTCTTCTTCTTCTTCATTCTCTCTGGTACATCACCATCATCTTCTTCTTTTGCTCTGTTTGGCTTCATATGTTGTTTTCACAGTTTCATCACTCATCACTGATTCATCATTTGCTTCACTTATCGAGTATTTATTTGATCATTCTCTGAACTTCCTCGATCGAGTTCAATTTCAATCGGAGAATTTAGGTTTTTTGTTGATCAGTGGAAAATCAGTAGAAAATAAGAATATTGATATATTTAAGTAAGATATCTGAACTGAATTTGATTTAAAGTTTTTGTTTTTTGTGGATGATTGAAGTAAAGTAACACATTTTGATTTATTTATTTATTTTTATTTTACTTTTTCAGTAATAGATGATTAGTGAAATTGGAGGATCTGTTTGTTTGTTGTTTTACTTTTGGTTTGAAGTGTTTTGGTGATTTTATCTTTGAATGATGTTTAGGTTTAGTTTCATGTTAGATTAGATCGGTATGGCTTGGTTAATTTGAAGGTGGGATTGTAGCATTAGTCGGTACTTGGGCCGGATACTGAGTTTTTTTTTTTTTTAAAAAAAGACTTGAAGGTGTTGTTGTTTTGGTTAATTTGAATGTGAGATTGATCCCAAGGATTAGTTGGTACTTGGGTCGGATACTGAGTTTTCAGAAAGGAAAAAAAAAAAAAAAAAGAACAAACTTGAAGGTGCTGTTGTTTTGGATTGGTCCCTAAGATTAGGTTTAGTAAGATTAGGTTTAGTGAGAGTGAATGAGGCTTTGTCTTATTGAGATTTTACAGCTTAGGAATAAGGATGAAGTTTGAGTTGCACTTGTCATTGGAAACTTTTAAGGAAGGAACCACACCACTAGATAGTAGAGTCTGTATCTTGAGCTATGGATCTATGGTCCCCTCCATTATGTTTAACTGATTAATTCAGTTGATGGGACCTTGTTAAAAAGTTTGATAGGCCTTTTTGGTGGAAAATGGAATCTCTTTGTTGTTTTTTTTAAAATATCTATGTTTTGTTGGTAATCATTTTTGGTTGTTTTGTTGTGGCAGAGTTATTTAAGGAAAAATGTCTTTGGCATCCAAGACTCTTCCTGTTCTTCATCCTATCAAATCTTTGCCTCCTGGTTTCAAGGTTAATGGTAATCTGACCCGTGATCTAATGGAAAGCCAGGGAGATGCTAAATTGAGAAGTAGTGGTTTGGTTGGATCAAGTAGTCCTGAAAATGATGCTCTGATCGGAGATGTTTCTGAAGAATCTCAAGACCGTGCAGGTGGCACGAGTCTTTTCAATGAAGATCTAGCGTATAGTGGAAAAGCTGTATTATTCGAAGACAGGGCATCTATTGGTGATGAAAACTTGGAATCTGTTCCTCTCCCCTTCCAAACAATTTCAGTGTCCTCTAGGGAATCGAGGTGGAGTGATACAACACCTTGTGTTTCAAATAATGTACTTTTAGCTTCAGATTCAATTAATCTTATCCTGGGTTTGGAAAGTTTTTAAGGTTGAATGCAATATAGTTATTCAGTTGGATATATGTGCTGATTTTCCTGGATGGGTTGATCAAGAATTGAATGCATTTTTTCAAATTTTTTAATTGGAAATTTAAAGCTCAAATTTTAAATTTTGTTTGTGTTTATGTAACTTAATTATAATGTCATTAATTTTTAAATGATTTCTCAAAAATGAACCCCAGTGCTTCAAAACACTCATGACTTACCAGTGTATGTCCTATAGTGCGTGTACATGAAAACTGATCCAGAATTCATGAATGTTAGCTACCAGTAGTAGAGGAACTTTGCATCTTCTTGAAATTTGATGTTAGTTTGATTGAAAGAGATTGTTAATACAGAGGAACTTTGTGTCTAAGATTAAGAAACATCTATAAGATTATAAGAATGCATCAGAATCATATTGGTTGAAACTTGAAAGTTCATATTTTGTAGTTGCCAATTTTGGTTGAGTGTCAGGTTTCGAACATGATAGGAGTCAGTTGAAATTGAAAATACTGCATTTTAGATAAAGGTAGGTCAAAACAAATGAAAGTTGGCATGAGGTTGATCTAGACTTCTATCAGACAACTTATAATCCAGCTGTAAAAATTTCTGGAATTTAACCAGAAACAAGGAAAATATCAGGTTTTTACTGCATAAAGTTCAACTGTTCTGGAGCAGTGCCTTAAAAGGTTGAGTTTTTTTTTTGACTAAATATTGAGTTTTTTTTTTTGACAAAAAGAATGAGTTTTTTTTTTTAACTCTAACAAATCATGTCATTTCATTTATGACAAAGTGCGAAATACAAGATGGAACCTTGAAGTTTGAACTAACACCAATGAGGGATCTAAAATTGTACAGTCGACCCAAACTTTGATATGCTTTCCTTGTCGTGATAGATAGCCTCAACTACTACTTGGAAGTCCAGCTAAAACTGACATTTTGTATCCCAAGTCACGGTCCCACTGGATGGTGAGCGAAAGACCCATGACCTCGCCTTCTTTAACAGACACCTTTGGAGCAAACTAAGTGGTGTAGGCTTTGATGAATCCCCCAGATGCATCTTGAAATCAGAAACCTGTGCTTGAAAACATGCATCCAAGTTATGTTATATTTCAACTTTCCTGGAGGAGGCTTAGTCCAGGGATATGAATTTTTTTTCTTCAATTTCTTTGATATACATTAAGTTGGGAAGCAATTAAGATTGGGAATGGCCATGGTCTTATTTGTCTTCTGCTATCACTTTAGTCCAGTATTGTTTTTGACATATCCTTATGTGGCAGTTTGAAAATTGAAGTTGATTGATTACTCATTTTCGTTTATATTTTTGGTTTTATGAGTCAGTTCTGTCTATCCTTTCTTCGGACTTCTGAGAGTGTTTTGTCTTGATAAAGAGTAACTTATGTCAATTCATAGATTTGCTACTGTTTGTTGCCTGTCACTATTATATTCCCAATCAAAAGCATCTATGCCTTTGTTATTTCTATATTCTTAATTAATGATTTTATTATGTGTGTGAATTTGTTTTACTGAGGAATGCCATGGAATTGTAAGCAATTATACTATTACTTCAATTATAATTTTGTAAAAGATTCAAAACAGGTAATATCATGTTAGCAATTCCAGAAAATAATTTGACGAGCCTGTTTGAGTTATCAATCATTATTTGATTGCCTTAAATTTGGAATTTTTTACGTCTTTCCCTTACTTCTGGTGTTAACTATTTCAGAAACTTTAGTCTTGGTTTCAACTTCCAAATGGGAATTGGGAGCTGGCAAAGATAATAACAACTTCTGGAACAGAATCAGTTATTTCATTGCCTGATGGGAAGGTAAGATAAATAAGTTATGATATTTCTCAAGAGTTGAGAGTGGTGTTCTTCATTTTTAGTTTTGTTAACTGCATAGCCTCACCTTCTCTGGTACTTATTATAGGTTTTAAAAGTGAAACAAGACAGTTTGGTATCAGCAAATCCTGACATTCTTGACGGAGTGGATGACCTCATGCAACTCAGTTATTTGAACGAACCGTCAATTTTATACGATCTACAATATAGATACAATCAAAATATGATTTATGTAAGCTTTTATGTCTCTTCAAATTCTTTCACAATATTTTATCTGATCATAACTCTTAACGTTTATCTGTGTAACTTTGTGCAATTCAGACAAAAGTGGGGCCCGTTTTGGTTGCTATAAATCCTTTCAAGAAAGTTCCTCTGTATGGTAACAATTATATTGAAGCCTACAAGCGTAAAGCAACCGAAAGCCCTCATGTATATGCAATTACAGACAGAGTCATCCGAGAACAAGGTAACTTTTTATTTCCTCATATGAACATATATGGATGCAGCGTTAGAGCTTTAGAGTTAAGACCTCTTCCATTTGTTTTAAGCAAGAACTTACTCTAATTCTTCCTTTGTTTTCCAGATGAAGTAAATCAATCTATAATTATAAGGTCAGTTATTTTTTGTTGAATTCAGTTTTAATGAGTAGCTAGTCATGGCAGATTCCACTAAATTTAATTTCTATAAGATGTTTTAATTAATAATTTATTTTAATTGCAGCCTCTTTAATACTGTATTAATAGTGGTTTCATGTTTACACTTTTACTCCTTTTATTCAAATTGCAAACTATAATTTGTCACAAGTATTGATTTTATTCTTGTCTATACTTGTTTTCTGTAGAATTAATCAAACAATATAATTTTTGAGACCTGTCAGATCTTAGGTTGTTTACATTTCTTTTCTTGAAAATATTTCCAATTAGCAGCAAGCAATTAACTGCTCAATCATTTGATGTTGAAAGAGTGGTTAATGAGTAACCAGTAACACTTGAGTTGTTAATTGTTTTAATTCCATTTTTTATGTTTTAATTTTACTAGAAGTTTCCATATTATACCTCCCATAACCCCAAAGAAAACAATAAAACCTTGTACAGTTAGTAATTGTTCATAAATTGAATTTGATATTTATGACGTTCTCTTTTATTTTCTTTTGACTTTCAAATTTCTAGATGCATACTGATTACTGAGTTTCAATTTTTTTTAAATATACAGATACACTCTTTGTGGTCTGCTGTTAGCTTTAGTTCTTCAGTTTTTATTTTCCATATATTGTCAGTGTTGTTTTAACTTTCTTAGAACGGAGGAGCATTACCGTAATTATTGGATAGAAACAAACATAACTTAGGATAACCTCATTCTTACTTACCTGGTTGACAATGGATATAAAGGCTTCTTCATACTGTATGCAGATTTTGTCACTATTGTGAAACCTGTTCTTGGTTGTTCTTATCCCTGTTTTCCCCTTAGTTGTGTATTGTGTATGAATGAATTGGGGCATATAATAATATTTATCATCTACATATTCAGTGGTGAGAGTGGAGCTGGGAAGACTGTGACAGCAAAGATAGCAATGCAGTACTTGGCTGCTCTTGGAGGTGGAAGTGGAATAGAGTATGAGATACTGAAGACTAATCCAATACTAGAAGCCTTTGGTAATGCAAAAACTTTGAGAAATGACAACTCAAGTCGTTTTGTAAGATTCCCGACTGATTATTAAATCTTGAAATGGCTATTCTTGTGGAGTTCATGTTTTGATGCTCTCTCTATCTATGTTAAAATTGTTATTATATATTCTTCAATACTGGAAGTTCTCATAATTTGATTGAATTGAATGTGTGACAGGGAAAGCTCATTGAGATTAACTTTAGTGAAACTGGAAAAATTTCTGGTGCTAATATTCAAACATGTAGGTTTTCTGCTGTTTAATGGTTGAAACTTTAAACCAATGTGCCTTTTCTCCCTCTAAAAGTTTCCAACTGATTATGATGTTAATTGTTTGTATCTATGTGTTGAATTCATATGATGCTCCTGGCCTGACATCAACAGTTTTGCTTGAAAAGGTAATCATTCATTCTTAGAACAGTGACAATATACCACAGAGCAGTTATTTTATTATGTGTTGAATTCATATGATACTCCTGGCCTGACATCCCTCTAAAGGTTATTTTATTATGTTAATTGTTTGTATCTATGTGTTGAATTACTAATGTTGTTTGGTATCTGGACAGTCTAGAGCAGTTCAATGCAATGAAGGGGAAAGGACATATCATATATTTTATCAGCTATGTGGTGGTGCACCACCATCTCTTCGGGGTAATTACTGGCTTTATACACTATTTCACTTCTGCTAATATTTTGTTGCATATTGTGAATATTTGTTAAGTCCTTTATCTTGTCAATGGTTGTTGGGAAAGCATCTATAGTATTTAGTTTTCTTAGTTGTATAGTTTCCAATAATCAAATTGTAAATTTTGTATATATAATGGATTGTGCTCAGACATTCCTGAAGAAACTTTGTAAATTATTTTCCAATCAAGAGATGGTTACTATAATTTACTAGAAAAAGGTTCTCTCTCTAAGGAAATTGCGAGTTTTTCAACTCTAGTGACCAACTTGTATTCTCATGAAGTCTCTTTGAGGTCCTCAAACTCGGTTCATTTATAACAAGCTTGGAATATGATTTGTATTCCCTAGCTAGAGGGGCAATGTTGGAAAGCAACTTCAATTTGGGGAGAATATAATCTATTAAGTGTTGTATATATTTTGTTTTTATTTGTATTGTTGAAGTTATGAGTTTTAGATAAAAGGTGAAGAATAAGAAGAAATATAATTCTGGTGAAATATGATTTTTATTAATTTGATAGTAACTTGATGCAATAGACTAAACACCATCCCTTATTTATATGGATATTCAAGATTCAAGACTCCTAATCTTAGATACTCCAACATAATATATATCAAAGATATTATGACATTTCATATATTCTAACATCTAGCTATCATATAATAGTTTCTTTATTCATGTAGTTTCCAGTATTATAGATTATTAATCTTGTCCATTAGGGTTCAGTTCAGTTCTGTTATAGATGATCATTATACACAGATCGTATGTGATTAAAAAATAAATTGGAGACAGCTATTAATTTACATGGACTGACAAACATAATACAAGTCAGTGGAATTTTAAATGCATAGTGAAATTTGCACAGCAGCAATCCTTTGTTTGCCTTCTTATCTCTCTCAAATTTCTGCTTAAGCATCAAGTTCAGTTTTTATATAAGTTTTTTGTACAGTTTTCTCAAAATCTCTAATTTTTTAGTTAAGTTTGAAGTTAAATTTTTGATATGGTAATAGAGGACTAAAGTGATAAAACAATGTTTGTTTGTGAGTTGGTATTACGAAAATCAACATATTTATTTGCTGATCAATTTCATGTTCAAATTCTGCAACATATTGCTATTGGTTTTCAGATTATGAGTAAAAAGAAGCACTAATTCATAAACTATCAATACATTAACGAAAGGGAAAGAGGAAGACAAGTTTTACAAGCATTGTGGTGGATTTCCTTTTATACATTTATATCTTTGTGTAGAATGGTGATGTCATTTTTTAATTCAATATTGAATCTGCTAGCTTAATTTACTACGAATGTTTGTATTATCTCATTTTCTTACTTTATATGCTAGGTACCAAGGATAGGATGAGTTGTACAATGGGGGTTTTAAGCTTCACAAGGTTTTGAGGTATTGCAAACTAGGTGTATACATTTTTGTACTCCTCCTTTTAGTTTGCAATACCTCAAAAATTTATACACAAAGACAAATTACCTATTCATAAGGAGGAGTACAAGATCACTTTAAGAAGGAGAAGAGCGACTATCTTAACACTCTCCCCATTGTATAGTGCCACTTTGCCCTCCTTTTCAATTTTTTTTTTATAAACATCAATTCCCAAAACGTTTGAATTTATGGCATAAAACTCTTTGCATGGCAGTTGCTATGGAAACCCTGTTCTGAGTTGCAGAGTTAAAAAACACAACACATTTGAATTTTACAAAACATTGAGATATTTATGGAACACACCAGTCTGCATTTTATTTCTTTATAGTATATCTAATGGAAGATTTAGAGTGAATTTTTGGGGTTAAAACTCGAAATACAAGGAGATGAAGAAAAAAAAACTACAAGCAGGACAACAATATTCTCAATACATCAATGTCTGAATTTTCCTTCAAGCTCTCGACATACCATATATCATCAGAAATTCATAGCTACATCATTTCTGGTTGATGTATGCGAACATTCAAGTTCCTGTATCGAACGCTTTCCTAGACGGTCACAGACAGAGTGGTATAAGCATATATATATATATGAATCATATAAGCAAAACAAAATAAAGCAATGCTCAAATTTATCCAATACAAAAATTATTGAAAGCAGTAAGCATATGATATGAATAAAATAATACCTCTTGGTATTTGCTCTCTGAAAAAAATACTGTCGGGCGAATTTGCATGTCCACAGTATCTGAGTCTTCATTTTTCATCACATATTCCATTATGAGTTCGTCCTTTCCTTGAACTCGAGCATATGCGATGGAAGCAACTTTTTCGTTTTGTAACTTATCCCAATTCTTGCCATTAAATGCCTGCATAAAATTTCATGTACGTGTTTCAGTTAAGCATATACATAATTCATTGTATTTAAGCATATAAATACTTCTCTATAAGAAATTTATCAGATAAATGACAAACTATGCACATAGTTTATAGATAATTATTTACCAGACAAGCTATGCTAATGAAAATTTTAATACAAACAGATAAAAGACAAGAAAAAACTCTGAACTGAAACAAATTGCAAGAAAATTTAGAAAATAAAAAACCTGATAAAAGCTAATGATATTTGAAGGTGAGAGCATATTGATGAAAGCATAACCTACATTTTTCCTTCTATCCTGCAAGAAAAAGAAAAATATTACTAAATAAATCATCCTAGAAAGAGGTACAAAACAAAAATCTAACATTACTAATAATATATACATATCATACTTTTTTGACAAGTGGAAGGTAGATGAAATCAAAAGTCCCTGGTTGAGTGTCATTGATTTCAGATATAAGCATTTCTGAAGTATACCTTAAAAAAATTCACAATAGGCAAAAATCATCAAGAAACTATAAAAATTTTCAAAATGTTTCTACACTGCTATATATCTTTTGAATATACCTAATAACTCATCATTTTCTTACCTCTTAAGGAATGTTCTTGATAATTAACGAACTCCTAGTATCTTCTCCACTAGATATCCTTTGAATATCAATCTGGTAGTTTGGTTGCTCATCCAGTATCAAGAAACTCCTGCCATGACACAAGAATATGCTAAACGAAAGATAATGTGCAAAATTCATTTTTTTTCTTCTTATTTCTAACCTTTCACTTGCATCTAATTGTAGGATTTTGTTAATTAAAAAAATTAAGTTTGTTATAATTAGAGAAGGTAGAATGTGGTAAGCATAATCATATCATCTTTATTAAGGGAAGTGAATATCAATATAAAGTTGACGATATATAATATTGTATTTCTAACATATTTTTCATAATAACATTATTTAAAAATGTTTAATTAATTAATACTGTTGTTATATTTTATAAATAAAATTTAATTCAGGAAATAAATTTGAAAAAAATATTATAAAAATAAAGCTTGTTAAATAAAGCCCAACGCAAAAAACGGCATATAAATCGGACGCTCGTAGCTATCACACTCTCCCTCACTCTCTCTGACCCGCGAGTGGGACTCACTGGAGCATGAACAGTGTATCTTCAACCTCTGGCGGGTCAACCCGTGACCAGAAACGGGTCAAAACTGGGTTGCGCTCCATCACCATTTTCTCCGCGTTTACAGTCCCGTTTCGTGCGATTTTTGGTGCGTTTCGACCAGAATTCAATCTTCTAAAGATTTTAACACAAAATTATCAAGTTTTAAACATCAAAACGTGAGATTTAAAACAAAATTCGCGATTTTGTGAACACCATAAAAGAAGAGGTTTTTCTTTGATTTCTCCCTCTATGATTGTCGAAAAAACATAAAATTTGTGTCATTAAATTTGTAAAATCATGATCCACAAAACTACTTAATGTTTTACTGTAATTTGTTGCATACCAAGTTCGAAATTTTAAAAAATAATAAAACGAAAATGAACTAGAAATGAAGAAAAGATGAAAAATGATAATTTTTAGTTATAAAAATCTGAACTTTGAAGTAGATGGAATGAAAAATTGTTAAAATTCAGTGGGTATTTTTATAATTACATAATTATAACTTGCTAGAGTTGCAACTTTTATATTTTTGATGACATAAATGATAGAAGATTAATTGGATGGTTTAGATTAGTGCCAACTCAAATGGGTAATCCAGCCCAATTTAATGAAATGGGTAGATAAGAATTTGCCTACTAATAATATATACATATCATACTTTTTTGACAAGTGGAAGGTAGATGAAATCAAAAGTCCCTGGTTGAGTGTCATTGATTTCAGATATAAGCATTTCTGAAGTATACCTTAAAAAAATTCACAATAGGCAAAAATCATCAAGAAACTATAAAAATTTTCAAAATGTTTCTACACTGCTATATATCTTTTGAATATACCTAATAACTCATCATTTTCTTACCTCTTAGGAATGTTCTTGATAATTAACGAACTCCTAGTATCTTCTCCACTAGATATCCTTTGAATATCAATCTGGTAGTTTGGTTGCTCATCCAGTATCAAGAAACTCCTGCCAAGATTCTCCACAAGAACAGTAACACCCTTTGCAACAATTTTAGAAATTTGATTTAATGCAATATCTTGCGTATCTACTATGATCCCATTTCCTAGTTTGCATTGCTTTAATTGTATACCTAATAATAAAGAAAAAAATACTTAGATAAGAGTAAATATAAACAATAGAATAATTCAGGAAAAAGAACCGTACCTAATTCAGTTTCAGGAGAGACAACGTAAAGGATTCCAGTGTAAACATCACCATTGTTGGTGTGAAGGTCGACCTCTCTACCAACAATGGTGAGCAAAGTCAAAAGAGTCTCTTGACTGAGAGATGGTGGTGCTTCCTCATTCTTTTTGTGCTTATCAATGAGATCATTGATTTGTTCCATAGCCTTGCTGACTCCAACTATCAACTTTCCAGGTCCTCCATCCATGTTCTTAAACGTACACATAATATCTTCTATCTTTAGCCCTATTTCTTCTTCATCCATGGTAACTTCCATGGAAATCTTTGTTAGCAAGAAAAGTAGAAAACTAAACTTAATGTGATTAGAAAGGTAGATATGTAAAAGTATTCTGCACTAGGCCTAGTCTGTTATATATATAGGAGAATGCAACAGAAACTAACAGAAGAAAACTGTCAAATAACAGAAATAATAACCAACTAACTAACTAATTAACTAACCAAGTGACTAATCGAAACTAACTAACAGGCTAACTATATTACCATTACTAATATGTAGGACTCTGACACACGCACTGACACGACACCAAAACCGACACGTCAACACTGATAATTTAAAAAACATAGGACACCGACACATATTTATTATAATTAAATAAAATAATAATATTATTTATAAAAGATCTTAATTGATTAATTTATTTAGTTAAAAAAAATTCAAAAATGAGATATGATTGTATTTTTAGACCTTTATTTATCCATCTATATTAAATAAGTTAAAAATATTGTAATAAAATTTAATGCCTTTAACTCCCTCATTGATACTTTTCCAAAACCACATCATTGATCAACATTGTCACCACACATGTTCAATGGTGTGTTGAAGCAAAGAAAAAATAAATTGTTTTTGAACACTTGTTTGAATTTCCCGCGCACGTGTTATACGGTGATTATACATTTATCGGACACAAAACCAAATAGTGTCGAAAAAAAGGAAAACATTTTTTTTATGTTGTGAATTCGTTAAAGTCACACCAATAAATAACCTTGATGTGCAAAACAAATAAATTGAACCAACCAAATAGAGCGTGAACGGCAATAAATTACAATCAAAAGATAAAACGGCAAAAAAGAAAAGAGCACAAAATAAGCCCAAAAGCAACAAGGACTAATAGTACGAAAATGAATCAATTCTAAAAGAGCTTGAATATCATCATTGAATTGAATGAGTCGATTGTGGATGTATTTTGTGTTGAGGAAAGTTATGTGGAGATTTTGAATTGCAAGAAGTTCAGCTAGTTTTAGCATTGAGTTTACATGGCCTTGTGCTGGACAAGGAAAGATTAGCACATGTGGTGAAGATTTTTCCATTGGTTTTTCCATTTTTCAAATATCTTAGTTGCTCTATATATAACATGCTAATGCTATTGCATCTAATTTGTGATGATTAATTTTGAGCGGTGTTTAGGTGTATAGGATGAGTCGTGCACTAGTAGTCCTAGAAATGACTGACATATGCTGGTGTCTTTATGCAAACATAAACATCATGGTATATACTATATATAGACAGGGCTAGGACAAGAAATCAAGAATCGAACTCATTCGAAAATAATTTTAGATTCAATTTGATAATTAATTTGTTAAATTTAGTTTATGCGCTAAATAGTTAAACTTGAGCTCAAAATTAAGGTTATGACTTATGAGTTAGATAGTCTAAAAATTAACAAATATTTAGAGGATTCAAACTTCAAAGTATAAAGGAAATTTTTAAATGAACTAAAAATAAACTTTAATTTAGAGGGATTAAAAATATAATTGACCCAATAATCTCTAAGTGAGATCCCGAAATGAAAAAAGCAATATGACATTTCTAAGCTACAAAACTACAATATATACCATGAAATTTAATTAGATCTGGACTACCCCAATTTACCTAAACAAACAAATTGTACACGAATGAAATGTTGACGAATGATGATAAAGATATACAAAAGAAAAGACAATAATCAAATTATTTCATGAGACTACTTTCTCCATCCCCATATTATTAATGGAATCTCATCATCAATACATAATGAATTAGTGTTGTTCCCTCAATAATTTGAGAAGTATGTATTTGAAAAGACCACAAATTTTTTTGGTTATTTATTAGTGATATAAAACCATCATCAAATTTTACACTTCAAATACATACTTCTTTTAGTGATCTTGTTACACACTTATAAAAATATGAGAAGTTTTTAGTAGGAGAATTATAAGGAAAATCCCATATTTTATGGGCTAGTGGACCTTATATATTCAATCAAATCTCGGAAGTTGTTGTAGGAAGAACCATCACAACTCACACTCTTGCATGCCAACTTAGCAATTTCCATAGCTGATTTTAGAAACTCTTCCTTCCTATTCACCATAACATCATTCACCATATTCTCCAAAACCTTCCTATCACAAACATCTTTCATATCCAACCCAATTTTCCAAACCTCACTCACAAACCTACTATTAATTTGTTGATCTGAAAAATAAGGCCAACAAATCATAGGCACACCATAAACCAAACTCTCCAAAGTAGAATTCCAACCACTATGTGTCAAAAAAGCACCAATTGCTTTGTGAGACAACACTTCCTCTTGTGGAACCCACCCCACAATCAACCCTTGTTCCTTACTAGTTCCTTCCTCAAGCTCCTTTAATAGTCCTTTTTCTTGTACCATGTTTGGCCTAATCACCCACAAAAATTGTTTTTTACTATTCAATAAACCATGCCATATCTCAATGATTTCTTCTCCTTTCATTGATGTAATGCTACCAAAGTTAACATATACAACTGATTTCAACGGTTGAGATTCGAGCCATGTCATGCATGTTCTATCCGCTTTGAAGAATGACGATGAAGATGATGATGTTTTTTTTGTGGTATTGAGGTGGTGGTGAAGAGGGCCAAGAGTGTAGATAATGAGTTTGGGGAAGTGGAGACGAATTTGGGAGAGGATTGGAGCTTCTAGATCCTCAAATGTGTTGAGTATCAACGCATTTGCTTTAAGTGATTGTTGGTTTTGAAATACAACATGGTCTAAAGCGATATGCTCGTTTTCTTTGGCTAATCTTTTGAAACTTGGAAGATCTCTACATCGAAGCAAGTTTTCCATACCTGGCATGTTTCTTATTATACGATCCATGTCCTCATCTCCTATAAATTAAACAAGTAGAACACTCATATAACTCATTATTTGCATCTATGAAGCACATACACAAGAAAATAACATAAGTAATCATAAGTTTCAGTGTCATGTTGGTGCCTGATACCACACCAACACCAAAGTGTGTCGGACACCTGAACACACATAACCTGAAAAGTGTTCGTGCTTTGTAGATTTGCATAAAAATTGAAAAAGAAAAAACTCTAAGAGAAGTTTGAGAGTGTGTGTATATATACCTCTAATGGGAAGTTCATTGCATTGAATGAGCTTAGGAACACATAAATAAGCCCATAAGCAACAAGCACTAACAGTACGAAAAGTAATCAATTGTATCCCAAATTCATGAGCCAAATCAATAGCAAGGTCACCAAAGATTCCATCAACAATCAAACAACTTATTTTCTCAGAGACAATAACATCTCTCAAAAGAGGTTTACCATACAAAGTCAATGCCACAACTACATCACCTATCTTTTCTCCAAATCCAGGATGTTTCTCCTCATCATCATGAAAGTCAGAGATAGTCTTGAATTGAAGCTTAGGATAGCATTCCAAAAGATCTTGAATATCATCATTGAATTGAATGAGTCGATTGTGGATGTATTTTGTATTGAGGAAAGTTATATGGAGATTTTGAATTGCAATAAGTTCAGCTAGCTTTAACATTGGGTTTACATGGCCTTGTGCTGGACAAGGAAAGATTAACACATGTGGTGAGGATTTTTGCTTAGGTTGTTCTGTTTCCATTGATTTTTGCTGAGGTTATAACATGCTATTGCATCTAATTTATGTTGTATAATTAATAAAGTAAATTTGTTTGTCCTTTTTTTTTTTGACAGCTAATTTGTTTGTCCTTATTGAACACAAATAGTATCATATATGAGTGGACTAGAAGTTTTGCTAATTCCAAATTCAATGAAAGAGTTACCAACCACTCAACATCGATATTTTCTCTTTAGGCCCCCATGGTTCTTTTTCACCCTCTGCATTTTACTTTTTTGCCCTTCAATAAAAACTTCGGTTTCTACGAATCGAATTTTTTTTGTCTTGAAAACAAAATTCGGTTTCTGTTAACCGAAATTTCCTTGAATTTGAACTAGAAAAAACTTCGGTTTCTGCGAACCGGAGTTTTTATCAAGAGCAAAATTGGAATATTGAGGGGTATAAAAGATACATGGGGCCCGGAGAGAAAATATCCTCAACATCTATCATTTGAGTTTTGGGTTTTGAGTAATGGATAGTATGGTAGGTGGTACATGCTATTCAGTATACAGCATGATTTTCATTTTCATCAAAATGAAATAGTATGCGTCATAGTGATATTTTCTTACAAAGAGAAAAAGGTTATTAATTATTGTTTGGATTTTTAGGTGTGTTGTTTGTATTGAACTAAGAACGATCGCACTAATGAGTTTATACACGATATTTATATCCAAAATCTTAAAATATTAAGTAACCCTATTAAGTACTATATAAGTAAGTTCCATTAATATATATATATATATAGGGGAGAGATCAAATTACACGGTGTAACATTTGAGTAATGTTACACCGTTCAATAACGCTTCAACGAATACAAATTTTATAAAATCTACCGTTGGATTGAACGTTTATATCATATAGATCATTCATGTTAAATTTTATAAAAATTTAAAATCGTTTGATATGTTATTGAGATTGATCAAGCTTAACGGTATTCAATAAAAACACATAAAACGTTAATTTTGATCGGTCTCAATAACATATGAAACGATTTTAGATTTTTGTAAAATTGAACATGGATGATCTATATGATATAAACTTTCAATCCAACGGTGAATTTTGTAAAATTTGTATTTGTTGAAGCGTTATTGAGCAGTGTAACATTACTCAAATGTTACATCGGTGTAATTTGATCCCTCCCCATATATATATATATATATATATATATATATATATATATATATATATATATATATATATATATATATATATATATATATATATATATATAAGTGGAGTGTGCCTCTCCTTAAGGTCTCAGATTCGATTCTCCTGGTATCAAGTTGAGTGGACTAATCTAGTTTCTTCAAAAAACAAAAAAAAAAGTATATAAGTTACTGCGTAAAAAAAAAATATTAGTTACTTGTTGTTTAAATCAAATGTAAGACTTTTGACTCACACTTTATATATTGCTAACATTTTCTCTTTTAAATGTGAGATTTTTTTGATTTTTTTTGTTACCATGATATTGTTAGGAAGTTTCCCTGCCGTTATCGATGATTAATCTTTGTCTGGGAACTTGTGGGACACACAAAGTGAGTTCTCCCCTCCCAACACCAAACCACAGTGAAAATTTCTGAGTTCGAACCCGGATCCCTGTATATATAATACGATGTTCATAGCAATTGAATTATGTTCATGGGAACTTATAATCGTAATACTTACAATGATTAACGAGTCATTTTAGCCTTAAGTGTAATTTTGCCTTATAATAACTAGTGGCCACATGTCCGTTTGTGTGATCCACATTTTCTATTTTGTTAACTTATGTTAAGCTATTGGGGTTAACCTTTATCTATGAAAATAGGTTTTTTTTTTTCTTACAAAATGTTATGAAAATACATAAATTTTATGCATCTTTAAAGAAGATAATAAGCAGAGTAATATGCTTCAAATTTAATTTGGATGGAATTTAAATTCTTTTTTATATTTAAACCTCGTATTAAAATCACTTATAAGTAAGTAACATCAAAGTGTATAAAATGGAAATTTCAAAAAGTTGCTAACTCTCTTTGTCTTGATAAAAGTTTTGGTAAAGGCAATTTTGGGAGTTATAAGGATGCATTAGTGGCTAAAGGTAGATGCGTTAGGGAGTAGAGCTGAAGAGGTTAGAGGTTCGACTCCTACCATTAGCAAAAACTAACAATACTAATTACTAACAATTAACATTGGCCGTTTGACAAAAAAAAATAGTGAATCAACCAACTATCTAAATTTTCTTAATCAATAAGAGAAATGAATCAACCAACTATCTAAATTACTAACAACTAACATCGGCCGTTTGACTAGTTTGATAAAAAAAGAAAGTTTTATTTATTGTTCAAAAGAAGAAGAAAGTTTAACTTATTTTCACAGGCGGCATATGTCTATTATGAAAATTTATGTAAAAAAAAAAAGCATGTTTTATGTTATGATGCATTTGTTAATGAAATTTTTTTGCTGCTAAAAAAAAGAATCTTATGTTATGGTGAGTTTGTTAATAAAAGATATTTGTTGTTAAAAAAAATCAAGAATATTGTTGGTATTATGAAAAGTTCACACCAAAATTTTTTCAATCCTCTTTATACATAGGTATAGAATAGATATATAGGTATAATTTTTTTTTTGACGCGAGATATAGGTATAGATATACTTTTTAATTTAG
Organism: Trifolium pratense; assembly: GCF_020283565.1. Taxonomy (NCBI): domain Eukaryota; kingdom Viridiplantae; phylum Streptophyta; class Magnoliopsida; order Fabales; family Fabaceae; genus Trifolium; species Trifolium pratense. Next base: position 18,353,483 of record NC_060060.1, on the reverse strand, counting down.
GGTTAAATATGTTTTTAGTCCCCACATTTTCTCTTATTGTCAAGAAAGATCCCTACTTTCTTTTTATGGTCAAAAAATATCCCACATTTTTTTCCGTCAGCAATTTTGTCCCTGCATAAATTTTTTCCTCAGCAAACGGAAATGCCATACAGACATGCCATTAGGTATATGTGTATTCATTAAATCCACGTGTTAAAAACAAAATATTTATCAAAAACCAATTTTTTGTCCAATCTTTCACAATTTTTTATCCACGTGTTATACTGTTTGTAGTGTTCATGAGAGAAATGACAATGAGAGCAATGGGTTGTTGACGGAGTATGTTGTTAAATCCTTTAATTTTTATGATTGATTTGTGTTGTGAATTCGTCTATAAAATTACATAAATAAAGAATTTGATGTGTGGAGCAATAGAACGACAACCAATAATTAAATGGAATAAACAATAATAATAATAACCGATAAACAAGATAAAGGAGAAGAAAGAACACGATATTTGTTTACCCAGTTCGGTCTAAGAATGACCTAGTCTGGGGAGAGAGCAGCCACTCCGTTCCACTATATCAAAGAGTAATTTTACAAAGAAATTCTCATTTGAGTTAAAAGAATTAATCCTAATTCTACCCAAAACCCGAATCTCTTCCCGTGGCCAAGAGACTCAATTTGATAAGTGTTTCCCAATGTGTAATCAATCCTCTTTGTCCAACCCTAGAGTTATACCAAGAGACAACCCCCATTGTTTCTCTCTAAAACCCTAGCTTTGTGTCGGCGGCAAATCCTAATTGAAAATCCTACATTGTTGCTCTCTTTCTCTCTCAATTTTTCTATGAATAAAGTGATCCCTATTTATAGAAAAATATATGCCAAAAAACTAGTAACAAATTTATTTTAAAATAATATAAATCTAAGTCAGAATACCCTCTAAGAAAAAAAATTTCCCAAAAAAACAGCAAAACAACTCATGCTGTCAAAACGCGCTGCGCCTGGGCGTGAGCTCCCACGCCTGGGCCTGAGAAGGCAGAATTGATCTCAGTTCTGCTCGCCTGGGCGTGAGCAGGCAGAATCTTCCAAAAAAACATGATTTTCTGACTTCTTGTTACCGAGATTTCAAGGCATATCCAACAATTTGTTATGAAATCTCACATCGGTTGCGAGATGGTCTGAATATGTGTTTATAAAGTTGAGACAATTCTCGCTTTATAAACCGATTTTATATGTTGAGTTAGGCTCGATTATAAGAATATTAATAAATTGCCTTCTATTTAGTGTTACAATCTATTTTAATTAGTTTTGCGTATCCTCATCCGATTTTACATTCTCCTTTTTTTTTTTGAGTTTACATTTCTATAGAGTTAGAAATGAACCGAGTCGAACTCATATTACTTCTACTCGATAAAACTTAGTTCAACCCAAAATTTGATTCTAGTTCAATATGAAATTTTTTATTGCTCTAACAAAAGTAGTCTAACAAAAGTAGTTCAAGTTTAGAAACTATTCAGCTCAATTGTTTTAGATCTTTAACCTATTATTATTATTAAAAAAGATAAATATTTAACTACTCAGCACCGGATCCGTGCATCAAGAATATAAGAGAGTAGTTAAAAAAGATAATCTTGATATAGGCTTAAGAATATAAGAGAGTGATGTGATGCACTTGGGTTGAGATAATTCATATAGTAAAGGCACTTGGGAGAAAGGGAAAATTTGAAAGCATTACTCCTATCTAGACTAGACTATGTCATTCTTTAGGGCAAAGGTACAGCTGGCATGTGATGATGATACACAATAGTCTCCAGTGACGGATCCAGGAATTTCAATAAGTGGGGTCAAAGTCATTTCTAGTATATATATTTATAAAATATATACACTTTATACGACCTTAATTATAAGCAAATGTGGGTAAAATTTGATGTATTTGATTCTATTTATTGACTAACTTATAGCGGATAACTCGATTATACACTCTTTACGACCTTAATTATACACTCTCATTACTTATAATTAAAATGTTAGATCTCTATTCCGTAAAAAAAAAATAGTAGATAGTTGATGAACTAACTCATAGTGGATAACTCAAAATTAATAATCAGTTGGTTGATTGAATTTGTAATGTTTCATATAAAACAGCATAAAAAAATATTTGATAGTATTTAATATTTTTTCAATTAAAATGTAATAAGTAAAATTGAACTAAAAATTAGAAAGAAAAGTATAAGTTTTAAGTTTTTTATTTACGGTTATAAGTTTTAATTAATCTATTAATTAAAGTAACCAAATTAAAAAAAAAAAATTATTAAATGAAAGCTATAACTTCATTCACCTGCCAATAGATATAATACTAATTTACGTATGATTCATATTAAAAAAGAATTAGGTACAGCAAATACATATAAATATAAAATATTTGTACAAATGTGTGCCTTTTGACAGATTTATGTGGAGAGTGGGGACATCAGTGTATATATAGTGGGGTCATTGCATGAAATTATGACCTTATTGGTTCAGAAAAAAATAGTAGAAGTGGGGTCAGCTGACCCCAATTGAAGCTACATAGATCTGTCCCTAATAGTCTCCCAACCTAGGGGTGTACGTGGGCCGGATTGGGTTGGGTTTGGCTAAAACCAAAACCCAAACCACATATGGTACTCCGGGTTGGGTTTAGTAAAATAACCACCCGTTATAACATTGGGTCGGGTTGGGCAAATTCACTAATTCCGGGTTGGATTGGGTTGGGTCGTGGGTTACCCAAATTATTTTTCTATTTTCTATTTTTTTATATTAAATATCTAAATGTTGAATCATCATATTTTTTCATAAAAAATAACTCAATCAATGTATTTTCTTGAAAAATAGGCCAACTTTTTTCACTATAAAAAATAATCACCCATTTTTTTGTGTAAATCTACTAATTTACGGGTTGGATAGCGTGTTATCTAAATGATGTTTTTGCTTTTTTTAATATAAAATGACTAAACCATGAATCGCTATATTTGTTCATGAAAATTATTCAATTTTTTTAAATTTTAAAAAAATAATGCGAAAAATTATCATATTTGTTCATAAAAATTATTCAATCTTTTTTATTTTCGTAAAAAATAGTACAACTCATTTTCAATATAAAAATATTTAATAATCAAATGAAAAAATCTTTAGTATTTTCATAAAAAAATTTCAAGAAACATAGCACTAGTGGGTTAGTGGGTTTTTTGGGTTGGGTCCGGTTTTACCCGAAACCCAATTTTTTTAATGGGTTTTTCATTTTTGAAATCCATATTCACCCACTTACCCGACCCAACCCACTTTTTTGGGTTGGATTGGGTGGGTTTGACCGGGTCGACCGGATTTGCCCAACCCATGTACACCCCTATCCCAACCAACGGACAAAGTGTAGCTCTCCCAACCAGCTGGCCATAGGAACATTACATTTGACCTCCAATAGGCTGTTAGTGCCAGTTATCTACAAATTTGATTTTTCTCCTCTTAAAAATTTAATATCATTAATATGCCCACAACAAAAATATTATTAAAAATGGTGGGTTATTACCACTAAAATATTGTCATACCTCTAATATGCATCAGATCTGTTAGAAATGTTGCTTATACCGGAGTATGTTGTTAAATCCTTTAATTTTTATGTTTGATTTGTGTTGTGAATTCGTCTATAAAATCACACAAATAAAGAACTTGATGTGTGGAGCAATAGAACGACAACCAATAATTAAATGGAATAAGCAATAATAATAATAACCGATAAACAAGATAAAGGAGAAGAAAAAACACGATATTTGTTTACCCAGTTCGGTCCAAGAATGACCTAATCTGGGGGAGAGAGCAGCCACTCCATTCCACTATATCAAAGAGTAATTTTACAAAGAAATTCTCATTTGAGTTAAAAGAATTAATCCTAATTCTACCCAAAACCCGAATCTCTTCCCGTGGCCAGGAGACTCAATTTGATAAGTGTTTCCCAATGTGTAATTAATCCCCTTTGCCCAACCCTAGAGTTATACCAAGAGACAACCCCCATTGTTTCTCTCTAAAACCCTAGCTTTGTGTCGGCGGCAAATCCTAATTGAAAATCCTACATTGTTGCTCTCTTTCTCTCTCAATATTTCTATGAATAATGTGATCCCTATTTATAGAAAAATATATGCCAAAAAACTAGTAACAAATCTATTTTAAAATAATATAAATCCAAGTCAGAATACCCTCTAAGAAAAAAAAATTCCCACAAAAACAGCAAAACAACTCATGCTGTCAAAACGTGCTGCGCCTGGGCGTGAGCTCCCACGCCTGGGCGTGAGAAGGCAGAATTGATCTCAGTTCTGCTCGCCTGGGCGCCAGCTCCCACGCATGGGCGTGAGCAGGCAAAATCTTCCAAAAAAACATGATTTTCTGACTTCTTGTTACCGATATTTCAAGGCATATCCAACAATTTGTTATGAAATCTCACATCGGTTGCGAGATGGTCTGAATATGTGTTTATAAAGTTGAGACAATTCTCGCTTTATAAATCGATTTTATATGTTAAGTTAGGCTCAATTATAAGAATATTAATAAATTGCCTTCTATTTAGTGTTACAATCTATTTTAATTAGTTTTGCGTATCCTCATCCGATTTTACATTCTCCTTTTTTTTCTTTTTTTTTTGAGTTTACATTTCTATAGAGTTAGAAATGAACCGAGTCGAACTCATATTACTTCTACTCGATAAAACTTTGTTCAACCCAAAATTCGATTCTAGTTCAATATGAAATTTTTTATTGCTCTAACAAAAGTAGTCTAACAAAAGTAGTTCAAGTTTAGAAACTATTCAGCTCAATTGTTTTAGATCTTTAACCTATTATTATTATTAAAAAAGATAAATATTTAACTACTCAGCACCGGATCCGTGCATCAAGAATATAAGAGAGTAGTTAAAAAAGATAATCTTGATATATGCTTAAGAATATAAGAGAGTGATGTGATGCACTTGGGTTGAGATAATTCATATAGTAAAGGCACTTGGGAGAAAGGGAAAATTTGAAAGCATTACTCCTACCTAGACTAGACTATGTCATTCTTTAGGGCAAAGGTACAGCTGACATGTGATGATGATACACAATAGTCTCCCAACCAACGGACAAAGTGTAGCTCTCCCAACCAGCTGGCCATAGGAACATTGCATTTGACCTCCAATAGGCTGTTAGTGCCAGTTATCTACAAATTTGATTTTTCTCCTCTTAAAAATTTAATATCATTAATATGCCCACAACTAAAATATTATTAAAAATGGTGGGTTATTACCACTAAAATATTGTCATACCTCTAATATGCATCAGATCTGTTAGAAATGTTGCTTATACCGGAGTATGTTGTTAAATCCTTTAATTTTTATGTTTGATTTGTGTTGTGAATTCGTCTATAAAATCACACAAATAAAGAACTTGATGTGTGGAGCAATAGAACGACAACCAATAATTAAATGGAATAAGCAATAATAATAATAACCGATAAACAAGATAAAGGAGAAGAAAAAACACGATATTTGTTTACCCAGTTCGGTCCAAGAATGACCTAGTCTGGGGGAGAGAGCAGCCACTCCATTCCACTATATCAAAGAGTAATTTTACAAAGAAATTCTCATTTGAGTTAAAAGAATTAATCCTAATTCTACCCAAAACCCGAATCTCTTCCCGTGGCCAAGAGACTCAATTTGATAAGTGTTTCCCAATGTGTAATCAATCCCCTTTGCCCAACCCTAGAGTTATACCAAGAGACAACCCCCATTGTTTCTCTCTAAAACCCTAGCTTTGTGTCGGCGGCAAATCCTAATTGAAAATCCTACATTGTTGCTCCCTTTCTCTCTCAATTTTTCTATGAATAAAGTGATCCCTATTTATAGAAAAATATATGCCAAAAAACTAGTAACAAAACTATTTTAAAATAATATAAATCCAAGTCAGAATACCCTCTAAGAAAAAAAATTTCCCACAAAAACAACAAAACAACTCATGCTGTCAAAACACGATGTGCCTGGGCGTGAGCTCCCACGCCTGGGCGTGAGAAGGCAGAATTGATCTCAGTTCTGCTCGCCTGGGCGCCAGCTCCCACGCCTGGGCGTGAGCAGGCAGAATCTTCCAAAAAAACATGATTTTCTGACTTCTTGTTACCGAGATTTCAAGGCATATCCAACAATTTGTTATGAAATCTCACATCGGTTGCGAGATGGTCTGAATATGTGTTTATAAAGTTGAGACAATTCTCCCTTTATAAACCGATTTTATATGTTGAGTTAGGCTCAATTACAAGAATATTAATAAATTGCCTTCTATTTAGTGTTACAATCTATTTTAATTAGTTTTGCGTATCCTCATCCGATTTTACATTCTCCTTTTTTTTTTTGAGTTTACATTTCTATAGAGTTAGAAATGAATCGAGTCGAACTCATATTACTTCTACTCGATAAAACTTAGTTCAACCCAAAATTCGATTCTAGTTCAATATGAAATTTTTTATTGCTCTAACAAAAGTAGTCTAACAAAAGTAGTTCAAGTTTAGAAACTATTCAGCTCAATTGTTTTAGATCTTTAACCTATTATTATTATTAAAAAAGATAAATATTTAACTACTCAGCACCGGATCCGTGCATCAAGAATATAAGAGAGTAGTTAAAAAAGATAATCTTGATATATGCTTAAGAATATAAGAGAGTGATGTGATGCACTTGGGTTGAGATAATTCATATAGTAAAGGCACTTGGGAGAAAGGGAAAATTTGAAAGCATTACTCCTACCTAGACTAGACTATGTCATTCTTTAGGGCAAAGGTACAGCTGGCATGTGATGATGATACACAATAGTCTCCCAACCAACGGACAAAGTGTAGCTCTCCCAACCAGTTGGCCATAGGAACATTACATTTGACCTCCAATAGGCTGTTAGTGCCAGTTATCTACAAATTTGATTTTTCTCCTCTTAAAAATTTAATATTATTAATATGCCCACAACTAAAATATTATTAAAAATGGTGGGTTATTACCACTAAAATATTGTCATACCTCTAATATGCATCAGATCTGTTAGAAATGTTGCTTATACTTAGGGGTGGACAAGACCCGCAAAACCAGCCCAGCCCACTTGAAACCGAAAAAAAAAATGATTTGGGTCGGATCTGGGCGGTTTTTTGAGCCTGCGGTTCTGTTTCACGGGTTCAAGGGAGTCCATGCGATCGGGTCCGGTTCTATAAATGGGATCCACGGGTACCCGAACCGACCCGTACCACTTACTCAGTTTTTATTTTTATTTTAATTATTTATGTTATTGGTTAACTTATACGCGTATTCACCTTAACAACGCATCTTTCTCTCCAATCTCAAACCCTAGCACAGCGCCACATCCACAGAGAGAACAGTGAAGATCTGAAACTTCGATCCACCACCGTCTTCAAAGAAGGTACGATTATCAGCCTTTCTTTCTTTGTGTTTTATTTCTTTATTCAATGGTTTTCTTTGCAAGAAGATGTATCACACCTTTTCTTTCCAAGAGATATCTCTGTCTGTGTTCTTCATTCTTTTTCATCCTTCTCAATCTTCTATATTTCGCCATTCTCATTCTTCTTCACTCGATTTTTAGGATTTTTGATTTAGGGTTTGTTATTCAAAGTTGTTATTATTTTCTGTAATTTTTAAAATCATCACAACTTGTTATTCAAACTTAAAATTCTTTGTTTTTGAACTTATCTATGTTATTGGATTTATTTATGATATATTTCCTTGAACATTTGTGGTTGGTTTTGTTACTATCATATTATCCCGTTCTTGTATCTAGTTTTATCTGGTTTAAGTGTTATAGTTTTTATTACTTTGTTTCCCTGACTGAGAGTTTTTATTATCCTGTTCTTGAAAGGTAATAACAATGTTTATTTGTTTGTTGCTTTTTTAGTATTATTTGTTTTCTATTTGTTCCTTATTATTACAAGGATAGTTCTTTAATGATTTTCATAGATGATTCTCAGTTTATTGTGTTTTCTTCTGTTTTTGATCCATTGTTACCATGTTAATTTGCTCTTTTTTAATTCATCAGATGTTTTTTGTTTCCTGTTACCCCTTGCTTTTCTGCTATGTTTGTTATTTGACTGTTGTTATTTGATTGTTGTTATTTGGCTACCTGTGTTTGTTAGCCTTGTTTGTTTTACTGTTCTGTTTTTCTTTTTCTTGTTGTAACTATATGCTCTCAAATCATGTCTTATGATTTGGTGAGTAGTTTCAATAAAATCTTTTTTGCTGCTAAAAAAAAATATCAGATGTTTTTTTATTCCTCTGTTTCCCTCTTTTTACACTTATCTTGTTTATTATCATTAGTTGATGCTTAGTCATTTGATTAAGAATTTTTTAAAGAAAACACATGTAATTAGTTTCTTTTTTTTTTTGTTTTAGTTTTGATTGTAAGCATGTTTTGAAACATGTTTTTCTTTTTATGTTGATAGATGGCGCAAAGAGCTAGGATCTTGCAAGGAACTTGGACTGGGAGCACACAAGGTTATATCAATATTTAAAAACACATTATGTTTCTTTTGCCATAAATTAATAGTTTACAAATCTAAAACATTTAATTTATTATAATTGTTTCAGAATCTGCTGAACCACAATCACAAAGCCAAATATTCAATATGGATGAGTGTAGAAAAGTCATTACACATTTTGTTCTCAGTAATGAAAATGCATTTAGATGTGTAGGAAGTGAGGGGTTTAGACAATGGGGTAGACAGTTACAACCACAATTCACTGCCCCTTCACGGAGGACTATTGCTAAGGATTGTTATAAACTTTATTTGACTGAAAAACTGAAGCTCAAGACATTTTTCAAAACTAATTGCACTAGTTTAGCCTTAACCACAGATCGTTGGACATCACCTCAAAAACTTAGTTACTTGGTCATTACTGTCTTCTTCACTGACAATGATGGGAATGATAAAAAACGAATCATTAGTTTCACTTTAATTCTAGATGACAAAGAGGACTCAATTGAAAGAAAAGTTGAAGAGGTATTGAGGGAATGGAGAATAGGAAATGTGTCAAGGGTTTCATCTGAGAGCACATTTAGCAAAGGTGGTAGTGTTCTAAACACATGTTGGAGTTCATTGAGCGCACGTATGGTAGAGGCTTTGATATGTACTCAAAGTTGGTTGAATCCCTCGGTTGGAGTTAGAACAAGTGGGGCATCTCGGTCTGGTACTGCTGGTGAAGCACTTCCAGCAGCTGGACCTTCTGTTTTATTCCCTTTTATGGTACACAATTCAATTTTTTGTCTATCTCTTTCTCTTATTTTATGTACTTCATTAATTTTTATTTATATATACTAATTTAATTTAATTACTTGTAGGGATGCATTTTTTTGATATTTTGGAGTCACATATGACTCAAACATCACATGCCACTCTTTTGAACCTCGCATTTTGGAATGTAGCCTGCTTGTGAGCTTGGCTCCATGTGATTTTGAACGCTGATAAATGCTTAGCTGCCTAGTGAAATATGATGAAGATTAGTAAATGGTAAGTTTGATGGGTTAATTTTTTTTGGATCAATGTGAATATTAAGTTATTGAAATATGTAAAAAAATTGTGTGTCTGAAAGAAGATCACATCACACCTTCATGAAGCTGCAACAATTACATTCGATGTCTAGGAACTTCTAATGACTAGAAATACTAACAAATAGCCTAGGATGCTGTAAAGTCAAGGAATAGTAAAAATACACTAACTCTTAATAGAAGTCATAAACAAGTAAAACTAAAAATAGGTAAGCAAGTACTACATATATCAATTACGGATCAGTTTCCCTCAACTTGTGCAAAGTAGAAGCTAACTAAATCAAAGTTTTAATTCAAACTACCAAATCTAGCAGTTGCAAAGTAGAAGCTAACTAAATGGCAGCAAGAACAGAGGAACTACTGCTTACTTTGGAACGTTGATAAATGGTAACTTTACACATTGTGGAGTCCCTTGGGTATGAGGATATTAGTCTTTTAATATTGGTCTGCCCAACGTTCCTAATTTTCATGGTTTGATGGGTTAATTTGACATTCCTTTATAAATTAATTATATATTTTGGTTTATTAGTTAAGTTTGAAAAAACATTATCGCATAGATAACTAATATATATTGCTTCACTTTCACTTGTGCAGCAACAACGTTCTTTTACATGTGTTGAACATCATCTGCTTGCAGTGCTACTACTTCTAAAGCATTGTAAAATCCATTTATTTGTTAATTTGGATGAGGTTATGTTGATAATGTTTGGCTGTGTTGTTTAGCTGCGCATTGGACTTTAGCCAGCTTTTTATATATATATATATATATATATATATATATATATATATATATATATAGGCTGTGTGAAATTATTGTGTCAGACTGCTTGATCTGGAAATTCATCATGTTGATGGTTTATGCCTTAATGGTTGTAATCTATGTTTATAAACAGCTCATTAGTTTGTGTAAACTGTAAAGCCCCCTGGCCTTGGACCTAATATGGCTTAATTATGACTTGCTTTGTATGTGTTGGGTTGACTTTGCTAATATGGTTGTCATATTGATGAATGTGATATTTACTTTATGTTATGTTTATAATTTAAGTTGTGATCATATATTAAAAAAATGCCTATTTTGGTTGTACTGTTCAAAATTGGACTGTTACAAAAAAAAACTTGAAAATAGGCCCATTAAACAAAAAAAAAACCAATTAAACAAAAAAATAAAATAAAAAATCAATTGGGCTGCAATCGGCCCAAACCATATAAAACCATCCGTCTGGCCCGCAACCCGCTTAAACCCAACCCGCCCAAACCGTTAATGGATTTTGAGTTGATATGGGCCAGAGGTTTCCACCCGCGGATTGGGCTGGTTTGAGGTTTTGGTCCCATACCGACCCAACCCGGCCTGTTGTCCACCCCTAGTTGTTGTTATTGGATTTTTTCTTCTTCTATTAATTTTTTATTTTGTTGGATGAATTTATAAACACATGATGAAGATAAAAAATAAAAAAAAAACAAGGAGAGGGAAGAAGATGAAAATAATTTTTTTTAAAAAAAATATTGTCACCGACTAACCCTTAATTTTAACTTTTTTTTAACACATGACATGTCTACATGGCAGTTCCATTTGCTGACAAGGAAAAAACTAACAGTAGGAACTAAGGGTGACGGGAAAAAATATGGGATATTTTTTTACAATAAAAAAAATATACAATTAAACGTAGGGATTAAAGAAAATGAATTCTCTCAAGTGTGATTTACACTTGATAGAATAAAGTGTAATCTAACACCATCTAAATTCATTTTTTCTAAATTTTTATATGTTTTTCTCTCTTGATCAATGGTAATAAACCACACTTTATTCTCTCAAGTATAAATTACATCCATTCCCGGGACTAAAATCATATTTAATGCTTTAATTTATTCATTCGTTTTGTTATTTTGTTTTATTTTATATTTTATATAAAACCCTACTAAAATAACAAAACGCAGTAGTTCCATCAGCTTTGCGTTAGTATCAGAAACACCAGTCGGAGTCGTTCGGAAATCAGCTTCGCCGGAAAACGCAGGCGGAGTTGGTCGTCGACAGCCAGAAACAGTGAGAAATTCCGTCCAGGTTTTTTCCTTTTTCTCAATTTTAATGTAGGAACTTTTTTCCCCCTATCGAATACACAGATTCTCTCACACACTCTCCCCAAATCTGATTCTTATTCCACCGCAATCGTCGAAAGTACCTCTCCCGTCGTGTCTTCCGTCGAATACACCGCTTCCTCTCCGACCGCTACTCTAACCACAGGTTCTGATTGTTTTCGTCACTAATGTCGACTTCAAACTCGCCGGCGGCGAAATAATTTCCTTTTGGTTCTTGTTGATTTTCCGTTTCGGCTTTACAGATCAAAATTGCTTTTTCATACAACAAATTATTTTATTTATCAATTCAAACTCAGCTTTGTAGGTTTGGCATAGCTTTGTAGGTTTGGCATAGAGGTAGATTGAAACTGATTCAACACAGTATCGATTAACGAATTGTTATACAATGAAATTTAAATATATATTACAGAATTAAAATGAAATTAACGTTGAAGTTGATGAATTAGTCCATGAAATAGTTGGCGAATGATTTTTTTGTTGTTTATTTCAATTCGTTGGTTGAGTCTTTCATTGTGTGCATGTGAGAATGTGTATGGAAATAAAAGATAATCTGGTTTCAACAGAAAAACGGGTTCAAAACTGGTTTAACTGAACTAAACCGGTTTGTAGAAATTAACTGGTTCAGAACTGGTTTAGAACTGAACTCACTGGTTTGAAGAATTATACAATTCAGTTCAGCAAAGGTTTTAAACAGCAGTCGTGATCGCAGTCGCGTTGAGAATTTTAGGATTTCGGCCGTTACGGATGTTGCGTTCACGTTATGAATTAATCACAATATCGCACAAATCTTATCAATACTATCATATATGTATAACAATTTCAAATTAGAGATAAATGTGAAGTGTTGAACTAGGAAAGAGTTAAAAGGAGATAACACTTTGTAATTTATGTTCATATTTGTACAAAAAATGTGATTGTTATTCATTTCAATAAAAAAACGGAAGTCTCTATCTATTAGCATTTTGTCGCGGCCATAATGGCGTTTCGTCAGGGCCGTATCAGCGTGATTTTTTTTTTTTTCAAGCTATAAAAATGGTAACACAAGCTACCTATACCGTTTTGTTGTGGCCGTTTTTTGCGGTAACGGACTGTTTTTTTAAAACCTTTCGGTTCATGAACCACGAATACCGCTATCCCAACCTGTACTACAAACACCCCTACTTATTATCATTTTTCCCTCAATATTTCATAGGCAATCACCCTCTCCATTTGTTTGGTTTTTGGGAGAACTTGATAATTTGAAAAACTAGAAGAAAATAGAAGTCATTTCAACTCAATGACACTTGGTTTTGTAATGCTATTTTAGGTTACCATTTTACTTGTATTTATATAAATAAAATAGTTTTTTTACCCCTTTTTCAGGTTGGCACCAAAATGCCGGATGTTCACAAACTTGTTAATGAATTTGTGAATCAGCTTAAAAAACGGTAAATTGTTTCTTCATTGGCACCGTTTCAGTGAATTGTGTATTAGGAACATTTTATGACTTTTGAACTGTTTTTTTCTTTCTTTTTTTTTTCTCTCCCTCTCTCTGGTTGTGTTTGTTGTCTTTCTTATTTATTTATTTATTTATTGATGTGTGATGCTAGTAAAATTGAAGGTTCTCAGGCCACAGCAAAGCAGACAGCAGAGTTGCTTCGGTCTGTGATTTCACAGCAAAGGGTGCCTCAAACAAACCAGGCTACAGCTCTGATTAATGCAGTAAGGGCTGTGGGGGAGAAGCTTATCGCTGCTAACCCTGTTGGTATGCTGAGATGAAGTTTTTGCTCTTGTTAAACTACAATTAAGCATTATGTTTGTTGTCTTTATGGAAGTCAAGTATGTATTTTTGGGCTTATTGCTGCATGATTTCCTAAGTTTGAATTAATTAATAGCTTGTATGGTTCTTTACTTATGATAAAGTTTTTACGGGCTTGTAAGTGTTTATTGAACAGTTAAATGATAGGGGGCCTTTTATCAGAAATGTATATGTGAAAGGAGGGGGGAGAGTAAGGGGAAACTAATTGAATGTAAGCTGTAATTACCATCTTTTGTAATAGAATTTACTAAATAGAGATGACGCACTCTCAAATGGCCCCTAAAAAATGTACTCATTCATTGCTCATGATCACATTGTTCTGAGGGATTAACAATAAGTTCCTGTTTTTTTTTCTTCTAATTATTTTCCATAGATGCCAGTTGATTCTATCATTAAATAAGAGAATTTTTGAAAAAGTAAGATGCCAAAGGTAGTTTTAAATTATACAAGTAGCTCTGTTTAAAATACTCATGATTATTACAAGATTTTTTTAATACTTTTTTGTTCATAAATTTTTTATGGTTACATCGTCACACACAGTGGTTTACTGTGATTTGTGGATAATAGAGGTTGATTTATTGTTTGGCTATCATAAAATGTTATGTATGTGATTGCAGAGCTTGCTGTGGGGAATATTGCAAGGCGTGTTTTGCACATTATAAGGGAGGAAGATCTTTCCCTTGCCACAGCTGCTATATCTGGTTTGGAGCTATCAGCTGTAAGTGATGATGAAGATGACGTGGAGCGAGATGATTATCCTGTTTTATCTGCTGCCGCTGTTGCAGCTGCTGCAAGAAGCACCTTGCGCCCACCATCATTGCAAACTCTTCTAGAGGATGCACCTATTTCAGCCGCCATTCCACACACATCTTCTTCAGGGGGTGATTCTGAAGGGAAAAGTAGATGTGAGTATGAGTATTGTTGACCATGTTATATTTTTCTTTTCTTTTCCTTCCAACTTGATCTGAAGGGAATCTTGCTTGTATTTATACTTGATATGCAGTGAAGAAAAAAATTTACTTCTGCTTTTTATTTCAGCTTTTGCTTGCAAAAATTCATAATTAGACACATGTTTTGTTTTTAATATAGATAAATTTTTTGGATATAATTAATGCTTATATATAATAAGTTTCCTCGCTTTTTTTTAAAATCATCAAAATGCCTCATTGACGTTACTATATACTTTAGTTGTTGAACACTGATTATTGTTTATTATCAATTCCTGCTTGCTTATGGCAAGCCTTTGCACAATGAAATGCTGCTGCCTTGCGACTTTGAGGTCACAAGTTCAAATGTTGGACACTGCCTCTCTGCCTGTGGGGGCAAGATTGCATACATCTACGCTTCCCAAACTCCACTTGGTGGGAGCGAGCATCGTTCACTGGCCGCCCTTTATTTTTTTTCATTCTAGTGACATTTTTTCAGTTCTGATATTCAATTGCTTTTGTCATTTTAAGTTTGACTTTTGTTTTTCTTTGTTTCAGCTGTTGATAAGGGTTCAAGAGGTCGGAAGTTGAAGCATGATGTCATTGAAGCAGTTAATGAACTAATTCAAGACATATCTACTTGCTATGAACAAATAGCTGAACAAGCAGTAGAGCACATTCATCAAAAGTTAGTTTTACCTTTATATACTCTAAGATGTGTGTGTTTATCTTTTGCCTGTTTGAGTGCTTGCTTGTTTGAAAACATTTTACATCTGCTCACCATAGGCAAGGTTGGTCAGTGGCTCTGAAAGGCTTATATGGATATTTGTACATATTTGCTTGCCAATTTTTTAAGAGTCATTCTATTTATTTTGTGGCCAATGCTAAGATTTCTTACTCTTGGCTAAATAGACATTGATAAATTATTTCAATACCCAAGAATTCTCCACATGGTTGATTGAAAGCTTTTGCTTCTTGAGTAGAGTATTCTATACTATGCCATATGGTGAACATACAACTATTTCTAGATGGTTAAATTTCTTAATCATAAACTAAACTGTCATTGTTTTTTTTTAACAATTAGATAAGTAACTGTGTCTATTTTAAAAGTTTGGTGCTGTGTTTTTGTGTTTTCTATATTATTTTAGTAGTAGTGAGGATTGGACTGAAATCACAAAGATTGATAAAACTGTAAGATCCCACATAATTTGATTTAACTATTTATATGGTTAAATTTATCAAGCCACACTTTACTTAAAGCTTATCATGGAGGCTGTTTGTTTGATCTTTCTTACTTTCTAGTTTCCTGCGGAGATCGCATTACCTTCATGTAAAAGCATGGTTTTGAGGTATTGGTCTTGAATGTAAAACAAAAACGTAATGATTAGTTATTTTATAATACGCGATGACGGTGTATTTCTGAGGATACATACTATTGGCTGATATAATTGGTCAAAGAGTAATTTTCAAGTACATTACTTAATATTAATTTTTTTTTTACAGTACTTAATATTAACTTAAAACATTATACATTTGTTCAATAAATGCCACGTAGTTTACACATCAAACAGCCAAGCTGTCATTATTTTATCTTTTTGAGAATAACTTTGATGTGGTTTGGTTTTTTTTTTTTTTTGTTTATTTGGAAAATGAACTATTTTGTCCATCTATGTTGTATGTTGCTTATCTACATCTACATGACTAACATTTGGCTCTTAACATGTTATTATTGTTATTATTTCATGTTCCCTCATCTTAATTAACCAATACAAGTGTTCGGTTGATTTATGGGATTATATCATGTCTTGATAGATAGGAATAGGATGATCTTTTTCTTTATTTTCTTTTGAAGATAGAAGAATTTTTTATTCCTTTGTCTTATTTGTTTACACTTTGTTTCCATAATTTTCAGTGAGGTAATATTAACGCTAGGTAGTTCAAAGACAGTTTTGGAATTTCTTTGTGCTGCAAAGGAGAAAAAGAGATCATTTAAGGTCTTTGTTGCAGAAGGTGCCCCAAGGTTGGTAGTAGTGGCAGTCTCACATATGCAGTTGACGGTGATGTTCAATTAGCAATTGATTTCTTTATACTATTCATATGACTAATTAATGTGGACGTTACATGCAATCAGATATCAAGGACATCTCCTTGCAAAAGAATTGGCTGCTAGAGGCTTACAGACCACAGTGATTACTGATTCTGCAGTTTTTGCCATGATTTCCCGAGTGAACATGGTATGTGAAAATCCCTCCATTCTTATGCAAAATTTTATTTGATTTCAACTTACCAAGCTGACATGGTAAGTGTTGGAGTTATTCCTGATTGAATATATGTAAAAATCCTGCCATTATATAGGTTATCATTGGAGCCCATGCTGTCATGGCTAATGGTGGAGTCATTGCCCCAGTTGGATTAAATATGGTTGCACTTGCAGCTCAAAGGCATGCTGTTCCTTTTGTTGTACTTGCTGGAAGTCACAAGGTGAAATGCTGAGTTATAATATAAATCTACCTCACAATTATAGTTTACCAAATCTTCTCTTGATTATTTTTGTTTTGTTAAATACAGAAATCTGATTATAGACCAAAACTATGGCTTGATTATTTTTGTTTTGTTAAATACAGAAATCTGATTATAGACCAAAACTACGTGAAGCAAAGAATTCAGCATGTTTTTTCCACATAAATTTTACAATTTTGTAAACTAAAATATCAGAATCAAAATCTTTAATCAATGTGTTGTTTTTTTAACTTGTATTATTGCATTTCAAGATGAATAATCACCTAACATTATTTGATAATTCAGATATGATATTTCATATTTATACCGGTATGTGACTTGTACCAAGGAATTGAATTCAAAGGAAAGAACTATTTTATTGAAAGATTAAGAAACGAACGAACGATAGACAAAATTCGAGAGAAATCTCTCCTCCAAGGGTTTCCCCTTTCTACAATCGAGTTACTACTCAATTCACCAAAGTTTACAGCACTCAATGATAGTTACCTCTATCATTGTATTCCCCTATTTATTCCAATACTCTATAACTGAACAATTAACTAACTAACTTTCCTAACTAAAATCCTTATTCTAAATCCTAACAGTGACACTAGTGGAGCTTTTTACCTTTCTATTTTAGTAGAAACGAAGGATAGTCATTAAGATAGTTAACCAATTATGAACAATCAAACCAAAATAAATGTTCATTAACATTTTGATACTTGTTTTCCCTACTTAGAAAACTTTCTTTTTTGACCAATCTTACTTAGAAAACTTATTATGCATTAAAGAGCTATGAGGATGTAGTAGTTTTAAAAAAAATGTCTTGTAAAAAATGTTACGGTTTAAAAATATCGTATAATAGCTTGATATTATCTTAGAGTATCTTAGACAATCACTGGAGATTAGTTTTTGTATAATGTTAGTTATTATCATGATTTAATTCCTTTTTAATTAGGATTTCGAGTCTTGCATTGATTCAGTTAAGATGTGTTACCAATACACAATATCTCCAGGCTTTCTGTTAATTGCTAGCAAGGAAACTTTGGTGCCATAACCATGTTTTGGAATTGAATTTTGATCTGGTTCCTCGTAACAGTTACCAAATGTTAGGCTTTTGTTGAATGTTTCTTTATCTTATTGACAGTTGTGCCCTCTGTATCCGCACAATCCTGAAGTCCTATTGAATGAGCTGAGATCCCCGTCTGAGCTACTTGACTTTGGTGAGTTCTCAGATTGCATGGATTCTGCGAGTGGTGGAGGTTCTCTTCATGTCGTTAACCCAACATTTGATTATGTGCCACCAAAACTCGTTAGTCTCTTTATTACTGACACGTAAGTTGAACTGTAACTGTTAGAAAACTAGCTTTTCTTGGTAATTGACATTAGAAAATGTGTACTAACTAATTGGTTTCTTTCTCTGCTTTTGCTGGTTTGGAACTTCTTCTCAGAGGCGGGCATAATCCATCATACATGTACCGGCTCATTGCCGACTACTACTCAGCTGATGATTTGGTGATGAAACGAAGACCTGTTACTGGAAGTTGAGTTCAGCTGCCCCAAATTTTCTCCTACAATGGTAAACAATTGAATGTCTATTTACTTCTGTTTGTAATTATAATTTGAGAGTGAGAGGGTCGGGGAAGCAGCTGTGTTAATTTATGAAACAAAAAGGATGAGTGTAGGTGTAAGGTGTTAGTGGTTGTGCCATAGAATTGGTAGTGAATAGCGATACACTCCTTATATAACGCACAGTCTATTATCTAGAAAGTTAACATACTCTTAAGGAAGTGATTTGTTTGAGGCTGCTAAATTGTCTCTTTAGGGAAAAAAATAAAAAGATGTTTTAGAAAGTCGAATTAGATAACTCTACACTCCATATTTATTTTACCATACTTCATTTTCTTTCATATGAGTATGATGGCTATTTTTTGAGTGATAAGCTCATTTGATGGTTTGGGGGGCATAAACATAGGGGTTGGAGAAATAAGGTGATGTGGATTTGATTCTCCCCTAGCATTACTAACACCTAAATATTATAATTTTCCATTAAAAAAATAAAACCGTCTATTAATGTTGAAACAACCATCATGACTTTCCAGTCAAACAATAAATTATCAATTTATCATCATAATTATTTTTCTTTAACCATTTAAGGCTTTTTGTAGTTGTAGAGATCAGTGTTGTCAGTAGCAGCTTATTGCGGTGCTGTAGCATATTGAAATTAGAAAAAATTGCCATTGTCTGAAATTTGTGATAGGCTCATTACTGGGCTATACTCAATAGTCAAAAGTGATGTAGATCTCACTTGATAATGGTATTACAGTCTCGCCTAAATATGTTTTTAGACCACCCATTCGTTGGGCCACTTGTAGATGTCAATTCATGAAAAGTTCATGCTTGAGATGTCCAATTATGGATAAAAGGGTGTGTCTGAAGATCTCACATTGACCAATGATATGACTCTTATGACAGTCTTCACCTTATTAGTTGGTTTTGTGGAGTTGAATTAGACTCTTCTGTCGGAATTCTATTAGTGATGTTTGCAATGGTTTTTCTGTTTCAGAGGAAGTGAGGAACCTATTATCATGGAATGATGAACATTTCAATGCTCACTTTTCAGGGTGTCTGTTGTCCTCTGATGAACCATGCTGTAGACAGATGTTCAATGCAGAAGAAAATAAACCTTGTGTAGTTCTGAGAATTGGGACGGAGCAATTGTATACGGAGAAATGATCTGTGAAAATACCATGTGAAACAAGGAAAATTCCATTTTTGTGATTGCTTACCACCGGGGAATAACCCTTATTTGATTTAATTTTTTGTCCAGTCGCAGGGTATCAAGGGTCCCCCTAACTTTTTTGACTTGTATATCTTTTTCTACTCAGAGTTGATAATAGTACACAGAAACTCTAGTTGTTGGAACTTTGTTTCATAAAATGACTGTGACAGTAGATTTTTAACAATATGGAGTCTTAAGTGGATTGTTTGTTAGATAAATCTATGTACAATAATTGTTTGCTCGAGTGGATTGTTTAGAACATGATGTTCAAGTGGAATGTTACATTCATATTCTGTCTATTGTTCAAGATGTACTTTGTGGAAATCTATCTATGAAATCGAGACCAAGTAAAATTTGCTTAACAGTTATACGGATAGCTTGATAATTGATAGACACTAGACACCAGTCTTTTGCATGTTTTTAGAAACTAGAAGGGTGTATGGCCATTAAAGATCCCTCTCAAATTTCAAATCTTTCTATGGCTCCTTTTAAGAAATTGTATCTCGACCTGTTCATAGTTTTCATTGTCCATTTGTATTCTCACTCTGAAGTTGATGTTGAGAATGCTTCACGTATTCTAGATTTGTGATTACCATGGCAAATAGTGAAACTTTTAGTGTGTTTATATTTATAACATGTAATGAAGATGAATGAATCTATGAGACGATACCTTGCAATGAAACTTTGGACTTTGGAGTACATGGAGGGGAACAAAGTGTGCTCTTCTTTTGGAGATAAAGTGTGCTCTTCTTAATCTTTGTTGGTGTGTTGAAATGTATTTCATCAGATTTTTTTTTAATAAAGTCCCTGAATCAATAAGAATTATTAAAAACTCCATTGTTGATTCATTAGGCAAATTAGTCCAGAACTTTAAATTGGTGTGTGGTGTTAAGATATTGTATCCCATTATTTTGTCATGTTAGATGCTTATGTGTGATGTTAACATTGGCGAGGGACAAAAATGATGACAAGATAGAGAAACACTTTATCTTCTTGAAAAAATAAAAACATAATAGATCACAAATTAATATCAAACTCATCTTAAGCTTCAATCTTTCATCCAAATTTAGGAAAAATAAAACCATCCCCAACCTATTAAAAGTTAAAACAAAACTCTTCCAAGTGAAACACAATCATCAACACAAGCACAGACAAACACAAATATTGTTGAAATTGAAGTGAATGAGTGATGGGTAAGGTTAAATACAGACTGCTGGCGTGGAGAAGATGCTCGTATTGGTTGTGGTGGCATTATTAGAGGAAGCAATGGAGGATGGTTGGGAGGTTTTGTTAAATATGTCGGACATGTTACAACTTATGTAGCAGAGTTGTGGGGAGTGTACGAGGGACTTCAGGTTGCTCGAAGAATAAATTTTCTTCGTGTTGAAGCATGTGGATTCTATGGTGGTAGTTCAAGTGCTTACTTCGAATGGAAGAGGGAGTTTGAGAGGTAGAACTCTGGTTGAAAAGATTCGGAGATTGCTTTCTTTGGATTGGGAGATAGCGGTGCATCGTTTGTATCGCGAAGCAAATCAATGCGTGGACACATTATGGTTGTAATATGGATGTAGGGAGTGTGTTCTTTGGTGTTTGTCCTGGTAATATTAGTCATTTGCTTTTAGCTTATATTTTAGGTATAACTACCCCTCGTTTAATTTTGATGTAATCTCTTTCTCGGGCTAAGTCCCTCTTTGTAATAAAAAAAAAGTGAATGAGTGTTATAATGAGAGATATGTACATATTATAGATTATAGATATGTACATATTATGGTGTTTATTTTCGGGTGTTTCACCTATATACGACACTTTTAATTTGTATTTTCTAAATTATCGATCTTTGTTCGCCTTGAACAAGGATCCAGTTGTTAAATAAAATTTGCTGTTAGAAAAAAACATATAGAAATTTAATAGATGCTCACAATATATCATCGAAAATTTGTCAAAATTCTTCAATGAAAAATAAATCAAAAACAAAATTTTCATAAATTAAATAAACCCAAAATGTGTTTGGGACGAATCTTGGGACGGGATATACAATTAGAAATAAAGGTTTTTCGGACATGACACAATCTGTTTGAAATTCATCTAAAAATAACATTTCATCCTAAATCTGTGTGAAACGTGTCTTAAATCTATTTTAAATTTGCATGAAATTCCGTCTAAAAATGACAATTTTTTAGTAGTGTGGTAACCTTTCCCATGCACACTCTCTTCATTTATGGAGATTATTAACGTAAATGGACCACAAAAAAAAATGCGGATGTATATGTACAAGAAGAAAAGGCAAGCTCTTTCATAGAAGGGTTTTTTTTTTTTTTTTCATGCTTTAACATTTGAGATTTGTGGGTTTGTTTTTATAGAAGCTAGAGGTTTTTTTTTTCCATAGAAGGTAGACGTTTTATGCTATTAACATTATTCGAGTTAAAAGCATAAAACGGCCTAATGTCTATGACATGGTCTACGGTTGATGTGACAAAATTCAAATGTTTAGAATAGTTATGCATCCGGATATGCAACGTTGACGACGCTAAAGTTATTGAATCTGCACTAAATTTGAATTGAAACAAACCCACAAATCTGAACAAAAACATCATACCAAGACGGGAAATAAAAACAAACACCGTACTAAGGCGGGACAATCGACACAAAAACTACGCACTAAGACGAGATTAAAACAACACCAGATGAAAAAATATCGGAAAAAAACTCAAATGAACCCTAAAAATATGTCGATATCACTTATTTAAATAAAAAGAAATAAAAAACAATCAAAAGAGGTAATTTCATATCAAAATTAATCCTAAATCACCCCTTTCTAAATATTAAATAGTTTTACCGGTAACAAGTAATTTCGTTATATTTTGGTTACGATTATCAGTAACAACATTTTGTTTACAATTGTGATGTTTTTTTCTTTCATAAACTCCAGTTCCATTCACATTTTAAAATTCAAAAACATAATATATACATTATTTGATATTATGGTGAATTTTTGTTGAAGTCACAATTAATTAATTTTAATTTTATTGTTATTTTCTTGAGATTATAAAAAGAGCCATTTTAACCAGCCCAACCCAATCATATCTTACAAGTCAAACAATTCAGGAAATTTTTTTTTCTACCCCAACAATTGTCAATCTACCCCAACATTAATTTTGAATGGACGAATTTACCCTCATATATAAACTAAAATCCTGAAGAAAAAAATTTGTTTACCGGAACACTTTCGAAAAAGGTGTTCTGATATGTAAATTTTTTTTTACCTGAACACTTTAAAAAAAAGTGTGTAGGTATGTAAAAAATTTTCCAAATTTATTTTGTTACCTACACACTTTGGAAAAAAGTGTTCAGCTATGTAAAAATTTTCTAATTTTTTTTTTACGTGAACACTTTGAAAAAAAGTGTATAGGTATGTAAAATTTTTCTAATGTTTTTTTTACCTGAACACTTTGAAAAAAAGTGTGTAGGCATGTAAAAAAATAGGCTATTTTTGGAAATTTATTTTATATACCTGAACACTTTTTTTCAAAGTGTGTAGGTAACAAAATAAATTTGGAAAAATTTTACATACCTACACAATTTTTTTCAAAGTGTTCAGGTAAAAAAAAAATAGAAAAATTTTATATACGTGTAGGTAACAAAATAAATTTGGAAAAATTTTACATACCTACACACTTTTTTTCAAAGTGTTCAGGTAAAAAAAAAAATTTACATATCAGAACATTTTTTTCCAAAGTATTCTGGTAACCAAATTTTTTTCTTCAGGATTTTAGTTTATATATGAGGACAAATTCGTCCATTTAAAATTAATATTGGGGTAGATTGACAATTGGGATAGAAAAAAAAAATTCAACAATTCATAGTCAAATGAAATCAAAGTAAAAAAAAAATCCAAATCCAAATCCAAATCCAAAATCCAAATAAACTGAGAGAGTGAGAATCGAAGTTAGTTAGGTGACGGTAGCAACCAAACCAGAAACCGCCATGTCTCTACTCGGCGACGACGGACGCGGTTACGAGTTAGCTCGGAAACTCGAAGCCGCCGGAACATGGCGAACATGGCTTGGCGATTCAAATTACACCAATTTCGCACCATTTCTCTCTTCACCTTCAGCTTGGAATTCTTTCATGTCAACTGATTCTTCCAAATCTACCCTTCACATTCATCTTCAACTCAGAGTTCGTGCTCTTCTCTTCGATAAAGCTTCTTCTTTTACTTCTCTCTCTTCAAACCCTAATCATAAACCCTCTCTCTCTAAACTTAACCCTAATTTTCTTAGGTTGTACCCTGATGATGTCTATTTCACTCTTGATAACAACAATGCACCTAGTTCGTCTAATTCCAAGGTTATTAATTTCTTATTCATGTTTTTAATTTTTATTATTGAGTGGTTTACCAATTTGGTTTATGAAATTTTGTGCTAGCTAATTGTATTTGAATCACAAATTAATCTCTGAAATTGAATTTAGTGGCAGTTTGCAATAATGGTAAAGTACCATTTTGGTCCCTAGAAGTGGAACTTGCTGTTACATTAGTACCTGAGTGTATTGAAATTATCAGAAATTGCAAACAAATCCATAAGTGTCTATTTTATCGGTCATTTTGATCTCGGATTTGTTTTTAGGTAGTCAATTTAGTTTTGGAATGTGTTTTTTGTTGGTTAGATTAGTCCATAGAATTACTAACAAAATGGGCACTACCGCACTAGGGATGTGTTTGCAATTTCTATACATTTAGGGACTATAGTGACTGTGTCTCACATTTTGTTGGTTATTTGCCCTAGTATTAAAGTAGTGATTTTGAAAGTTGATTTTTTTTTAGAGATTTAGAGCCTGTTACATTTTGTTGATTGAATTTAGAGCTTGTTTTTTTAGAGATTTTTAAGAAAATTTAATTTACGGCCTGTTTGTTAGAGACTATAAGAAAGTGATTTTAGCATTCATTAATGTTGATATTATTTTTTAGAGATTTAGAAATTTAGAAATTTAGAAAAATAGAAGCTATTTCATGTTTGAATATCATAATAAAAATCACCTTTTTAAGAAAAAAGTATCTGTAAGAAAAGATTTTTATGAGAAGCTGTTCAAAAGAGCTTTGGATTTGAAGCAGTTTTTAGATTTCTTTTGGATTCTATTTATTTTTAAACTGTAACAAATGTATAAAAACTTGTAAAACTGTTTTTTTTTTATTTTTAAAAATCATAAAGTAGAAATGAATGAAAGTCTTGAACACGTTTATTGAAACATGCTACAAATTGAGTGTGCTGCAAACTGAGTATGCTCTAGACAGTAGACAATGGAAATTTAAATTTCAGAGATTAATTTGTCGTTATATATATTTGGGGGGACAAAATGGTAATTTACTATATTATTGTTTGTGTACTGTAGTGCCAAAAATGTTGAGCTCTTCTTTCGTAATGCAGATTGGATCCAGATATGCTGATTCTGAGTTGCCTGAAACGTGGTATAATCAAGTAATTGAGAATTATAAAGCTAACAAGAAGTTAGTTATGTGGGACAAAGAATTGTCACCAAAACGTTCTCCAGCGGAGATGGCTTCCTATATTATGTGCAGTAGTAACTATAAAAAGAGGCGTGTAGTGTTTCAGGAAGAACAGCATCAGGTTATGGATCAATCAAACGGTGGTAATTTAGTTGATGGTGATGATGAGTTTGTTTTTCCGGAGATAACGTATGCGTGGAACTGTGTACCTGAAAGTGCAATTCCTGTGAGTGAAAGAGTGGAGAATAATAACAATAACCAGAAAATGAGGATATTTAGTGTGCTTGATACGTTGCCTCCTGTTGTGACTCGGAGTGCTGAGCATGTTAATGGGCAACGCGGGGGAGGGCTAAACCGTGGGAAGTTGGGAAGTGAGGAAAATGGAAGAGTTCTTGGTCATGAGGAAGCGGCGAAGCTCTCTCAGAAAGCAGTGGCTCGCATTTTGTTGGGTGCAGGATTTGAAGCTGCCATGGAAGGTCCAATTGAATACTTGTCTGATGTGATGAGCAAACGCATTGTTAAAATAGGAACCAATTTGAAAGTACTTACTGATAGTTATAAAAAACAGTGTTCCGCCATTGAACTTCTGAAGATGTTGCTTAAAACTGAGGGTTTTAGGTATGTTTGAAATTCTTATTGCTATTCCTATGATTATGAAAGGGAGAAAAGAATGATCTAAAAGAAAATTATGTATATCCAAGTTAGCTTTGCCGGGTTTTCTACCTTATCTTATTTTGCTGTTTATGTATGTGCCAAATTCATCTTATGAATTCAGCAAAATGCAATTTACTATCAAATATATGTATATGCATAAATATGTTGGTCTTGCTCTTCATCATTAATATAATCATAAGGTGATTGCTCAAAGAAAAGGCTTCAGTTTGTGTTCTATTTTCATTCATATAATGAAAAAGTAATCAATGTACTCTATTCTTGAACATTTAAGAAGTACAAATCTGTGAGGGAGGGAGAGGAAAATTTGACGATAAACTACAGTGCTGCTGTGAACTTTTTAATGCTTGAGTGTATTATGTGTACATTTTGTAGGTAATATTTCCCTGATTTGTAGTTTGCTTTTAAATAAAGATAGCTTAGTTTTCAAATCAAGATATCTTAAACATTCAGTGGATCCATTTTAATATTTTTCCTTCATATGCTCACAGTAATTTTGCGCCATTAGTGGATGTGGTTAAAGATGGCTCCAAAAATATTGTACAACAAGGTCAGCAACGTGCTCATGGAATTCAGTCACAGTTGCAGCAACAACAGCAGAACTCCCTTCGACTACCTCAACAAGTAATTATATCTACTTCTTTCTGCATTGTTTACTATTGTAAGATACTGGTCTGAAGTGTGGACAGGGAAAATAGCACAGTAAGGGTGGCGCAATAATCCTTATTTAGGATCCTTTGTTATTTCCTAGATTTCTTTCGTAGATGTACCTGGTGCTTTTTCAAAACAAAATTACCATGTACCACAAGTATAAATATGTTTCTTTTCTAACCAAAATATTACTTTGCATGTTAGTTATTTGGATACAATGTGTCCAGTTATTAGGGGGACACGGTAACCCAAATTACATGCAACCTGTCATGATTTCACGGTGTGCCTAGGATGAGACTGCACTTCATACACACGTTCCGACCTCTTGGCACTTTTTTCTATTTCCCTGCCTCATGTCCAATTTATGTGACATGGTTTCATGTATTTGTTCATACTACATCCTATTATGTATAATGTACTTCACTATTAGGTCTTGTGATTAATTAGGTTCATTCTCCTCATATGGGTAATAGCTCTAATGTGGCAGGCTCTCCTCCCCCATCACCACCACGAAAAAAAAAACACTGCACTCTCTTTTGTTGTATCTGATGGAAATAGGGGTGATTGATTTATGATTTCTGTGAAGTAGTATTACTCAATGTATTGTTAACGTGCAGGTTCAGATGCAAAGACAGATGCATCCACAGATGCAGCAGATGATTAATTCCCAACAGCAGCAGATGATTAATTCCCAAAGTCTGGTTTTTCAGCAACAACAGCAGTTGCAGTTAGAGAGAATGAGAAACCAGCAATCTGCTCACCGCCCTGCTATGGATGTAAATAAGGAAAGACCATTAGTTCAAGTCAAGATTGAAAATACATCAGATATACCAAGTGATGGTAATGCCTTCAATTCTAGACATCCTCAAATGCAGTTTAGGCAGCAGCAGTTGGCTGCAATGTCAAATTTCCATCCTCAATCTAACACTCAGTATAGACAGATGGGTTCGCCACAGATTCCCCAAATGCAGTCACAGTAAGTAAATTCGAATAAATAATAAATGCTACTTCCAGGGTGGCTTTTTATGTTTTTTTATTGAGACTGTTGTTTCATTGTTTGTGTATAGGAACAATATTAGCATGGTTAGAGCACCACCTGTGAAGGTAGAGGGATTCTCAGAATTAATGGGCTCCCCTTCTTCATCGAAGCATGATTCAGAGGAAAATAGATTGACTTCTCCCTCTAGTAAATAATTTTACTAGTATTTTAGCCTGCGAGTGTGCGCATCCCCGCTGATGACCCTTTGCACTTGGATCGGGTTATGTCAAAATTGTCATGGACCATATTGTAATATATCTCTTCTTCTGTGTATTGTACAGTAGTCAACACATAGGGCATCACAACAACTGTACCATGTTGAATCAAATATATGTTTATTGAATTATCGACTCCTATAATGCACTAATTTCTTCTAGTGGTATATTATTCTGCAACAGAAATAGTTCAATCTTAATGACATATCTGCTTTTATGTTCATGATTATTTGACTGCTTAAGCTTTGGAAGGGAAATTTTCACTGCACGCTTATGCCTTTGTATTTAATTAAAATCAGACAAGATTGAAACGTCTAACCAAACTTACTATTCTTTACTCTTATTTTGTATATAACGTCATGTAAAACATTTTTATACACGGATTTATCAAATCATTTCATGATGCCATTTTTATAAATTGAAATGGAAATGTGCTATCCGCTTCCCTATGATTTTTTTTTTTATATAAATACTATGATACCATTTTCTTTAGTGATGTGTGGTAAAAATACTAAAATAGCATCATTGTATTCTTAAAAAATAAAATCAAACTTGTAGCTGATTGGGTTTTGTATGCCCAGCAGGTCCTGGGATGTGGAGGTTACTGCTCTCAAACTTAGCCTTGACTTCCTGAGTTCTATCATTGATATTGAACTCCTTGATATCTTGAAATCGTATCTCAGAGTTACCCTTGTGCAATTTCACTTTTTTTTTTTTTTCCGGTTTGTGCAATTTCACTTGTACCTCCATTTATGGTTGTGTCTTTAACCTTCCGATTCTTAGAAAAATGGGGATTAAACAATTCAGTGTTCGGACAGGAAGTAAATTAAATCTTCAGCAATAATTTTGATCTTGAATTCTACTAAACAATTTGTCCTTGACTAAAATTTATTAATCATTTGACCTCAATCATTTAATTTCTTCCATTTATTGATTGGTTATCTTGATATATCTCTCACTTGTTAGGAATCCAATTTGTATTATTGTCAAAAAAAGAAAGAAAGAATGCAATCTGCATTTCTCAAATGGCAAATTATACAAGGCACCAGACTTCTATTTGAGAACTGAAAATTAAGGTCTAGAATGAGTGTGTTTTTTTAATAAATAGAACGAGTGGATTCATTAAGCCATAGGAAGGTTCTTGGATACGATTCTTACACTAGTTTCTGTAAAATATTTAAATATCTAGCAAACAAAATATATTTAATATCAAAAGCAAGAAAATTATCAACTTTGTAGAATGAAGAAAGCCCTAAAGTGGGTTATGCCTAGTAATATGATGTTGCAATGAGCATCAAATCAGTAACATAGATAGGTTTAAATATAGGGTTGGGATTGTCTAACTTTATAGAGGGAACTCCGAACTTCCCTCTACATTTCTGTCTATCTCCAATAACACACTCTTTCTCATGTTATTTCCCTTTCCTAAAAATACCTAGTCATTCAAGGTAGGGGATCTCAATCCCTAAATATAACATTTTTTTGACAGTAGATGAACTAGAGTAGTCCATATAATAACTAAGCCGAGGCCACAATGATTAGACTAAACAAGGACTCCTCTGTCGTCCTTAATTATAAATATCTATTGCAAATTTCACATATAATAGCGTTTAGTATATTCTAACAAGCCAGCTACTGATATTACTTAGGCTGCTAGTAAGCTTCTAATGAACTCCTAAATCCAAATGACTCTACTTATTGATAGTGATCAAGTTATATGAGATCATGTGTGCAACCCATACACACAACACTTCTCAATAACTGTATCTTTCAACATGGTATTAGAACCTATGTGATCATGATTTTCAAGAACTCTATTCTTTTAAGCTTTGATCCAATTAATGTCTTTAAACCGCTCAAATCAGACGAAACTACAATCGAACCGCTCAAGTCAACTGATTGAACAGTTCAGTTTGATGTTTAAAACATTGCTTTCACCCCGCTCTTCTAAATAAAAGTTGAACTCAACAAACAAAAAGTTGGGTAAGTCCGTGCATTGTTCATACCAAAAAACCAAAAAAAGCCCCTCCGAATGTTGCGTGTTATAGATCAAAATAAAATGATCAAATTACTCACTTGCTTCACCCAAAATGCTAACCATACTAATGCAGAACACAAACCTAATAAACAAAATAAATTTCAGCTTATCATTGATGACTCTTGTATGAAGTAATTTTCTATCAAAACTTTTTATCTTCAATAGTTATTGCAGACCTTTTTTTGTATTCAACTCCTCAAATATGTTGGACAAATTGTACACAGGTTTGTGAAGAATTTGTTAGAAGAATCGTGACATGATAGTGGAAGGATATTATTAGGCTGCCATTTACTGCAGCAACAACTTTGCATTTGAAATGGATGGCAATACAATGGATCTTCAACAAAAATACATTCTAGAGTCTGCAACCATAGTAGCATGATTGAACTAAAAATTGCTGGGTTGTCTTACCACAGCTTCCGCTGTTGGTCACAACTCACAATAGTTGCAAAGAATAGAATACCTATGAAAATAAAATAGAAAATCAATGGTTTTCAGTCGCATTTTTGGGCAGATTAATCTCAGTGCTATGAAAAATATGTCAAACGGACTGCAGCATAGCTCAGACAAACAACTTAATAACACAGTTACATACATTTCAATTCTATATAGAACCAAAATAACTAAAATGCAGTGTTGTAAATCGTGGATTTTGGAAAACAGTGGTTTGTTCAAATTCTACTGTGCTACAGTGCTATAGTGATGCTATAGCTGATATTTGACAATACTTTGTACTAAACCGCATATCGTGAAATAGTAATGGTTTGTTAAAATTCTACTACACTATAGCACCGCTATAGTCGCTATTTAACAACCCTGCTAAAATGTGCATCCCTCAACATAGTTAAACAAATCACTAAACACCATTAAGAAAATAGACATAGATTACTAATTCAAAGAACCAGAATTGAAAAGGAAAAAATAAGCTCAATTTTGTTGTCCCAAAAGCATACTTATCAAACAGATAAATGAATTTTCTTACTTGTACATTACACATCCATTAGAATCAAGTCATTAACTAAAAAAAAAAATACAAGCTACTACAAAGTTATACTAAAAGATCTAATGCAAAAATCATGCATTTTTATGTATTTCACCGCATCAATTCACTAATTTAAACCCGCCAATATCTTCCCCGCCCCCAAAAGAAACTGTAGCAGACATGGGAACAACCTAAAGGTTATGTCCAATATAAAACATATGAATAAATTAAGGGACAGAAATTTGTAATATGTAGTATGATTCAAGTAAAGTAATGCCCCAACATGTCTGAGTAAAGTAATGCCCCAACATGATTCAAGTAAAGTAATGCCCCAATATGTAGTATGAGTAAATTAAAGTTACAAATTTGAATCCAGGCTTTATTATATAATAAGAATAAAAGAATAAATAAGAATTTAAATCGTCACTTGCCTCTTGGTCTTCTGCTACGTCTGGGTGAGTGTCACAGTTAAGTTACAATGGTCTGTGACAGTTAACTGTCACTGCAATCGTAGAAAAGAGTTGCTCGCACCTCATTTACTGAAACGTTGTAAGTATGTTTAGAATGTATTAATGGGAGGAATCCTTAACCAGACTCATAAATAAGTATGTTTATGAAATTTCAGGTATTACTCTGTACAACAACCTTAGCCAGACTCCTCAAAAAAATAATTATCAATGGGAGGAATCCTTTTCCATGTTCAATTCCACGAAAAAATAAACAATCATTGCATCAAGTTCCATCCAGTTCCTGACTTAACATAGTTTGCGTCTCAGAATGTATACGACAACCATTTTTCTCCATAATTTCCCACAATTGTGAGCACTCATGAACATGACCCTTCTTAGCTAAACCATCAATTAGGACTTTCCAAACCACTTCGTCATAATTATATCCACAACTTAGTAAGCTACAAAAAATTGCTTCAGCCTCCTCTTTGTTACCTTGTTCAAATAGCCCACAAATGAGAAGCTTATAGGATTCTAGATGTGCTAAATGGTTACACTCCATCATAGAATCCAGCAATCTCAATGCTTCTTTGTGCATTCCTAACTTGCAGCAACAACTTAGAAGAGAATTATTGATGTTTTCTGAGGGAGATATTCCACTTTCTCTCATATGATTTAACAACCTAAAGGCTGTGCACAAGTGTTCCACTTTGCAAAGTCCTTTAATAAGCTTGCTATAAGTGTTAACATTAGGCAAACAGCCATGTTCCACCATTTTCTCAAATAGCACAGTTATGATTTCAAAGTCAGCTATCTTCCATATATCAGCATTATCGACTGAAATATTAGTTGAATTAAAATCAAATCCCGTGCCTTCCTTCTTTTGTTTTTCGTTCGTTAGATGCTTCATTAGGATGGAGTATGTTTGACGTGAAGGCTCACAACCAGAATTAAACATGCGTTTGAGAACACCAAATGCATTGTCTAGTTGTCCTATACATCCATATGCATTAATTAATAAATCATAGATCAGGGAGTCAAGCAATATGCCTTCTTCTTTAATCTTGACCACCATCTCTTCAGCTTCCTGTAATCTTCCTTGGCTGCAATATGCTTTAATAAATGCAGTATATGTGACCACATTAGGCTGACATCCAGATGAAATCATTTGGTCGAGAAACCTATTTGCGCGATCAAAGTCACTTTTCCTCAATATTTCCTCAATCAGAATTGTATATGTATAAACAGTAGGCTTCGCATCAAACTTTCCCATGGCATCCATCAACAACATCACATCTTCCACTTTCCCCTCTTTGCGCAAGCCATCTAACAATACATTGAACGTAACAGGGTTTGGTAAACACCCCTCAGCAAGCATCCTTTTGAAGAATAAGTGGGCATCATCAATTTTCCCAGCCTTGCAGTATCCGTCAATCAAGGCTGTGTATACAAACTCATTTGCTTCGGCATGATTTTCCTTGAGGGACTCAAAGACCTGATGTGCTTCTCCTACTTTTCCGATTCTACAGAGGCAGTCTATAAAAGCACAAAAAGTCCTCTGATCAGGAATGAAGCCATCTTTAATCATCAAATGATACAGCCGCCAAGCGCTATCTACCACACCCGCTTTACACAGCCCGTGAATTAAAGTGTTATATGTGATGAGGTTTGGCGACAGCTTGTTTTCAAACATTTTATTAAGCAACACCATCGCCCTGTCCATGCTTTTTATTCCACAAAACCCACAAATTAGTGCGTTATAAGTACGAGCATTTGGATAAACTTTTTTTGACTTCATCAAACCCAAAACACGGACAGCATCCTCCATCATTCCCTGTTTGCAATACCCATGAATCAAGGCATTAAATGGTTCAACACTAGAAGCCAAACCTTTCTCCAACATTCTATGCAACATTTCCATCCCCGCATCCATCCTACCCACCTTGCAGAAATAATCAATCAACACAGTGTAAGTATAAACATTAGGTCCACAACCTCTTTCCACCATCTCCTCAAAAAAATTCAAAGCTTCCGTCTCCTTCCCCAACTCACAGAACGCAGCTACAAGAACCGTATAAGTTCTCACAGTCGGAAAACAACCATCCTCCTTCATTTGAAAAAACAACTTGAGAGCCTCATCAATCTTTCCAGCTTCACAAAAACCATGAATAAGATTAGTATACGAAACGTCATTCCTCCGACAACCCACTTGTGGCATTATCTCAAACACCTTATAAGCACTCTCCAATTCATGAATTTTACAATAACCCAATATCAATGAAGTATACGTAAACGTATCGCAACAAAAACCACTCTTTATTAACCCACCAAAATAAACCTCAGCCACAAACACATTCCCAATCTTACAATGACCATTCAACATAGTATTAAAAGTAATCAAATTAGGCAAAACCCCATCATCCAACATATCCTTAAACAAACAATCCAATTCATCAATCAAACCAAACCGTGACAACAACATAAGTAACCTATTATACGAAGTAACAGAAAGCTTAAAATCAGTTGTGTTCAATTGACACAAAAAGTTCAAAACAAACCTTGCTTCTTCTGATGAACCACATGTTTTAATCATAGAATTTCGAACATTTTCTGCAACATTAAGAAACCCATTACGAACAAGAATCAAAAGAAGGGATTGGTATGAATGAACAGTGTGAACGAAACCATGTTCGTAATTGATCCATTTGAAGAAGTTTAAGGCAGTGAGAGGGTCAAGATTAGGTTTGTTGAAGAGATAAGAGAGATGGGTTGGGGTTAAAGAAGGGATTAAGGTGTTAAAAGAAGGGTTTTTTCGCCATTGGGGTTGCGAGAGAATGGTAAAGATCTGTGAAGGAAGATCAAGATCAGGTTTTTGATGGTTGAGAGAGGAAGGTGAAGAGAGAGAAGAAAAGGGTTTAAGGAAAAGATGAAAAAGGTTAAGTTTTTGGTTATGGTTATGTTTATGGTGGAGAATAGTGAAAAGGGGTGTGAATTTTCTCATTTAAAAGCCATGAACAAAAAGGTTTAGTGTTTAGGGTTTATGAATTGGTTCTTCCAATGCATTTGGAAGAGATTAAAGAGCAAAGAGAAGAATATGAATGTGGCTTTTGGAGGCTGCGGAGGAATAAGGTGAGATGTTGTTATTTATTTGGGCTAAGCTAACTAACAAGTTAGGAGGTTTAATTTTGAAATCGTGGCTCTTCCATAGCCGTGGGGTTCTGCTTCTGCACTGGTTCTGCTTCTGCTTACTCACACAGGGGGAGGCGGTCGCGGTTCGGTTTGGATCGATTAGTTTTTTTTAATAAATAATATTAATATTATAGAAAAAAACACTAAAAAATAATAGTTTGACGAAATAAATATTAAGTTCGATATAAAATATAACATATAATATATTAAAATTAATATTTTGAAATATCATTTATCGAATATATTTGAAACATATAAAAAAATAGATTAAATTAAACTAACAAATAATATTAACAAAATTTAAAATGAAGAAAAAATAGGTTAATGCAATATATATTCATACTAATAAAAAGATAAATAAATATTAAAATATATGTATGCGGTTTGGTTTGGTTTTGAAAAATTAATCCGATCCAGCGGTTTTCACAAAAGGACATCCAAACACATGAAAAAATATTCTTTTTTTTTTAGGTTTTTGGTTTTTTTATCGGTTTACGATTTTTATTTGGATTGGTTTGGATTTGAGCACCCCTACATAGAGGTGATTGCGATTCGGTTTGGATCGACTTTGAAGCAAAAATTCATCCGATTCAAAGTTAAAAATTACTTGCGGTTCGGTTCAGGTTTGAATTCCTAATTAAAAATATCTTATCCAATCCGATTCAATTTTGTACAGTTTAATTTGGATCGGTTTTTGGATATCCAAATTACAAATTGAAATTTTTTAATTAAATATTAATATTATAAAGACACGGTAAAATAATACTATGTTTGATGTAAAATATAACATATAGTACATTACAAAAATATGTATGTGGTTTTATTCGGTTTGGATCGGTTTTAAAAAATCAATCAAAAATCTAATTCAATCCAACGGTTTTCATAAAAGGACAACTAAACACATCTAAAATTATTCGGTTTTTTTTTTTATGGGTTTGGGATTTTATTTGTATTGGTTTGGATTTGAGCACCATAGTTACTCACTTAACACCCTACTTCACTTAACCAATATGTATTTCCTCTATTAGTATATATCGGATTTGAATCTCTCCAAGTTTTTCTCTCATGTTTATCATGCCTAGGGTTGAGAATAGGTTGAGTCGGCCTACGGTATGGCCTATATAGGCTCAGGCTAGGCCAACCTATTTACTTAAATACTGGCAAAAACTTTTTTATAAGTCTATTTAGCTAAAAAGATTAGACTGCAGACCATTAAAAAAAGCATTTTATGCCTACTATTTCGGTCTATTTAAATAAATGGTCGTGCTAAACAGTGTCCCCAAGTACTTGTTAAACATACTAAAAATTGAAATTAAAAGATAAAGTTAATGTTAGAATGATGACTTTTTATGATTTTATTTACTTATTTTATTTTAAATTCTAATGATAATAAATTATAAAGTGTAAATGTGGATTTTAGTTAAAATGATAAGGGTAAAAGAGAAGAAAAAATGAAAAGCTAGAAGCTATAAGTTCAGAAGTTACTTGAAATAGCTTATGAAAAAGAAGCTATAAACCAGTAAAATAAGCTATAAGCTATTTCTGAAAAAACTGTTATCAAACAGGTCTTTTAGCTTATAATCCATAAGACAAAAACTAAAGGCTAGCTTTTTTTAATTGCTAAAGATACCCTTATTCAATTTCATTCAAATCCAATTTTATGCGTAAGATTCCGTACTTTTCTTTCTCTTTGGATAAAAACATTAAACTCATTCAATTACATTCTGATTAAGTAGCAGATCTGACATAATAATAATAATAATTACAGTATCTTAAAAAATTCACTATTAC
This sequence comes from Trifolium pratense, assembly GCF_020283565.1. Taxonomy (NCBI): domain Eukaryota; kingdom Viridiplantae; phylum Streptophyta; class Magnoliopsida; order Fabales; family Fabaceae; genus Trifolium; species Trifolium pratense. The sequence continues at coordinate 18,317,286 of NC_060060.1, read as the reverse complement.
AGCGTCCCACCTTAACCTCAGCTGTAATACAACACAATTACACTGTTTCATTAACAACAACCTCAATTTCAACTTGTCAACAAATAAAGACAAAAACTGCTTCAAAAAAACCAAACATTCAGAATAATACCAAAATAAAAAAAAGACCCATCTTCATAACCCTTTCATTTCATTCAATTTCCATTTTCTCACACAATTTCATTTTCACCATGAAAATGAAAATACCTTAAAACGACGCATACCCATTAAACAAAACGCAAAACCCATTTCAAAAGTTCAAAACTTTAAACCATTTGATATCAAAATGCAAGACCCAACTTACGCCGCCGTGGAAACCGATTACAAACCACCACCACCGCCATCATCTTTCAAACGTAACAACAAAACAAAACGACCCGTTTTCAAGGTCTTACCCGGTCAGATCGCGTTTCGTGTGGTCTGTCACTCGTCAACAGTTGGTGGTTTGATCGGAAGTTCAGGGTCAATTGTTTCTCAGCTCCGGCGAGAAACAGGTTGCAAAATTCACTGTGAGGATGCGGTGGCTGGGACTGAAGATAGGGTTATTTTGGTAATTGGGTCAATATTGCCTAAAAGGGGGATTCCAGTGGGTAGTGGTGAAATTGAGGTTTCTAGAGCACAAGAAGCTGTGGTTAGGGTTTTTGAAAGGGTTTGGGAACTTGAAAATGAGAAAGTGGTTAATAGTAATAGAGGGGTGAATGTTGAAGTTTTTGGGAAATTGTTGGCTCATAGTTCTCAGATTGGTGCTGTTGTTGGGAAAGGAGGGAAGAATATAAGCAATATTAGGAATAATACTGGTTCTAATATTAGGGTTTGTGCTGCTCCACATTGTGCTGCTAAAGATGAGGAGTTAATTCTTGTGAGTATTACTCTACTAATTATAATTACTATTATTAAATAATAGGATTTATTTTGTATTTGTATGTAAAATACGTGCATCTAATCAAATCAAATCAGACAATAGATATTTATAGATATTTTAGAAAATAACCTTAGACGAAAATCCGGTTAGGAGAATCTATCTTGTGTGTCCTACAGGTTCTCCGAAAGAGATTAGTCATCGCTAACGGCAGTCGAAATTAACCTTAGACAGGTCATGGGTATGTATAAAAAAGTTTTACACGGGCGGGCATATAAATTAATCACTAATTACTTGTGAAAAGATAGTTAATAACTAATTAATATTATTATAACTATTATTGTTGTTATTATGTTATTGTTATTGGTTTGGTAAAAATTATGTTATTGTTATTGGATTTGACTCTAAATTGACCTCTTTGAATTAAGGCAACTCAAATCATTAATTAATGTTTTAATCTAGAGATTATGTGCACACACTCTTGTAAAATAGTTTTCAACTTGCGTTGATAGACCGCAATTTTTCCATGTCATACCACCAATTTCATAATGCATTTGTAAATAAAAGTGTAATAAGGTGGCAAAATGGTGGATTTTCATTGGATATTAGTACTAATGTAAAACTGTTTACGGCGACAATGCATACCAATATACCATTAAATGATCAATAATTTTTTTTCTCAATTGTTAGACTTTTTTTTTGGTCAAGTAGCCTAGTGGCTAGAAAATCCACCTTAAAGGTGAATAAGTGGAGTGTCCCGGGTTTGAACTCGGGCTCCTGCACATATAGTGCGATGTCCCTACCAACTGAGCTAAGCTCACGGGGACTCTCAATTGTTAGACTTATTTAGTAAAAAACATATTAATTGCAATTATTTCCTTTTGGTTGAGATTAAAAGTGATTTGTTGAAAACTGTGGTATTCAAAAAAATAGCAACATTTATTAAATGTAGTACATTTTATTGATTTTTTGTTAAGGACGTTGGTCATCACTTATGTTATTATTATGAGAATGTTGGATAAGGAAGGATTCAAACTAAGCTTAAGAAATTCATTTCAAATACTAGTATCATTATGTTTTTATTAACGGTCCGTGCAATCATGCTCTTGTTTTCTTCCTAAAATTTGGCATGAAAATCATATTACAACGTGCATGTTGTGTAAGATAATTGGAACTTCAATTTTGAGATTATAGGTCTGTGAGTGTGTGCCTTATGATAAATTACAATATGTAACTAGAGGAAACAGGCAAGTAGTCGAAATTAACACCATTCACTTGTCATTGAACCGACTATTTGAATTTCTTTGTTCTTTATCCGGGAACTCGTTTGATTGGCAGATAAATGGTGAAAGTTTGGCTGTAAAGAAAGCACTGATTTATGTATCGTATTGTCTTCAAGATTGTCCACCTATAGCCAAAGTATCTTTGAATGCACCAACTGTTAACTATTCTGATAGGTCAACCTCTAACACACATGAGGATCTTTTTCCTAACCTTAATTCATGGTTACCTCCTTCCATGGAAGGTTTATCTATAAGCGATGCTTCAAAACAGACAACCAACTCTAGCCTTCCCTCGAAAGGTACTGGACACGAAGTTGTTTTCAGACTCCTTTGCGCTAACAATGTAGCTGGGAGTGTGATTGGCAAAAAAGGGTCTATAGTCAGAACTTTCGAAATCGAAACAGGTGCTTCTATTATCTTTGCACCTCCTATAAGTCATTTTGAAGAGCGCATCGTCACCATTTCTTCTTTTGAGGTTAGTCGCGAATTTCAATAAATCTAAATGAAAACACATTTTGAATTGCCATTAGTTGATGTAGAATTGCCTTTTTTTTTCATCCAGAACCTTGAATCTAGTAATTCTCCTGCACAAGATGCTGTTATTCTTGTCTTTGCTAGAATTGTTGAAGATCACATTCGAAATGGATTTCACCCAGCCTCTACCGCGGAATCACCTGTAACTGCAAGGCTTTTAATTGCACCAAGCACAGTAAATTTATTGACTGGTAATGAAGGTGAGGTTATTTCAGAATTGAGAGAAGTGAGTGGGGCTGATATTCAACTACTGCTAGGAGAGCCAATTCCAGATGTTACTTCAGAGAATGATGTTGTTGTCCAGGTACAATTGTATAATTCAAGACAACTATGTTTTTTTAAAGGTTCTTAAGGGTTTATATGTATTCCCTTACACCGTGAGCTTCTGTAATTGTTTAGATCTTGATTTTGTTATCATATGCTGATATCCTTCTTGATAAAAGGATAACTTTTGTCTGTTGCTTAATTTCCAATTTAAAGTTCTTTAATACGGCAAACAGTTAATTATATTTGGCTTGTAGAAATCCTACCTAACTTACAGAAATATATTTCAGGTCCTGTTTGGATAAATAGCTTATCTAAGCGCTTATGCTATATGTGCTTATCATATAAGTGCTTATGTATGACCTGTTTCCATATTATCCATAACAAAGATAAAATAAAGTCAAACTCTCTCAGACAGTTTCACTAGTGCTTATATGCCAGCAGATAAGCTCAAATAAGTTAATCCAAACAGACCTTCAATAAAAGACTTGAAGTAGAAAAATGGTTGTTGTATCCAACAAAATGGTCCTCATGATTGATGATAGTTTCAGGAGCCTTCTGTCTAATTTGTGCATGCTCATTTAACGATGTCTTTTCAATCCTTATTATATATGCATATTATTGGCGCAGAGTAATTCTTTTGTTGCCTGCATAGTTAAGACCATAAATGATAATAAATATCTTATTGTGTTGCACTGTGTTGACTACCGAGGCATTCATGTGCTCAGAATTGACGGGGGGGCCTTGTTTGGATAAACAATTTAATTGAGCGCTTATAGCATATGGGCATGTCATATAAGTGCTTATGTATACTATATATTTCTGTAACAAAAGATAAATGAAATAAACCTTTTTCATATAAGTTATAAGTTGTTTTCATAAGTTATCTTGGAGAGCTTATTAAAATAACTTGAAAACAACTTATGGACATGTCCTAAGCTGTTTTCATAACCAGAGGCTGAGTTTGTTGTTGTGGCTCCAGCAATCTTTTATTACTTTCTGCTAGTCCTGTTTATACTTAGAGAGATATTTCTTGCAGATCACTGGTGGATACAAATGTGTAGAAAATGCGCTACGTAGAATCACTAGTAGAATCAGGGATAATCCTTTGCCAAAAGAGGTGCTTGCTGAAACAAGAATGAAATCAAGTTTTCAAGTAAATAAGGATACTGTTAGGAGTAAGTTTGTTACGCGCAAGAAATCTTATGTTCCTTTTGGGAGGTCTTCACCCCAGGTATTGTTCCCCTCCTTTTTGTTCACCGTCTTCCAATTTCTATTGCATCTTGTTTTTCCTAGGGTTCTTAGTACAAGATTGTTTAAGAGTTTGTATATTTGCAGAATGCAGCGGTGTATCAAGCTAAAACGATCACAGAAACTGGGGAATTACATACAAATTTCACCGAGAATTCGGAACCTAGCAGGTCAGTATAATCCAGCTGAGAATACACGCCTTTGCTGTGATTCTTTCTCACTTTCCATTTCTGTAATATCTTAGATTCCTATAATTATTTGATGTAGAAGCCAATGCCATGATATTATATTCACTACAAGTCAATAAAAATAGGCTTAACTACACATTTGATCCCTTACGTTTATTTTAAGTTTCAATTTGGTCCCTTACGTTTAAAAAATATCAATTTGGTCCCTTACGTTTTCATTAGGTTTCAATTTAGTCTTTTCCGTCAATTTTGTCACATGTAGCAGTCAATTCGCATATGTGGACTGACACGTGGACACTTTGACACAGTGACACGTGTATAGTTCAAACGGTGTTAGTGACAAAACTAACGAAAATGACTAAATTGAAACCTAATGGAAACGTAAGGGACCAAATTGATTATTTTTAAACGTAAGGGACCAAATTGAAACCTAAAATAAACGTAAGGGACCAAATGTGTAGTTAAGCCATAAAAATAACATTATTGGATAGACAAATAACTCGATCTTTGAAGACATCTTCATGCTTCTGATCTTTTTTTCAACCTTTCTATTTTGCTAAAATTTTTTGACAGAGCAAACATTGTTGCCACTGTCACAAACACTACTGTGGAGATTATAGTTTCTGAGCATGTCTTTGGTGCTGTTTATGGTGAAGATGGCGGCAATGTAGATCGAATCAGACAGGTGTGTCATTATCCATCCCCTTTAGAAAGATATCACAAATTCTTAATATATGCTATGAATGACCGTAATTGGGCCGTGTTACGCTTTCTTCTGATTATTTAGTGTGATTTGAATCATGCGATCAATCTTGTTTTTTAAGTGCCAGTGATTTTAATACGGTCTAGTGTTTTGTTTGCGGGAGCAGATTTCAGGTGCAAATGTTACCGTGTATGATCCTAGCGCTGGTACAAGTGGAGGGAAGGTTGTGATATCCGGAACACCTGATCAAACATTCGCAGCTCAGAGTCTGCTTCAAGCTTTCATTCAATCTGGACAAGGAAGCTGATGACACGGCAAACTGCATTTCATTTCATTTTTCAATTCTTCCATCAAAGACAGGAGGAGGTGGCATCAGTGCTTGGTGTACATATCATAATTCACACATCTTATATAGTCACCTTCACATTGTGAATAATAATATTAACATAGACTCAATCTTTCACTTCAAAATGATGGTTACCTCCTATAGACTAACAGACGTTTTGTTTAATTTCGGTTTCTCTCTTAAAATGGCTGAGTGAGCCGTGATAGTTGACACTGTCCCGATTATTAGTACTATCATTTGGGCGCTATTTTGTGCCGTCTGAAAATACACTTTAGAACAATTTGTGTTGATTAAAAGTGTACTGAAACTATGAGGTTTTTAGTTAGTTAGGGCAGTGAAAGGTAGTGTGACCTATCATCTTGCTTCGACCGATAGAAGTTCATCCATTTTCTTTGCTTTTATTTTTACGTATTGATATTGATGTTCATATATTCATTTTTACTATTGGTTTTTACTTTGCCTATAAATAATAATGAACAAAAGGCAAGGATGGCTCCTAGAGAAAGGAAGAAAAAAAAAAAAAAAGGATAAAACATGAAATTAAATCTATTTTGCAAAAAGAGGATATGAATAAGCAGGTTTATTATTTTCTTGTGTCAAGAGAAATCAGATTAAAAGGGCATAGCAATTGTTTGATATATTTAAGATTTTGATCATTTTCAAATCCACAAATTTGGTCATTGGTTTTCACCTCTGCATTTGCAGTTGAATTATTTATGATTTAATAACAATAGAGAAACGAAGTCTCCTTAAGCATGTGGTCAGAGGTTCGATTCCTGATAATGCGTATGGAAAAAATTCGGCTGGGAGGTGAGACTCCACCTTGTGTGTCCTACAGGTTTTCCGACGGAGATTAGTCAACAACGGTGGAAAGTTCGTACCAATATCATGGTAACAAAAAAAAAACAACGAAATCTCCTCGAGCTTAACTTAGTTAGTAGGGATATTGCATGTAATATGCAGGGATCGAAGTTCGAATGCGATCCTTCTACTCTTTTTCTTCTACTCTTTTTTCTTTTAAGTAATCCGATCCTTATGCTTAATCACCTTAAATAAAAGTTAAAATGTGAAATTCTAGTTACTTGACAAAAAATAAATAATAATAATAAACGAAAATGCATGTTTATATGGATTAAAATTGCACATTAGTCTTAAATAAAAAAAGGAATAATTCACATATATAATCAGTGTAATAAGTGATGAGTCTTTACACCATCAATTAATCTTATCCTCCCTCCGGTCCTTTTTATAAGGAACACTTTGAAAAAATTACACAGACCAATGAAACACATTTAACATAGTTATTTTCATTTAATACACTTATAAATTTAAATTTATTCCATGCATACCCTTATTTAATTACTCTTTATTCAACTAACTTACTTATTTTTAAATTCTCTCTCATAATAAATAAGGGCATAAGTGAAATTGAACATTTAAAACATTTGAAAATTGGTCAAAGTTTCTTATAAAAAGGACCAAATTTTTTGCCCTGAGTGTTCCTTATAAAAAGGACCGGAGGGAGTATTTGACAATGGTATTGTAGCATGAAAATATGAATTTATACACTTCACTCATTGCACAATGCGCACACAAAAAATCCATAACTACCCTCAAAGCAGTTCACACCCACATCCTCAAATCCGGTTCCTTGTTCTCATTCTTTGGTCACAAGCTCATTGATAGTTACATAAAATGTGGCATCATAGCTGAAGCACGCAAGCTGTTCGACGAATTGCCCAACAGACACATAGTTACTTGGAATTCAATGATCTCTTCTCATGTCAGCCGTGGAAAGACCAAAGAAGCAATTGAGCTCTTCAATAACATGCTCTTTGAGGGTGTTTTACCGGATGCTTACACGTTTTCTGCAATCTTTAAGGCTTTTTCGGAGGTGGGTGTTTTGCGTCACGGACAGAAGGCTCATGGGTTGGCTTTGGTTTTGGGTTTTGAGGTCTCGGATGGGTTTGTTGCAACTGCCATTGTTGATATGTACGCGAAATTTGATAGAATGAGGGATGCTCGTTTGGTGTTTGACCGTGTTTTGGATAAAGATGTTGTCTTGTGCACTGCATTGATTGTTGGGTATAATCAGCACGGTTTTGATGGTGAAGCTTTAGAGGTTTTTGAGGAGATGGTTGATATGAGAATTAAGCCTAATGAATATACTCTAGCAAGTGTCTTGGTTAGTTGTGGTAATGTCGGAGATTTAGTTAACGGTAAATCGATTCATGGTCTTGTTGTTAAGTCTGGTTTGGAATCTGTTGTTGCTTCACAGACTTCACTTCTTACTATGTATTCAAAATGCAGTAAGGTTGAGGATTCCATAAAGGTGTTTAATCAACTTGCTTATGCAAGCCATGTGACATGGACATCTTTTATTGTTGGTCTTGTGCAAAATGGGAGAGAAGAAGTTGCTGTGTCGGTGTTTAGGGAAATGATTCGTTGTTCAATAATTCCGAATCATTTCACATTATCTAGTATTCTTCATGCTTGTTCAAGCCTTGCAATGCTTGAAGTAGGGGAACAAATCCATGCCGTAACGATGAAACTAGGAGTTGATGGAAATAAGTATGCTGATGCTGCACTGATTCATTTGTACGGAAAATGTGGAACTGTAGAAAAGGCAAGGTCGGTTTTTGATTCGTTGAACGAGTTAGATGTAGTATCCATCAATTCGATGATCTATGCTTATGCACAAAATGGTTTTGGGCATGAGGCACTTCAGCTATTTGAAAGAATGAAAATTTTGGGACTTGCACCAAATGCGGTGACATTTATCAGCATTCTCTTGGCATGTAACAATGCAGGGTTAGTTGAAGAAGGATGTCAAATATTTTCTTGTATTAGGGATAACCACAATGTTGAGTTGACAAGAGACCATTTTACTTGTATGATTGATTTGTTAGGACGAGCTAGGAGATTCGAAGAGGCTGCGATGTTGATAGAGGAGGTGAAAAATCCAGATGCAATACTATGGAGGACGCTGCTGAATGCATGTAAGATTCACGGAGAGGTAGAGATGGCAGAGAAATTTATGAGAAAAATGCTCGATCATGCTCCCGAGGATGGAGGAACTCGTATTCTCTTGACAAACATTTATGCTTCGGCTGGAAAATGGGACAGTGTGATCGAGATGAAAAGTGCAATAAGAGATTTAAGGTTGAAGAAAAGTCCTGCAATGAGTTGGGTTGATATCGATCGAGAGGTTCATACTTTTATGGCAGGAGATTTATCTCACCCAAGAGCTCATGAGATTTTGAAAATGTTGCATGAGTTAGTAGAGAAGGTTAAAAATTTGGGTTATAATCCTGATACCAAATTTGTGTTGCAGGATTTGGAGGAAGAGAAAAAGATTAGTTCCTTATATTATCACAGTGAAAAATTAGCCATAGCATTTGCTTTATGGAAAACTTGTGGTAGGAATACTACTATCAGAATTTTCAAGAATCTTAGAGTTTGTGGAGACTGCCACAGTTGGATAAAATTTGTTTCTTTACTTACTGGGAGAGATATAGTTGCTAGAGATGCAAAGAGATTCCATCATTTTAAAGGAGGGATATGTTCTTGTAAAGATTATTGGTGAACCACAAATTCACAACTGTTTTTTCTTTAACAGATATGAATCACAATTGTTGTATATCAGGATTTGAAGATAAGATAAATGTGCATTTCAAGAACTTTTTTCACTTCCAAGCTTCCAAAAAATCACCGGGGAAAAATCGTGTTTCTTTCGGAAGTAGCAACTTTGGGGTGGGAAAAAAAGCACCTATGTATTGTCAATGCCATTTGTATATTATTTAAATGAAGTTAGATGCTTTGTTTTTAAGTCCTACAGGACGTCGAATAGCAGCGCTGCAGTGGTGTCAATAGTACAAACGTAATGATAAAGTTTGGAACGACAGGTCTCAATTGCCGAACCAAGTTGGAAATATGGCATTCAATATGTGGAATACTTGGTTTTCTGTTAACATTCTGCAGCGCCATGTTGTTCCTCAAGCCACAGATCAGGTCTTGCCGAGATGGGAACATGCAAGTCAAGGATGATTAAAGTGCAATGTTGATGTGGCTTTTTTTGCCGGAGTCGGAGTCACATCTTTGGGTGCTTGCTTCCGAGATAGTGCGGGTAATTTGGTGGTTATATCACGCAAAGGCAGCAGGCTACACTTTCTGTGTGGAAGGTGAAGCTTGGGCACTACTTCAAGCCATGAAGGAAGCTAGACGTCGAGGTTTAGTTAGGGTCCAATTTGAGAGTGATTTACAGGCCCTGGTCAAAGCTATTCATACAAAGAATGGTGGTTTTTTTCTGAATTTAGGTTGCTTGTTGTTGATATTATTAATATTATGTCATGTGTAAACTTTGAGGTGAAGTTCGTTAGGAGACAAATAAATATGGTTGCTCACACTCTTGCTAGAGCGGCCATTTTTTGGACTACTTTCCATAGTTTTGAGAGTATTCCCTTTTGTGTTGAACATTTATTGATTGACGAAATGAATTAAGTTTGTTTGGTTCAAAATAAAATAAAATAAACTTTGATTGCATATTGTTTTACTTTGTGTTAAGCAAAATAGTAAACAGACAGATCTACTAAGATTTGCTTCAGTGTTATTAAACTTGTACCAATCATTGAACTAGTAGGTTAATAATTCAGTCAATCTAATTCAGTTAAAAATTAGGCTTAATTAGTAAAATGGTCCCTTAAAGACATTTTTGGTTTCATATTGGTCCCTTAAAGAAAAAAAGGTCCAAATAGGTCCCTTAAAGAAAAAAAAGTCCGAATAGGTCCCTTAAAGACATATCCGTTAATCAGTTTGGTCCTATTTAGACCTCTTTTTAGGGACCAAACTGATTAACGGAGATGTCTTTAAGGGACCTATTCAGACTTTTTTTTCTTTAAGGGACCTATTTGGACCTTTTTTTCTTTAAGGGACCAATTTGAAACCAAAAATATCTTTAAGGGACTATTTTATTAATTAAGCCTAAAAATTAAACCAATCATCGACGTATATTTACTATGATTTTGTTGTTATTATAGTTGAAAATTATATAGATTGGATTTTGAACTCAATTGCACTTGCACCTACCTTAATTTTCAACTCAACAAAAAGCCTCACAGAAAACAAATAATAAATAACTGTGTGGATGCAAGAATATTGAAAAACAATCTGTTAAATACAAAACTGTGACGTAGTTATTTACAGTGCCTCTCTGGGTATATAAAACTGAAGTAAGGTGTATACAAAACAAGAATGAGTCTTGGTCCTTGTTTGGTTTTACTTCTACACACACTCAACTCTTGTTTACAGGCCAATCGACGGTGAATTAATAGAAGTTAACGAACTGTAGCTTTGATCCTGACGTACATTGATCCACCAAACAAGCACCTAGAATCAGTATTGGATGGTGTGATGGCGTAACCAGAGGTCATACATAACCATATAGAAAGCATCATATCTCACTGGAGGCGAATTCCACTGAAAGTGTTTCTGAATCTGATACAATATGACAACTTTCATTTCAGTTCCACCATATCAACAAATAGTTCAATTGCCAATCTAACATATTAACTTTTTTTGAGTTCAATGGTTTTAAATTGCTGCCGCGGTATAAAGGTTCGTAACGCAGCCGCAATTTAAAATAATCAATTCAACCACTATGGATTAACAATACAGTATATATTTTCTATGCAGTCATCCAATTAAGTTTTACTACCAATGACTTTTCAAACAATATAACTAATGATAAGAAATTCCAGAGTAAAATTTAAGCATATTATTAGCAATGATATATTTTTCGAACTATAAGCAAAGGGTGAAAAACAAACTATTCCATCCACCACGTAGACCAATGAGAAGATTACCTTTACTAAATTATTATGAAGTGTGACAAACTCATCCTGCGATATTTTTTTGAGGATTTGTTTAAGCTGATATACATCACTCTCCTTGAGTACAACAGCAAACTTTCTCCAGTCAAGAATATCGTTAAAAGGAAGGTCATAGTAATTTGATAATATCACTGCAAAACAACATTAACAACTTGAGGTCAGTTACTCGGTTGTCTAAAGATTCAAAACATCCCAATACCATCCTCAAAGGCAGATCAGAGTCAAAATTGTAACACTTAACGATAATTTATTCAAACCAAGTTATAGTTCAAATGTAACCCATGTAACAACTGCGGCAGAAGTATATGCCCAATTCGGATAAGTGACGTTTTCACTGAATTTGATATTTATTATCAATTTACCACCCAATAATTAAGTACATTGACCTTACTAAGGTGATTGGATGGGTGGAAGGTCCTAAATTTGATTCCAAGGCACACTTTGCATTCCACAATTAAAACAGTAAAATAGTTGCAACTATTATTCATTCCTATCAAGAAATCTGCTTTCTCAAATTGAACTATATAGCAGAAACCTATACCTTGATTATTAAAACTCCATATTTCACATGCTTATTACACTGTGTTAAGCATTCCTATGCTAGACCATGTGAAAATCATAAATAAGAATCAGGAAGAAGGATTTGGGGTTGGGACGATCTTGACTACGTGGCAAGGAGGGTGTGTGACGATGGATTTGGAGTTGGGACAATCTTAGTATAAGCAAGAAGGGAATGGGAACTCCAAGAAGGCTGGCCTTGCCATTTCAATGAAGGCACATATTCAACGGGGTTGGGGGGGGGGGGGGGTCAACGGGGTTGAGTGTTATTTTGAGCCCAAGGGGGTTTTGAAAAAGGAAAGATTGCATGCCATAATGGTTAGCACAAAGGATTGGCCACTCGTCTCAGTTCCAAAATGGTGAGAATTCTATTGCACGCGGTGTGCCAAAAAAACCGGAAAAACAAACCAAATTGTAAACCAAACTAGACTACACAACAAGAAACTATATTATCTAAACCAGTTCAAGAACTTGAACCTGTTTTACAAACAAGTTCAATATCCATAATTGAATTTCTGGTACAGTTGATAAACCGGTTATAGCTCAACCAAAACTATCTACTAAATCCAATAACAAATACATTAAGAGTCATGAACGCTGAACCCTAAAATCCCAAATTATATCTCTAAGAATCGAAGCCATTCATGTAATGAATATGAGACTGAGTTTTTCACAAATATTGATATACTCTGCCAGTAACAGTGGGAGAGGCTTGAAACCGGTGATTGGAGATGCTATGTGTGATGCAATGTGAATTATATTTTGGTGCTTTCACTTGAAATTTGACGAAGTTTCATCCCACTAGATGCTCGACTGTGTTTGTTGTGCAAACTCGAATTGCCATTGCAACTGAAGCAATTCATAGTCAATCTTTCTATCTAAATCTTATGCATGCTTAGAAAATTGACGCATTTCATTTTAATCCTGAAACATTCTTTGTTTTCACCCTCAAGTGCTTGCTGACGAAAGAATTTTGATCAAGGGAGAAAGAAATTATTAATGCTTAACTTCTTTTATATTTATAGCTCTTGCTCGTTTATCTATTTTAACTGGATAAATCTTAAGGTTCAAACTGGTTCTGAACCAAATAGGTTATAATCTGTTTAGAAACTGTTTGTGAACTGATTTACAGAGGCCAAGGATAGGGATTGCAATTTTGCAAATGCATGTTTTGTAAACAATATATGAGAAATGCAAGGTAAATTTATCAATCTTATATCATCCATGAAAAATGACAAAAACCATTAGGTAGTACGTATCTAGCTCGTATATGCTTGCATTGTCATATAGGCATACAGTTTTGAGAAGCACAGCAACCACAAAATTAAGGTTAAAAAATATCAGAAAGGATGACTCACCAGGTATGCATCCATAATGAATAGAATCTGCTATGCGAGCACTATTAACCTGTGATCCACCAGGGCATATACAAAACTTACTCCTGTAAAATCTCTTCTGGTACACTAGATGCCCGGTAGCCCTACTAATTCGGTTATTTGAAATGTCAAGTTCTGTGTCATTTTCCCATACACGTGCAAGAATCACTCTAATTTTAGAGTTACGATGACCGGCCCAAAATCCAAGAGTAGTCCTACAAAGCACAAATTTATCAAATTTTCGAATGGCGCGTAGAAATATTTGTTTATCTTATGAAATAAAATATCCCCACCTAGTGAGAAAAGGATTTGCTTTTTGCTGTTGTATGAAATAAATTATCTCTGCATCCAAACTAATTCTTTTGCTTTTGTTTGAAATACTGAACTCTCTATTACCTTTTCATACTATTTTATATAAAATGGATTATTTGTATTAAAACACTGGTTCTTGGATAGCACACCAGCACTAAAATTCAGATGAGCATTTCATTCTGAATTGCAAAATAAATTAGAGATCATAAATCACAAAAATCACTACATTTTTCATGTATTTAGCTTATTACTTCCATGGAAGATATTGAGATCGACAAGGTCGGTACAGTTAACCCACGTTAAAAAGTCAAAACTTCAAAAAACAGGACCATAACAATCTAAAGCGGGAAACAAATTTGATCCACAAAACCTAAGTGGAAGAGGCAAAAAAATATAAATCTTAAAAAGCTTCACCTGTTTTCTACATCATTTCCTCCAGCTGGAAGAGCAAATGGCTGTAGCACTTGAGGGAGAGCAACATCTTTGTGTGGAATGAATCCAACATCATAACTAGGGGAGCACACTGCTCGAATTGAATTCTTCACTAGTAATGGAAGACCTTCTGTTGCCCTTACACCAACATCATGACAAGTAACAAAGAAGTGATCGGCACCCAAGGTTCTGTTCCAATAAGGATACTTGGATATTAAGCTCTCCACGTAATTTTGTACAATTATGGTCATATTCTCATAAGACGTTCCCTGCATAATATCCAACCATGAGATTAACTACATTCAACATAGAAGTGCACTTAACCATCTAAGCTAAACATTCTAAATCTTTGTTACTACTTATCATTTCCTTTTTAGCTGTATATTTATAGCATCAGGGTAATAAACCACCAACAAAAAAAAAACAATTATTTCCATCTCATAAGCAGGGTTTTAAGACGATAGAACATAGGTACATTACTATAGATATCTATGGCTTTTCACTAAACAGATGCAAAATACTCAGAAAACAGTTGATGCAATTCACACCTTAGAATCAATAGAAAGCAATTAGTGACATTTTTGGTATAGTTTTGGTGGGGAACTCAACATAGAGGATATACGTATCTAGATGTAAGTTTTGTACTTTTAACAGTAGCCTAAGACGAGACCATAATCTAGGCCAAGACATCAAGATTTTTGCCGATATTCTCATAAGATGTGCCCTGCATAATTTCCAAACATGAGACTGACTGCATTCAACCTAGAAGCAGGCACTTACATATCCAGACTAAACATTCTAAATCTTTCTTATTACTTATCGTTTCCTTTTTAGCTATGTACTTATGTATGTATCTACAGAACCATGGTAACAATCCATGAACAATTAATCAATTATTTGTTACTATAGTTACCATTACTACGACTCTTTACTAAACAAGTGCAAAAATACTCAGAAAACAATTAACACAATTCACCCCTTAGAATTGGTGGAAAGCAACCAAGTCATTGGGCTCAAGTGGTTAATGAGTTTCACCAACAAGGACGGATTTCGGGAGAACCCGGGTTCGATTCCTGGGTGGAACAATTTCTTGGCCAGGCTTTACTTACCTCGCGGCCGAACTCTGGACTACTAGGGCCCCTTTCCCCTAGGAACCAGAGGGTTATAAACAAAAAAAAAAATTGGTGGAAAGCAATTGGTGATATTTTTGGTACATTTTTAGTGGGTTACAAGATTTTAAATAAAGGTCCAAAATCGTGATTTAGACCGTAACATATCCATTTTTTTATGTCACCGAAACCACAATACAAACACGATTGAATCTGCATTTAACCACAATTCTCTGCAACATCAAGGACTGCAACGGAACCACAACTGTTACCGTTATTTAATACCCTGGTAGGGAATATGGCATAAGGATCTAGATGTAAATTTCACCAAGTCTCTACAATCCTAACCTATTTAGACCGTAACATATCCATTTTTTTATGTCACCGAAACCACAATACAAACACGATTGAATCTGCATTTAACCACAATTCTCTGCAACATCAAGGACTGCAACGGAACCACAACTGTTACCGTTATTTAATACCCTGGTAGGGAATATGGCATAAGGATCTAGATGTAAATTTCACCAAGTCTCTACAATCCTAACCTATGAAGCACGGACCCTCCTCAGATTAGGTGTGTCCCGGTGTCCGACACGCGTAACTTATGATTACACTGAATTATGTCATTTTCTCAAATTATGATCAATGTTGACGTGTTAGTGTCGGTGTCGGACACTGACACTTATGATTACACTTAATTATATCATTTTCAACCACTAAAAACCAAGCAATAAAACACAACATTGCAAATTAAAAGAAAATACAAAATGTGGGAATAAATTATATACCTTTCCACGCATCTTATGACATGAAATAGGAATGAAAAACAAATGAGCCTGATCAGGATCAAGAGTCCGAAACCGACCTTCCTTAATATTCTGAAAGAAATAACCTTCACTAGCATACTTTCCAGTAAGCTTTCTTGGAGTCTGATAAAAAGTTTTAGGATCCCCATCTGGGTATATATAAACCTTAAAATTCTTCTCCATCTCCGCAAAATTCAACTTGAACACACGTGGCGAGTGATAAACATCACCAAATTCATCACCATCATTACCAACAACATCATCTTCTTGCTCTATTCTTCCTGTACCTCCTAACAGCTTCGGAGCTCCGTCTGGCACCTTAAAAACAAAAACAAAAACAAAAACGAAAAACATGAAAAGGGTTGTTACAAAATTGAAAATTTAGAAATGGGTTGGGTTTAGAATATGATTTTGATGTACCTGAGGTGAAGGGGTGGAGTATTGGAGGGAAAGATAGGTGAATGAAAAAAGAGTGAGAATAGCGAGGGTTAGGAGTGAGCAACGAAGAGAGAAGATAGAGTTGAATGAGGGTTGTTGTTGATTTTGCTTAACGGAAGACATGATTGATGAATGAATCAAAAATCAAATGAAGAAGAAAAAGAAAAAGGGTTTGAATCTGTGATTTGAAGCTTTGCTTGAGAATGGAAATTTCTTTAACTGTTCCATGATTGATGATTTCACTTTGCTCTGCTGCCAGCCTACCTATTTTCCTCTCTTTTTTTTATTTTATTTATTTTTTTTATTGTTTTTTGCTATTTTTAAAAAGACAAAAATAATGATACATTCTTACACTACACACCTTGGTAAATATTGGGTCAATTTTTTCTTTTCGGGTTATAGATAAATAAGTGGAAGAATTTTGAGTTTAAATTTCAATTTTATATATAATTTCAAATATATGAATTAATGTTTAAGAAATTTGCCCAAATTTTTGTTATATCATCTTTATTTTAACTTAGGTCAAAAAATATAAATCAAATTTTTGGACAAAATATATTGAAATAATACAAAGTCAAAATTGTTAAAAATAAATAGCTTTAATCCTTCTCTCTTTTTTGATTTCCTATTTTCACATTTGTTGCAATTTTGGTCGTGACTCTTGTTTTTTGTCCTAAAAATGGTGACTTTTGGTGTAAGAAAGATGAATTTTGATCTCAAATGTGATATTTCATTTTTAATTCATCGTTTGAGACAATAAATCACCTTTTAGAATGTCAAAAATCACAATTTTTAGAGAAAAATACGTGTTGGGGACCAAAATTGGACCAAATATAGAAATTGAGGAGCAAAATGTTTGATTTTAAAATAGGTGTTGCCTATTTTCATGAGTTTATATATATATATATATAGAGTCAGGATCCGTTGACACCAACTAGTTTGACACCAAATGTTACACCTCTCAATAACGTTTTAACCGATATAAATTTTATAAAATCCACCGTTGGATTGAAAGTTTACATCATATAGATCATTCGTGTAAAATTTCAGACAAATCCAAAATCATTTGATATGCTATTGAGACACATAAAGATTAACGGCATTTAAAAAAATACAAAAACCGTTAATTTTGATGTATCTCAATAACATATCAAATGATTTTGGATTTATTTGAAATTTTACACAAATGATCTATATGATGTAAACTTT